>NC_057801.1:440821853-441421853 GCF_018294505.1 Triticum aestivum | reverse complement strand
ATCTAGATGTCTGATGGATCAATGACCGTTCCTTACGCGAATTGCAAATATCATGATCCCGTCCTAATATTTGGATACAATTTATATCTTTAATCAATGTGTACAACAGTCTTTTACGTGTAGTTTCACTCTCCATCGGTGGTATCTCACACATCCTCACACACTCTCTCCCGAGGTGTCTTTCTCGCACACATGCTCTCGATATAACCCTCCCTCCCTCTCGTAACCATTTACGACTATTTTTGCTAACCTTTATCACAACCACTCTTCCTCTCACAATCATACACACGCACAATCCCTATCGACCCTTTCTATATACATAGACCTGGCTACGTGTCTCCTGTAGGCACATTATTTTTAGGCCTGTCTCTCATGCATTGTCTCACACCTCTCTTCCTAATCGACGAGTATGATTCTAGCAGAGCATTTCCCTTAAAGTTAGGTTGGATGAATAGTAATATCAGATATAAAGGGGTTACCTTAGTTCGAGAACCTAGGGTTACAAATCCTAGCCGGCTTTGTCAGTGGACACAGAGTCCTTCACAATTATGATATCTTTGTCTTGTATGACTAGTCATCCATGGGTCTCCATAAATGCGTCACGGGACGACCAATGTGGCGTAGGACGGAACTGAACGAAGGGGCCTCACCTCGACCCACCGGACCTCACGCGGTGACACACCCTCTGCCCCCATGTCCTGTTATCTTCTCACACCCACACATACCAACACAGACACCACACAAAAAAAATTCTCATGGTGCCTCTATCCACTCCTCCCTTGCATATACACACTCAAGGGAATCTCTCGCCGTGACGTCATATTCGTCTCTCTCTCTCTCTAGACCACTCTCATTTCTCATGCTATCTCTCCCACGCCCCCCAACCACCGGCCCCTCTATCCATGCCTCTCTCGAATACGTAATACACACACATACCTGTCTAGGCCCTGCCAAATGCACCAACTACAAATTCACACATGTTACATCACGTACCCCATTCATCTAAAAAGCCCTCTCTTCACGTTTATTTCGCACACAACATTCCTTTTGAATAAACTGTGGCCAAAAAATTATTTTAGAATTTCTACATATATACAACATTACAAAGTTATATGGAGGAGTATGAATGCTAATTTGCATTGCATGGTTCCCACAATGATATTTATTCCGCACTATGAATTTGTATATTTTATACTATATATAAAGTTAGTCATAATAAAGAGAAAGGAAGAGCACCTCTCTCTCCATCGCAAACCCCCCTCTACGCCCCTTTCAAGTACGCACACAAACTATCTCCAAGTCCTCTAAAAGTAAGCCCCCAGCACATTCACCCATGTTTCATCTTTCTCTCGCGATATATACAGTGACGACCATTGTATTTGAAGCGAAAGCACGATACGTACATTGGACTTCAGAATCCACTCATTACGGTCACCATTTATGTTTTGTTGTTATGATACAGTCACGGGCTCACCGTACAACTCTGTATTTGCTCAAGACATGACTAGTTGACTAGTTAAACGCTCCACGTGGCACCTCTAGTGTTGCATCACATTATCTCACTACCATCAGGCCCACCTGTCGGCTTGTATCTACTCTACATCTACACTCTTATAAAATACACTCTTATAAAAAACAGAGTTGGTGTGCCTGCCATCCTGCAATATAGGCCGTCCAATTTATATCTGACGGATAGGAAATAAACTATGGCAATTTTGCAAAAAGGTACCCACATACCTCTCCACATTTGCAGACAAGGCCTTCCCTCGTTCATCCTTTTCTCTCACAAGATAAACTAGTCATACAAATGCATCTTAATGTTACGTGCAACGCACGGGCATCTTGCTAGTAAGAATGAAAACAAACGACAAAAAAATATTGGACAGTGGTTCGGAGTCATGACCGCAGGCACAGCGGACAAGGTGGACTTGTATTGGTATGTTGAGCCGTCTGTTTTAACACACATGAGCTGGTGTGGTGATTATACACACACGCACGCATGCACACGAACTGCATGCACACAACACTCACACGAACACATGCACCCACGCACGCACGCAACACTCACACGCACACACGCACGCACGCATGCACACACCAGTACACCACACGACCAACACACACTCTCATGCTCAAGTGCTCAACCTACGCGTGCGTGAGCACACATCAGGCCCTGACAGACACATACACAACCAGGTGATTCCCGTGCACGGGTTGGAGTCTTGTCGTGCCTTCGTAAATTTGTGTTTATCTGACCTTTTCCCTATACGAACTGGCAGGTGGGACCCACAAGGAACATGGTCAATTTAACTAGTCAACATGGTGCCACGCAGACTATTTGGCTGGTCAACAGAGTGCAATCCGATGTTGAACCAGACCGTATAATCACTGCAAAACGTATATAGTGACCGTAATCAGCTTATTCTGAAGTTTGGTGACCGTATTACGCTTTTCTCTCTGTAGGCCCTCCAAAACTACATCTCTACACATTCTCGCATATTACATCTAACAGCTATGCAATACAGCACTACTAGAACACTCTAACACAATAAATCATATGTGTTTTTAGTTTTACTAGATATCATATTGTTACTTAATTATTTAGTTTGCATACATTAAAATTGCCTTTGAAATGTATGGCTAGTATCATATACCGCGCGGGAAAAATCCCGCGCTTTCCTGTTTAATTGGGTTTGTATCGATGGATCATGCGAAACAGCAAAACTATAGTACTATACAGTACAAGTGACAGTTCACTAGGCCATCTTGTCGTGTACTCCTCCGTCGTAAGAGTGGAGCGCTCGCTTTCATAAATATTCTAGTCCCTTTCGCCGACATGTGGGACATCAAGCTACCGGGTCCACGTGCCATACCGGAATACAGTGCGGAGCAGCCGGGGTGAAGCACCCAGCCATGGGTGTCAAATCACAAAGCTGCACCTTTCCCGCAGTTAAGTTGGAGGAACAAAGTAATAATGCTAAAAAAAGAAGTTGGAGGGACGAAGCAACCATCATTTCACTCGTTGCTGAATCCGCTTCTCCCTCATCTTCTTCAAGTTAACCACGTGTTGCTTCTGCCGTTGTTCTGCCTCATGTGGGACGCGGATCGGCTTAGTAAAGCGCTAACATGTGGGACTGCATGTTAGCAAACCGCCAGGACAACATCCTCTAAAACTAAGAAACCTCCCCCGCCATTCGCGTGACAAAATCACCTCCTTTTTACTAATCTTGATTCTATAATTTTTTAGATCAATATAATTGAGATTTGTATAGATAGCACACAGGAGCAAAACCAAGTGGTACGGTTAAGGGCATCCACAATGTGTAGCCAAATGTGAAAATAGCTTTTGGCATTGTGGGAACCATTGTGGACGGTGTTGCCAAAGCCAAAAGGATGGAACCGAAGCTCCCTGATTGATTGATTGAAGAAACAGAAAAATGCAACGTCTCTCCTCTTTCTCCCGTGCTTGGACGCATGTACAGTATAGAGCATAGAGTCTACTCCCCTGTCCCTTCTATCACAAATCACAAAGCAGTGAGGCATCAAATCACAAAGCACGGACGAAGCAACCATCATTTCACTCTTCGCTGACTCCGCTTATCCATCGTATTCTTTGAGAAACCATCTCACCGCACTAAGTTGGACGGGCGACGCTATTGTGTACGAGTAGAACTAGTACATTTACGCGTCCTTTGGTTCAACGGACTTCCTGGATGCAAATAAGGCGGTTGTCTCGGCTTGCAGGCGGCACTTGCGAACGACTTACCGTGGTCTCCCTCAATGGTGTTCTCCGTCGAACGCACTTCGCCAAACCACAACGTTCGAGATATCGTCGACGTCACCGCAATGGGGAAGGAAGTCAAATATAGTTACTACCTCCATTTTTCTGTACACAGGGCCAGTATATCAAAATTACAATTTGCAAAAGGCCACTAACACTAATCGAGGCAAAAATGATGGGGTTTGCCTCGTACTAGCAACCAAGGACATTAATATCCCCTACATGCATGCGGAAGTGAGAAGGTTGGTTTGCATGGCGCTGCATTAATCAAGCGATGAGGAGTGAGATGGTTAGCTCTTTGGGCTTTGGAGAAAAAATACGCATTAATTGACACGTGAAACGAGGATTTGTATCGATTAATCCCGCGAAGGAAAACCCCGCCTTTCTTCTTTAACACTAGTACTCCTAGTACGTAGTACATACTTATCATGTTTGGGTCTAGGCCTTGCATTGGCATACTTCGCCACGCATTTTTGCCAAGCTTGCCTAAAGTTTTCAAAATGAAAAGGAGGTACACTTGCGCACGGCTGTCGCGGTCGCACCGCACCCTCACACGGTCGCTCCTGCACGCCGCGGTCGCACCGCACCCTCACACAGTCGCTCCTGCACGCCGCAAACCCAACCAAGGGAACGCACCCTCACTGACACGTGTTGTCGCATGTGAACAAACCAAACTCAGCCATACTACCGCTGACACATAATTTTCGTTCATAGAGTATGTTTATCCAACCTCATGTTTGGGAGTATCCATACGGCCCGTGCGGTGGTCTGTTGGGGAAGAAGAAGAGGTGAGGAAGAAGGGTTAGGAGACGTAGGATATTCATCCAACCGCCTGAAATGGTAGACTGACCCAAGTCAGGCGACTTGCATAACAATATATGTTTTTACACAGCAAAAGATCCATAAAAACAACAACATAAAGAAAAACTATCACTGCTCACGGAACGAGACGACCTCGTCGTCTTTGTTTACCGGCGCGAACTAGCCATAGCTGCCGACGTGTGTCTCCGCACCATGATTGTCCTCGGCCTCCAGCTACTCGTTCACGCGGAGCGTGCAGGCGCTCTGCATGGACCAGAGCACCACCCGGTTCAAGTTGAGGATGTCCGGTTCTGCCTGCAGGAGGGCCTTGATGGCAGCGGCATCCACATGCTCCGCGTCGAGTCGAGCCTCCGCCGCCCGGTTCAAGTCCAGGACGTCCGGTTCCGTCTGCAGGAGGGCCTCGATGAGAGCGGCATCCACGTGCTCCGCGTCGAGTTGAGCCTTTGCCGCCAGGTTCAAGTCCAGGACGTCCGGTTCCGCCTGTAGGAGGGCCTCGATGGCAGTGGCATCCACGCGCTCCGCCTCAAGTTGAGCCTCCGCCGCCCGGTTCACATCCACGACATCCGGTTCCGCCTGCAGGAGAGCCTCGATGGCAGCGGCATGCGTGCGCTCTGCGTCGAGTTGAGCCTCTTCCTCCCGGTCCTCCTTTAGTATCGCCAGGTTGAACCGCTGGTCCGCCTGCACCATGGGGGACTCGGACGCCGGCACGAAGTAGACGTCCATCGTCGCATACCCATTGGGAGCCTTCTGCGCCGCGACCTCTGCCATAAACATCGGATCGGCTTCCTCCTCCTTGTAGCTTGGATCCAGAGAACTCGGAGATTGGCCCGCCGCAAAGCGAGCTTGGGAACGGAGGTCTGTGACACCAGCCGCTGCCGCGATTTTTGCACGGCACTCTGGCGTCAGCATCTTGTAGTACGTGATCTTGCAGCGCACCGTGGCTTTCCAGCAAACTAGGGGACACTTGCTGTGAGCTAGGGGATCGAAAGGTGGGGGAAGAGGCTAGAGATTAGGTTTGGTTTTAGGGCAGTGGCTGGCATAGGCCGAGCAGCAAAGGTTCTGGTGTGAATAGTGGTTCCAGTGACGACCGGTCAATCGGTTTTGACTGTACATCGCTCTTGTTGCGCTCGCGTTGCAGCCCGGTACGCTGGACCCTCCATGTTGCTCACTGAATGGAACACGCTTCGTCTTGCGTTTTCGCTCGCTTGTGGGACCGCTGTTGAGAGCAAACTGACGTCCCTCCCCCTCCCCCGCCCGCATCATTTATACTACCACTCCCTCTGTTTTATGCGGAGTAAATAAAAACAGATGGAGTATACTACAGATGAGGATCCCCTGACATGGCCGAACCCATCGAGTAACTGACATGCGGGGCCTAGCAAGCATGGGGTCCACAAGTAAGTGACCGAAAGGGAGGGTAAGCCAGGGATACCTATGTCAGAGGATCCACTTTCACTACTACTCCCTCCTTCCATTTACTATACAGGGCCTAATGCATTTTTCGAGGCTAACTTTGACCAAATGTTAGAGTAATAATATATGACATGCAACTTACACAAAGCATACGGTCAAATTCGTATGTGAAAGGAGCTTCCAATGATATAATTTTCACATTATACATCTCATGTACTATTAATCTTGTCAATAGTCAAATGCGGTTTTGAAAAATGCATTAGAGCATGGTTAATAATATAGACAGTCGATGGCTATAAGGAACTGCCATGTCATCTATAGCCATCATCTATTATATGCACTCATACAGTAGTGTGGGCTATAAGGTTGGCTATTTCCCGCAAAAAAATTATAAGGTTGGCTATTGTATTAGTACTTTTTTCCATCTCCTCTCCATCTCTTTCTTCATATTTATTGTATTTAACTAGGAATGCGTATATAGCTAGGCTCTTGCATGAGAGCTCACTCCCCTTACTTTTTCACATCTCTCTCCTCCACATAGGCCCTATATAAATGGAAGGAGGGAGTACTACTATGAGCACTGCATACTCTAGTACAGATGTTGTCAGTACTCCACTAGTACTATTGGACAGGGAGCTTAAAAAGTTACTATTGGACTGGCTATACGTGGCGAAATCCTAGTAGGAAGAGCATGCGCGAGAACAAGCACATTCACGTGGTTGAAAACAAATTGGAAACCATCTCGAGTACAAATCTAGGAGTACGTACGAATCTAACAATATTGATTGGGCATTGTTGAATGTTGATACTTTTTTTTATCAAAGTAGAGATACTTTGACTACACATAAAACTTATATGTAAACTAGAAAGGATAGGAGGGAGTATATTGTACGTTCAAAAATGAAATAAACATTCAATACCCTTTATATATGATTTGCGGATGCTATGATCACCGGTTCAAAATTTTGAATCCGCCTTAGGTATCACACATGCCCCCACTCGTTCTCTCTCGATTTCATCTCGGGGTCCGGAGATCGATTGAAAGAGGACTAGGGTGGGTACAATACGTTCGTTTCGCTTCTAAACGTACAATATACTCCCTCTGATCCCCACAGACCCCCCCCCCCGCGGGTCATTTCTATCATAGAAATAGACCAAACCTTTATCTCCTTGCACGACACGCAATTGATCTCTGAACATCAATCGATCTCGTCAACATGTGTCGGGGCATGAACCGAATGGGATGTCAAAACTAAGACACGAAGCGACACGTAGTGGAGGCAAAGTGAAACTTTAAACGAACCGTTTGTTTCTATGCATGTCGGACAAATTACAGAACATTGGAAATACTAGCATGGTCTAGGCCCACATGCGAATGATACTCGGCGGAATGTTCAAATGAGGCATGCGGGAGGATGGACTCGACCGGAGGGTGACATGATTGATGGAGAAGAGGGTTGGAGAGGAATGAGAAATAAGCAAACGCCACATGATTATACTTGAACGACTCAAATAAACAATAAGTTGTCTCGCTTGGTCTACATAGTGAAAGGCCTAATGCGCAATGCGGAGCACTGACGCTCAAATATGGCCGGGAAAACAGGGAAACTGACATGTGGGGCACACCTGTCGGGATGACGTAGCGCAGACTAGTCCAATGGAGGAGCTGGCCCACGACCTCCTCGCCACCGACAACCATTCATGTGGGTCGTGGGGGCCAACAACATGGCGCAGCTCGAGCACTGCCTCTGGACACGGCGACCGCGGTGAGCGACATGCTCATCATCGCTTGACACGGTCGCCTTCAGTGTGCCGAGGGTGGCATTAGTGCGGTGGCACGACCAACAGTATGTTTGGTTTGTGCCCAAGGTTGCCCCATCAAAGCATTGGGTAGCCAAAATTTTGGTTGCCCATGATTTGGCTGACATTGGCAAGAAAAATGAAATAGAGTTGGCTAGAGTTCATTGGCATGCCAAAAAATGGTAACCATCCAAACAAAAACCAATCTTTGGGTCATGACCAAAAATTTGGTAAGGTGCACTTTGGTCACAATCAAAACACACCCCAACACCTGGCTTGTCGAGGATGCATAGGGCGCCGGGACGCGTTCGCGGAGTGGTGTAGCACGGCCAACTGCATCCTCAGGACCTGAGACCATGTCGGGTCGTCTTGCTTTTTCAATGACATGCGGGGATCGCATGTGAGAAAAGGGCATCTCCAACATTTCCACGACCACAGCTGACTACCCTGGCACACCAAAAACCCTCGTCCCTCGCGTCGTCGCATGGTGCATTCCCAGCTGGCGCCAGCTACCCGCATTCATGTCGTCCGTCCATATGCCATCGTTCAGAGGCTCGGTGCTCGAGGAACCAACTCTGGCAACTTAATGACGCACCAGGACGCTTGGCCTCACCGGAATGCGCTACTTAAAGCGGCAACGCCCAGCTAACCTCCACACCATAGCGCATCGTCCTCCTACCTAGCACCACATCTGCCATGACCGCAAGCGTGAATGCTCTGCGGGAGAGCTTGTCTTCGGGGATGAAGCTCGAGGTTGCCGCCCTCTCTCAAGTCGCCTCTCATGATGCAATAGCGGCATAGCCGGACGCGACCGCAGAAGCGGTGGCCACGCTGGCGGCCGACGGCGGGAGAACCGTCAGCCACGCGTCCTACTTGCCGCCATCCAACGTCCGGCATCGCCGAGGTAGGGGACTCCTCCAAGGATGAGTAGGGCATGGGAGGCGGCAGGGCATGGTGTGCCAACTAGCCAGTCCGTATCCCGTGTTCTACTCTTCCTCGCCGGAAACCACACCTTCACTTCAGGGGTCTTGAACCCCGCCCCCGTACTTAGAGATCACAGATGGAGGACGTCGGTCGCCACCGTAGAATAGGTTTAGGGTCGGGTTTCTTTTATTTTTTCTGTCCTATAAAAGTTCGAGTAATGAAAATCTGCCATGTTTGCATTAATCTCGGCCGGTGTATATGAACTGTCACAATAATATAGTATATTGTAGGAGTACTAGCAAGATGCCCGTGTGTTGCACGGGATATCAAGATCTTGTGGGAGAAAAAGATGAACAAGGGAAGGCCTTATCTGCAAATGTGGAGCGGAGTGCGGGTAAATTGTCATAGCTTCCTTCCTATCCGTTAGATATAGATCGGACGACCTATATTGTAGGATGACAGGCACACCATCATCAGCAACTCTGCTTTTTGTTAAACCGAGACAAAGCTAACATGCGAAGTAAAATAAACACATAGGGTCTATACATTCAAAATTTATCTTAGGCACTCCAGTAGTACGTCCACTACACATTCACGCATTTCACAACTTTCTACATCTACGGGAACCTACGAAAGGGTTAACGTAAATTGCCTCTCTCTCTCCTCCCATGATTTTCATGGTGATGGGCCCCTCCCTCCCCCCAATCAACAATCAACAGCTCACATGTTTCACATTACGTTAATTACGTAACTGGGATTACGTAGGTGTAGCATTACTCGTCCTAAAAGACCCAACTAAGCAAACCTCCCAGCATATCGTGCGGGAAAAGACCCGGCTGCACCGTTTTAGTCAGGATTACCGGATTACTAGTAGTAGTATCGATGGATCACGTGAAGCAACAAGTTTTTTTTGAGGGGGCGAAGCACCTAGTTTGAAAGGAAAAAAAGCGGTACACTCACAGCACCCCTGTCGCGGTCGCATTGCACCCCACACACGTTCGGTCCTGCACACGGCTCACGCAAACGGAACGCGCTTCGGCTCGCCTCTTCACTGACACGTGGGAATGCACTTGGAGAAACCGACCATGTGCCAAACTCCACCCCACCCACCGCGCGAAAATCCTCCGCCCCACCCAAAAATTCCCCCGAAATCCTAGATTCAACCGCCCTTCGGCCAACTAGCCAATAATATTCCCCAAACCCCCCTCCCCCGTCCCCCTCCACTCCTTTCACTTTGCTAAAGCCGCCCTCCCCGCCGCGGTTCATCGAGGGGACGCATGGTGATCCTCTCGCTCCCACAATACTCTCTCATAGACTACTGTCCTCTAGCCACGCCGCCACCGCTGGCGACAGGCGCACGACGGTCAGCGCCGCCACTGCTGGCGACATTCGTGTGGAGACGCACGGCGGTCAGCTTCTCCCATGGTACGCTCATTCTAGACTGAGGCCACGTGCATGTCGGTGTAGCACTGAATGTTAGCTTATAGACATTGTTAATCTCACTGTTGCTGAAGTAGTTTACAATCAATATGCTCTGCTTAAGAAGCTTCCTTGCCATGTTCTGCACTCAATCTGCTTAGCTGAGATGGCATGCCAATGCTGATTAGTTGCTAAAATATCCTACCATATATTTATTGTGACGTAGATTGCCATGGTCTAGTAGCCAATCTGTTAGGTGAAATACCTCTACACTATTTTATACTCAATCTTTGTTGCTGCGATGGCCTTCAATAGTTCGATGGCTGTGTGCTCGGCCTCATTGACTGCTGAAACAGCCTGCCATAATTTAGCACTCAAATCTGTTTGCTGAATTAGCTTTACATATATTTCGTTACTTAGATCTGCTCGTCCAAATATCTTGCCATAGCTTTAGACATCGACCTAGGTATTTTTTTCTGGACTTCATAAAAAAGCATATATGTTTTTCCTGTAATATCTAGTAGAAGAACTAATTTGTATGTCTAACAGATGGACATGACTTGGATAACTTCTGCTCGAAGATTCTCCGCTGCATATGTCGAGGGGGTTGAAAACTTCATGAACTTTATCAGAGCTGAGTACGGTGGTCCAAAATCAGATGTGCTCTGCCCGTGTAGCAGTTGTATGAATTCAGTTACAAGACCCCAGTCAACTGTGCAAAATCATCTACACTTGTATGGGATGTCGGTCACATATACTAGGTGGGTTCATCATGGTGAAGTTGTGAACGTCAATGTTATTGACTACGTGGAAGCAGCAGATCACCATCTTGATCTGCCTGATGCTCAGGTGGAAGAGGAGGGGAGGAGGTGGTGGCGGAGCCAGTGAGTTTGACCAACATTGAAACAATGCTACGAAATGCTCGTGCATTCCGTGAACTTTCACCTGCAGAAGAAAAACGGTGGGCCCGCATGTTGGAACAATGCAACGTGGCTGTCACCCCAGGAAATAAGCTGTCAGTATTCTCAGCTATGGTCACCTTTCTTCAGGTGAAGACATCTGAGCGGATGACCAACAAATCATTCGATGCGATGTTGGCTGCTTTTCACAAAGCTTTCCCAGATGCGTCTGAGCTATCACACACCTACAGTAAAATGAAGAATTTCCTTCGTTTAGTTGGAATTGGATATGATATGATCCATCTTTATAAGAATAATTGTGTTCTATTCCGGAAGGATTATGCCAACTTAAGTGAATGCCCGAAATGCAAATCATCAAGATGGAAAGATGGCGATGCTGTGAAGAGGATTCCTCATAATGTTCTGAGACATTTTCCAATTACACCAAGATTGCAGAGGTTGTTTCATGATGCTGAAACAAGAGAGGATGTAATGTGGCATTCTAGGAACTAGGAGTACAGAGATCAGAATGTAATGAGCCGTCCATCACAAGGCAGTGAGTGGAAAAGCTTCATTCAGAAACACAAAAAGTTTGCTACTGACCCAAGAAACATTAGAATTGGCTTAGCTTCAGATGGATTTAACCCATTTGGCCACCAGAGCGCCACATATAGTATGTGGCCAGTGCTTGTTATCCCTTACAACATGCCTCCAAATGTCTACACCAAAGAATCAAACTACATGATGGCGTTGCTTATCCCAGGTCCAAAAAGTCCTGGAAAGGATTTTGATTTGTTCATGGAGCCTCTTGTGGAGGAACTTCAACAACTATGGAGGGTGTTCTCACTCGAGACCTATATAGCAGCCCACCAGCTGATTTATTTCTGCGTGCTCTTATAATTTGGTGCATCCATGATTATCCGGATTTGGGCACTATGTCAGGGCGAACGACACATGGTTACAATGCATGTGTTCGTTGTGACAGGAATCCGCTGTCATACGCAATACTTAGCAAGATCTGTTACATTGGACACCGCCGTTTCCTTGCCAAGGACAAGCCGCATCCTAGAAAATACCAAAGACATGTGTTCAATGCAAAGCATGAAAACCGTGATGCGCCAAAGAGGCTCACCGCTGATGAGTTGCAAGTGGAATTAGAGAAGGTCAGCCATATTACACCAGGAAACCATCCTGGTAATGGTAGCGGGAAAAGGAAGCGTGGCAAGGCAGAAGAGGGATTATTGTTTACCCACAGGTCCACCTTGTGGGACTTGGAGTATTGGAAAGATTTGATCTGCGGCATAATCTTGATGTGATGCACATCGAGAAAAATATATGTGACAACATTATTGGCACACTTCTTAATATTGAAGGCAAGACGAAAGATACCTTAAATCTAGGATTGATTTGACACACCTGGGTATCAGACAGGATTTGCAAGTGCAAGATGAAGGTAAACCACGGGATATGGCACCAGCTGTTTATGTCTTGGACAAGGTAAAAGAAAAGAATCATGCGAGGTTCTGTCATGTGTGAGATTCCCACGTGGATTTGCTTTCAACCCTGAAAGGAGAGTCAGTGCAGCTGGAAACAAGGTACAAGGGTTGAAAACTCATGACTGCCACGTCCTACTTCAAAGGGTTTTACCTGTTATCCTTAGAGGATTGGGCCGCCCTGACTTATACAGAGCAGTTGCAGAGTTGGGACAATTCTTCAGGGAACTCTGCAGTAGAAATATCAGGATAGATGCTTTGGAGCGTCTTAGAGACAAGATACCAACTATCCTATGCGACCTTGAGAAGATATATCCTCCAGCCTTCTTTGATGTGATGGTGCATTTGGCTGTTCATCTACCTGATGAGGCACTACTTAGAGGTCCAGTACAGTATGGCTGGATGTACCCTATTGAAAGGCGGCTAGGCACTTTCAAGGGCTATGTTAGGAACAGAGCTAGACCCGAGGGTTCCATTGCAGAGGCCTACATTGCTACAGAAGCGTTGACATTCTGCTCAAAATACATTGAAACAGCTGATCAGCGTAGCAAAGAGGTGGGTGAAGACAATCCCGGGCTCAATGTTTTTGATTATTCTGTTCGAGTTACAGGGAAGAGTCGACAAGAGGACAAACCTAAAGATTTGGACAAAATGGTTTGGTACGTGTTGAATAACTGTCCTGAGATACTACCTTATATCAAGTAAGTGCTAAGTACTGCAGATTATATATCATAATCTACTAAACTTGCAGCACATTCTTATATATTTAGATGTTTGATGCAATCACTATGTTGTGCAGCATCTACAAAAGGGAGTTACTGCCGCAAAATCTAAGAAACATTGACAAACTGGTTATGGCAGGATTTGCGAAATGGTTCAAGAGACATGTAAGCTTTTAAATTGCACTGTCAGTTTTTTTAATATATTGAGTACATAAGATGATCAGCTTGTCTATTTTCTAACCATAGGTTAAGAAGATGCGGGAGGCTGGGCAGGCAGTTGATGATGCCCTTTACGCACTAACAATGGGTCCTGATACTCGGGTAAGACATTATAAATCTTGCGTTGTTGGAGATGTGTGCTACAACACCCTTGCACGAGACGAAGGCAGGAAGACACAAAACAGTGCCATCATGAGCACGGATACGTATGACAAAGAGACAACTGAAATGTATGCTAACATAGCAGACATTGTTCAGTTGCAGTATATCTCCAGTTTCTAGGATCATCCGTGTGTGGTTCTGTTGTGCTGTTGTTGGTATAACCTATTTTCCAGGATTGCAAAATCCGGAGCTGATGATTATTTCAAATCCATCAATGTCAAGGCGGCGTACCAGACCAACGAGCCTTTTATTTTGGCAAATCAAGCAACACAGATATTTTTCTTGGAAGACACATTTGCACGTAGCGATGATTGGTGAGTATTACAAAGGTTTGAGCAGAGGAATTCATTTAATGAAGTTACACAACAAGACGATGCTTACACTGCTCCTTCTGTACAAGATAACACAGATGTTCCTAATATCTTTGAGAACCATCACGTCAATGACGCTGACGAAAAGATTGATAGTCGTGCTGTGGACATACAAGAGTTGATCAAGAAGAAGCCAATGTTCGAGGACGTTGAGGACGAAGAAGAAGATGACACCATGGGGAATTACGATTCAGACTAATACACATGGCAAAGATGTTGATGTTGCTGCTGCGGATGATGATTACATTGCTTTTGTCGTATTTTCCTGTCAGAAGATGTTTTTTTATCTACGATGTGAAATTATGTTTGCTATGACAACTTAAACCTGATGAACATGTTGTTTAGTATTTTCCTGTGAGAACATCACTTGGTATGTATGCTGATTTGTGTTTGGTGATTGTATGACAACTAAAACATGATGACCTTGTTGTTTAGTTGTACTCATATTTGGCTGTGAAACTTGAATTTGATGACATAGTTTGCTGTTGGACTGCAATTTGCTCGACGTCTTCGAATGAGAACAAAGCTGACTCGACAGGGCCTCTGCTAATTTATTTATTTATTACCAAAAGGTCCTCTACTATTTATTTATTTATGAGCAAAAGGGGATACCCCCTGATTTCCATTAATAGAAATCATTAGATATTCACAACACTACGCCCAGCCTGCTACACAGGTTTCATTCATTACTAGTTTCAGCAAAGTGCTCATGTCATAGCCACTGAATACATCACAAGTGCTACATACACTGCAAATAAAGAGACAATCATCCTACAGAGCACATCGATTTTGCCCATTATCTTCACAAGCTCTTTCATCTCCTCATTGCTGCCAAGGCCGTTCAACAGTTGTTGCTTGGCCATGATCAGAGGAACTGCATCTTTAACCTTCTGCTCTGCATCTTCCTATTCTGTCGTTCCTTCAGTTACTTGCCCAACACCCCAACCTGCTGGTATTGGGATTCCTCGGCTAACCAAATAATTAGCATAGTTGCACTCCCCCACATCAGCAACTTCCCAGAAATACAAATCACACGAATCTTCCCTTTTCTGCACGAATCAAATTGGAAGATCATCAACCAAACTATTAAAAAAATTAGCAACTGAAAGCAGCAGAACAACACTTAAACATATTATTACCCCATGATTCGGGCATTTGTAGAAGACTCAGCCAGGGTTGAGGATTGTGGTTGAGACGCGACGGATGACTCTGTGTGATTTGCAGCAGTGGCACCACACCGACGGCAGCATGTTGTGATGAGCAACCGGCAGTGGTGCGCGTGCCGGCGGGGGTGTGATGAGACCCATAGGCGATGGTATGGGCAGCGACTTGGCGCATATCTGGTTGTTGCCTGCTGAAGAGCAGGTGGACGAGCAGCCAGCGGACATGGTTCCTGCATCCAAAGCTTCTGATGCTTGGCAGAGTAAGTAGAGAAGAGGAGAAGCGAACGTTGGATATGTTAGTTTCATTAATTGCAGAGTAGCATAGCACCATATATAGTCATAGTCTAGGTTTGGATTCGAACTAGCTACAGGAGCACGTCTCTCTTTTTTCTAGAACTCAGCAACGTCTCTTTACTGGTACACTAGCTTGTTCTGTACGCCTTCTCAAGTCTTTGATTCCTCCACCTGACATCTGGGACCCACCGGAAGGGCCTCTGTATTTTGCGAAAAAACGTGCCCCTGCTGATAGGTCAAACCCACCAGCTATCACTACAAAAAAGACACATCCGTGACATTTTGGGCCGAACAAATATTTTTCCTATCATACTTATGACACTTCTATGACGATAATTGTGACAAAACCCGGAATCATCATAGATGTGGTGGGCTCCTACTTCTATGACAAAAATCATGACAGAAAATGGGCTTTTTGTCCTGGGCGGGCCGGAGACGCAGCTGCATGACATTCTTTGGGCCGTCCATGACGGAAAAAACTATGGTAGAAGCGAGGGCGAGGAAAATTTCAGGGAATTCCCAGTTACGGTGGGTGGTCGAGGGCTGAGCGATGCGTGTTTCTCTCGTACACGTACGTGCATGTGTGCGAGGCGTTGGCTCTAACTGAACCCGAGCGAGGCGTTGGGCTTGATACGTCTCCAACGTATCTATAATTTATGAAGCATTCATGCTATTTTATTATCTGCTTTGAATGATTACGGGCTTTATTATACACTTTTATATTACTTTTGGGACTAACCTATTAACTGGAGGCCCAACCCATATTGCTGTTTTATTGCCTGTTTCAGTATTTCGACGAAAAGTAATATCAAACGGAGTCCAAACGGAATGAAACCTTCGGCAGCGTGATTTTTGGGAAGAATATGATCCTGGAAACTTGGAGTTCACGTCATAAGATCCTCGAGGAGGCTAGGAGATAGGGGGGCGCCCCCCTACTGGGCATGCCCCCCTGTCTGGTGGGCCCCTCGAGGCTCCCCCGACCGACTTCTTTCGCCTATATAAGCCTATGTACCCTAAAACCATCGAATATCAAGATAGATCGGGAGTTCCGCTGCCGCAAGCCTCTGTAGCCACCAAAAACCTCTCGGGAGCCCGTTTCGGCTTCCTTCCGGAGGGGGAACCCATCACCGGTGGCCATCTTCATCATCCCGGCGCTATCCATGACGAGGAGGGAGTAGTTCACCCTCGGGGCTGAGGGTATGTACCAGTAGCTATGTGTTTGATCTCTCTCTCTCTCTCTCTCTCTCTCTCTCTCTCTCTCTCTCTCTCTCGTGTTCTCTCTATGGCACGATCTTGATGTATCGCGAGCTTTGTTATTATAGTTGGATCTTATGATGTCCCCCCCCCCTCTACTCTCTTGTGATGAACTGAGTTTCCCTCTTGAAGTTATCTTGTCAGATTGAGTCTTCGATTTGAGAACACTTGATGTATGTCTTGCCGTGTTTATCTGTGATGACAATGGGATATCATGTGCCACTTGATGTATGTTTTGGTGACCGACTTGCGGGTTCCTCCCACGAACCTATGCATAGGGGTTGGCACACGTTTTCTTGACTCTCCGGTAGAAACTTTGGGGCACTCTTTGAAGTACTTCTTGTTGGTTGGATGAATCTGAGATTGTGTGATGCATATCGTATAATCATGCCCACGGATACTTGAGGTGACAATGGAGTATCTAGGTGACATTAGAGTTTTTGTTGATTTGTGTCTGAAAGTGTTATTTTAGTATGAACTCTTTAATAGGTCGTTCCGAAAGAATAACTTTGAGGTGGTTTCGTACCCTACCATAATCTCTACGTTTGTTCTCCGCTATTAGTGGCTTTGGAGTGACTCTTTGTTGCATGTTTAGGGATTGTTATATGATCTATCTATGTTATTATTGTTGAGAGAACTTGCACTAGTGAAAGTATGAACCCTTTGCTTTGTTTCCTATCATTGCAATACCGTTTACGCTCACTTTTATCATTAGTTACCTTGCTGTTTTTATATTTTCAGATTACAAATACCTTTATCTACCATCCATATTGCACTTGTATCACCATCTCTTCACCGAACTAGTGCACCTATACAATTTACCATTGTATTGGGTGTGTTGGGGACACAAGAGACTCTTTGTTATTTGGTTGCAGGGTTGTTTGAGAGAGACCATCTTCATCCTACGCCTCCCACGGATTGATAAACCTTAGGTCATCCACTTGAGGGAAATTTGCTACTGTCCTACAAACCTGTGCACTTGCAGGCCCAACAACGTCTACAAGAAGACGGTTGTGTAGTAGACATCAAGCTCTTTTCTGGCGCTGTTGCCGGGGAGGCTAGGTAAGCGGCACTCACTCACACCCCGTCAACTAAGCTCTTTTCTGGCGCCGTTGCCGGGGAGGTGAGTGCTTGAAGGTATATCTTTAGATCTTGCAATCGAATCTTTTTGTTTCTTGTTTTATCACGAGTTTAGTTTATAAAATAAAAACTACAAAAAATGGAGTTAAGCTTGTCTCATACGCTTCGTCTTTTTAATATCTTTCGTGAGTATGATGAAAAGGAAAATTGTGCTCAAGTGCTAGAAGAAGAAATCTATAAAATGCTTGATACTAAATATTTGAATGATGAGCATGATTGCAATTTTGTTAGTATGAATTCCTTGAATATCCATGATGCTAATGATATGCAAAGCCACAAGCTTGGGGAAGCTATGTTTGATGAAGATGATATTTTTTGTTCCCCAAGTTTTGATGAGAATATTTATTATGATGAAAGCATGCCTCCTATTTATGATGATTATATTGATGAAAGTGGGTTTGGAAGAGTGTCAACTTTAGGAATTAATGATCCCACTATTTTGGAGGATGTTGAATATTATTGTGATAATTATGAAAGTGGATTTGGAAGAGTGTCAACTTTATTTAGTGATGATTCCACTATTTTGGAAGAGGTTCCAATTGATTATGAGAACAAAGTTGCTATCTATGATGATTATTGTGATGACTTGTATGCTATTAGGAATAATGATAGCCATGAAACTTGTCATCATGATTTTAGTTTTCAATTGGATTATGCCTCACATGATATTTTGTTGAATTTGCTCCCACCACTATTCTGAATGAGAAGAATTTTGCTTATGTGGAGAGTAGTAAATTTTCTATGCTTGTAGATCATGAAAGTAATGCTTTAGGTGTTGGTTATATTGTTGAATTCATTCATGATGCTGCTGAAAATTATTATGAGGGAGGAATATATGCTGGTAGGAATTGCAATAATGTCAAGTTTCCTCTCTATGTGTTGAAAATTTCGAAGCTATGCTTTTTTTACCTTCCCATGCTAGTTGATTATAGTTCCCATAAGTTGTTTGCTCACAAAATCCCTATGCATAGTAAGTGGGTTAGGCTTAAATGTGCTAGTCATATGCTTCATGATGCTCCCGTTATGTTTCAATTCTTATCTTTTATGTGAGCATTATTGCCATCATCATGCCTAGCTAGAAAGGCATTAAAGAAAAGCGCTTGTTGGGAGACAACCCAATATTTACCCTTACTGTTTTTGTGTGTTGACATGATTATTCTACTGTAGTAATCATGTTTTATAGCTTTTTTTCAATAAAGTGCCAAGTAAGACCTTTAGGATAGCTTACGGTGATAGTTGTGTTGATCCTGCTGAGAATCAGAAACTTTTGCACCCAGTACATTAGTTTTGTTAATTCACAGAAACGTGATCTTGATCTGATTATTTTTGCTCTGGCTTGGTACACAAATTTCTTAGGACTTCCTAATTTGGTATAATTTTTGGAGTTCCAGAAGTATACGTTTGATACAGATTACTACAGACTGTTTTGTTTTTGATAGATTCTGTTTTCTATGTGTTGTTTACTTATTTTGATGAATCTATGAGTAGTATCGGAGGGTATGAACCATAGATAAGTTTGAATACAGTAGATATTACACCCATATGAATTTAGAATGAGTTCATTACAGTCCCTAAGTGGTGGTTTTATTTTCTTATACTAACGGAGCTTACGAGTTTTCTGTTGAGTTTTGTGTTGTGGAGTTTTCAAGTTTTGGGTAAAGATTCGATGGACTATGGAATAAGGAGTGGCAATAGCCTAAGATTGGGGATGCCCAAGGCAACCCAAGGTAATATTCAAGGACAACAAAGAGCCTAAGCTTGGGGATGCCCTGGAAGGCATCCCCTCTTTCGTCTTCGTTCATCGGTAACTTTACTTGGAGCTATATTTTTATTCACCACATGATATGTGTTTTGCTTGGAGCGTCATTTTCTTTTGTTAGTATTAGCTTGCTTTTATTTATAATAATGTTTTGCATCTTTAGTTTCAATTAAAAAGTCAAGGATTGCCTTTGCCATGCTTATTTTGCTAGTATACATGTTGCTGTTTGAAAACAGAAAGTTTACCGCTGTTGCAAAAATTCCCTAGAAAAGTCAGAGAATGATATAATGATGAAACCTTTTGCATGATGGGATATGATCAATTTACTACAGTGGGAATTTTATTTCATAATTTTTGAAGTTAAGGAAGTATGATGAATCTTGTATTCTTTACAGACTATACTGTTTTGACAGATTGCTGTTATGTTTGCATGCTTAATGATTCTATTTGAGGATAGGAGTATTAAATATGCAGAGGCATTTAGTATGCAATGTTGAATAATATTTTTTGTGATTTATTACAGTAGAAATTGATAAGCTTTTGCATTGGTTTATACTAACCTATCTCACGAGTTCTTGTTGAGTTTGTTGTGGATGAAGCTTTTGATAAAAAGAGAAACCATGATATGAGAGGAATTAAGGAGACACAAAAGTTCAAGCTTGGGGATGCCCAAGGCACCCCAAGATAATATTTCAAGAAGTGGCAGGCATCTAATCTTGGGGATGCCCCGGTAGGCATCCCACCTTTCTTCTTCAACAACTATCGGTTAGTATCGGTTGAGCCTAAGTTTTTGCTTCTTCACATGAGTTGTGCTATCCTTGCAATGTCATTTTATTTTGTTTTGCTTGCTGTTTGATTACAATACCAAGATCTGAAATTCTTAAATGAGAGAGAGTCTTCATATAGTTACATAATTATTTAGCTACTCATTGATCTATCTTGTTGGAGTAGTTTGCCATTTACTCGTGTGCTTCACTTATATCCTTTGAGTAAATGGTTGAATGAGTTGAATGTCACAAATCTGAAATTATATATGTTTCATTTGCTTATCCCATGGGGAGTAATGACTTCACATCTAAGAAGTAGAGGTTGTAAATTTATTGAAGGTTAGCAAGCGTTGTATTGGTCATTTGAACAATTCATGAAAGAATATTGAAGGAAGAGAAATTTCACATATAAATACACTATCCTAGACATCTTTTGTAATTGGGAGCACTCATTAAGTATGACATGCTAAAGAGTTGATGTTGGACAAGGAAGACAACGTAACGGTTTATGTTTTCCGACATCTTAGTTAAAGTATATTGTCATGGATCATTCAAACATGTTGAGCTTGCCTTTCCCCCTCTTGCTAGCCAAAATTCCTTGCACCAAGTAGAGATACTACTTGTGCTTCCAAATTTCCTTAAACCCAGTTTTGCCATGAGAGTCCACCATACCTACCTATGGATTGAGTAAGATCCTTCAAGTAAGTTGTCATCGGTGCAAGCAATAAAAATTGCTCTCTAAATATGTATGATCTTTTGGTGTGAAGAAAATAGCTTTGTACGATCTTGTTATGGAAGCAATAAAAGCGACGGACTGCATAATAAAGGTCCATATACAAGTGGCAATATAAAGTGACATTCTTTCGCATTAAGATTTTGTGCATCCAACCTTAAAAGCGCATGACAACCTCTGCTTCCCTCTGCGAAGGGCCTATCTTATACTTTATGTCTTTTACTTTTTGCTTGAGTCAAGGTGATCTTCACCTTTCCCTTTTTCATTTTATCCTTTGGCAAGCACTTTGTGTTGGGGTGATCCTGATATATATATATATATATATATATATATATATATATCCAATTGGATGTAAGTTAGCATGAACTATTATTGTCGACATCACCCAAAGGTGAATACGTTGGGAGGCAACACTATAAGCCCTTATCTTTCTCAATGTCCGGTTGAAACTCCATAACCATTAGTATTGCGTGAGTGTTAGCGATTGTACAAGACTATATGATAGTTGAGTATGTGGAGTTTGCTATTCCTGAAAATAAGATGAATTGCAATTGTTTGATGACTAAGAATGAAGTTTGCTAGTTTTCAAGAAAGTTTATGGTCTATGCTTTGACATGTGAATTCCTTGTTACTTTATCGTGAGAAGTTTTATGAGATGAACTACTGTTCTGACATATTATCATGCTAGAAAAGGTGATTGAAATTATCATTGATCAAACTTGTGCACCTTCTAGCATTCACACTTCATAAATTCTTTCTTTATCATTTACCTACTCGAGGACGAGTAGGAATTAAGCTTGGGGATGCTGATACGTCTCCAACGTATCTATAATTTATGAAGCATCCATGCTATTTTATTATCTGTTTTGAATGATTACGGGCTTTATTATACACTTTTATTTTACTTTTGGGACAAACCTATTAACTGGAGGCCTAGCCCATATTGTTGTTTTATTGCCTGTTTCAGTATTTTGAAGAAAAGGAATATCAAACAGAGTCCAAACAGAATGAAACCTTCGGCAGCGTGATTTTTGGGAAGAATATGATCCTGGAGACTTGGAGTTCACGTCAGAAGATCCTCGAGGAGGCCAGGAGATAGGGGGACGCCCCCCTACTGGGCGCGCCCCCCTGTCTCATGGGCCCCTCGAGGCTCCCCCGACCGACTTCTTTCGCCTATATAAGCCTACATACCCTAAAACCATCAAATATCAAGATAGATCGGGAGTTCCGCCGCCGCAAGCCTCTGTAGCCACCAAAAACCTCTCGGGAGCCCGTTCTGGCACCCTGCCGGAGGGGGAACCCATCACCGGTGGCCATCTTCATCATCTCGGTGCTATCCATGACGAGGAGGGAGTAGTTCACCCTCGGGGCTGAGGGTATGTACTAGTAGCTATGTGTTTGATCTCTCTCTCTCTCTCTCTCGTGTTCTCTCTATGGCACGATCTTGATGTATCGCGAGCTTTGTTATTATAGTTGGATCTTATGCTGTCCCCCCCCCCTCTACTCTCTTGTGATGAATTGAGTTTCCCTCTTGAAGTTATCTTGTCAGATTGAGTCTTTGATTTGAGAACACTTGATGTATGTCTTGTCGTGTTTATCTGTGGTGACAATGGGATATCACGTGCCACTTGATGTATGTTTTGGTGACCAACTTGCGGGTTCCTCCCATGAACCTATGCATAGGGGTTGGCACACGTTTTCTTGACTCTCCGGTAGAAACTTTGGGGCACTCTTTGAAGTACTTTGTGTTGGTTGGATGAATCTGAGATTGTGTGATGCATATCGTATAATCATGCCCACGGATACTTGAGGTGACAATGGAGTATCTAGGTGACATTAGGGTTTTGGTTGATTTGTGTCTTAATGTGTTATTTTAGTACGAACACTTTAATAGATCGTTCCGAAAGAATAACTTTGAGGTGGTTTTGTACCCTACCATAATCTCTAAGTTTGTTCTCCGGCTCTCTACTATTACTGGCTTTGGAGTGACTCTTTGTTTCATGTTGAGGGATTGTTATATGATCTATCTATGTTATTATTGTTGAGAGAACTTGCACTAGTGAAAGTATGAACCCTTTGCATTGTTTCCTATCATTGCAATACCGTTTACGCTCAATTTTATCATTAATTACCTTGCTGTTTATATATTTTCAGATTACAAATACCTTTATATACCATCCATATTGCACTTGTATCACCATCTCTTTGCCAAACTAGTGCACCTATACAATTTACCATTGTATTGGGTGTGTTGGGGACACAAGAGACTCTTTGTTATTTGGTTGCAGGGTTGTTTGAGAGAGACCATCTTCATCCTACGCCTCTAACGGATTGATAAACGTTAGGTCATCCACTTCAGGGAAAATTGCTACTGTCCTACAAACTTGTGCACCTGTAGGCCCAACAACGTCTACAACAAGAAGGTTCTATAGTAGACATCAGGGCTCTAACTGAACCCGAGCGATTGCACTGCAGGCTACGCGTTACTGAACCCGAGCGATCGATCGATGGCTGTTAACTGAACCGGATCGAGCGATTCCTTCGCTACTACTGCTAACTGAAGCTGATCGATTGGATGAATAGTGAGCCTTGTAGGGGGGATGAGTAGTGAGCGGTGGGGGTGGATATAGGACCCCGTGGCGTTGCCTCTGGATGAACAGGATAACCCCGTGGAGGGCTGGATGAACAGTAGATGGTGAAGGGGTACCCGTGGAGGGGTGGTTGAACAGTAGCCAGTGGAGTAGCGCGCGGTGGAGGCTGGATGAACAGGAGCCCGTGGAGGCTGGAGGAGGTCGACGATAGCCCGTGGAGGCTGGAGGAGGTCGACGGTGGAGATGAACAGTATCCCGTGGAGTCCCGTTTTGCGGTACACCACACCCCTCCCGATGAACAGGACCCCCGTTTCGACCGTAGCGCTCCAACACAAGTCCGTTTCGTCCGTTTTGCGGTACGCCACACCCCTCCCGATCAACAGGACCCCCGTTTCGATCGTAGGAGGTCCGTTTCCTCCGTTTTCGGTACGCCAGACCCCTCCCGATGAACAGGATCCCGTTTCGAACGTGGCCAGTCGAACACAAGGCCGTTTCCTTCGTTCTGCGGTACGCCAGGCCTCGTTTCCATCACCCGTTCCGTCCAAGCCGGTTGGCTCCCATGCATTCCGTTGCCTCCCGATGAACACGACGCATTCCGTTGCCTCCCCATGAACACGACGACGACGCTGTTTCTCCGTTCCGACCCAGCCATGTACACGAGCCCTGGCCTTACGTATGCGTGAGTAGGCGTTCGAGACCCCGCCCGTATGTACGTACGTGGCCGTATTTTATTTCTTGCACCCTGGCTGTTGTACGTACGTGTACATGCTACATGTGCGCCTCTACTATGACACGTGTGCGCCTCTACTACGACACGTGCGCGCCTCTACATCCACCAGTATGTTCGTACATGTTCGCGACCAGAATGACAACGCTACATATGCTTCGACCAGGTGGGTCCCGACTGTCAGGCACTTCCTTGCGTGCGAAAATGTAGCTGGTGGGTCCCAGCAGTCAGGGGGGCGAATCTTTTTTTTGCCCAGACGCACTTCCTTGCGTGCGAAGATGTAGCTGGTGGGTCCCAGCAGTCAAGGGGGCGAATCGTTTTTTTCTGGACGCACTTCCTTGCGTGCAAAGATGTAGCTCGTGGGTCCCAGCAGTCAAGGGGCGAATCGTTTTTTTTCTGGACGCACTTCCTTGCGTGCGAAGATGTAGCTGGTCGGTCCCAGCAGTCAGGGGGTGAATCGTTTTTTTGCCCGGACGCACTTCCTTGCGTGCGAAGGTGTAGCTGGTGGGTCCCAGCAGTCAGGGGGGCGAATCGTTTTTTTGCCCGGACGCACTTCCTTGCGTGCGAAGATGTAGCTGGTGGGTCCCAGTAGTCAGGGGAAATGTTTTTTTCTCGAAATACAATGGCCCGTCGGTGGGTCCCAGCTGTCAGGTGGAGGAATCATTATTTTCCACATAATAAGGAGGCACTCCCTTGCTGCGGCCGTGGACCCAGCTGTCAGCCTCTCCACGTACAGTCCACGTCCGATGGAAGTCGTTCCTTGACCACGTTGACCACGCCACGCCGAGAGCACCACGGCGGTGGACGACGGCGAGGCCTAGGAAGGGGACGACACGGAGACGGGGAAGACGCGGCAGTGGATGCCCACACGGAGAGGAGTACGAGGATTCACTGGTTCGGCTGCGGTGTGAGGCTGTCGTCGCCGCAGTAACAGGGGGTGTGGGTGAGTGGAGGGATGGCCTGGCTAGCGGTGGGAGTAATAGGGGGCGGTGAGGCCTCCGCGACAGCACAGCCGGCCACGAGAGGCAGGAGCAGGCGGCCCGACCGGCGCTGCTTTGGGCGGCTGGAGCAAGAAGACCAGAGGTTGAAGAAGCACGACGGTCGTTGGATGGACATCGTATGGTCACTGCAGCTAGAATCGTTTATATTGACTAAATTGACAAAGCCCTTGGTACATCAACTTAGTAGGCCCACAGGTCAGCTTCCGAAACGGTGCGCCCCAGATGTCACGGGGAGGAATCATTTTTTGGGCGGGTGAAGCTAGAATATCCGAGATTGAAGAAGAAGCACGGTATCCGTTGGATGGACATCCAACGGTCACTTCTGCTAGAACCGTGTGTTGACTATAAGTTGACAAAGCCTTGCATATGCGTCAACTCTCTTTTTTTAGGGGACGCGTCAACTTAGTAAGGCCACAAGTGTGTGGCAGAGAACTTATAGCCCATTTGAGATTTGTAAGAATGTGCAGCCCATTTTTGAATTCTAATGGAATTTACTACATCCCATTTACACTTTGTTAAAAGTACAGCCCATTTCAACCAACCGTTCAAAACAGAATTCAATAAAACTTCCCACATTTCGATGGGATCCGAAATATTTTTATCCCGAGATTTCTAGTCAGATTAAATATAATTTCAATATAAATTTATATTACGTAAAAATCCAGCGAAACATTGCGCTCGCAACAATTAATGAAATTAAAATTTTCAATATCCAAAAATAATATTTATAAAGAAATTACGTGTTTGGTGCATTTTTTATAGTTACTGCCCAGTTTTTATAATTACATCCCATTTATTATTTCTTAAAGCCCATTTTCTTGTTAAGCCTAATGCATCCCTCCTAGGAAAGATTTGCAGCCCAGCGGGGCGGAGAATAACAACTTGACCTTGCCTGAGTATTCCTAAAAAAAAGTATAGCTGGGCTAGCCATTTTCAGCTTGAAAAAAATTAATATCTGGGCTGGATATCTGGCCTGGGCTAGACGGGCCACAGCCCCGCCCAGTTAATACCTGTAGCGATGTTTTCATTGTTGTTCAGAGGAGAAAAATTAATATCTGGGCTAAACATTGAAAAACTCTGCAGTGCTCACACCTCAAAAACACAAATACTGCTCGAGCTGCTTGGTCCCAGCTGTCGGCCGCTTCTTGTGCAATTCTCTCATTTATTGACTACATAGGTTGACAATGGTGTGGGACCGTGATGTCAGGAAACCAGGAGGAAGCAAAAAAATTATAGTTATATATATATATATAATAAGGAGGCACTTGCGTACGTGAGGCTATGGCCCTGGTGGGTCCCCATTGTCATCCTCTCCAAGTAAAGTCATCTCCTCGCCCGCGCGCGCTTTCTGCTCGAAACAGTCAGCGCCGCCCGCCCTGCTTCCCGGTGCAGGCGATTGCTCCGCCTTCAAACGACACAAGTGCCATCCGTCTATCCATCTGCCACTCACATTAATGATACGCGGTTGCCGAGGCGGCTACTCCGGCGCCACACGTCCGTCCCTCCGCCGCCTACCATTGCTATATAAACTGCTGTGCCGGCCATAGCCGCAGTCATCCGCATCCGTTCCCTTTCTCCTGTCCGCACCACTACTGCCCACCATGACTTCCTCGCGCTCCAGCGCTCTTAGGGACAGGCGGACGACGGACCACAAGGAGATGGCAGCCATTGCTGCCGACCGGCTGGCCAGTAGGCAGCCCGAGGACGACAACGTCCTAATGGAGAACATGGTAGTTGACCATCCGGCACCAACCCCCTCCTCCGCGCCATCCTCGCTGGTGCATTGCACCATAACCATCAGCAAGGCCCGTGCCCAATATATGGCTACGGTGAGGCAGATGCGTGAGGAGCAGTTCCGGAAGGCGCAGGCTGACACCACCTACAACCACCATCTCCTCCAGGAGCACCTGCAGGCGGAGGAGCAGATCATCGTGGAGCGGGCGGAGCAGGAGGCGCTGCTCCACTCCTACCGCTCCGCCCGCGAGGGCCGCCTCGAGCACTGGTGGTACCGCATGCGGGTGGCGGAGGCTGCGGCCGCCTACAAAGAGGGTGATGAAGCAGGCGAGGCGCTGTTTGGCGAGACCGAGGATGAGGTAGAGGACAATGCCGGCTCCGACGAGTGCCCGCTATGCTAGCGTCGACGAGGCCCTGCTCCGCCGAGGCCCCGCGGTGCCAACAATGAGGCAGAGGACACCACCGGCTTCGCCGAGGCCCCGTCCCGCCAACAACGAGGCTGAGGACATTGCCAGCTCAGCCGAGGCCCCACCCTGCTGGCAACGAGGGGGAGGATTTCCACCACTCCGCCGAAGCACCGCCCGTCGGCAACGAGACATAGGACATCGCCGACTTCGCCGAGGCCTCGCCCTGCTTCCAACAAGGCCGCGCCACACAGAAAACGAGGAAGAGTAGAACACGGTAGGTCGCCGCCGCTCGGGTCCAAGTAAGGCCACCGCTGCTACCCTCCAGTTATAGCCAAGCTAGGCGGGTTGACCATTGACGGCCGGTTAGCTTCTTGGCAGCGATGTGGAGTCGGAGAGCTGTGTTGGAGAAGAACACTGCTTCTACTTAACTGCTGGTGCAGTTGGCTGACTGACATGTGGGCCCAATAGGCCACATGTCAGTTATGCCACTGCACCTGCAGTTAAGTCACTGAAGCTTCTGTTCGGCTCAGCGGGACACAGGTGGGTAGCTTCAGTTAATTAATTATACCTCCAGCGCACCCCTTTTTAGTTGAAGAATGTATGAAATGTAATGAAATCCGGCATGTTTATATGAAATCCGATCGTGTATGAATGAATTTATTTTGATTAGTTCAAATTCCTGTATCACTGGCATTGGATGAACATGCAAAACAATACGTACTAGCATTATTCCCAGGGTGATCACCTCGTTTGCAGCAGTTTCACATGTAGTCCCTCCAGTCCTTTCTAGTCTGCATACAAGTTTTGTCTGCAGTCAAAGTATCTCTACTTTGACCAATCTTATAGAAAAAAGTATGCACTTTCATAATGTGCGAAGTAAAAAGGAACAGAAGAAGTACCAAGAGTTTGAGAAGCTTTTTAGCGTTTCTGCATATTGCAATCAAACACGCAGGGTTCATAGAGAACATTTAAAACAATCGATGATTATGCATCTCAGCGACTCACATGTCAGAGGCAATATTTGCTTCACAACTAAAGAATAAAGAAAAAAATGATCAACGCTGCTGACAGCAAAGGGCGTCCCATTTGAAAATATCAAATGCATGTCTTGCTAAAATCAATGAGCAAAATTTGACAAGGTTGTCCCATTCCAAAATATCAAATGCCTACAATTGTGGAATGGGCAGGGTTTGCCATCAGTTTGGACATTGACATGGCACCTTGTGCTAAATAAACCAGCTGTTCTTTTTCTGCAGTTCCACCAAAATCAACCAAATTCGCGCGTAGCTTGTATGATTTCGCCCTTATATGTTGCAACGCCTTTAACTTATCGGCACCTCCTTTCTTGTGGTGGAAATGAATGATTCGATGTATTCATGAACATTTTGTGCAGTTCCCATTGAAATCAAGATGAGCACCCCTGTTTGCACAAATACAAAAAAAGTGATTAGTATAAAGCAAACTGTACTATGAATTGACAGTTTAAACAGGCACCTACATGGTCCATGTAGACCACACTTTTAGAAAAATGGAACTCGCCAGAAAGAATCCTAGAACAACATTGTACTCGCGCATCATAGCAAAAAAATGGAGATTTGTTAGTCCTTCTGAGCTGAAGTTAGTTTGGTCTTGTGGGGAGTAATGTAACCATCCTTCAACTGCTCCTTCTGATGAGAAGATAGACAGGGCTTCTTCATACTGGCATAATCGGAACTAGTCATTTCACGTAGTCCATATTCTTCTTCAGAGGAAGATGATCCTGTTGTGCAAAGACAAGAGGACAACTAAATGCTAGCATCCCTATTTGCTCGAAAAAAAGGAAAAGAAATATTTAAAACAGCTCAGATGAAGCACTTCTCAAGGACAATACCACTTTTTCATGACAGTATCTAAACAGTAGCACAACACCAATAGAGATGACAAAGCTCAAATCATATGGATGAAATCAGTGGGCGAGTACCAACCTTTCTCAGGAGGCTTATTGTGTAGAGCATACAGATGAAGAACTTCTCCGGAACCATCTGTTGCTATCTACGGTGGTGGCCATGCTTACTATATACTCCTCGATTAGTTTAATGTTTCCAACATCTTCTTGTGCAGTTCCACTAAAATATATGGTATCTTCAAAGAAGATCCTTGTTTGCACAAGTAGAGATAATTACGTATTACATTAAGAGTGGCATCAAATCAGTGGCAAAACAATTGCTCATTCCAGCCATAGCAATAAATTAAGATGCAAAACTATATCATTACTTGTGTCATCACAGTTCCAGTGCTTCATTACAGCACCGGGAGTTGATTTTTTTTTCCGCTTGTTCTTCCCCTTCATCACTTGGTTCAATAACAGACAAGCTTCGCCTTCAATGTAAGATTTGGCATGTCAATTAGGGAGCACAAGTATAGTACTAAACTTAATTTTCTGATGAAAGTGGCAAAATACAGGCCAACAGTTGTGAAATATCCTTATCTTACCTCAATGGGATATTATGGTGCACATACAGATTGGAAGTCTTGTCTCCATTTGTGTAGTTCACTAAAATCAAGCAACATTATCGTACAAGTAGCACAACATATGAAACCACACTTTAGAATCATGTGAAAGAAGGCTAGTACTGACCTCTCATGATGCGGAATTCAAATAACTCACAAGAAGAAGATCTGAACCAAGTTTGCCAACACGGATAGGAAGTAAGATCTCCTCTTGTGCAGTTCCACTAAGATCAAGCAATCAAGGAACATTGTCAGTGTGACATTTTGGTTGAACTACACAAAACACTCTTAAAACAAAAGTGTTTTGTGCAGTGCAACAAAAGGTCATAATGGAAATGAGGTGAAGTAGATAACCCTGTTCACACAGAAGTGCAAAGGAAACAACTAGTGGTCAATAACGGTGGATGACACAGTAGCCAACAAAAAAAAGCATTTACCTTATCTAAATGGGAAAGAAAGCAAGACAGTAGCATTTCTCAAACGGTAGCATTGATTAATATTAACATAGAGATTATATTAACAATAAAATTCGTTAAACATGTAATTTGGTTTTAACTGTGGCATTGCATCAATTTTCCAGCGGCATTATTAGAGGGTGTTTGTTTACAGGGACATTTTGGTGTAGGGACTAAAAAAACTCCGTGTCAGTCCCATCTAAATCAAACAGGAGGGACTTTTAGGGACTAAAAGTGGGCATTTGGGACTAAAGAAAGAAGACCCCGAGGGAGTCTTTTTGGGACTTTTTCCAATAGTTGCCCCTGCCACGCATCGCACCTTGTCTCTATTAGTTCATTACTAGGGGTAACATGGTCATAGCATGTCATTTAATAACCTCTAGTCTATGTTTAGTCCCTGGAACCAAGCAGGTAGGGGCTAGGGAGTTTTTAACCAAACAGGGCCTTAGATTAACAACAACTAATGAGTTGCACGGGACAGTGGATGCACCAGCACCATGTGCATCTACCGATGTACTGTGGTCATGCACAGTCTGTTGCAACAAAGAACAAACAACCAAGGAGCATATTTGTGTTGGTCCCAGTTTTGTTATCTTTAGACACCTTTCCCTATGTGAGCGCAGCAAATCTAGTCCTTCTCAAACTCTACAGCCTTGTCCCCCAAAACAAAAGATCAGTTCATTACAGATGTGCATACTACGTTTGTCATCGTTTTCCCTTTTCGACAAACATAGGTGCTCGATAGTCAGTCTGTACTAGTACTTTCGCCCCTTCCTTTCCTCTTTGAACCACATCCTAGAATTATGCGATACAACTTTCCCCACTACTTTCCCACATTCCTTTCCTCTTTGAACCACGTCCTAGATTCATGCTATACAACTTTCCCCCTTCCTTTCCTCTTTGAACCACGTCCTAGATTCATGCTATATACAACTTTTCCCACTACTTTCCCCCACTCCTTTCCTCTTTGAACCACGTCCTAGATTCATGGTATACATGCAGCTAGAGCAATGCATGTGGAGTAAGTAAATTATACCTTAAGGTTCTTGGGGCGTTGTTCGGTGGGCGACGGGACGGCGACGAAGAAGAAGGGGTCGGAGGCCCTCCCCCGCCGTCGCTGGGTGAAAGTGCACAGCTGCGCCGGTAGTGGATTCCCTCCCTCGCCGACGGCGACAGCGTTAAGCCTCCTTCCTTCCCGGCGGACGGATCCTGCCAGCTCTTTGAGCAGCAGTGAGGGGAGAGAGAGGCCAATGAAGTCTTGTTTAGATCTGGAGAGGGCGAGAGAGTGTGAAGAGAGCAACTACAAGCGCTGAGGCTCTAGCGTGTATATATATACTCGAGAGAGAGTGTGAAGCATGCAAACCCTAGAAAGCAAGCACCGAGGCTGCAGCTACGTGATGAGGTGATTATAAGGTCACTACGAGATTGTATAGCTTCGTATCCATCCATTTTGACCAGTCAAAGAATCCTCCTGGCACAAATTATGCTCAAGTGTAGTTATCGAACCCGAGACCTCAAGTTTGATGAGCGAACAGGCTAACCAGCTACACAACCCTCCCGTTATGTTCAACGAGAGGAAACTAACCTTTTATGCATTCCTGCATTCGTGTGACAAGCATGCCATGTTTTTTTTGTGTGTGGGAGTCATTGGGATTTCAATCATAATCGTGTGATGTGGCTTTGGAGGTAAGACTATCCACAGTGATGCAGAAATAATGCAGCCTTAGTCACCTTACCTCTCTCCGCGTAGTACGTTGGGTCCCACCAGTTAGAGGATGAAACAAACAAATTAATAAGAAAAATTAAAAGCGCCAGCAGTGTATCTTACCTCACACATCTCGCTACTGCTCGGGAACACTGTCCAATTGATCCCTCTATTCGCTCACATACTATTTTAAGTGAATCCTTATTATAACATGCACACAATTTTGGGCACTTGTATTCGACCTAAGTCAGTGTGCCACCGTATCTCGTATACTTACTACTCCCTCCGTCTAGGTGTAATAAGTCACGTTAGAAGGTGCAACGGGACCAAGGTGCGTGTGTGTGCATGTGTGTGTGTGTGTGTGTGTGTGTTTAACAGCATGTGTGTGTTAGAGAGAGCGACAGATCGACCTACTCCTATAGAGAGATGGTGTGTAGTGTACGATTTTAGCCACGAGAGTCGGTGCATCCTCTTGTTTCCGGGCGTGTCTGGTAGGGACATGCGGACAGCTGCCACGCCCGCTCCTAACCAGCCTGGCCCACCCAAAGCCCCTCCATCGCCCGCGCGCGCTTCCTGCCCGAAACAGTCAGCGCCGCTCCAAAGAATCGGTGCCGCATTCATGCCCGGGCAGAGCGGGCGCAACCTCTCACTGGCGCAAGAGTGATGGTTGCTTCATCCGTCCAACTTACTGCTGGGTCTATGTGATTTGACGGCTCATTGGTCTTTATTACTGAGGTGGTAGGACTGCTGGATGTCCCACGCTTTCGGCGAATGGAGGTACTACTAGATTACAATTTTCTCCATTCTTTTTTTGACTATGTACTGCAAGGCAACAGCCTCACAATCTTTTATTAAAACACAGAGCCAAGGAGTACAAAGTTATAAGGTTAAGAGAGAGGAGGAGAGAGTAATACTTACAAAAGAAGTGGTTAGGGTAAGGAAGCTATCGAAGAGATTAGACTATTCCTATATTTACATTTGATTCTATGAGCTAAAAGAGAGATGTCTTGCAAAAAATTCCTCCTCCATGCCCTGAAAGAAGGTGATTCATTCCTGAAGATCTTCCCATTTCTTTGCGTCCAAATATTCCAAGTGGCAGTGAATACTACCTCAGAGAAAAAAGGATGCCCAAAATCCCTCCTAGCATCAGAAGCCATGTCATAAGTGGTCTGGTTTGGTTGTGGATTCCATGAAATACCCAGGTAATTCCAGATACGCTGGCTAAAATTGCAAGCGAAGAAGAGATGTGTTCTGTCCTCATGTGATTTCAAGTGGCATAGAACACAAGTGTCATCCTGTATAATCCAGTGCCGTCGCTGCATCATGTCTCTAGTGTTTAGGCGATCCATCAAAAGGAGCCACCCAAAAACCTTAAACTTCAAAGTACAAGAACATTTCCAAATCCACCTAAATATGGGATCAACCACTGTGTCCGAAAAGCATGACAAATAGTAAATCCTGGACTGATAGTCACCAGTCTTGGAAGGCCATTTCCAGACGTCCTTTTCCCCATCTTGAAGATTAACCATATTAAGGAACACCTGAAGTTGATTAAACTCCTCAAAGGCCTCAGCAGACAGTGGCAGATGGAGGTTGTCAGATGGGTCTGGTAGCTCCAAAATATCCTTGACTATTAGAGTGTCATTGATCACAAAGGAGTGGATTCTCGGAAACTGAAGCCGCATGTTAACCGTATTGTTGCCAAATTGCCAACGGTCAAGCCAAAAAATCATCGTATCCCCCGATCGAACTTGTGGAACTGCCAACTTACAAAACTTATCATATAGCTTGAATACATCTCTCCACCAGAAAGAACCGCAGCTTTGCGTGACTTGGGGGGCGCAGAGGCGTAATAAGTGTCCCAGATAAGACATACCCATGGTATGTCCATCTTATTGAAGAACTTGAAAAGATGCTTGATGAGCAAGGCATCGTTTTGAATGCTCAAGTCCATAACTCCCAGACCACCAAAAGATTTAGGACGACATACCAAATCCCAAGCCGCCAAAGATTGCCGAGGCGTATCCGAGTTCCCTCTCCACAAGCATTGCCGCATAATCCGCTCGATCTGCTTCAGGATACCCTGCGATAACGAAAGGGTGCACAAGAAATATATTGGCATAGAACTAAGGACAGACTGTAAAAGTTGGAGCCGGCTTCCTTGATTCAAGAGACAAGAAGACGCAGATAATCGTCTTTCAATACGATCCACCAGAGGCAACAGATCATAAATTGTTGGCCGGGAAGTACCCATTGGTAGGCCGAGGTAAGTGAATGGCATGGAACCAACATCACATCCAAGCAAGGCAGCAAGATGTGTGCCCTCATCATCAGTCATATTGATTGGTATCAAAGAGGACTTACTGAAATTCACCTTGAGACCGGTTGATTTGGCAAAGACTTCAAGCATTTGTTTGAAAGCAATGAGCTGGCTATCAACAGCAGGAAGGACGATGAGTGTATCATCAGCATACTGTACGATCGGATAGTCCATCGAGGTAGTTGGGATTGGCAAGGTGAGAATATTCCTGGAGCACATCTCATTTACATCCGATTGAAGTAAATCCACCGCGATCACAAAGAGCAATGGAGATAGCGGATCACCTTGATGAACACCTAAACGACAGACAAAATGATTACCAGGCACTCCATTCAAAAGGACCGAAGAGGAGCCTGTGGACAGAATGCTGTCAATCCAACTTCTCCAACGTTTATCAAAACCCTTACATTTCAAAATCCTAAGTATCAACTCATGCTCAATGGTGTCAAACGCCTTTGTGAAGTCAAGTTTAAGGAGAATGATAGGCCTCTTGGAAGCTTTGCATTGGTGAATGTATTCAAAACACCATGCCAAACAGTCTTGTATGGATCGACACCGAAGAAAACCATATTGGTTGCGGTGGATACATTTGAGGATCACACCCTGAAGACAATTTGCCAAGAGCTTGGTTAAGAACTTTAAACAAGTATTGGTCAATGATATGGGCCTAAAATCACCAACATATTCAGGGCTTAGCTTCTTCGGAATGAGGGTGATAAGAGACGTGTTAAGACACTCCAAATTACATTTTCCTTCATAGAATTCTTGCACAAGTTTCATAAAGTCGTCCTTCAAAATAGGCCAACATTTCTTTAAGAAAAGCCCAGTAAACCTGTCTGGTCCCGGAGCACGATCAGTAGGCATATTCTTAATTACCGCATCCACCTCAGCATCAGTGAACGGTAAAGACAACTCCTCTAGACCATCAATGCGGGTAATTAATGTGTCTAGATCAAAACCCATCTGAATGCCTTTTGATTGGCCCATCCACTGATTAAAATCAGCCCAGAACATTCCCGCCAACTGTTGATGGTCCGTGACCACATCCCCCTGCACAGACTTGATCGAGGAGATAGTATTCCTACGGAATCTCTCCGTAGCCATGGCATGAAAAAAATTTGAATTCTCTTCACCAACTTTGATGTTTCTTATCGTGCAACGCTGCTTCCAATAGATAAATTGCCAATGTAAGATTTCCTCAAGATGCAATTTAACAATTCTATGAAAATTGAACTCCAGCCAACTCAAAGGCCTAATTTCCTCAAGATTATCCAGGAAAATAATCACTTTATTACAATCAGCAATTAAAGCTTTGACTGTAGACAGATTTAAATGCCATTTCTTGAGCGCGTAACGGAGGGACTTAAACTTAGCCGAAATTGTTAATGCAATCGACGATTTGACCACTTGCCTATTCCAAACCTCAGCAACACAGTCCGCAAACCCGGGCAAATCCACCCAATAATTCTCAAAGCGGAAAACCTTTGCCTTGGGGATACAAGTGGCAATCGAGACTACGCACAGAACATGGTCAGAGGCAGTGCGTGCAAGAGGAAAAACCATTGTGTTGGGGTGTTCACATGTCCAAGTGACTGAACTGAAAAACCAATCTATCTGTTCTAGGAGCGGTGAGGTTTGCATATTCGACCAAGTATATTGACGCCCCTTGATCGGCAACTCAACAAGACCTAAATGACCAATTATCTCATTAAACAAGAAGATATCGTTAGCATCACCTCCCGGAAGGTTGCGGTTCTCCAATGATCTCATGAAGTTGAAGTCGCCCAAAAGCAGCCAGTTCTGACCAAACTGAATATCAAGATTATATAGCCACCGAACAAATTCATCACGGGCAGGTCCTTGACACGGGCCATAAACAGAGACTAGAGTCCAAGTTTCTGAGGTGTGTTTGGATTTAAACTCCACAATTATCCCATAAGGTTTGGACTCGATTAAAGAACCTATGAAAAAGGATGAATTCCAAACAACCACCATCCCAGCAGACGCGCCATTAGAAGGTACGAAAACAAAATTATCAAAACGTCTCGGGCAAAACTTCCTAATGAATCGCTGATCCATTTGCATGCATTTAGTTTCCTGGAGACAGACAACAGAACAACCACTTTCATCTATCTTCTACCTAACTGCAAGCTGACGAGCTTCAGAATTGAGACCATGAACATTCCAACATAACACCTTCCACTCCTTAAATCTTGTCTGATTCATTACAAACCAAAAGTAAAAGCATAGTAAATAGGCCACGCAATGACCCATACTGACCCACACAGCAGACAAGCATCACATAGTTCTGAACAAGAAAATAAAGATAAATGGCGATTACGGTACGCCATCGACCAGATCCCTGCAGGTTGTAGCTAATCATCAGAACCCTGGCTGCTGCATGACTTGGCCGGATCAGCAACAAGCTTCTCCGTGGATATCTTCTCAGGTGCAATGCGAAGACGGGCGCCAATGCGTTGAAGATCTGCAATAGCAGTTGGTGGTGGCACAGAAGGAGTGTTCTCAGACTGGGAGCTGCTGGTCTTGCGCTTCTTCAAAGTATGAGACTTCTTGGGAGAAATGCCACTAGTTACTTTGCGGTAGCCATTACGGAGAGCGCTCAGGCGCGCACTGCGCCGAACCTCAGTATCAACAATAATTCTTGTGGCATGAGACTTCCTTGCCCTCTTCAGAGATACCTCAGGCACAGCAGAAAATTCAAATGTTTCAGAAACTGGGGCATCCAGATCATCAAAGCAGAGAGCTCTAGCAACTGGCCTTTTAACAGGAGCATTTGGCACGTCCGAAGCAATGCTGATCAAGGACTCAGGTGCAGGCAGGAGTTTAAGAGTGGAAACTGGGCCATTGCATAGAGCTTCAGAGGAATGCTTGTTGAGCAAAGCACCTATGTCAGACTTGAAAACAAACTGAGGGATGCTAGAAGACCATATAAAAGGCAACATCTTCTCGAAGGAACGCTACCACTGCATCACAGGCGGCAAAACTGGTCCATAGATGGTGAGAACTTGCCCAATCATAAGAGGAGGTTGCTGTGGACCCATTGGGGGCTGGAAGATAGCAACTTCAGCATCATTGTCAACATTGTTTACTGAAACATCTGAATGTTTACTGAAATATCAGTCCAGGATTTACTATTTGTCATGCTTTTCGGACACAGTGGTTGATCCCATATTTAGGTGGATTTGGAAATGTTCTTGTACTCTGAAGTTTAAGGTTTTTGGGTGGCTCCTTTTGATGGATCGCCTAAACACTAGAGACATGATGCAGCGACGGCACTGGATTATACAGGATGACACTTGTGTTCTATGCCACTTGAAATCACATGAGGACAGAACACATCTCTTCTTCGCTTGCAATTTTAGCCAGCGTATCTGGAATTACCTGGGTATTTCATGGAATCCACAACCAAACCAGACCACTTATGACATGGCTTCTGATGCTAGGAGGGATTTTGGGCATCCTTTTTTCTCTGAGGTAGTATTCACTGCCACTTGGAATATTTGGACGCAAAGAAATGGGAAGATCTTCAGGAATGAATCACCTTCTTTCAGGGCATGGAGGAGGAATTTTTTGCAGGACATCTCTCTTTTAGCTCATAGAATCAAATGTAAATATAGGAATAGTCTAATCTCTTGGGTAGCTTCCTTACCCTAACCACTTCTTTTGTAAGTATTACTCTCTCCTCCTCTCTCTTAACCTTGTAACTTTGTACTCCTTGGCTCTGTGTTTTAATAAAAGACTGTGAGGCTGTTGCCTTGCAGTACATAGTCAAAAAAAAGGGCGTCGCGGTGGTGGCAGTGGCGGCTCCAACAGATCCCATTCGGACTTGCCTCGCTGCCAAATTTGTGGCAAGCCTGGTCATATGGCGAAGGATTGTTGGTACCTCTACGAAGAAGATGACGGTGACTCATCGCAAGATGAAGAAAAAGTTGTCGCGGCGGCCCATGGCTCCTATGAAATTGACATTAACTGGTACGTTGACGGCGGTGCTACCAACCACATCACCAACGAACTCGAGAAGGTCACCATGAAGGAGAAATATCGTGGCAAGGATCAAATTCACACGGCCAGTGGTGAAGGTATGGGCATACGTCACATTGGCCATTCAATTTTTAATACCCATAGTCGTAAAATTCATCTCAAAAGAATCTTGCATGTTCCTAGTGCTCATAAAAATCTTCTCTCCGTTCATAGAATTGACATCAAATATCATGTTTTCCTCGAGTTTCATCCTTATTTCTTTTTGATCAAGGATCAGGCAACGAAGAAAGTTCACTATCGAGGTAGATGTGTTCGAGGGCTCTAGCTGTTGATTCCGGAGTTTAGAAGATTCAATAAACAAGCTTGTGGTGCTATCAAGCTTTTGTCCACACGATGGCATGATCGTTTAGGACATGCCTCTTTTTCTTTGGTTGAAAAGTTACTTAGGAAAAATAAGCTCCCGTTTGTTGGTGAGCGCAATATTGGAACTATTTGTGATTCATGTCAGTGTGCTAAAAGTCATCAATTACAGTATCCTATGTCTGCTAGTGTCTCCACCAAACCTTTGCAATTGATCTTTTCTGATGTGTGGGGGCCGGCTCCCTCCTCTGTTGGTAGACACACATACTATGTGAGTTTCATCGATGACTATAGCAAATTTTCATGGATCTATTTTCTCAAAAAAAGATCCGATGTGTTTCAAGTTTTTCAAAACTTTCAAGCACTCATTGAAAGAAAGTTTGACAGTAAGATTATTGTTGTCCAATCCGACTGAGGAGGGGAATACAAGAAACTTAATTCCTTCTTCCAAAACATAGGCATATCTCACCATGTATCATGCCCACACGCTCACCAACAAAATGGGTCAGCCGAATGCAAGCATAGGCACATTGTCGAGGTTGGCTTGGCCCTCCTAGCAGGAGCCTCCATGACTTTCAAGTTTTGGGATGAGGCCTTTCTTATAGCTGTCCACATTATCAACATATTACCTAGCCGTGTCATCAACAATGAAACACCTATGGAACGTCTCCTACACACAAAACCTGATTACACCTCTCTCTGTGTCTTTGGTTGTGCGTGTTGGCCAAACCTTCGGCCTTACAACAATCACAAGCTTATGTTCAGATCAAAACGGTGTGTTTCCTTGGATATAGCACCCAACACAAAGGTGTCAAGTGCCTTGACATCTCCACTGGTAGGGTATACATCTCACACGATGTTGTTTTTGGTGACCAAATTCCCCTTTGCGGATCTTCATCCTAACGCCGGTGCACTACTCCGCAAGGAAATCTTCCTCCTACCATCTCATCTCTCTGGCTATGATCAAGGGGGGTATTACTAATTGTGATGATCATATGTTGAATAACCCTACTAATAGTCTCCATGAGCCTTGTGCTAATGCAGAAAACAGCGGTGGAAAAAATCGCAGAAAATGATGAAGAAAATGGAGCACCAGTCCCTTATTTCATGTGTTCTGGCCCGGGGGACATATCTTCCTCGGGATCGGCTCATGTGCTGCAGTCGCACAGCAGATATCCTTCGGGATCCGTGCCTGGCAGCGAACTGTCGCGCCAGCCATGACAGGCACATGCGGGCGCGCGGTCGAGTCCGCACCAGCCATGCAGCAGAACCTGGCGGGCCGCAGCGCCTCCTCTCGCGCCCACGACTCCTCGCCGACAGGTGGCAGGCCGGTGCTGGCTTAGGCCGCGACCAGCAAGACGCCCAACTGTGCGTATACACGCGGCGCACCACTACTCGTTAGGCGGACGCGAGGGCAGATTCGCTCAGCCCGGGGCCCAGGCAATCATTGGGCCATGATGATGCGCCCAGGCCCAGATCTTCTACGGCGAAATCGTCCCTCGCGCCGCGATCCACGACCACAGAAGATCCGACCCCAACATAGCCTAGTGATGCTGCTGGTTATGGAGCCCCGCGCGGATCCTCCTAGGGATTAGGAGAGGATCAGCCCGATCCAGACCCGGGATTTTCTGTGCTGGAGCGCTCTACAGATGTTCGCGTTGCTACTCTGCGTCGAACACGACTACAACAAGGGGTAATTAAACCTATTGATTATAAACATGTTACAAAATATGGGCTGGTATGTTCAACAGGTGAACCAGGAGAACCCAATACTTTTGAAGAAGCTTTGGGTGATGCAAGTTGGAGAAAAGCAATGCATGATGAAATCATGGCACTTAAGAAAAACAGAACATGGCATTTGGTTCCCCCACAACGAGGTAAAAATCTTATTGACTGTAAGTGGGTCTTTAGGATAAAAAGGAAAGTTGATGGAACCATTGATCGTTACAAAGCTAGACTTGTTGCAAAGGGCTTTAAAACAATGGTATGGTATTAACTATGAGGACACGTCTAGTCTAGTTGTAAAGCTGCCGCCATTCATCTTATTTTGTCCATTGCTGTGTCCAGGGGATGGAGTCTACGTCAGCTAGATGTACAGAACGCCTTCCTCCATGGTGTTCTGGAAGAAGAGGTTTACATGAAACAACCACCTGGGTTTGTAAATGCACGTGCACCACTTCATGTGTGCAAGCTGGATAAGGCATTATATGGACTGAAACAAGCCCCAAGAGCATGGTATTCTCGCCTTAGTAAAAAGATGCAAGCACTTGGTTTTGTTCCTTCAAAGTCTGACACTTCGTTGTTTATTTATAACAAGTCAAGTATATCCATATTTGTTCTCATATATGTTGATGATATAATTGTGACAAGCTCATCTGATGAAGCAATTACAGCACTGTTGAAGGACTTGAGTGCAGAATTTGCCCTCAAGGATCTAGGAGATCTACATTATTTTCTTGGTATTGAGGTCAAGCAACACAAGGATGGCCTTCACCTCTCTCAAGAAAAGTGTGCAACGGTCTTAGTGAAAAAGGCTGGTTTGCAAAGCTGTAAGCCTGCACCTACTCCTTTATCTAGCATAGAATAATTATCTCTGGCTGAAGGAGAGCTTCTGAATTCAGAAAATAGTACAACATACAGAAGCCTGGTAGGTGCACTTCAGTACTTGACACTGACCAGACCAAACATTTCCTTTGTTGTTTACAAAGTATGTCAGTTCCTCCATGCACCTACTACTGTCCACATGACTGCTGCAAAACCCATAGTAAGATATGTGAAAAGTACATTGAGCATTGGCCTAAATTTTAGCAAGTCATCCTCTACACTTATTAGTGCCTTATCTGATTCAGACTGGGCAGGTTGTCTAGATGACAGACACTCAACTGGTGATTTTGCAGTATTTTTTGGACCCAATTTGATATCTTGGAGTGCAAGGAAGCAAGCCACTATTTCCAGATCCAGCACAGAAGCAGAGTACAAAGCATTGTCAAATGCAACAGCAGAGATCATATGGGTGCAGTCAATTTTGAAGGAACTAGGTATGAAACACACTAGAGCTCCATGTCTATGGTGTGATAATCTAGGTGCTACCTACCTATCAGCAAATCCAATCTTTCATGCTAGAACTAAACACATTGAGATAGATTTTCACTTTGTCCGAGAAAGAGTTGCAAATAAACTCCTAGATATTCGGTTTATTCATTCTCAAGACTAACTTGCGGATGGTTTCACCAAAGCTCCACCCACAAGAAGTTTTGAAGACTTCAAGCATAATCTCAACTTGATGAAGTTGTGATTATGGGAGAGTGTCAAACAGGATATTGTTGTGTGTATAACAAGGAGATGCACATCCAACCAGGAGGATCATCAACCGTGGAGTAGTTAGTTAGCTAGGATACTTTGTAATCTTTATCTTCTCTTATCTCTAGTATTCTTTCTCTCCAAGATGTATCCCAATAACTTGTACGCGTATCCGGGCTCGCAACCCAGCTATTTAACACACAACACGTCGGGCCAGGAAGGCTAAGATGTTTACGGCAAGTCGCACATCTTGATCAAACTGAGATAATGGTGATGGAATCATACCTCTTATTCTGCTATGATAGCATATACGCTGGATCAATTGTTAGAATCCACATCGGTCGAACGTAAAATAGAATGGAAGTTTCTTCCATATGCAAGTAGTTGGTTTAGCCTGGTACAGAAAAGCCTTTCAATTTGTATCCTGCTCCTGAGAAAAGACAGAATATGAATAATTATATAACAGAGTACTATTTATTCATTTCTGTGTGGAGAAGTACTCTATTTATTCACTGACTCGAAAAATTGGACAGTATGCTTCTCGAAATTTCCCTAGGTAAAAGCAAAACTAACAAAAGCCTCTTTTTATACTTCCTTACCTGACTACAAATTCAAATGGTACATTTAAAATGTTGTTGAACCATTTCCTTTTGGCAGGGGTATGCTGAAAAAAGAGTATTTGAATGTATATTTTGATGAACACGTCGATCACCACTCCGAGAATGTGTTAAAAAGACCTAGATAACTAACTGTCCAGTTATTGCTGCTTGACCTCACTCACAGGCCATACAACAAGGGAAAAATGTACAAACAGTCAAACACTACTCCTTAACCACCATATTTCACTCTGCTTAAGATTTATAGTAGACATAAACTTATAACTAAGCACATATCAGTGAAGCTAATTAGAGAAGAAAAGATTGGTGAAGAACAAGAGGGAAGATTAGAGCCTGTTATTGGTAGTGGCCCAGAGTCACTCGTGGCATTATCATGTGATCATGTCTACAGAAACGCTATAATTTACTGCAAATAAATCACCCAATAATCATTTGGCTGCCCGTAGAGCTCAGCTAAGTTAACTGATAAGCACTTAAGTAGTACCAATAATGGCTACCATCCAACAACACTATTTTCAGCAAGCTGTCGTGATGGCAGTTCACAGAATAGTCCAACATAAACAAAGAAGTCGCAACCAACGTGTGAGAATCAAAAGGGGATATTGAATCGAACATGGCCGCAAAGAAATACATGACTGAACTGAAGAAATATGGAAGAAGACCACTCCACACATTAAGCAACCTATAGTAGTTAGTGCGCAAACTAAATCGCATTGAGGTGGAGATAACTCATAACCTGCAGATGAAAAGAAGAGCGCACCTGCAGCTCGGGACCCTCGATCTAACCATGGAAGGCTAGCCATATAGAGTCGAGCTTCGATGCCAAAACCCAAGGCAACCGTGGCAAGGTCCCACCTAACAACGCCCCATTTCCTCTTACTCTATCTATTTCCCATAACTTAGAAGCATAATCAAATATTTAGGTGAAACAACAATCTCTGCCCAACCATAAGTTAAAATCTAAGGAAATGATTTTATAACCAAGATTACCTAAACTAACTTTCATCACAGGGATGGAAACAAGCTAGTACTTGCCTCACTGAATCGGTGTACTATTCTCACACTATATCCTATGGGATTAGGTTAACTTCAGTTTCTATATGTCCTTACATGTGTCCTTCTATTGTTCAGTGGAAATGGCCAATATCATAATTCCTGAAAGCTAAAATTCGGTTATGTGCCGCAAAAGTTCAGAACCAACAAACTATGTTTACACAATACTATTGTGATTCGATACAGCTAGTCTTGAAAGTATATATATTAGGTCCTTCCATATGATAAGATCCACATAGTCTTGAAAATGAAAATAAAATTTCTTCTTCAGATGTTGGACCCTCTGCAAATAAAAATTACTATTTCCAACAAGTCGAGACCAAACAATTTTCCTTCACAACAAAGACCACACGACCAAGAAAGAAAGGGGCATAAGCAATTAAGCATAAGTTTGTTTCAACAATTCAAAAGGTGCAAGATTCACTGTACACAATAATGGTGACCAAAGCCTGATCAGGTTCCTCATTTCAAGTCCTGCGGAAAATAAATGATAGCAACCGTTGCTTGATACCGGGAAGAAAAGAACTCCCCTGTGCAGCCTAAAAGAATAAACTCCATTATCAATTTCGTACTTAACAAGTTCAATATCAGACAATTTCCAATTAGTCTTGATCAAGGATGACAGACTGCAGACATGAAGGTTTGATACACCCACCAAAGGCTACTTGCTTTATAGAAATGATGTGGGTAAAACAACACTATTTTCATACAACAATTAGAGGAGATGAACAAAAGAATCTTCAATAAAAATTTGAGAATTGGATAGTAAACCAAAGATTTATAATGATATTAGTTTGTCTCACTAAACCATGTGGAATGTTGCACACATGCTCTAAAAGTGATCGTATAACTGATAACATGTTAATAAAGGTATGTCAAAAAAGCCTAATAGGTAGCTGCTGCGAACCAGTAGAAACACATATGAGAAAATGAATGTAGCCCATGTACAGACTGCAGACCCAGCTATATTGAAAAGAACAAAGATTTGCATGTACCTGGCCATGTGAATAAAGAAATAGCTCATCATCTTCTTACAAAATGCACCGATTCTTCGTACCTCAACAAGGCTGCCTGAATCTCGGATTTGTAAGACATGTATTATTTGATATCTAAGAGAGACAATGCAAACCAGATCCTCATACAAGTAAGCACCAATACTATGAGCCAAGTTGACAAAATCATTGCAGAAAGCATTCTCGTCTAGTATTGCACCATCTTCTAGCCTAATAACACAAATACAGATGTGCTAATCCACCGAAATGTAGGGAGCATGGTTACAGATTATATTTAGTTTGAATTAAAAGCTGCATTCTTACTAAATCAGGATAAATAGATAACTTGACCTCACAAGATGGAAAAATATTTCCTCAATTGATGGTACCCCCTGACTTTACCGCTGCTCCCCAAGCAACGCCCATGGACCTGACTGCCGCTCCTGTCGTGTGTGCAGGCTGATACACTAACCGCCGGCCTGCATCGCTTCATGAACAGAGCATCAAGGAATCAATATACCAGCATGGAAGAGACTCCCACACAAGAAGAAATAACTCACCCATACATTTGCTTCACACAATCCCTGCAAATCGAAGGAACACAAACAACAGAGGGAGATATGAGGAGAGGAGTGAAAAGCATTGATTGACATCAGGTCCCCCACATCCCCCGCGTCGCCCTCCCTGGCGGCGACGGGGGAACCCAGATCGGGCGGCCTTACACCCTTCCCACCTGCCTCCCCACCTCGCCGCCACCGGAGGAACGGCCGGCGAAGCCGGCGCCGGCTCCCGGGATGGTGGCGGCGGGGCGACTTGGCTGGATCCAGCACTCCCCCCAATCTGACCGCTCCCTTTCGGTGGTGAGGGTCCGGATCTGAGGCGGCGGCCTCGCGGGTGCGGACGGCGCTCCTCCAGCGGCGGGGAGTGCTCGTCGTTGAGGTAGGCCGGTTCCCCTCGGCTGCGCGGGCAGCAAGGTCCCGGTGGGCGCAGGTCATGGCGCGGGGAGGCCCCGGGCTCCCCTCGTCAGATCAGAGGCGATCCTGGTCCGCTCGTGATGCATGACCTCCGGCCGGCCTGGATCTCCGACGTACACACGCCTACTGATGTTGTGGCTGGTTTGAAGGTGGCGGCAGGGTGCTTGGCCGGGGGAAACCCTTGGCCGCTGGTGGCGGTCACGGCGTCGATGGCGTCCCGGACGCCATTCCCTCCTTGGTGGCGGCGCCAAGGCTAAACCTCCCCTGCCTCCCCCCTTCCCCTGCGCCCGGGTGAAAACCCTAGCCCCGGTGGCTAAGCGGCGGCGGCGCCACAGCGTCGTCACCTTCTTGAAGGCGCCGACTTGGGATGGGGATGCTGGGTGTGCATGGCGAGCTTGTCTGGTCCCTGGTGGCGGCCCGCCTGATCTACTGCATCGCAGCTCCAGGCAGTGTCTCGGGGCTGCGGTGCTTCTCTTCCGGCCGTGTCTTCGATGGGGACCTTGCCCTTCCTCACCTTGTACATGCCGTGGTGGAGCGGTACTTCATCTCACTCATTGATGGCGGCGAAGGTCGGCGACATGGCGCTGTGGAGGCTCGCCGCCCGATGCGCGGAGATGGACTCGCGCAGGAGGAGGTTGCTGTCTGGCGTCATGGTGACGTCGATGGCAGAGTGGCCAGACAAGGTAGAAGCCTCAATATGATCTGAAGACGGACTTGTGGAAGATGGCGGCGACGACACACGAGTGCGTCTGACCGGATTGTGCCCCAGGCCCGATATGTGGCTCGGCTGGGGCTTCCGAATATGTTTCGGTTTTCGGCTTTTGATGTTAGGCTTAGGTGAGTGGTTTGGGTAGTGGCCCAGCTAGCACCCCTTCATCATTTTGGATAGGAGTAGCGGCATGTGTTGCCAAGATGGTGGATTCAGGCCATTGTTGTAATACTTTATAAGGTCCTCAAGAATAATCAATAAAGTGGCCGTATGCATCTCCCAGATGCAGAGGCCGGGGGTCATCCTCCTTTTCTAAAAAAATGAGGAGAGGAAGAGAATGAACAAAAGGGGATTTGAAGATTGTAGGAGAAACCAACCACGGGGCTCGTCATCTAGAATCGGCTTCGAGTTCGTGTGCCGAGGGCCAACGTCCCGGCTGCCGCCCCATACGCCAGCCGAGCGAGCATCGGTGGCGAGGTCGCAGGAGTCATGATTAGAAGAGAGGATATGAAAGCCCCACCGTTCTTCCCCTGCTGCTCCTTGCGCCCCACGCCGGCCTCTTCCCCATCCGCAATGTGTGCGACGCCTAGAACTCGGGCCTCGCTGCTCCATCCGCCGGCCTCGCTACTCCCCCGCCGTCGGCCTCCCGGCCCTCCCCTGCTCCCCCATCGTCGACCTCCCAGCCCTCCCCTGCTCCTCCACCCCAGCGAGAAGACCCCGCCTCCCCAACCATTGGTCGTGGGTGGAGAAGGGGCTGTGGGGTGAGCCGTTGATGGAGAGGAGTAGGTGGTGGCCAGGAGGTAGGGACAGAGGAGAGCGCTGGCGGCGGCGGCAGGCGGATCCGGCACGGGGCAGAGGGGAGGGGTGGCAGCGGCAAGGGGGCTCGGGAGGACGCGAGTTAGGTCGCTCTCGCGCGGGGGCAGGCGACGGCTAGGGTTTCTCCACGGGAGCCGTTGCGATTTACACCCCTACACGTAAAAAGACCAAAATGCCTTCGGCGGGGCACAAAATTTACAGGCGATGGCACGAGCGAGGTGTAACTATTCATAGCGATTTAAAGGCGACGTGGAGGCAACGGTTGTGACTACGAGTCTAGAAGGGTTTATATGTTCAACAGGACCGATTTGCACTAGTGGTACATACGCGAGTGGCATACATTGACACATACCTAAGCTACATGTAAAACCATAGACCAGCCGTAGAATGTACGTGGCGTACAACAAGCGCAACTGCGTGCGTATGCTATGCGTGATCTTTAATGATCTTGACCTGGAGCCCGCCGCCATGGCGCTCCTCCACGGTGTAGCCCGCATACGTGCCCAACAGCCGGTCCCAGATCACGAAGAAGGGCTGCGAGAAGTTGCGCCGGCCGCCGCCGAGCTGGTGGTGCACGTCGTGGTACGCCGTGTTGTTGTCACGGAAGACGGCGTGGAGCGGGTTCCACGGCACCAGCACCCCGCAGTGGTCGTCTATCCCCTTCACGGTGGCGAACATGAAGAAGGCCGCGGCGGCCCGCGGGCCCATCCCGGAGGCCAGGAAGGCGGCCGCGCCCGACAGCGTCTCCGTGAGCACGCCGTCCACCGGGTGGTTGTACTGCGCCGCGAACGCGTATGGCGCGACGACGCGGTGGTGCCACGAGTGGAACCGCCGGTACATGTACCGGCTCGAGTGCATCACCCGGTGCATGAAGTACTGCCACGCGTCCAGCACCACCATGGCCACGGCGAACCTCGCGGCCGTGTCTAGGAACGACGACGCCGCCGTCGACGGCTGGCCCCGCCCTCCGGACTTGACGTCGATGCCGCCGTCTTGCTCACCGCCTGTCAGCTGAATATATACAAGAACAGCGATTGGTAATACGTATAGTTTTACAAGAGCAGATTAATACGTATTCAACGAGCAGTAATCGCGACTAGACTACTCTACGACTACGAGAGTTCCGATCTCTAAAGACACAGTTTTCCTCTTGTCCCTGGCGGCTACAACCCGAGCCGCCGCCAGGGCCGATCTTCCGACGCTGTTTTCCGGTGGCTCCCCTCCGCCGGCGACCTTAGATCGTCGGTGGTGAGGGAGGTCGCCGGATCCACACATGTGGATCGATTTTACTCCCTTATAGTTTAGGCTTTTAGGTTGTTCATCGTCTTTGCTTCGATGACGACGATGGCGACTATGAATAAAGAATCTTCGGATCCTTCCCTGACGAGGCCATCGGTCCTATGGTCGGGGATGGATTTGGAAACCAGTCTGTTCAAGTAAGGATGGTGTGGCGGCGGCGACATCCTCATGGTGGACCTGTGTCCTCGGGCTCCGCCGTTGCGACGACGTTTGCTCCAGCGTCGACGTGGAGTTTGGGAGGTAGTTCAGGAGCGGATGCAGATTGTGGTCTGCATCGACGACATCTGGAAGACGGAATATCTACTGGGCTCGTGGTTCGTGGATGGCAGATATGGTTTCCTCCTTCGGCGTCTTAGTCGTGGTGGGGTGCTAGATCTGGAGTTCGATGGCGTGTCCGGGGTGTTGCCCCGGTCTGATTCGTTCAAAGGTAAGGGCTTCACTTTTGGTGAGCCACCTTGGAGGTCCGCAAAGCTGCTTATCAGCGATGGAACCGCGTCGAGCTCGGATGAGGTGGTGATTCGTCATTCTTTTCTTCGGTGGCTGCTGTGGTGGTGTCGGAGGCAGTTGACGAGCGTTAGTATCAAGCTTCGAGATGTTCTGTTATCTTTCCAGTTTTGTCATGTCGGTCTTTACGTGATTTGTACTTTGTTCTTTATGATTTGAATGAGACTCGTATTACCATGAAAAAAAAAAGACTACGAGAGTTCCGTACGCAGGCGGAATGCAGAAACTCGTAAATGAGCGGCTGGTTCAGCCCATGCATGTTTGTGTCGGACCTGTCGGTCGGCGACTCGGCGAGGAATGCTGAACAGGGCCGCGTGTGCATGCATGCAGCACAAAGTGAACAGGACTTGGCACAGGTGGCTGCCAATATGGCATTCGCTGCTGCAGTTGATTCTTCATCTCCAGCATTTTGTATGAGCGCCTGTCAGGGGAGCGAGCTACTTTACTACCGTGGAGTAGTGCGAACCGTTTTTATTTTTGGTGTGGAATTTTGTGCGGTTTTTAATACACTGAGCTTCGGGATATACACCGGTAGCGCACGAGATAGTATATCTCCCCGAAGGAAGAAATAATTGAGATAGTTGTACATCTCTGGAAAATGCTCAACTCACTAGTACTCCCTCCTTCACGTAAAATGTATTATTGACAGATTCATCAATTGATAGTTGTACCACATCAATTTTTTTTGAAGTGTTAATACCAGATAATTATTGACAGATTCATCATGGAAAATGTATTCATAGTCCATTTTATTTTTTGTATAAATTTGGTGAAACTTCAAGACAAAACTTTGAGAATCCATTTTGTGGGGAGGCGGGCTCTTGTCTCTTACTTACACTTCAGAAAAAGAAACCATGCACCTACAAGAAGTACATGCCTTCATTTTACCTTCATTTTCGTTGGAAAAATTAAAGAGGTGTCTTCATTTGAAATGATGTTAACTATACTTATTAGTGTAAGATTTTTCCGAAGACGGGAAACCACACATACACACACGGAACATGTCGATGATACTTCTCTTTAAAAAAAAAGAGTGTGGTGGTTCTCTTTTCTTGAGCGACTAAATCATGCAAAACAAGAAGATGAAGACATGAATTCAAGGTGATGTACAAATATACACATAGTCTAGCCTAGCGTACGTATGCAATGCAGCTCAGACGCACTTGAGACTAACCTTGAGCACCGCAACTGAGATGGCAGCCTGGATGGCCTGCTGCAGGAGCACGCCCATGACCACGTCCTTCTTGGTCGCCATGTTCTTGGTCTCCTCGTCCCTCCTCGAGTGAAGCCTGTACTTGGGCAGGGCCTTGCTGCTCCCCAGCACCTCGTACATCCCGGAGTAGAGCCAGTACACGGCCACCGGCGCAAGCGTCACCAAGAGCTCCTCGCCGCCGATGGCGATGAACCCCATGGCAAAGCGCGTCCGTACGTACCACGCGACCCACAGCTAGCTTGGCTCTGTTTATACCGCGCGCTAGCCGGTCTGTGTAGCTTGCAGCCTGGCCTACGTGTGTCGTGCTAGCTAGCTAGTGCGAGTGTGCGACAGTAGTGAGAGATACCGGACTCGCCTTGCTCGCCAGGTTTATATAGGCGGCCGAGGGGTCTCAAGGAGAAGGATGACCTCCGCGCGACACCATGGGACAGAGACATGAGAAAATAGCTCAAGGAAAGGGACAGCCGTATACTGAGAACGACGTTGCCGTCTTGGTCAGAAACGAAACCCTGCAGTACGTAACGGCGATTCATGTGGGTTGTCGTGTGTTGTGTGTAGAGTGTAGACTTTCACGTATAGGATCCGAATCTTCTGATCATCTGTTGACGCGTCTTGGACCTGTTCTATATATGGTGGCGAAGCCCTGGGAGCGCAACAAGAAATTGTCCACTTAACAAGGCGCAGGTCGATTACTCCAAGACTTGGCCAAGCTTAATTTGATTGCTGTTGTCGTTTCCTTGTCTCGCACCTTTTCTCATGCAAAGCCAACTGGCTTTTACCGTGTTGTCGTTTCTAACAAAGCTGTGGGCCATTTCGGCATTAGTCCATCAGGAAAATGGAAATGTACAGTCGCCAAGAGCGGCCAAGTCGTTTGTTAATGCAAAAGCGCAAACAATATATGCCGAGAACTATACATTTGCAGGTGGGGACGTCGTTAATTTTACGATATGCCAGTTTAGTCTCTCGAAGGTGTTCACAGCTGTAGGATGTGCGCGCGTGTGTTTATAGGGGTGAGTGTATGCTCGTGTATATCAGTGACTTTAATTGTATTATGTTAAAGAAAGCTCTTAAATAGCAACTAGATGGCCCGTTGTACCATTAGGGCAAATGTCAATTGCAACGGAGAAGTTAAGCAAACTATGAGCACCATGTTTTATGAATCATATATAAAGTATGTTCTTGATTTATGGCATTTCACGTCGGAGATGAATTGCAGAATTTCATACATAGTTCATCCATAGACCAAGGGGGTATTTTGTGAGTGCGGACTTTGTGAGCTCCCTGCTTTAAAAAGTTCAAAGTTTCAAAAAGAAACTGAAAAAAGATCCATGGAAACTTGTGTTCAGCATGAACATGTGAAAAATCGTTTGGAAATATTGTGAGTTGTAAGCTGTACAATAAAACAAAAAAATCGGCCCATTTTAAAAAATACATATTTGCTTACGCATGTGTGAAAGTACATTGTTAAGAAAATTTGCACATACGCATGAGTTTACAAAAAATTCAAATTTTCACGCTATAGGAAATTTTATTTTGGAAACGAGCTCCCTGGTGGTCGAGCACAGTTGACATTTTCGGGGTATTCGGTTTCCTACATGACTATGAATAAGCAGATATACAACTAGACTAACAAGCATGTGCATAATAGCAAACATACCCATAAACACATTAACATGTACATACAGTCATAACAGTGTCACACAGTCAAACACATAAGTATACGGTTCTTACTCCTATAAAGGATGTTTGAGTATCCGCCTCCCGGGAGCCTTCGCGGGCAAGAGTGCCCTCTGCGCTGTCCGTTCTGCCGAAGTCTCGCGCGGTTGGCTCCATGGGACTCTCTGGACCATCTGATCTACACAGACGCCTCGCACCTGGACGACCTGCCTCAGGGGGTCCATGAAGGGAGAGGAGGCTATTGGGGCCATCATCATTAGGTGATTTCGGTCGCGCATGCATGCGTCCTCTCGCGCGCCACCTTGTGTGTGACGAGCGAGCTGAGTCCGGCTGTCAGTGATGATAGCCCCTGCCGGGTCTGGTTGGCTTCGCGCGGCTGGCTCCCGAGAGTGCTTTGTGTTGTCCGATCTACCCGGTCGCTTCACACCTGACCGTCTTTCTAGTGGGTCCATGACGTGTGGGCCGCGACCGAGGCCACCTCTCTGTGGTGGATTTCGTCACGCCGGCGTGCACCCTATCACGTACTTCCCCGCGCGGGACGGGCCAGCCGGGTCCATCTGTCGGTGTCTTCACCCCTGGTCGAGGTGCTTCGCTCGTGCCGAGACGGGCAGGTCGCGGGCGCGGTAGGCGCCACTTTCCCGTGGGGCTTTACATCGTGCCCATCCAGGTTGCTTTGTTCACGCTAGCCGGCTCGGCTTGTGGCAGCCAAGTCATCGTAGAGGGTCATTCAGCTACGTTTTTCTATGTTTGTGTGTCTTCAAGTTTGATCCTTTCAATCTACACATCTCTTCATCAACGGTGGTTGTTGTTCTGCGGCGTTGTTCCTATGGGTCTTAGCACGATGACTTTCAGGCTGTCTAATACAATAAGTTTTGCCCGACTCCATGCGAGGAAGGAGCATTGACGGTGGCGCACATTTGGCTCGCTTCAGTGCTTGTAGTCATCGCTAGATGGTCTATGGATCTGAATGTAATTTTTTTTATTTTCTGGTGTTTGTTGTACAATCATGATTGAAGATAAATAGATCAAAAGTTTTTCCAAAAAATTATGTACATATAGTTGTAGCAGTGGCACATAGTCATAGGCATAAGCATACAACTGTAACCATAGCGGCTTAGGACCGACAGACTAACAAACAAGGATCGCTACTCTTGGATCATGGCAAGTGTTTGTTCGTGCTAGCAGCCACATGGTGAACAAGGAGGGCCGCGCTCCAACCTGGATTTTTGGCTTGGCCTATGTAGCAATACTACATTAAGAGACGGGCCGAGAGGGAGAAGAAGCCCATTAATAGCGTGCGCTGCTCTTCTTCTCGTCCTGCAGTAAAATGTAGTGTTGAAGCCACGCACAGGCTAATGGTAATAGGAGGCGGGGGGCACAATGTTTACCCAGGTTCGGGCCCTCTCTATGGAGGTAATATCCTACTTCCTGCTTGATTGATCTTGATGAATATGAGTATTACAAGAGTTGATCTACCACGAGATCGTAAAGGCTAAACCCTAGAAGTCTAGCCTATGAGGTTATGATTGTTGTGGCTAAACGCTATAAGACTAAACCCTCCGGTTTATATAGACACCAGAGGGGACTAGGGTTGTACAAAGTCGGTTACAGAGAAAGGAATCTACATATCCGAATCGCCAAGCTTACCTTCCACGCAAAGGAGAGTCCCATCCGGACACGGGACGAAGTCTTCCATCTTGTATCTTCATAGTCCAACAGTCCGGCCAAAGTATATAGTCCGGCTGTCCAAGGACCCCTTAGTCCAGGACTCCCTTAGTAGCCCTTGAACCAGTCTTCAATGAAGATGAGTCCGGCGCGCAGATTGTCTTCGGCATTGCAAGGCGGGTTCCTTCTCCGAGTACTCCAACATAGCCCTCCGAACATAGAAACGTGTCCGGCTCTGCAAAACAAGTATCACACACAGCCGTAGAGAGTATAATATTTCACGAGTCCAATGCCGACAACTTTTTGTAGCATGACATCACGCCACTGCCCGGTCATTATTCGAACCGTTTTTTAGCCTGCCGCTCTGTATTTCGAGGTGCGGTTTCATTGGCACATCTTGTCGAAGCAGAGATCGTGTTCCCTTATCATGGGATTCTCATCAATACGGGCATGGGTAACCCAACCGTGTCATCTGCACAGCGCTTGGGGAATAGGTGGATTTTAAGGCAAGCAGGGAGGCGCATGACTTTTACTGCCTTTATAAAGGGATAAGGATTCATCCTTGTTCACCCACGCCTTCTCCTTCCTCTGCCCATACATTCTCGAGCTCCAGTGCCCAAGTCCTTGCCTTCTCCGCCCAAAAAAGCACTCCAATCATGTCCGAAACCGGAGTCGGAAGCAAGTGGATGGCTTCCTCTGTCAAGCAGAAGGACATCAAGGAGCTCCGGGAAGCCGGGTACCAGGCCAAGGAAATCGTTTGCCGACTTCCGACCAAGAGACAGATCGTCCCTACCCCAGAGCCTCATGAGAGGGTTGTGTTCCTCACACACTTCATCCGCGGGCTTGGATTCCCTCTCCACCCGTTTGTCCGCGGACTGATGTTCTACTACGGGCTGGACTTCCATGATTTGGCCCCCAACTCTATCCTCAACATCTCGACATCATGTGCGAGGCCTTCCTTCGCATCCCACCCCACATCGGCCTATGGTTGAAGACTTTCAATGTGAAGCCCAAGATGGTGAGCGGCCAACAGGCTGAGTGCGGAGGCGCCATGGTGGGCAAGATGCCCAGCGTCACCTGGCCCGAAGGCTCCTTTGTGGAGACTGTCAAAGGGTGGCAGTCGGGGTGGTTCTACATCACCGAGCCGCGCGACACCAACTGGGCGGCGGCCCCCGCGTTCCGATCCGGTGTTCCGATGCGGCTCACCTCCTGGCAAGAGAAGAGCCTGACCTTGGGCTCTTCGCACAAGCTGATAGGGCTCTAGACATGCGTCCAGAACATGATAACCAAGAGAATCAAGCTCGTCAACGTGATCCAAGTTATGCTCGTTCGCCAGATCCTTCCGTGTCAACGCCGGACTTGCTATTTGTAGGAGTTCGACCCAGCCAAGCACCAGACGCTACTAGAGATCTTCGGCATGACGCACGAAGACATATGGAAGGTGCTCTTCAAGGCCGGTGAGACACCACCGCCCATGACCGAGGATCGTGGGCTTAGTTTAAAATGCCAGGCTAATTTGGTAAGTTCTTTCATGTTTTCAAGGTATATCCTTTACTGGCATATTTTGGGGAGAGAATATAAGCCTCCCTACAAATTTTTTCAGGCCTGGATAGAGATAGCGGGGCGGATTAACTGTCCGACTCCGCTACCCAAAGACCAAGAAACCTCACTTCTGACGAAGATGTTGTTTCCGGCGCCTTATGAGGTGCCGGAGAAGAAGGCCAAGAAGATGGCCAAGGGGACCAAAGATGGCCTCCGTCGCAAGGGCGCTTCGGACGCGATGTCCGAAGACATCGAGGATCACTCCTCCGTCGCTGGAGACGACGAGGAGGAGGCAGAAGAAGAGGAAATCCATTCCCCCTGTTGGGGGAAGAAAGAAGAGGGCGGCCTCCACACACGAGGAGGCCGAGGCGTCCAAGGAGGGGAAGACTTCCCTTCCGGACAACTCCGCGACAGCCACCAACATCGGCGGGGAGTGGGAACCCAGGGTCAAGCCCCTGGCCAAATCGTAAGTATCCGGACACATTCATGTATCCGGCCTTTTTATTTTATTGTTTTTAATATGCTGGGTCGTATACTTGCAGCCGGCTCAGTCCAACATCCATCTATCCTCCTCTTCAGAGGGATCGCTGGACCCGTCGGCGATGAACAGCAAGTCCCTTCCGACGACCTCCTCCCCCAAGGCTGTGGACAACACTGTTGTCTCGAAGGATCCCATGCCAGGGAGAGGCTCAAGAGGTCGTCCTTGATACGTCTCCAACGTATCTATAATTTTTTATTGTTCCATGCTATTATATTACCCCTCTTTGATGTTTATGGGCTTTATTTTACATATTTATATCATTTTTGGGACTAACCTACTAACCGGATGCCTAGTCCATATTGCTGTTTTATTTCCTGTTTCAGTATTTCGAAGAAAAGGAATATAAAACGGAGTCCAAACGGAATGAAACCTTCGACATCGTGATTTTTTGGAAGAATATCATCCGGGAGGCTTGGAGATCAAGTCAGAAGACCCTCGAGGAGCCTAGGAGATAGGGGCATGCCCCCCCTACAGGGCGCGGCCCCATGTCTCGTGGACCCCTCGAGCACCTCCCGACCGACTTCTTTCGCCTATATATGCCTACGTACCCTAAAACCATCAGAAATCAAGATAGATCGGGAGTTCCGCCGCCGCAAGCCTCTGTAGCCACCAAAAACCTCTCGGGAGCCTGTTCCGGCACCCTGCTGGAGTGGGGAACCCATCACTGGTGGCCATCTTCATCATCCCAGCGCTCTACATGACGAGGAAGGAGTAGTTCACCCTCGGGGCTGAGGGTATGTACCAGTAGCTATGTGTTTGATCTCTCTCTCTCTCATGTTCCCTCTATGGCATGATCTTGATGTATCCCGAGCTTTGCTATTGTAGTTAGATCTTATGATGTTTCTCCCCCTCTACTCTCTTGTGATGAACTGAGTTTCCCCTTTGAAGTTATCTTATCAGATTGAGTCTTTTATGAGAACACTTGATGTATGTCTTGCCGTGCTTATCTGTGGTGACAATGGGATATCATGTGCCACTTGATGTATGTTTTGGTGACCAACTTGCGTGTCCCGCCCATGAACCTATGCATAGGGGTTGGCACACGTTCTTGACTCTTCGGTAGAAACTTTGGGGCACCCTTTGAAGTACTTTTGTGTTGGTTGGATGAATCTGAGATTGTGTGATGCATATCGTATAATCATGCCCACGGATACTTGACGTGACAATGGAGTATCTAGGTGACATTAGGGTTTTGGTTGATTTGTGTCTTAAGGTGTTATTCTAGTACGAACTCTTTTATAGATTGATCCGAAAGAATAACTTTGAGGTGGTTTCGTACCCTACCATAATCTCTACGTTTGTTCTCTGCTATTAGTGGCTTTGGAGTGACTCTTTGTTGCATGTTGAGGGCTTGTTATATGATCTATCTATGTTATTATTGTTGAGAGAACTTGCACTACTGAAATTATGAACCCTAGGCCTTGTTTCCTATCATTGCAATACCGTTTACGCTCACTTTTATCTTTAGTTACCTTGCTGTTTTTATTATTTCAGATTACAAAAACCTAAATATACTATCCATATTGCACTTGTATCACCATCTCTTCGCCGAACTAGTGCACCTATACAATTTACCATTGTATTGGGTGTGTTGGGGACACAAGAGACTCTTTGTTATTTGGTTGCGGGGTTGTTTGAGAGAGACCATCTTCATCCTATGCCTCCTACGGATTGATAAACCTTAGGTCATCCACTTGAGGGAAATTTGCTACTGTCCTACAAACCTGTGCACTTGCAGGCCCAACAACGTCTACAAGAAGAAGGTTGTGTAGTAGACATCAGTCCCCGGTGGTGCCGGACGGTAAAACCCTGGTTGCCGAACACATGGGGGGACAGGCCCCTATGGACACCGATGTGGGGGCCGTAACCAATTCGGCCCCCAGTCGAATACAGCTCCGGAGACCCAAGTGGCTCCGGATTCAGGCAGGCCACCTCTTTCTAACGAGGGGGCGAGCCAACTCCACCGGTGACCTCTGTCCATCCAGAGGCACCGGATAGGCTACGGGAAGCGCTGCAAGGCGCTTCCATCATGGAAGAACACCATACCCTTATGGGTACGGTGATTGAGAGGGTCCAGTCAGCAAAAAGCGGACTGACCGAAGCCTGCACTATCCTTCTAACAGGCTTTGAGGTAAGTAATGTAATTGTAAAAAGAATATCATAGTGTAGACAGTAGCCCCTGATGCTCTGTTCGGTGTTCAGAAAGAAAAACCGAACAAAGGATCAAAATAATTTTTGCAGGAGTCTAACAAAAGATGTCTATGTGAATAAGCAGGCGTTGCTGCTGGCTGTTACCGCTCATACTGCGGAGGTCTCCGGACTGAAGCAGAACCTAGAGCGGGCTGAGGAAGAGCTCGGCCTCGTGAAGAAGCAGCTGGAGGACAGCCAAGGTATGCAGTAACATGTGCATATGTTTAGGAAGGATGAATGGTTCGTACTGACTAAAGTGTCATGAACTCTTTAGGGGCCACGACCGAGGTAGCGGCCCTCAAGAATGTGTTGGCCAAGGCTGAGGACAAAGCGGCCAAGGAACGCGCCGCGTGCGAGAAGTAGGAGGCCTGGGTCAGCGAGGTCCAGCAAGAGCTCCAAGACGCCGTCAAGAAGTACGAGTCCTTGGAGCGCGATTTTGAGACTCAAGAGTCCGAACTTGCCAATGCCCGCCAGAGCGCACAAGATGCCCGAGCCGAAGCCCAGAGCGCCCTCCAGGAAATCCAGGCGGCCAAGAAGATTACAGCGGGTAAGGCTTTCATTATGCAAAGCAGATACGTGAAGGAAACATTCCTTTTACTTACCCGGATTTGGAGCTCTCCAGGGGCGTTTATGGATCGGTCGCGCGGCATATCAGATGCTGCAGAATTTTATCGAGCCAAAGAAGGGAGCTCTACGGAGAAGCTGTTCTGGTCTCAATACCTTGGACCAGAACTTCCAGTGCCCTTTAGCGACCAGCTGAAACAGTTGGTCGAGCTGCAGAAGGCGGCCGAACTAGCCATGAAGGACTTAATAGTCCGGCTATGGCCTGCCGAGCCCATGCCCAGCAGCTACTTCGGACTCGTCAAGCGGCTTGTGATTGCCTGCCCGCGGCTTGAAGCCATCAAGCGGTCGGTCTGTAGCGAAGGTGCGCGGATGGCCTTTGCCCGCGCCAAGGTGCACTGGGCGAAGATGGATGCCAGGAAGTTGATGACCGAGGGGCCGCCTGAGGGCAAGGAGCACCACTGACCCGAGCTCTATTTTGATAGTGTCCTGGAGGGATCCCGCCTTGTGGTGGAGCAATGTGCCAAGGATATCATATTCCCATGAAGACATTCATGTTATCCTGTCCTGTAATATTAAACAGATCTGTTATGTAATATAATGTCTGTTAGTTTAAGATTTTACCTCCTGTGTGGCCGTTTATGAAAATCTGAGAGTTGGCCAGTCGTCGGCTTCTGCCCCAACGTAGATAGTACGGGGGTGTTTGGGATAAATCTAAACACTCTTTACTCCACATTTTGGTCCTTAAAGGAGGTGTTTAGCGCAACGAACAAGGCAAACGGACTATACTGCTTTATCACCCTCACTTAGCCATAGGAGTTTGACAATGAAATTTTTGGCGCAACCCCTGGTATTCGAAAGGCCGAACTTGGGGCGCTATACACGCCTAATCGGATAGAAACCGATTCCTCGCATAAAGCAGAAAAATCTCTAAGGATTTGAAAACCTCTCGTACAGCTGACCAGCTCTCGCCGCATCATGACAGTCAGCTTTCGGCTTTCTCTACTGAGTTGCTCATCCGGAAGAACCGGGACACAATCACAGTAGTTCTCCCTTTACTACCCTAGATGATATAGCGGAACGTAAGGTAGTAAGCACAGGAGCCGGGAAACCCAACTATTGACCAAAGACATGATTCGGAGCCGATGCATATAATGCTATAAGTTTGGGGTGCCGAACTGTATTGTAAAAGTGTTCGGACTTTATTGTCATATTGCAGGGCGTGATGAAGCCCCTGGTGAAGTAATGCGTACCAGAGCGTACGGGTGCAATAGATAAAAAATACAAAGACAAGGAAAAAAATCAAGTAATAAGTTGACGCCACAAATATTGAGCCGCAAACTATTTTCCATTGTAATTTGATTGATACGTCAAGGTGTATTTGTACAAGTAATGTGATAAGCCAAATAGGCTATTTGACATGCCATGACCAAGAGCGAGCTGCGTGCGAGTATGTAAAACAGGTATAACGATCGTTAGCACAGACCACCTGGGGATTCCCTTGTACGTCAAAGCTCCTCGCCTTCTTGGTGTATCCGCCCGGTTATAGCTAGGTCCGATGATCAGGTTATCAGAAAAGCCTTGAGAAGAGAAAAACCTGAAATGAAAAATAAAAGGTGAAGGCATGCGGATCCAGGCGCGGTTGAGCCGCATTATGGACCACGGTCTAGTTGTGCCTCCATCCCTGCCCATGGTATTTTGAGTGTGTAATTATGTACGCGTGGCACAAATGTCGCCGCTTGATTGGGACTGGGACGGAGGCCGAATTGCTAGTCAAGCTCTGGACGAGCTGGACAGTCCTGCTGCAGAGTAGTTCGGACTCGCTTGACGGTGTCCGGGAGCTTTACTGCCGAATTGAGGTTCTGCCTAAGAAGGCTGCTCTGTACTTCTGCTACAAGGGCCACGGTGTGCTCCTCAGTATGGAGGGAGCGTTCCGTATTTCCGTTGACCGTTATGACACCGCATGGTCCGGGCATTTTGAGTTTGAGGTAGGCGTAGTGCGGCACCGCATTGAATTGAGCGAATGCGGTTCGTCCGAGCAGTGCATGATAGCCACTGCAGAAGGGGACGATGTCGAAGATTAACTCTTCACTTCGGAAATTATCCGGGGATCCGAAGACCACTTCCAGTGTGATTGAGCCCGTACAGCAGGCCTCTACACCTGGTATGACACCTTTGAAGGTGGTTTTTGTGGGCTTGATCCTTGAGGGATCGATACCCATTTTGCGCACTATATCCTGATAAAGCAGGTTCGGGCTGCTGCCACCATCCACGAAGACTCGCGTAAGGTGGAATCCGTCAATAATTGGATCAAGGACCAGTGCGGCTGAACCACCATGATGGATACTGGTCGGATGGTCCCTGCGATCGAAGGTGATTGGACAGGAGGACCATGGGTTGAACTTTGGGGCGACTGGCTCCATCGCGTAGATGTCCCTGAGTGCACGCTTGCGCTCCCTCTTAGGGATATGGGTGGCATATATCATGTTCACCGTTTTGACTTGGGGGACATTTCTTCGGTCCCTCTGTGTTCGATGGTCGGGGTTCCTCGTCATCGTCATCGCTTTGCGACCCATTCTCCTTATTCTCGGAGTTTAACTTGCTGGCCTGTTTGAAGACCCAACATTCCCTGTTGGTATGGTTGGCTGGTTTATCAGGAGTGCCATGGATTTGGCATGGTCGGTCTAGTATGCGGTCCAGATTGGACGGGCCCGGATTGTTTCTCTTAAATGGCTTCTTCCGCTGACCGGATTTAGAGCCATTGAATCAGGCGTTGACCGTCGTGTCTTCAGTATTATCACCGTTGTTCCGACGCTTATGTCTATTGCGTTGGGGCTTGCCATTGTTGTTTCTGGCTTCAGAAGTGCCAAGGTCGCTTGTATTGTTGTTGCTATGGGCTAGCCAGCTGTCTTCACCCGCACAGAAGCGGGTCATGAGTGCCGTAAGGGCTGACATGGACTTCGGTTTTTCTTGGCCAAGGTGTCTGGCCAGCCATTCGTCGCGGATGATGTGCTTAAAGGCCGCTAGGGCTTCGGCGTCCGGACAGTCGACAATCTGGTTCTTTTTAGTTAAGAACCGAGTCCATAATTTCCTGGCTGACTCTCCGGGCTGTTGGATTATGTGACTTAAGTCATCGGCATCCGGAGGTCAGACATATGTGCCTTGGAAGTTGTCGAGGAAGGCGTCCTCCAAGTCCTCCCAGCTGCCAATGGATTTTTCGGGCAGACTGTTCAACCAGTACCTAGCTGGTCCTTTGAGTTTGAGCGGGAGGTACTTGATGGCATGAAGATCATCGCCGCGGGCCATATGAATATGGAGAAGAAAGTCCTCAATCCATATCGCGGGGTCTGTTGTGCCATCGTATGATTCGATGTTAACAGGTTTAAACCCTTCTGGGAAATCATGTCCCATTACTTCATCAGTGAAGCAAAGGTGGTGTGCGGCGCCTCTATATCGGGCCAAGTTGTGACGTAGCTCGGATGGAGTTCGTCTGCGGTTTTCGGCCCGGACGTGATTATGTTTATCATGTTCAGCCAGATGGCCATTGTCGCGCGTTGGTGCACGCCCCCGTGATCCATAGATCGATCTTGTCTGACCTGCTCTGTTTTCCAAATCATGGCGCAGGTCATGTGTATATCCCCGAGCTGTTGTATTTTTGTTTGTTCGGCGAGGCAGTGCGGGCTGGTGTTTGGCTCGAGGTGCCGCTTTATCCCGGCCACATGGTGGTCGGTCAGCCGCATTGTACCTTGGTAGGACGGGCTCCAGCGCCTCGTCATCGAACTATGGTAACAGTTTGCGCTTCAGGTAGCTTTTGGTTCGGCGCTTGAGGCCATATTCCTCGACTGCCAGGACATCAGTCCATCTTTCATGGAGCAGGTCTTGATCAGCTTGAAGCTGCTGCTGCTTATTTTTTAGGCTTCTTGAAGTAGCAATTAGCCGATGCTTAAAGCGTTCCTGTTCGGCGGGCTTCTCAGGCATGATGAAATCTTCATCACCGAGGCTCACCTCATCCTCGGAGAGAGGAAGGTAGTTGCTATCCTCCGAGTCTTCATTCATGTCCTGTTCGCCAGGGCTGACTCGCCCATCCTCCCGTTCCTCCTGATAGGAGGTTGGCTCAACGGGGTCTTCATTATTTTTGGCATTGTTCGAAGTGTTGTCCTCTTCTGTGATGGTATTGCTGTTTTTACTACGGCATGGCTTAGAGCGGAGCCGCTGACATTGGAGCTTTGGTTGTATCTCAGGAGGTTTATCCTCGACTGGATTTCCGTTGTCGCCGTTGTTTTCTTTGGGTGTATCCACCATGTATATGTTGTACGAGGAGGTGGTTGTCCAACGCCCTGTAGGCAGTGGTTCCTGGTCCTCTCCGGCATCGTCGTCCATACCGTCGATGTCTTCGGAGTCGTAGTCAAGCATGTCGGTTAAGTCATCAACAATGGCTATAAAGTGGGTGGTGGGTGGGACACAAAGTTCTTCGTCGTCCGCTTCCCACTCAAGCCGGACATAGTTCGGCCAAGAGTTCCTCGACAAGGAGATGGATTTTAACGAGCTTAACATGTCGCCAAAAGGCAAGTGCTGGAAGATGTCCGCGGAGCTGAACTCTAAGACCGGCGCCCAATCAGGTTTGATGGGCGCGGATGCACGCGGTCCGGAACCCATGGCCGGAGATGAGTCCGGGGTTCTGGTGACGCAAGCCCAGCTCGATGTTGGGTCTGCATGCGGCTCGAGCGCCGCCGAGTATGTGGCCTCTGAGGCGGGGTTAAGCTTCCCGTCTTCGGACGACGCAGTCCGCTCTGGCTCTAGGGCCAGGGCGGTCACATGTGCTATCTCCTGCGTGTGGCCCGATGACATATCTAGGTCATGTTCATCGTGGTGGCCGGGGGCAGCCATCATGGACTCGAACCCATCGAATATCAAGTCTCCGCGGATGTCGGCCACAAAATTCAGGCTCCCAAATCTGACCTGATGGCCAGGGGCGTAGCTATCGATCTGCTCTAGATGGCCAAGTGAATTGGCCCGCAGTGCGAAGCCGCCGAATACGAAGATCTGTCCGGGGAGGAAGATCTCTCCCTGGACTATGTAGTTGTAGATGATTGATGGAGCCATCAAGCCTTTTGGTGATGACGCAGCGGAACTCTCAATGAAAGCACTAATTTCGGTGTCAAAACCGGAGGATCTCGGGTAGGGGATCCCAAACTATGCGTCTAAGGCTAATGGTAACAGGAGGCGGGGGACATAATGTTTACCCGGGTTCGGGCCCTCTCTATGGAGGTAATACCCTACTTCCTGCTTGATTGATCTTGATGAATATGAGTATTACAAGAGTTGATCTACCACGAGATCATAATGGCTAAACCCTAGAAGTCTAGCCTATGAGGTTATGATTGTTGTGGCTCATCCCTAGAAGCCTAAACCCTCAGGTTTATATAGACACGGGGGGGACTATGGTTGTACAAAGTCAGATACAGAGAAAGGAATCTACATATCTGAATCGCCAAGCTTGCCTTCCATGCAAAGGAGAGTCCCATCCAGATACGGGACGAAGTCTTCCATCTTGTATCTTCATAGTCCAACATTCCGGCCAAAGTATATAGTTTGGCTATCCGAGGACCCCTTAGTCCAGGACTCCCTCACTAGGGCCTGAGTGCCATGATTTCAGATTTGAACCTATTATGTTTTCATGAATATATGAGTGTTCTTGATCCTATATTGCAAGTTATAGTCCCCTACTACGTGTTATGATCTGGCAACCCCGAAGTGACAATAATTGGGACCGCTCCCGGTGATGACCGTACTTTGAGGAGTTCATATATTCACTAAGTGCTAATGCTTTGGTCCAGTTCTCTATTAAAAGGAGGCCTTAATATCCCTTAGTTTCCAATAGGACCCCGCTGCCATGGGAGGGTAGGACAAAAGATGTCATGCAAGTTCTTTTCCATAAGCACATATGACTATATTCGGAATACATGCCTACATTATATTGATGAACTGGAGCTAGTTCTGTGTCACCCTATGTTATAACTTTTGCAGGATGAATGCCATCCAACATAATTATCCATTACTGATCCATTGCCTACGAGCTCGTTTCATATTGATCTTTGCTAAGTTACTTCTCCGTTGCCACTATTACGATTGCTACAAAACTGCTACTGTTACCATTACTTCCATACTAGTTTGCTACTAAATACTTTGCTGCAGATATTAAGTCTTTCAGGTGTGGTTGAATTGACAACTCAGCTGCTAATACTTGAGAATATTCTTTGGCTCCCCTTGTGCCGAATCAATAAATTTGGGTTGAATACTCTACCCTCGAAAACTGTTGCAATCCCCTATACTTGTGGGTTATCAAGACCTTTTTTGGCGCCGTTGCCGGGGAGCATAGCTCTATTCTCTGAGTCACTTGGGATTTATATCTGTTGATCACTGTGAGATTTTTGAAAGATCAAAGAACCAAGCTATCCCTCAAATACGAGTGGAGGTAAGGAACTGCCATCTAGCTCTGCACTTGATTCACCTTCTGTTTTGAGTAAACTTGCGACACCTACACCTGCTATTGATTCTGATATGTCGCATGTTATTGATGATGCCACTTCTACTATGCATAACATTTATGATGATACTACTTCTCTTCTTGATAATAATGTACCACTAGGTGAATTTCTTGACGAACAACTTGCTAGGGTTAGAGAGAATGAAATTACCAAAACTGATGATATTAATGAAAGTGATGATGAAGATTCTCCCCCTAGATATGAATTGCCTGTTGCACCTAAGGGTTATGTTATGGATGAAGAAACTGCTAGAGACTTCTTTGCTTGCAATGATAGATATGATCTTAAGAAATTGTTAGCTAAGCTGAAAGAAAAGTCTTTGAATGCTAGAATGAAATATGACCCTGCTTTTGCTACTTCACCTGTTTGCATTACTGATAAGGATTATGAATTCTCTGTCGATCCTGAGTTAATTACTTTGGTTGAATCTGATCCTTTCTATGGTTATCAATCTGAAACTGTTGTGGCACATCTTACTAAATTGAATGATATAGCCACCATGTTTATGCATGAGGAAAAAATATGTTATTACTATATTCTTAAATTGTTTCCTTTCTCATTAAAGGGTGATGCTAAGATATGGTTTAATTCTCTTGCTCCTGGTTGTGTGCGTAGTCCCCAGGATATGATTTATTACTTCTCTGCAAAATATTTTCTCGCTCATAAGAAACTAGCTGCCTTGCGGGAAATATTTAATTTTGTGCAAATTGAAAAAGAGAGTCTCCCACAAGCTTGGGGGGAGGCTTCTCCAATTACTTAATGCTTTGCTTGATCAGCCTCTCAAGAAAATTGAAATACTTGATATCTTTTATAATGGACTAATCGATGCTTCCAGAGACCACCTGGATTGTTGTGCTGGTTGTGTTTTCAGGGAAAGAACTGTTGAGCAAGATGAATTGCTATTGAATAATATATTGAGTAATGATAATGATTGGACAATTCCTGAACCAACTCCTAAGCCAACTCCAAAGAAAAGGGGTATTCTATTTCTCAGTCCTGAAGATATGCAAGAGGCAAAGAAATCTATGAAAGAAAAAGGTATTAAAGCTAAAGATGTTAAGACTTTACCGCCTATTGAAGAGATACATGGTCTTGATTACCCGGCACAGGTAGTAAAGGTAAATTCTCTCTATAGATTTGATAAGGATGACATCCCATATACTAAGTTTGCTAGTCAATGCTTAGATAAGTTTGATAATTTTATTGTTAAACAAGAAAGCTTCAATGCTTATGTTGGTAGACAATTGAAACGTAATGCTTATATGGTTGAACACTTGAGTGATTATATGTCTAGAGTTAAAAGTGATCTTAAGTTTATTAGTAAACATGCTTCCATGGTTACAACTCAAATAGAACAAGTACTTAAGGCACAAGATGATTTTCTCAATGAGTTGAATAATAAGAACAATAATAATGTTGTTAGAGTTATGACTAGAGGTGGTAAAATGACCCAGGAACCTTTGTATCCCGAGGGCCATCCTAAGAGAGTTGAGCAAGACTCTCAGAGAATTAATACTCATACACCTAGTCCTTCTAATAAAAACAAAAACAATAAGGATAGGACTTTGCATGCTCCTAGTGAACCTGCTATTGACACAACTGAGAATCCCAATGATATTTCTATTTCTGATACTGAAACACAATCTGGTAATGAACATGAACCTGGTGATAATGTTAATGATGATGTTCATGTTGGTGCTCAACCTAGTAATGATAATCATGTAGAGATTGAACCTGTTGTTGATCTTGATAACCCACAATCAAAGAATCAACGTTATGATAAGAGAGACTTTGTTGCTAGGAAGCACGGTAAAGAAAGAGAACCATGGGTTCAGAAACACATGCCTTTTCCTCCTAAGCCATCCAAGAAAAAGGATGATGAGGATTTTGAGCGCTTTGCTGAAATGATTAGACCTATCTTTTTGCATATGTGTTTGACTGATATGCTTAAAATGCCTCCTTATGCTAAGTATATGAAAGATATTGTTACAAATAAAAGAAAGATACCAGAAGCTGAAATTTCCACCATGCTTGCTAATTATACTTTTAAGGGTGGAATAGCAAAGAAATTAGGAGATGCAGGAGTACCAACTATACCATGCTCCATTAAAAGAAACTATGTTAAAACTGCTTTATGTATCTTGGATCCAGTGTTAGTGTTATGCCTTTCTATTTATATCGTAGACTTGATTTGAATAAGTTGACACCTACTGAAATCTCTTTGCAAATGGCTGATAAATCAACTACTATACCCATCGGTATTTGTGAGGATGTGCCTGTTGTGGTTGCAAACGTTACTATTTTAACGAACTTTGTTATTCTTGATATGCCCGAGGACGGCAGCATGTCGATCATCCTTGGTAGACCCTTTTTGAATACTACAGGGGTTGTTGTTGATTGCAACAAAGGCAATGTCACTTTTCATGTTAACGGTAATGAGCATACGGTACACTTTCTGAAGAAACAACCTCAAGTTCATAGTATAAACTCTATTGGAAAAATTTCAACTATTACTATTGCGGGTTTTGAATTCCCTCTTCCTACTGTCAAAAAGAAATATGATATTCTTATTGTTGGGGACATGCATATCCCCATTGAGGTAACATAGTGTTATTCGGAAATTCTCCGCTTTCATGTTATTCGGGAGAAGTTTGTTAACAAGACTTGATCAACCTTGTTAGTGGATTCCATTTGATGATCATGAGATGGATGAAGTTAGAAAGCACAACCTTCTATACCCTCCTTTTACTTTCTGTTATTTAGTTTAAATAAAGAAAAAATAGTATTTTATGTCTGTTTTCTGAATTATCCATGCAATAAAAAAATACTCCAAAATAGAAGTTCTCCAAATGCCCTAAAAATTTGGTATGATTTTTTATAGAATATTTGATATTCTGGCACTTAGAACACACCAGGGGGCCACACCATCTAACCACAAGGGTGGAGGGCGCGCCCTACCCCCCTGGGTGCGCCCCTGCCTCATGGGTCCCATGTGGCCCCTCTCCACTTATTCCAGCACCCACACACTTCCTCTTCCTCCAGAAAAATCATCACGTAGCTCAAACCCGTGTTCTTGCTCGTTTTGCTGCCATTTTTGATCTCCTTGCTCAAAGCTCCATTCAAAGAACTGCTTTGGGGGATTGTTCTTGGGTATGTGACTCCTCCAATGGTCCAATAGTTTTTGTTCTAGTGCTTTATTTATTGCAAATATTTGCTGCTGAGGTAACCTTGTTCTTGAGCTTGCATGTCAAATTTATATGGTCCAAATTAGTTTTAATGCATGATATAGCCTCTAGGCACTTGTGGGAGTAGTTGCTATCAATCTTGTTGAGTTTGGTTCACTTTTATTTTGAGTCACTAAAAATTTCAGAAAATTTCAGAGGAAGGAAATGTTGAAGAGATTGTTGAGAGGCTCCTCGAGCCGGGGTTCGAAGGAAAAGGAGAATGAAGAGAATGAAAAGCCCAAGTAGAACCTTCCTTGCACCACGGAGGTTCGGTCGTGTCAATGGCCTTGTGATGCATTATTGAAGGCCGCTGGAATTTATGAAGACTTTTATTACTTGGCTGAGAATGTAGGTATCACCAAATTCATCCATGATAAGTGTGATCAATACCTCCTACTCACTAATATTTTCATGCAAAACTTTCATTTCCATGCTAGGAGATCACCACCTTCAGTAGATTTTTATTTATATGATGAGTTTAAGGAGATGTCATTATATGATTTTTGTGAGGTTTGCAAATTGCCTTTTGAAGGCATCGTCTAGGAACCACATCCTAGTGATGTGGCAGAATTTATTGATGAAATTACTGTAGGGGAAAAGAGAAAAGTGTCAGATGCAAGAACTACTAGTATACATTTTCCCGTTCTACGTTACTATGCAATATTTGCTAGTAGATGTTTAATTGGTCACGGGAACAGTGGGGGCCTCAGTGCTCTTGACCTTGCCATTTTGCGCCATGCTTTACTTCGTGATAGAACTTCCAATTTAGGCACTATGGTTGCTAAACGATTGAGTCTAAACCACACAAAGGGCCCCATTTTTTGAGGTATCTTTGCTTCGCGTCTTGCTAAATATTTTGAGATACCTATTAGACACTATGAGAAAGAAGAAAAGGTGTTGCCCACTGTTTTCTTAGGCTATAAAAGTATGGTAGCACATGATTTTATTTGCGATGATAAGGAGAAGAGACTCATTTATAACCTGGTATATAGTGAAGATACTTGTCAGATTATTACCTTGCTTGCACCTTATTTGTTTAATATTCATTTAGGCACATACCTCATCATGCCCGATGACATTTATGCATACTGGGAGCAAACACAATCCCCAGAGCCTGAGCCAGAACCATCTCCTAATCCATATCAGGAGTCTAGTTATCAGTGGGATCCGCAGGAGCTTGCTAACAAGTGGAATCCCGAGGATCCTCCTTAGTACATCGGAGAGGACCACTTTGATCCATGGGCTTAGACCAACTTAGGCCTAAAGCCTAAGCTTGGGGGAGTACGTATTTCTCACCGACATTACATTCATGTTCACACACTCATTCTAGTTGTCGGTGTTCATACTTTTTCATTGTACTATCCATGCTAGTTTATTTTATTTTCTTGCTTTCTTCTTGTGTGTTTGAAAAACCTTGAGAAAAAACAAAAAAATTAGTTATAGCTTTTAGCTAGTTTACTTTCCATGCTTGTAGTAGTAGTGTTAAAGAAAACCCAAAAAAAGGTTTCTCGATCTTCTTTTGCTTGTTGGGAGCTTTCCCGTGTAAATAGTTTTTCTCTTTCTTTGAAATTATTTTATTTTCTTTGGGGGTTGAGAGGAGAAGACCACGATGAAAATGATGAATGGCTCTCATATGCATTATTGTTGATCTAACAAAGAGCCCATATTACCTTGTCTTCTCCTTTGAAACACATTGTTGCATATTCCAGCTTAGTCCAATGCACGTGCACTATTATTATTATCCACACCGTTCGGTCGTGCAAGTGAAAGGCAATAATGACGATATATGATGAAATGGTTGACATGAGGAAAAGCTACTATGAAGAACTATCTTGTTTTTGTAAATACGATTAGTTCATCGTTCCTGATTCAGACTATTTTGAATGAAACATGTTTGCAATGACAATTAGATATTATAATTACTCATGCCATGCTTAATTAGCTAGGAGTTTATAATGGTTTACCTTGCATGCCAACATGCTATTAAAATGGTTGTGATGTAGTATGATAGGATGATATCCTCCCTTGAATGATTCGAGTGTCTTGACTTGGCACATGTTCACGCATGTAGTTGAAACAAAATCAACATAGCCTCCACGATATTTATGTACATGGTGATTTATATCCTACTCATGCTCGCACTCATTGTTGGTTAATCCTAATGCATGTTTATGACTGTGTCACTCTCTAGTTGGTCGCTTCCTAGTCTCTTTCTAGCCCTCACTTGTACTAAGCGGGAATACTGCTTGTGCTTCCACTTCCATAAACCCCAAAGTTGTTCCATATGAGTCCACCATACCTACCTATATGCGGTATTTACCTGCAGTTCCAAGTAAATTTGCATGTGCCAAACTCTAAACCTTCAAATGAAATTATGTTTTGTATGCTCGTATAGCTCATGTATCAACTAGGGTTGTCTATATCTTCCATGCTAGGTGGGTTATTATCATGATGAGTGGACTCCGCTCATCATTCACGAGAAAATGGCTGGTAACCGGGATGCCCAGTCCATGCTCAAATCAAATCAAAATAATTGCAAACAAAACTCCCGCAGGATTGTTGTTAGTTAGACGATAATCGTTGTTTCGGACCAGCCGTGGAATGTGCTTGTCGGTGGTGGGGGAGTCTAAACTTTACCATTCTGTTTGGGAACCACCTATAATGTATGTAGCATATGGAAGATATCGAGATCGCTTGGTTGTTATGTTGACAATGAAAGTATGCCACTCAAAATATTATTTATCTCTATTCCAAAAACTCGAGCTCTAGCACCTCTGCAAAATCCCTGCTTCCTTCTGTGAAGGGCCTATCTATTTATTTTTCAGTTGAGTCATCATTCTCTTATAAAGCACCAGTTGTAGAGCACCACTTTCATTTGTATGCATTGTTATTAATTGATATTGAATATGACTGTGACTGGATCTCTTTTGCCATGAATTACAATGTCTAGTCAGTCCTTGATCTTTAGGGGTGATCTGCATTTATGTTTTGCGGTCTCAGAAAGGGCTACTCGGACACAATATTGTTATATCATATCATGATTGTTTTGAGAAAGTGTTGTCATCTGAGATTTACTATTATTACTCTCTAGTTGATTATGCCATTGATATGAGTAAATGTGAGACCTAAATGTTATTGTGAATATGGTTAGTTCATGATCTTTGCTGAAAACTTGAATGCTGGCTTTACATATTTGCAACAACAAGATCAAACAGAGTTTGTAAAAGTTTTTCTTTATCACTTTCAGTTTGTCAATTGAATTGCTTGAGGACAAGCAAAGGTTTAAGCTTGGGGGAGTTGATACGTCTCCAACGTATCTACTTTTCCAAACTCCTTTGCCCTTGTTTTGGACTCTAACTTGCATGATTTGAATGGAATTAACCTGGTCTGACGCTGTTTTCAGCAGAATTGCCATGGTGTTATTTTTGTGCAAAAATAAAAGTTCTCGGAATGACCTGAAGCTTCACGAAGTCACTTTTTGGAATTAATAAAAAATACTGGAGAAAGAATCAACAAAAGCGGGCCCACACCCTGGCCACGAGGGTGGGGGCATGCCCCCTGCCTCGTGGGTCCCCCTGGACCTCCACCGACCTCAACTCCAACTCCATATATTCACATTCGGGGAGAAAAAAATCAGAGAGAAGGATTCATCACGTTTTATGATACGAAGCCGCCGTCAAGCCCTGTTCTTCCTCGGGAGGCCTGATCTGGAGTCCGTTCGGGGCTCCGGAGAGGGGAATTCGTCGCCATCGTCATCATCAACCATCCTCCAACACCAATTTCATGATGCTCACCACTGTGCATGAGTAATCCCATCGTAGGCTTGCTGGACGGTGATGGGTTGGATGAGATTTACCATGTAATCGAGTTAGTTTTGTTAGGGTTTGATCCCTAGTATCCATTATGCTCTAAGATTGATGTTGCTATGACTTTGCCATGATTAATGCTTGTCACTAGGGCCCGAATGCCATGATTTCAGTTCTGAACCTATTATGTTTTCATGAATATATGAGTGGTCTTGATCCTATCTTGCAAGTTATAGTCACCTACTACGTGTTATGATCCGGCAACCCCAAAGTGACAATAATCGGGACCACTCCTGGTGATGACCGTAGTTTGAGGAGTCCATGTATTCACTAAGTGCTAATGCTTTGGTCTGGTTCTCTATTAAAAGGAGGCCTTAATATCCCTTAGTTTCCAATAGGACCCCGCTGCCACAGGAGGGTAGGACAAAAGATGTCATGCAAGTTCTTTTCCATAAGCACGTATGACTATATTCGGAATACATGCCTACATTATATTGATGAACTGGAGCTAGTTCTGTGTCACCCTATGTTATAATTGTTGCATGATGAATGCCATCCGACATAATTATCCATTACTGATCCATTGCCTATGAGCTCATTTCATATTGATCTTTGCTAAGTTACTTCTTCGTTGCCACTGTTACGATTGCTACAAAACTGCTACCATTACTTCTGCCACTGTTACCATTACTTCCATACTACTTTGCTACTAAATACTTTGCTGCAGATATGAATTCTTTCAGGTGTGGTTGAATTGACAACTCAGCTGCTAATACTTGAGAATATTCTTTGGCTCCCCTTGTATCGAATCAATAAATTTGGGTTGAATACTCTACCCTCGAAAACTATTGCGATCCCCTATACTTGTGGGTTATCACTCTGCACTTGATTCACATTCTATTTTGAGTAAACTTGCAACACCACCACATGCTATTATTCCTGATATGTCACAAGTTATTGATGATGCTACTTCCACTATGAATGATAATGATAATGTTCATGAAGATACCCAACCAGACAATGATAAAGAACCAGATAATGATGTTGAAATAGAACCTATTGTTGGTCTTGATAACCCACAAACTAAAAATAAAAGATATGATAAAGGAGACTTTGTGGCTAGAAAACATGCAAAGAAAGAGAGCCATGGGTTCAGAAACACATGCCCTTCCCTCCTAAACCTTCTAAGAAAAAAGATGATGAAGAATTTGAACACTTTGCTGAAATGCTTCGGCCAGTCCTTTTACGTACTCGCTTGACTGATATTCTAAAGATGGCCCCTTATGCAAAATATATGAAAGACATCATCACTAATAAGGGGAAAATACCTGAAGCTGAAATCTCCACCATGCTTGATAATTATTCTTTCAAGAATGGAGTACCTAAGAAACTTGGAGATCCGGGAATACCAACTATAGCTTGCTCCATCAAAAGAAATTATGTCAAAAATGCTTTATGTGATTTAGGAGGTTGTGTTAGTGTTATGCCTTTCTCTTTGTATAAAAGACTTGATTTGAATAAACTCACACCTACTAAAATATCTTTGCAAATGGCTGACAAATCAACTGCCCTACCTACCGGTATTTGTGAGGATGTGTTTGTTGTTGTTGCAAATGTTACTGTCTTAACAGACTTTGTTGTACTTGAGGTGCCCGAGGACGACAACATGTCGACTATCCTTGGTAGACCCTTTTTAAATACTGCAGGGGTTGTTATTGATTGCAATAAAAGCAAAGTCACTTTTCATATCAATGGTAATGAGTATATGGTGCACTTTCCAAAGAAACAATTCCAAGTGAATGGTATTAATGTTATTGAAAAATCTCCGACACTCACCATTGGAAGTTTTCAACTACCTCTACCTACTGCCAAAAAGAAATATGAAATACTTATTATTGGGGATATGCATATCCCCGTTGAGGTAACTTAGTGTTTTACGAAAGTTCTTCGATTTCATGCTAATCGAAAGTGGTTGTTAATAAGATTTGATCAACCATGTTAATGGATCATTTTTGAGTGGTATGAAGTTGATGAATCTAGTAGGCACGACCTTCTATCCCTACCTTTTGTTTTCTATTTTTCTTAGTTAAATAAAATAAAATGGCATGTTTATCCTGTTTTCTGAATTTCCCCTGCAAAAAAAGTTCCCAAAAATAAAAGTTCTCAGAATGCCCTGAAATTTTAATATGATTTTTTCTGAATATTTCTGAATTTTTGGTGCAAATAACATCAGAGGGGGTGCACCTGGTGACCACAAGACACCAGGGCATGCTAGCAACCCTAGGCGCGCCCTGGTGGGTTGTGGTCCCCATGTGGGTCACCTCACTTATTTCTTTTGCCCATGTCATCTCCTACCTCCAGAAAAAAAATCACCATAGCTCTCTTTCTCTCTATCTATCTATCTATCTATCTATCTATCTATCTCTATCTATCTGTCTATCTATCTATCTATCTCTCTCTCTCTATCTCTCTCTCTCGTGTTCTTGCTCTCAAACCCGTGAATTTCGATCTCTTTGCTTGAAGCCCAGTTTCCGAAAAATGTTTTGAGGGATTGCTACTTGGTATGTGACTCCTCCATTGCTCCAATTAGTTTTTACTTTAGTGGTTCATGTTTTGAATAATTAGCTACTCTTGGTGTTGATGAAAAAGGGCTTGCATGTTGAATTCTTATATTTCTAAGTAGTTTGAATGCTCAATATGGCCCCTAGGCATCCCTATGAGTAGTTGCTATCAATCTTACGAAGTTTTGTTGACAAAAAATTTGTGTCCCAGAAATTTTAAGAAATTTTTCGCAAATAAAAAATGCAATTCTTTAGGAGTTCTTCGAGGAGGAGGTCTTCGGAGGCATCATCGAGTAGTGGCTCGATACGTCGGTCTTATGTTGAGCCAAGTGCAAGTTCAATACGGGATGCCGCTATCAAATCATGCCTATGGCCATGTGACAATTTCATGGTGGTGCAGGTATTAAACAAGAATTTGAGCAATATGTTCACAACACCGAGCTCGGTCCCTAAATTGAAGATAAGTGCATCCAGCATCTCAGCCTCGCAGAAACGTTCACTAAAGAATTTAAATTTCATCCTTGCGAGTCCAGAGTTTCATTTAGTCTTTATGACCATCCATTTACCATGCCTCTAGAGGTTTTTTGTGGTGCTTATAAAATTCCATTTTGGGGTTCGCTGGACGAGCCACCTAAATCTGAGTATGAGTCATTTTTGATTAATCTTTGCTACGGTGAGGATAGAGGAGTGCCACACGCTAGAGTATTCATTTTCCATCAATTCATTACTTTGCACTCTTTAATGGAATATGCAAAATGCATCGTGGGCAAGCAAGATTGTAGCACACTGCGTGCCCCTGACTTGAGCCTCATACACACTGCTCTGACAGGAATTAAACAACCTTGGAGCAATTGTTGCATGGAGGTTGCAACATAATGCTGGTAGTGTCACTTTTATGGTAGGATTTATGCTTCCCATTTAGCAAAGAAGCTGGGTGTATCACCTTGGCCTAACGATCCCATTTTACCTACCCAGCACTTAGACTTTGAGGCCATGAAGCGCCATAAGTTCCTTAAGGGCACAATCACTAATTATACTTATAGCTTGAGGTTCAATAAAGAACCCATTGTACCTATTGTTTTGCATGCGCCTGCTCTCTTTGATTTCCACAGCAAAAGAAGATATTTTGTTCTCGAGAATAAGGCCCTCTGTCGGTGTCAAAACCAGCGGATCTCAGGTAGGGGTCCCGAACTGTGCGTCTAAGGCTAATGATAACAGGAAGCGGGGGACACGATGTTTACCCAGGTTCAGGCCCTCTCGATGGAGGTAATACCCTACTTCCTACTTGATTGATCTTGATGATATGAGTATTACAAGAGTTGATCTACCACGAGATCGTAGAGGCTAAACCCTAAAAGCTAGGCTATGATTATGATTGTTGTTGTCCTACGGACTAAACCCTCCGGTTTATATAGACACCGGAGGGGGCTAGGGTTACACAAAGTCGGATACAGAGAAGGAGATCTACATATCTGAATTGCTAAGCTTGCCTTCCACGCAAAGGAGAGTCCCATCCGGACACGGGACGAAGTCTTCAATCTTGTATCTTCATAGTCCAACAGTCCGGCCAAAGTATATAGTTCGGCTGTCCGAGGACACCTTAATCCAGGACTCCCTCAGTAGCCCCTGAACCAGGCTTTCAATGACGATGAGTCCGACGCGCATATTGTCTTCGGCATTGCAAGGCAGATTCCTTCTCCGAATACTCCATAGAAGATTTCGAGCACAAGAATCGTGTCCAGCTCTGCAAAACAAATTCCACATACCACCGTAGAGAGCACAATATTCCACAAATCTAATCTGCTGACAACTTTTCATAGCGTGACGTCACGCCACGGCCCGGTCTTTATTTGAACCATTTTCACAACCAGCTACTGCACATAATGCGAGGCGGTTTCCTTGACACCTCTTGTCGAAGCAAAGATCATGTCCCCTTATCGCGGGATTCTCACCAATACGGGCATGGGTAACCCAACCGTGCCATCAATCATGATGCTTGGGGAATAGGCGATTTGAACGGGCAAGTGGGGAGGCGCACAGTTTCTACCGCCTTTATAAAGAGATAGGGATTCCCCCTTTTCACCCACGCCTTCTTCTTCCTTCGCTCATCCATTCTCGCACGCTCGAGCTCCAGTGCCCCAATTCTCACCTTCTCAGTACAGCCATTCCAAACATGTCCGGAGCGGGAGGCAAGTGGATGGCCTCCTCCATCACAAAGGAGGACATTACGAAGCTCCGGGAGGCCGGATACTTGGCCGCAGACATCGCGCACCGGCTCCCAGACGCAGGGCAGATCGTTCCGACTCCGGAACCCCACGAGAGCGTTGTGTTCCTCGCCCACTTTGTCCGCGGATTGGGATTCCCCCTCCACCCATTTGTCTGCGGGCTCATGTTTTACTACGGGCTAGATTTTCATGATCTGGCCCCTAATTTCATCCTCAACATCTCGGCGTTTATCGTCGTGTGCGAGGCCTTACTCCGCATCAAGCCCCACTTCGGCCTGTGGCTGAAGATCTTCAACATGAAGCCGAAGATAGTGGTTGGCCAGCAAGCGGAGTGTGGAGGCACTATGGTGGGCAAGATGCCCAACGTCACCTAGCTCGAAGGCTCCTATGTGGAGACCGTGAAGGGGTGGCAATCGGGGTGGTTCTACATCACCGAGCCGCGTGACGCCAACTGGGCGGTGGCCCCCCGAATTCCGATCTGGCATCCCCATGCGGCTCACCTCTTGGAAGAAGAAGGGTTTAGCCTGGGGTGCACCTGTGGAACTGACCGGACTCCAAAACTGCGTCAAAAATATGATAAGCAAGAAGATCAAGCTTGTCAACGTGGTCTAGGTCATGCTCTTCCGCCGGATCCTCCCGTGCCAAAGACGGGCATTCAACATGTGGGAGTTCGATTCGGCCAAACACCAGACGCTGCGAGACCTCTTCGACACCACGCACAAAGACGTCTGGAAGGTGTTGTTCAAGGCCGCCGAAGTACCTCCTCCCACCACCGAGGACCGTGGACTCAGCACAAAGCGCCCCGCCAATCCGGTAAGCTCTCTATATTTTACAAGATGCGCCTTTCCTCAGTATGTTCATGGGAGGAATCTAAGCCATCATACTGATTTAACAGGACTATGTGGCGACAGCAAAGCGGATCGACTGTCCAGCTCTGTTGCCTGAAGATCCAGCAACCGCTCTCCTGATGGAGATGCTGTTTCCGGCCCTATGAGGTGCCGGAGAAGAAGGCCAAGAAGAAGGCCACGGGGACCAGGAAAGGTCTCCGGCGCAAGGTTGTGTCAGACTCATCGTTCGAAGACACCGAGGTGCACTCCTCCAACGACAACGAGGAGGAGGAAGAGGAAACCCCCATCCCCCAAACCGAGGGGGAGAAGAAAAGGAAGGCCGCCCCATCCGGGGTGGCCGAAGGGTCCAAGAAGGGAAGGACCCTCCCTCCGGACCACTCCACCACAGCCGCCTACAGCGACGAGGAGTGGCTACCCAGGGACAAGCCCCTGGCGAAGTCGTAAGTATCCGGATACCATAATACTTCTGGCATGTTTAGATTTATGGCTTCTTATCATGTCAAAATATATTTGTGCAGTCCATTCAAAACCCGCATCGACTTATCCTCCTCGGATGGGTCCTTGAGCTCGTCGGCGATGAACAGCTATTTGCTCCCGACGGCCTCCACTCCCCGGCCCGCGGACGACACCGAAGTGTTGCCTCAGAGGATACCGGGCCAGGGAGAGATAGTTCTGGAGGCGCCTCAAGGCGAAACCCCTGATGTCGGGCTCATGGGGGGGAAGACTCCCATGGATTCTGATGAGGGGGGTCGCAGTAAGCTTGGCCCCCAGCCGGATACTGCGCCAGAACCTCCAGTGGTTCCGAATTCAGACAGGTAGCCCCTCGCTAAGGGGGGCGAGCCGCCTGTGCCGATGACCTCTGTCCATCCAGAGGCACCAGATAACTTGGTGGAAGCGCTTCAGAGCACTTCCCTTGATGAAGAACACCGTACTCTTATGAGTACGGTGATTGCGAAGGTTCAGTCCGCCAAAAGCGGATTGACCGAAGCCTGCGCCAGCCTCCTGACAGGCTTTGAGGTAAGTAATTAAATTATGAGAAAGTATCACAGTATAGACAGTAGCCCCTGATGCTCTGTTTGGTGTTTGGAAAGAAAGGCCGAACAGAGGATCAAATATTATTCCCAGGAGTCTAATTATATTGTGTCTATGTGAATAAGCAGGCGTCGCTGGTGGCCGCCGCCGCCGCCACTGCGGAGGTCTCCGGACTGAGGCAGAACCTGGGGCGGGCTGAAGAAGAGCTCGGCCTCGTGAAGAGGCAGCTCGAGGAGAACAAAGGTAAGTGATACCCCGTCTGAATGTTATATAAAGGAAAAAATCGTTGATGCTAATAGAAGCATGATGAATTTTAATAGGCGCTACGACCGAGGTGGCGGCCCTTAAGAAGGCGTTGTCCGAGGCCGAAGACAAAGCGGCCCGGGAGCGCACCAAGCGCAAAAAACAAGAGGCTCGGGTTGATGAGGTCCATCAAGAGCTCCAGGATTTTGTCAAAAAATTCGAATCCTTGGAGCGTGACTCCAAGACGCAAGAGTCGGAGCTTGCGAAGGCCCGTCAGAGCGCGCAAGACGCCAAGGTCGAAGCCTAGAAGGCCCTCTAGGAGATTGAGGCAGCCAAGAAGATAGCGATGGGTAAGGCTTTCATTATGCAAAGCAAGCATGTGAAGGAGACTTTCCTTTTACTTGCCCGAACTCGGAGCTCTCCAGGAGCATTCGCAGATCTACCGCATAGCATCTTTGATGCCGCCGAGTTCTACCGAGCTGAGGAAGGGAGCTCGACGGATAAGTTATTTTGGTCCTAGTATATTGGGACCGAACATCCGATGCCCTTGAGCGACCAGCTGAAGCAACTGGTCGAACTTCACAAGGTGGCCGAACTGGCCATGAAGGACCTCATAGTCCGGCTGTGGCCTGGCAAGCCCCTGCCCAGCAGCTACTTCGGCCTTGTCAAGCGGATGGTAAGTGCCTGTCCGTGGCTTGAAGTCATTAAGCGGTCCGTCTGCATTGAAGGTGCACGCAAGGCCTTGTCCCATGCAAAAGTGCACTGGGCGAAGATGGATGCCAAGAAGCTAGTGACAGAGGGGCCGCCGAAGGGCAAGGAGCATCGCCACCCCGAACAGTACTATGACAATGTCATTAAGGGTGCCCGCCTTGTGGCGGATGAATGTGCTAAAGATGTAATATTTGAATGAATGTACTCATGTCATCCTTTAATATGAAAACGAGTTCATGTGCACTATATGGCGCTTGTTAATTTAAAATATTACCTTCTATGCGGCCGTTTATAAAATCTTGAGAGTTGGCCAGTCGTCGGCTTCTGCCCCCATGTAACTAGTACTAGGGTGTTCGGGATAAATATAAACACTCTTTATCCAAATTTTTGGTCCTTTTAAGGAGGTGTTTAGCGCAACGAACGAGGCAATCGGACTATAGAGCTTTATCGCTCTCACTTGGCCATAGAAGTCTACAATTTTAAATTTTGGCGAATCCCCTAGTATCCGGAAGGCCGGACTCGGGACGCTATACACGCCTAAATCGGACGAGGTCGATTCCTCGCCTGAAGCGGAAAAAATCTTTAAGGATTTGAGACCTCTCGAACAGCGACCAGCTCTCGCCTTATCATGACAGTCAGTTTTCGGCTTTCTCTATTGAGGTGTTCGTCCGCAAGAACCGGGACACAATCGCAGTAGTTCTCCCAACGCTACCTTAGCCGATATAGCGGAACGTAAGGTACCAAAACATAGGATCCGGGCAAACCCAACTATTAACCCAAGACATGATTCGGAGCTGATGCATATAATGCTATAAGTTCGGGGTGCCGCACTGTCAAAAGTGTTCGGACTTTTCTTGCCTTGTTATGGGGTACACTAAGGCCCCTGGCGAACTAAACATACCAAAGTGTACGGGTGCGGTTTGTAGTAAATAAGCCGCCAAGGAAAAAGATAAAGAAAGTGTAATAATAAGCTGACGTTGTATATTTTCCCATTGTTATTGAAATAATACGTCAAAGCGTATGTATACAAGTAGTGCAATAAGAAAAATGGGACTATTTGACATGTCCTAGCCAAGGGTAAGCTGCACGTGGGTATGTAAAACAGGTATAACGATCGTTATCAGAGATCACCTGAGTGTTCCCTTATACGCCCCAGCTTCTTGTCTTCTTAGGTTTTCCTTCCTTTGATGAGTCCTATAATCCGGATACCTAAAAGGGCTTCCAAAAAGTAGGGTCCTGAAAGAAAGAAAGAAAATGATGAAGGAATACGGGTCCTGGGGCGGTTAAGTCGCGTTGTGGACCGCGTCGTAGTCGTGCCTCCGCCCATGCCCATGGTATTTTGAGTGCGTAATTATGTATGTGCGGCACAAATTTTGTTGCTTGGTTGGGACTAGGACGGAGGCCGAATTGCTATTCGAGCTCTGGGCGTGCTGGACGATCCTGTTGCAGGGTACTCCGGACTCGCTTGACGGTGTCCGGGAGCTTTATCGCCGCATTGGCGGTCTGCCTAAGAAGGCTGCTTTGTACTTCTGCTGCGAGGGCCGCAATGTGCTCCTCCGTACGGAGCGAGAGTTCTGTGTTTCCATTGACTGTTATAACCTTGCAAGGTCCTGACATCTTGAGCTTGAGGTATGCGTAGTGTGGTACCGCATTGAATCGAGCAAATGTGGTTCGTCCTAGTAGGGCATGATAACCACTACGGAAGGGGACGATATCAAAGATTAACTCTTTGCTTCGGAAATTGTCCAGAGATCCGAAGACCACTTCTAGTGTGATTGAGCCCGTGCAACAGGCCTCCACACCTGGTATGACACCCTTGAAGGTGGTTTTTGTGGGCTTGATCCTTGAGGGGTCGATGCCCATTTTGCGCACTGTATCCTGATAGAGCAGGTTCAGGCTGCTGCCACCGTCCATGAGGACTCGTGTGAGATGGAATCCGTCGATGATGGGGTCGAGGACCGGTGCGGCCGAACCGCCATGACGGATACTGGTAGGATGGTCCCTGCGATCGAAAGTGATCGGACAAGAGGACCATGGGTTGAACTTTGGGGCGACTGGCTCCATCGCATAGACGTCCCTTAGTGCGCGCTTCCGTTCCCGCTTGGGAATATGGGTTGCGTATATCATATTCACTGTTTTCACCCGGGGAGGGAATTTCTTCTGTCCTCCTGTGTTCGGTGGCCGGGGCTCCTCATCATTATTGCTATGCAGCCCCTTTTCCTTGTTTTCGGCAATCAACTTGCCGGCCTGTTTAAACACCCAGCATTCTCTGTTGGTGTGGTTGGCTGGTTTATCGGGAGTGCCGTGAATTTGACATGAGCGATCAAGTATGCGTTCCAAACTGGACGATCCTGGATTGTTTCTTTTGAATGGCTTTTTCCGCTGTCCAGATTTAGAGCCTCTGAATCCGGCATTGACTGTCGTGTCTTCGGCGTTGTCGCCATTGTTGCGACGCTTGTGTCTATTGCGTCGTGGCTTGCCGTTGTAATCTCTGGCATCTGAATCGCCGGAGTTTTTGGGTGTGATGTTCCTACGAGCCAGCCAGTTGTCCTCGCCCGTGCAAAAGCGGGTCATGAGTGTCGTGAGGGCTGCCATGGATTTTGGCTTCTCTTGGCCGAGGTGTCGGGCGAGCCATTCGTCACGGATGTTATGCTTGAAGGCTGCTAAGGCTTCGGCATCCGGACAGTCGACAATTTGGTTCTTTTTAGTTAGAAACCGAGTCCAGAATTTCCTCGCTGACTCTCTGGGCTGTTGGGTTATGTGACTTAAGTCATCAGCATTCGGTGGTCGCACGTAAGTGCCATGGAATTATCAAGGAATGCGTCTTCCAGGTCCTCCCAACTGCCAATAGAGCTTGCTGGCAGGCTATTCAGCCAATGCCATGCCGGTCCTTTGAGCTTAAGTGGTAGGTACTTTATGGCATGTAAGTCATCGCTGCGGGCTATGTGAATGTGTAGGAGAAAATCTTCAATCCATATCACGGGGTCTGTTGTGCCATCATACGATTCAATGTTCACGGGTTTAAACCCTTCTGAGAATTCATGACCCATTACTTCATCAGTGAAGCATAGGGGGTGTGCGGCGCCTCTATGCCGGGCTACATCTCGACGTAGTTCAAATGAATCTGGTTTGTTGTAGTCGGCCCGGCCGGACTTTTTCTTATTGTATCCGGCATGACGGTCATCGTCACGCATTGTGGCGCGCCCCCGTGATCCATAGATCAATCTTGACTGTCCTGCTTTCTTTGCCAGTACGTCTCGCAGGTTCTTCATGTAGCTGATAACCCACAAGTATAGGGGATCGCAACAGCTTTCGAGGGTAGAGTATTCAACCCAAATTTATTGATTCGACACAAGGGGAGCCAAAGAATATTCTTGAGTATTAGTAGTTGAGTTGTCAATTCAACCACACCTGGATAACTTAGTATCTGCAGCAAAGTGTTTAGTAGCAAAAGTGGTATGATAATAATAGTAGCGGTAGCAAAAGTAAAGATAAATGTTTTTGGGTTTTTGTAGTTGTTGTAACAGTAGCAACGGAAAAGTAAATAAGCGAAGAACAATATGTGAAAAGCTCGTAGGCAATGGATCAATGATGGATAATTATGCCGGATGCAATTCCTCATGTAATAGTTATAACATAGGGTGATATAGAACTAGCCCTAGGGGGGTGCCCCCCTGTCTCGTGGACAGCCCGTGGGCCCCCTGTCCTTGATTCTTTCGCCAAAAATTCTTATTAATTCTGAAAAGTGCCTCCGTGGATTTTTAGGACATTCCGAGAACTTTTCTTTTCTACACATAAAACAACATCATGGCAGTTCTGCTGAAAATAGCGTCAGTCCGGGTTAGTTTCATTCAAATCATGCAAGTTAGAGTCCAAAACAAGGGCAAAAGTGTTTGGAAAAGTAGATACGTTGGAGACGTATCAACTCCCCCAAGCTTAAACCTTTGCTTGTCCTCAAGCAATTCAGTTGATAAACTGAAAGTGATAAAGAAAAACTTTTACAAACTATGTTTGCTCTTGTTGTTGTAAACATGAAAAGCCAGCATTCAAGGTTCGGCAAATATTATGAACTAACCATACTCACAATAACACATAGGTCTCACAATTACTCATATCAATAACATAATCAGCTAGCGAGCCATAATAATAAAACTCGGATGACAACACTTTCTCAAAATAATCATAACATGATATAACAAAATGGTATCTCGCTAGCCCTTTCTGAGACCGCAAAATATAAATGCAGAGCACCTTTAAAGATCAAGGACTGACTAAACATTGTAATTCATGGTAAAAGAGATCCAGTCAAGTCATACCCAATATAAACCAATAATAATGAATGCAAATGACAGTGTGCTCTCCAGCGGGTGATTTTTAATAAGGGTGATTACTCAACATAAAAGTAAATAGATAGGCCCTTCGTAGAGGGAAGCGAGGATTTGTAGAGGTGCCAGAGCTCGATTTTAAAATAGAGATTGAATAACATTTTGAGCGGCATACTTTTGCTGTCAACGCAACAACTATGAGATGGTTGTATCTTCCATACTACATGCATTTTAGGCAGTTCCCAAACAGAATGGTAAAGGTTTATACTCCCCCAACCACCAACAAGCATCAATCCATGGCTTGCTCGAAACAACGAGGCCCTCCAACATACAATAGCCCTGGGGGAGTTTTGTTTAATTATTTTGAATTGCTTTGATCGTTTTGGATCATGGGACTGGGCATCCCGGTTACAGGCCCTTTCTCGTGAATGAGGAGCGGAGTCCACTCCTCTTGAGAATAACCCACCTAGCATGGAAGATATAGGCAGCCCTAGTTGAAACATGAGATGCTCGAGCATACAAAACAGAATTTCATTTGAAGGTTTGGAGTTTGGCACATACAAATTTACTTGGAACGGCAGGTAAATACCGCATATAGGAAGGTATAGTGGACTCATATGGAACAACTTTGGGGTGTAAGGAGTTTGGATGCACAAGCAATATTCCTTCTTAGTACAGGTGAAGGCTAGCAAAAGACTGGGAGGCGACCAACTGAGAGAGCGACAACTGTCGTAAACATGCATTAAAATTAATTTACACCGAGTACAAGCATGAGTAGGATATAATCTACCATGAACATAAATATCATGAAGGCTATGTTGATTTGATTCAACTACATGCGTGAACATGTGCCAAGTCGAGTCACTCAATTTATTTAAAGGAGGATACCATCCCATCATACCACATCATAATCATTCTAATAGCATGTTGGTACGCAAGGTAAACCATTATGACTCATAGCTAATCAAGCATGGCACAAGCAACTATAATCTCTAAATGTAATTGCAAATGTGTTTACTTCATAATAGCTGACTCAGGAATGAAGAATCATCATATTTACAAAAACAAAAGGGGTTTTTCTTAAGTTTATCAAACACACAAGAAGAAAACTAGAAAAATAAATTTAAACTAGCATGGATAATACAATGAAAGAGTATGAGCACCGACGACTAGTGTGTGAACATGAATGTAAAGTCGGTGAGAAATACGTACTCCCCCAAGCTTAGGATTTTGGCCTATGTTGGTCTAGTACCAAGGACCGCCGCTACTCTCCCCAGTATAATGGGAGGTGTAATTAGGATACCACTGGCTGGTCATCTCCGGATCCCACTGGACAGATGATGCACGATAAGGGTCCAGCTCAGGTTCCGGCTCAGGCTCAGGTTCTGGAGTAAAAGCTTGGGCTAGATGGTTGTTCACCACTTCCGGCGTAATAAGGCGATTTTCTGCAAGCAAGTCAAATAACAGAGGTGCAGGCAAAATAATAAACTCAAAGTGTTTCTTATTGAATCTAAGTCTATACATGAGCATCTTCTCTTCGTTGTCAACAATAAACTTGTGTGCTACCATGCTCTTGTAATCTAAAATGTGAGGAGGTAATTTTTGTCTCCTCCTCCTCATGGTGCCTAATGGGTGTCTGAAAATGTTCAGCAAGGCGTGCAGCATAGATACCTCCAAATATGGGGCCTTTTGTACGATTCAGGGCTAGCCGTTTAGCAACTACGGCACCCATACTAAAAGTATTGTCTCCCAGCAAAGCATGTTGAAGAATAATAATATCTGGAACGCTCAAGTTTCCACTATTTCCACGACCAATCAAGCATCTACTAGCAAATATAGCAAAGTAGCATAAAACAGGAAAGCGTATGCTAGAGACCTTTGCCTCAGAGCCCTTCTTTGGCTCTTCTACAGCAATAGTTTTAACGAAGCCATCCACATCTTCATGATGGGGTTCCTCTAATTCTCCCTCATAAGGTATCCTACATACCGCGTAAAAATCATGTAAAGACATTTCTCTGAATTCATCATATAAATGAAATGATACTGCAGGCGGTGACTTCTTAGGATAATAATAAAAGTTTTGCACAAAAGTATTGGTAAGTAAGATATACTGATCGATTTGGTTGTTCATGAAACCGGTGAGGCCTGCAGTCCCGATTAAAGCATAAAAGTCTTCATGAATTCCGGCTTCTTTCAAGAAATCCTCACACGGCCATTCACATGACCGTACTTCCGCTAAGCGAGGAAGATTATACTTGGGTTTCTCCTTCTCTTTGTCTTGTTTTTCCTTAGAGCTTTGGCTAGAAGAGCCTTTAAAGAGCCTCCTTAACATTTTCTGAAAATTTCTGAAATTTTAGTAACTTCAAAATAAAAGTGAATAAAACTAAACAAGATTGATAACAACTACTCCTACAAGTGCCTAGAGCCTATATCATGCATTGGAATTGCTTGGGACCTCAAAAATTTAACATGCAAGCTCAAGAACATGGTCACCTATGCAGTAAAAATTTGCAATGAATAAAGCACTAGAACAAAAACTAATTGGACCAATGGAGGAGTCACATACCAAGCAACAATCTCCCAAAGCAGTTTTGCGAATGGAGCTTTGAGCTAAGAGATCGAAAATCGTAGCAAAACGAGCTAGAACTCGGGCTTGAGCTGGATGGGGATTTTTTTTGGTTAGAAGATGAAGTGTGTGGGTGCTGGTATAAGTCGAGGGGGGCCACCAGGGGCCCACGAGACAGGGGGCGCGCCCTACAGGGGGGCGCGCCCTCCTCTCTCGTGGCCTGGTGTTTGCCCCTCCTGCAGTGTTTTCAGTGCCTAAAATCCTCAAATATTCCAGAAAAAATCATACTAAATTTGCAGGGCATTTGGAGCACTTTTATTTTTGGGCTATTTTTTTAATGCACGGATAATTCAGAAAACAGACGGATAATACTATTTTTGCTTTATTTAATCTAAATAACAGAAAGTAAAAAGAGGGTATAGAAGGTTGTGCCTTCTAGTTTCATCCATCTCGTGATCATCAAAATGAACCCACTAACAAGGTTGATCAAGTCTTGTTAACAAACTCATTCCGAATAACACGGAACCGGAGAAATTTCGAATAACACTAAGTTACCTCAACGGGGATATGAAAATCCCCAACAATAAGAATATCATACTTTTTCTTGACAGTAGGGAGAGGAAATTCAAAACCTCCAAAAATGATAGTTGGAACTTTTTCAATAGAATTGATGCTATGAACTTGAGATTGTTTCCTCGGAAAGTGTACCGTATGCTCATTACCATTAACATGAAAAGTGACATTGCCTTTGTTGCAATCAATAACAGCCCATGCAGTATTAAGGAAAGGTATACCGAGGATAATAGACATACTATCGTCCTCGGGATCAAGAATAACAAAGTCCGTTAAGATAGTGACATTTGCAACCACAACAGGCACATCCTCACAAATACCGACATGTATAGCAGTTGATTTATCAGCCATTTGCAAAGATATTTCAGTAGGTGTCAACTTATTCAATTCAAGTCTACGATATAAAGAGAGAGGCATAACACTAACACCGGCTCCAAGATCACATAAAGCAGTTCTAACATAAATTCTTTTAATAGAGCATGGTATAGTCGGTACACCCGGATCTCCAAGTTTCTTTGGTATTCCACCTTTAAAAGTGTAATTAGCAAGCATGGTGGAAATTTCAGCTTCCGGTATCTTTCTTTTATTTGTGATGATATCCTTCATATACTTAGCAGAAGGATTTACTTTAAGCATATCAGTTAAGCGCATACGTAAGAAAATAGGTCTAATCATTTCAGCAAAGCGCTCAAAATCCTCATCATCCTTCGACTTGGATGGTTTAGGAGGAAAGGGCATGGGTTTCCGAACCCATGGTTCTCTTTCTTTACAGTGCTTCCTAGCAACAAAACCTCTCTTATCATAAGGTTGATTCTTTGATTGTGGGTTATCAAGATCAACAGCAGGTTCAATCTCTACATCCTTGTCTTTGCTAGGTTGAGCATCAACATGAACATTATCATTAACATTATCACTAGGTTCATGTTCATCACCTGATTGTGTTTCAGCATCAGAGATAGAAATATCATTGGGATTCTCAGGTGTGTCTATAGTAGGTTCACTAGAAGCATGCAAAGTCCTATCATTTTTCTTGTTCTTCTTTTTAGAAGAACTAGGTGCCTCTAAATTATTCCTCTGAGAATCTTGCTCGATTCTCTTAGGGTGGCCTTCAGGATACAAAGGTTCCTGAGTCATTCTACCAATTATAGTAGCCACTCTAACAGCAAAGTCATTTTTATTATTTAATTCCTCAAGAAAATCATTTTGAGCTTTAAGTACTTGCTCAGCTTGAGTAGCAACCATAGAAGCATATTTGCTAACGCGGTGAAGTTCATCTTTAACTCTAGCCAGATTATCACCTACGCGTCCTATCTCGAAAGCGTTATTCTTTAACTCTCTACCAACATAAGCATTAAAACTTTCTTGTCTAGCCACAAAGTCATCAAATTCATCTAAGCATGGGCTATGAAATTTAGTAGAGGGTATTTCAACTTTATCATATCTATAGAGAGAATTTACATTTACTACCTGTGTCGGGTTATCAAGACAATGTGGTTCTTCGGGCGGTAAATTAATACCATGTATTTCTTCAATAGGAGGTAAATTCTTAACATCTTCAGCTTTAATACCTTTTTCTTTCATTGATTTCTTTGCCTCTTGCATATCTTCAGGACTGAGAAATAAAACACCTCTCTTCTTCGGAGTGGGTTTAGGAATAGGCTCAGGAGTTGGCTCAATTGGTTCAGGAATTACTTCAGGAACTGGCTCAGGAAGAGTCCAATTATTTTCATTAGTCAACATATTATTCAATAATATTTCAGCTTCGTCGACTGTTCTATCCTTGAAAACACAACCAGCACAACTATCCAAGTAGTCCTTGGAAGCATCGGTTAGTCCATTATAAAAGATATCAAGTATTTCATTTTTCTTAAGAGGATGATCAGGCAAAGCATTAAGTAACCGGAGAAGCCTCCCCCAAGCTCGTGGGAGACTCTCTTCTTTGATTTGCACAAAATTATATATTTCCCGCAGCTTGTTTCTTATGAGTAGGGAAATATTTAGCAGAGAAGTAATAAATCATATCCTGGGGACTACGCACACAACCACGAGCAAGAGAATTATACCAAGTCTTAGCATCACCCTTTAATGAGAACGGAAATATCTTAAGGATGTATAAATAGCAAGACTTCTCATCATTAGTAAACAGGGTGGCTATATCATTCAACTTGGTAAGATGTGCCACAATAGTTTCAGATTCAAGGCCATAAAAAGGATCAGATTCAACTAAAGTAATAATATCAGGATCAACAGAGAATTCATAATCCTTATAAGTAACACAGATAGGTGAAGTAGCAAAAGTAGGATCGGGTATCATTCTAGCATTAAGAGACTGCTGCTTCCATTTAGCTAATAATTTCTTAAGATCATTTCTATCATTGCAAGCAAGAATTTCCATAGCAGCTGTTTCATGCATAACATAACCCTTAGGAACAACAAGTAAAACATAATCATTGGGGGGACCTTCATCATCACTATCATCAATAATAGGTTCTTCAATATTTTCATTCCCCTAAATCTAGCAAGTTGTTCATCTAGAAATTCACCTAATGGCAAAGTAGTATCACGCACAGAAGTAATTTCATCATGCATATCAGAAGTGGCATCATCAATAACATGCGACATATCAGAATTCATAGCAGTAGCAGGTTTAGGTGTCGCAAGCTTACTTATAACGGAAGGAGAATCTAGTGCAGAGCTAGATGACAGTTCCTTACCTCCCCTCGTGGTTGAGGGCAAAATAGTAGTTCGATCGTCTTTCAAGTTCTTCATAGTGATCAACAGATATAAATCCCAAGTGACTCAGAGAATAGAGCTATGCTCCCCGGCAACGGCGCTAGAAATTAGTCTTAATAACCCACAAGTATAGGGGATCGCAACAGCTTTCGAGGGTAGAGTATTCAACCCAAATTTATTGATTCGACACAAGGGGAGCCAAAGAATATTCTTGAGTATTAGCAGTTGAGTTGTCAATTCAACCACACCTGGATAACTTAGTATCTGCAGCAAAGTGTTTAGTAGCAAAAGTGGTATGATAATAATAGTAGTGGTAGCAAAAGTAAAGATAAATATTTTTGGGTTTTTGTAGTAGTTGTAACAGTAGCAATGGAAAAGTAAATAAGCGAAGAACAATATGTGAAAAGCTCGTAGGCAATGGATCAATGATGGGTAATTATGCCGGATGCAATTCCTCATGTAATAGTTATAACATAGGGTGATATAGAACTAGCTCCAATTCATCAATGTAATGTAGGCATGTATTCTGTAAATAGTCATACGTGCTTATGGAAAAGAACTTGCATGACATCTTTTGTCCTACCCTCCCGTGTTCAGCGGGGTCCTTACGGAAACTAAGGGATATTAAGGCCTCCTTTCAATAGAGAACTGGAATAAAGCATTAACACATAGTGAATACATGAACTCCTCAAACTACGGTCATCACCAAGAAGTATCCCGATTATTGTCACTTCAGGGTTGTCGGATCAGAACACATAATAGGTGACTATAGACTTGCAAGATAGGATCAAGAACACACATATATTCATGAAAACATAATAGGTTCAGATCTGAAATCATGGCACTCGGGCCCTAGTGACAAGCATTAAGCATAGCAAAGTCATAGCAACATCAATCTCAGAACATAGTGGATACTAGGGATCAAACCCTAACAAAACTAACTTGATTACATGGTAAATCTCATCCAACCCATCACCGTCCAGCAAGCCTACGATGGAATTACTCACGCACGGCGGTGAGCATCTTGAAATTGGTGATGGAGGATGGTTGATGATGATGACGGAGACGAATCCCCCTCTCCGGAGCCCCGAACGGACTCTAGATCAGCCCTCCCGAGAGAGATTAGGGCTTGGCGGCGGCTCCGTGTCGTGAAACGCGATGAAACTTTCTCCTTTGATTTTTTTCTCCCCGAGATGGTATATATGGAGTTGGAGTTGAGGTCGGAGGTGTCCAGGGGGCCCACGAGATAGGAGGGCGCGCCCTAGGGGGCGCCCCCTGTCTTGTGGACAGCCCGTGGGCCCCCTGGCCTTGATTCTTTCGCAAAAAATTCTTATTAATTCTGAAAAATGCCTTCGTAGATTTTCAGGACATTCTGAGAACTTTTCTTTTCTACATAAAACAACATCATGGCAATTCTGCTGAAAACAGCGTCAGTCCGGGTTAGTTTCATTCAAATCATGCAAGTTAGAGTCCAAAACAAGGGCAAAAGTGTTTGGAAAAGTAGATACGTTGGAGACGTATCAGTAGCCCCGGGCCTTAGTATTATTGTTTGATTGGCGACGGGGTGCGGTCTGGACTTCGGGCCGGTGCGCCGCTTTGTCTCGACCACGGGGTGGCCGGTCAGCCGCATCATGCGCTCGTAGTGTGGGATTTAGTGCCTCCTCCTCGAGTTGAGGTAGAAACCTACGCTTGGGTGACTTTTGGTAGGGTGCTCGAGTCCGTAGTCCTCGGCAGCCAGGACCTCGGTCCATCTATTAGTTAGCAGATCTTGATCAGCTTGAAGCTGTTGCTGCTTTTTCTTCAGGCTTTTTGCAGTGGCTATAAGCCGGCGCTTGAAGCGCTCCTGCTCAACGGGATCCTCAGGCACGATGAATTCTTTGTCGCCAAGGCTCACTTCGTCTTCGGAGAGAGGCATGTAATTATCATCCTCTGATTCTTCATCTGTTGCCTGTTCCTTAGGGCTAGCTTGCCCATTCTCTTGCTCGGCCTGCTCGAAGCTTGGATGGGCAGGATTGTTTTCGTATTCGGCACCGTCCGGATTGTTATCATCTCTTGTGCCGGTATCACTATTTTTGCTATGGCGGGGCTTGGAGCGGCGCCTATGACGCTGGTGCCTAGATTGCTTCTCCGAGGGGTTATCTTCCGTTGCCTCATCGCCATTGCTTTCTTTCGGGGTGTCCACCATATATATATCATATGATGAGGTGGCTGTCCAACGCCCTATAGGCGGTGGTTCCTGTTCTTCTCCTGTATCGTCGTCCATACCGTCGATGTCTTCGGAGTTGAAGTCAAGCACGTCGGTTAAGTCATCGACAGTGGCTATTAAGTGGGTGGTGGGTGGGGAACGAATTTCTTCGTCGTCCGCTTCCCACGAGAGCCGGACATAGTTCGGCCAAGAATCTCCCGACAAGGAAAGAGACCTTAATGAGTTCAGCACATCACCCAAGGGCGAGTGCTGAAAAATATCCGCGGAGGTGAACTCTATGACCGGTGCCCAATCAGATTCGATAGGCATGGACGTACGCGGTTCAGATCCTGTAGCCAGAGACGAGTCCGGGGGTCCGATGACACCATACTTACAAGAGGTGGGATCAGTGTTTGGCTCCAACACCGATAAGTGTGCGGCCTCCGTGGCAGGGCCATCCACCCGTCCTCGGAAGGCGCGATCTGCTCTGGATTGATTCCCAGGGCCGCCGCAGGTGCGATCTCCCAAACACAGTCTGATGGCAGATCTAAGTCATGCTCGTCACGACTGTTTGGCATACCTGAAATGGGCTCGAATCCGTCGAAGATCAAGTCTCTGCGGATGTCGGCAGTACAGTTCAAGCTTCCAAACCTGACCTGATGGCCAGGGGCGTAGCTGTCGATCTGCTCCAGGTGGCCAAGCGAGTTGGCCCGCAATATGAAGCCGCCGAATACAAAGATCTGTCCGGGAAGGAAGACCTCCCCCTGGACCGTGTCATTGAAGATGATTGAAGGAGCCATCAAGCCTTACCGCGACGACACAGTGAAAGTCTCAATGAAAGCACCAATGTTAGTGTCAAAACCGGCGGATCTCGGGTAGGGGGTCTTGAACTGTGCGTCTAAGGCTAATGGTAACAAGAGGCGAGGGACACGATGTTTACCCAGGTTCGGGCCCTCTCGATGGAGGTAATACCCTACTTCCTACTTGATTGATCTTGATGATATGAGTATTACAAGAGTTGATCTACCACGAGATCGTAGAGGCTAAACCCTAAAAGCTAGCCTATGATTATGATTGTTGTTGTCCTACGGACTAAACCCTCCGGTTTATATAGACATCGGAGGGGGCTAGGGTTACACAGAGTCGGTTACAAAGAAGGAAATCTACATATCCGAATTGCCAAGCTTGCCTTCGACGCAAAGGAGAGTCCCATCCGGACATGGGACGAAGTCTTCAATCCTGTATCTTCATAGTCCAATAGTCCGGCCAAAGTATATAGTCCGGCTGTCCGAGGACCCCTTAATCCAGGACTCTCTCACCCCGCGCATACAAGGCGGAGGTCGAGGCAGCTCGACGGGCTGAGGAGGCTGTACCAAGAGCCTCCTGGGCTATCACTCAGATTATTATCCAGGATTCTAGCTTAGTCCACGACACTCTTGCACTATTATCATTTTCATATCATTCGGTCGTGCAAGTGAAAGGCAGTAATGACGATATTTGATGAAGTGATTGTGGCAGAGAAAAGCGTGTATGAACTCAACTTGTTCTGTTTTTTGTAAATATGTTTAACCTAGTATCCAGGATTCAGCATATTATGATCAAACATGTTTGCAATGACAATTAGATATTATAGTTTCTCCTGCCATGCTTAAGAAGCTAGGAGTGGATATTGATTTATGTTGGATGTCAACATTGCGTTAAAATGATTGTGATGTAGTATGATGATATGGTATCCTCCTCTGAATGTTCAAGTGGCTTGACTTGGCACATGTTCATGCATGTAGTTGAATCAAAATCAACATAGCCTCTATGATATTTATGTTCATGGTGTCCATATCCTACTCATGCTAGTATTCGATGTTCATTATTCATAATGAATGTTCGTGACCATTTTCGCTCTCTAGTTGGCCGCTTCTCAACCTATTTGCTAGCCTTCACCTGTACTAAGCGAGAATACTGCTTGTGCATCAAAATACTTAAAACCCAAGTTATTCCAGATGAGTCCACTATATCTACCTATATGCGGTATTACCCTGCCGTTCTAAGTACATTTGCATGTGCCACCTCTAAATTTTCAAATCAACATCTGTTTTTGTGTGCCTGGATTGCTCATAGAGCGACATGAGGTAGTCAATATCTTCCATGCTAAGTGGGTTATTCTCATAATGAGTATTTATTCACTCGTCCTTGCACGAGAGGGGCGGTAATAGGGATTCCCAGTCCCGAAATCAAAAATTGCAAATAATTAAACAAAACTCCCCCGGGATTGTTGTTGGTATGGATGGTACCCGTGGATTTGGCTATCCGTGGAGTGTGTTTGTTGGTGGAGGGGGAGTAAACCTTTACTTTTATTGCTTGGGAACCGCCATTAATGTGTTTAGCATGGAAGATATTGATAATTCTTGGTCATGGCATAAACAGGAAGGGTACATTTCCTAAATTTTATTTATCTCTGATTTAAGCTTCGAGCTCTGGCACCTCTGCAAATACCTGCTTCCCTCTGTGAAGGGACTATCTTTTAATTTTATGTTGAGTCATCACCTTCTTAAACAAGCTTCAGATCTGAGAGCACTATTGTCATCCTCATGCATTGTGTATAGTTAATATTGAATGCATCATGATTGAATATTTTCTACCATGAATTACAATGTTTAGTCACTGATTGAACTTTGGAAGTGCTCTGCATTTATGTTTTGAGGTCCCAGAAAGGGCTCGCGATATACCACTATTGTCATATTATATCATGATTGTGTTGACAAAGTGTTGGCATTTGAGATATCTTATTATTGCTTGCTAGTTGATTATGCCATTGATATGAGTTAATATAATTTTTAAGAGTTATTGCTGATATGGTTAGTCATGATCTTTGCTGAAAACCTGGGTGCTACTTAAGCTTATTTATGTAAACAAGAACAAAAGAGTTTGTAAAAGTTTTTCTTTATCACTTTCAGTTTATCAACTGAATTGCTTGAGGACAGGCAAAGGTTTAAGCTTGGGAGAGTGATACATCTCCGTCGTATCTACTTTTCCTAACGCTTTTGCTCTTGTTTTGGACTCTAATTTGCATGATTTGAATGAAACTAACCCAGACTAATGATGTTTTCAGCAGAACTACCATGGTGTTTTTTTGTGCATAAATAAAAGTTCTCATAATGGAAAGAAACTTTTTGGAGAAGTATTTTACAATAAAAGAAGAATACTGGAGCCAAGAACCACTGGAGGGGCCCCCCTGGCTAGGCACAAGACACCAAGGCGCCCCCCTCTGGAGTGTCCTGGTGGGTTGTGCCCACCTCGTGGCCCCGCTGACCCTAATTTCAACTCCATAAATACCTAATTTCGGAGAGAGAAAATAGGGAGGAAGTTTCATCTCGTTTCATAATACGGAGCCGTCGCCGCCTCTTGTTCTTCATCGGGAGGCTAGATCTGGTGCCCGTTTGTGGCTCCGGAGAGGGGAAATCTTTGGTCTTCGTCATCACCAACCCTCCTTCATCGCCAATTGCATGATGCTCCCAGCCGGGAGTGAGTAATTCCTTCATAGGCTCGCTGGTCGGTGAGAGGTTGGATGAGATTCATTAGTTTTGTTAGGGCTTGATCCCTAGTATTCACTATGTTTTGAGATTGATGTTGCTATGACTTTGCTATGCTTAATGCTTGTCACTAGGGCCCGAGGCCATGATTTCAGATCTGAATCATTTACGTTTTCACCATTATATCTATGTTCTAGATCTGATCTTGCAAGTTATATGCACCTGTGACGTGTTATGATCCGTAAACCCCGGGGTGACAGTAATTGGGATACTTTCCGGTGATGACCGTAGTTTGAGGAGTTCATGTATTCACTATGTGTTAATGCTTTGTTCCGGTTCTCTACTCAAAGGAGGCCTTAATATCTCTTAGTTTCCTTAAAGACCCCGCTACCACGGGAGGGTAGGACAAAAGATGTCACACAAGTTCTTTTCCATAAGCACGTATGACTATTTACAGAATACATGCCTACATTATATTTATGAACTGGAGCTAGTTCTGTATTGCCCTAGGTTATGGCTGTTATATGATGAATATTGTCCAACGAATTCACCAATCCAATGCTTATGAGTTTTCCACATATTGTTCTTGCTAAGTTACTACTGTTGTTGTTACTATTACACTTGCTACAAAACCATTGCTATTACTGCCACTGTTACCGTTACCACTGCTATCAAATCTATCATATTACTGTGCTACTAATCACTTTGCTGCAGATATTTAATCTCCAGGTGTGGTTGAATTGACAACTCAACTGCTAATACTCGCAAATATTATTTAGCTCCCCTTGTGTCGAATCTATAAATTTGGTTGAATACTCTACCCTCGAAAACTATTGTGATCCCCTATACTTGTGAGTTATCAACACTTCACCATGATTTGGGCCTAGTGGAAGGAATTGCGAAGTAATAAGTAGATGATGGGTTGCTAGAGTGACAAAAGCTTAAACCCTAGTTTATGTATTGCTTCGTAAGGGGCAGATTTGGATCCACATGTTTAATGTTATGGTTAGATTTGTCTTAATTCTTCTTTCGTAGTTACGGATGCTTGTGAGATGGGTTAATCATAAGTGGGAGGCTTGTCCAAGTAAGGACATCACCCAAGCATCAGTCCACCCATATATCAAATTATCAAAGTAATGAACGTGAATCATATGAGCATGATGAAAACTAACTTGACGATAATTGCCATGTGTCCTCCGGAGCGCTTTGCTTTATATAAGAGTTCATCCAGGCTTTATACTTGCTACAAAAAGGATTGGGCCACCTTGCTGCACCTTTGTTACACTTGTTACTTGTTACCCGTTACGAATTATCTCACTATCAAACTATCTGTTACCGATAATTTCAGTGCCTGCAGAAAATACCATGCTGAAAACCGCTTATCATTTCCTTCTACTCCTTGTTGGGTTCGACACTCTTACTTATCTAAAGGACTACGATTTATTCCCTATACTTGTGGGTCATCACCTCCCCAACTATATCTACCCATTTAATGAAGTAAGCCATCTTTGTGCACTTTCAATCCCTAGGTGTGTAGCAACACCAACCTCATGACTGGTTGTGCTCGATCTTTCTCGAGATAGGTGAGTAAAAATTTGTGCTTTGCAAGAATGAAAATGTGTGTGTGTTTGTGTGTGTGCACGTGTGATATCACCGAGTCAAGTGATATGATGGAATTGTGTGTGTGGCATGAGTTGCCGCCTATATGTGTATTTGACGAATTGTGCATGACATGAGAGTTGCTTATATTTTGCCGAAATGTCGATTTGTTTCTGTTTTGGTGAATTTCGGGCAAACACAATATGTCCTATTTTTAGGGAAGGTCATGCCGAATTTTTGTATGACTCTCATGCATGCATGCTTTTATAATCTTTTTTGCTTATTATACAGCCGCAGGCGATCATGAAGGTCAGTGGAAGGATGGTGGAAGATGGTTGTGATCCATGATGCACGACATGTATGAAAATAACTGGAAGGTGATTTTATGTTCGTGTCGAAGATGCAAAGGAGGAGTCTGGCTTGAGCCCTGTAAGGATGGCCGTGCACCTGCTCATGACTGGTTTCATGGATGGCTATACTCGATGGATAAGTGGAGATGATGAGGAGGAGGACGTCGACTGGGCAGCCAATAATGACATGGGGCCAGGCAAAGAGATGACTGATAATGGCGGCGGAGAAGAGGCCGGACAAGGCAGAGAAGAGGCCGTACAAGGCGGAGAAGAGGGCAGACATGGCGGAGCATAGGCCGGACATGATGGAGAAAGACGCAGACACGCCGCAACCTTTGTCACTACTAATTTTAGCCATGCGGGACCCTCATGTCCGAGACCTGCTTCGCAAGAAGACGACTATTGACAGAGCTGCTTCTAGAGAGGTGGCCAAGCTGGCACAATTGGAGGTAGACTCGAAGACTCCATTGTGTGATGGTTGCGATCCTGAGGTGACCCGCTTGAGTTTTACGCTTGAAATTCTAAAGATGAAGGCCAAAAACAAATGGACGGATAGAGTCCTCGATGAGCTTCTCAAGTATCTAAAGAAGGTTCTTCCCGCGGGGAACCTGTGTCCTACTAGTGTCGACGAGGCCAAGAAAATTGTGTTACCTCTTGATCTACTGCACATTAAATACCACACTGCATCAATGGTTGCATCATTTATCGGAAGGAGCACGCGGAAAAAAATCAACTGTCCAGTGTGCAAATGCTTCTCAATACAAGAAGGTCGAAAATAAAATTCCTCGGAAAGTTGTATGGTACTTACCGATCACTCTCCGTCTGCGGTGTTATTTCGTAGATCCTAAGGAAGCAAAGCTTGTGCGCTAGCACGTGGAGAGGGTGAAGCCCGACGATGGAGATAATCCGAAGCTGAGACACCTCACGGATGCAAGCCAGTGGAGAGCGTTCAACATTGAATGTTGATATTTCGCAGGTGATCCAACAAACATCGTGTTAGCGCGAGTACCAATGGCATGAATCCGTTTGGTTACCAGAACACCAATCCTAGCACAAGGCCTGTGTTTGTATGGCACCTTGGGAGGCTCGAAGGAGAAGGTCACACCAACGGCTGGGGGGGATTGCATGTGGACCACTCGGGTCGACGCAATGACTTTGACAGAGCAAACTTAGTTGTGCTACATCACCTAGACGTGCTAGATCCTTTCGTGACACTGCACAAAGAAACCATCGAAAAGAACAATCGTGACCAGGGGATCCACAAGACGGACGCCGAAGTTATTAGAGAGCACAACTCCACTTTCTTGAGTTGGTTCAAAGAACGAGTTCTTGCTAATACCCTGGAAGAGGGCTCTATGGACGGATTGCTCATATACGCATTAGCACATGGCCCCGCAGCCAACCTCACGACCTATCATGCATACGATATCAACGGATACATGTTCTAGACGGAGGACAAAGATATAAACAGTGATTACCAGAACTCAGGGGTGGCGATGGAATGCATGACCGACGACAACGGTGCAACTGAAAGATTCTATGGAAGGGTCGAAGAGATTTGGGAGCTTGACTACTCTGGACTGCATAATGCGACACACATTGCTCTCGGCAATGCTCTTCGAAGCAGCCCTCCTGGAAGTTGGTGTTCTTCTGAGGCTGGTCACAATGAGAGTAGCATAGGTATTATCATGCATGTCAACTAGACATTTTTGCTGAGATGACACACAATTAAAAGATTAAATAGAGGATTGAGTATCATGACAATATACTGTATTATATTAAATGATGTACTAGTATGTGTCATGCATGTCAACAAATAATGTCACTATGATACTATGCACTTTGAAGATAGTATCATAGACTAGTATCACATTCATGATACTAGCATATTATACTTCCATTGTGATTAGTGATGAGTGATATTTTTACAATCATTCACCCTTTGTTTAAACCAAGATATTTTATTAAAACTGAGAAATTCGCTCCGATATTGCTACTAATGACCAACGAATGCAAAGGATTCCACAAATCCTCTCTTTGATGTGTTTCCACACGAAATGGGCTAGAAAGGGAAGAAATCAAGTGTGAACATGGAAATTAGAGAAAGAGGGGATATAAGAAATCAAGAGGAGGCACACCAGAAGAAACAACACAAAAGACGGTGTTCCATACGACCGTGACTGTTTGTATGAGCGGTCCTATGGCATGGAAACCAAGGCATCTTGTCCACCTGAACAACTTTTATAAAGGCGACCAGGTCAAAATGTGAACAGAACATCCACGAGCGAAGCCAGAACAGAGTCATCTTCATCCCCTTTCATCAACCCTAGCCGCCGCCATTTTTCCATCTCCATAGCCACCATCACCGCCATAGTCCATCTTCCTCTAGTTCATACTTGTAATCATTCATCGCACAAGGCATCCATTGTAAGACATATTATCAATCAATCTTCGAGGTGTGTTCTTCAATGTGTTCTTCCTGCGATCTGACCTCCATGTGTGAGTAGTTTGATAAGTTATAGGTTGAGGCATATGACTTGCAACCCTCTGCATTTGTTGTAGGGATCAATGGAAGTGCTTTGAATTAACTTCCCGCATGTGTGAAATAAAATTGTTCTGTAGATGTCTCTTCTCTCGTTAGTATTCTTCATCCTTGCAGGTACCCAGGATCATTGAGAGCGAGCCACGGAGAGGCTAAGGCTAGGGAGAACATGAAGTGTTATTCTGGACACCGGTGATATAATGGTCTAGTACGGTAACATGAATCCAATCCTTGGGGATTCATGAGGTGTAGACATAAAACGCCCAAAGCTCATGTCTGATTATTATAGTCTTATCGAGGCAAACCCGCGCGATGGATAGGACCTTCGGTTGGACAACTGATTCTTGATGCAGGATGCATGCTGGTCAAGATGTTATTTGGAGACATTCCCCACTTCAGTTCGTAACAAGCACATCTCGATGGGTGACTTACAGCGCAGAAATTAAGATCGTATCTGGTCCCAACACAAATACATGGTTATAAGCATTAAGAACTCATACTCGTACCTCTTTTCATTATAAGTGTTTCGTCAAAATTAGCTTGATTGGTCTGGTCAAAAGCTGGAATTATTTCTTTGACTAGAAGTTTGCTAGAGACAATCTCTTCAAGGGAACCTTCCTCTCGCGGGTTCGATAACCCAGAGTCACCTCGGCGAAATAGGTGTGAGGTACTTTCTATTCCATTACCGGATCACTAAAAAGGAAGTATAATAAATTTAGAGCAACTCTAATAGATTTCACATCCTTCAAAAAACTACCATTTAAGGGAAGTTGGGGCAAAAGAGATTCTCTAATAGCTCCCGTAAACCCGGATTTTTATGGGGTCCCATAAAAAGACCCCCACCAACCTGCAAATATATAGAAAGATAGCCCTTCATGTGTAACTTGGCGGGCAAAAAATCGTCTGAAAGTTAAAGATGAACTCCTTGTGTCACCGCGCGACATCACTCTAGCATGCCGCCCGGCGCCGCCACTTCGCTGATGCCCATCCACCGCCTCACGTCATCGCACCGCCACTCTGCCACCACCGCCACCACACTGCCTCACCACCGTGGCCACGTCGCCCTACACGGGTCGTCGTTGAAGGAAATATGCCCTAGAGGCAATAATAAAGTTGTTATTGTATATTTCCTTATTCATGATAAATGTTTATTATTCATGCTAGAATTATATTAACTTGAAACTTGATACATGTGTGAATACATAGACAAAACAACGTGTCCCTAGTATGCCTCTACTAGACTAGCTCGTTGATCAAAGATAGTTAAGTTTCCTAGCCATGGACATGTGCTGTCAATTGATAAATGGGATCACATCATTAGTGGAATGATGTGATGGACAAGACCCATCCGTTAGCTTAGCATAATGATCGTTCAGTTTTATTGCTACTGATTTCTTCGTGTCAAATATATATTCCTCCCACTATGAGATTATGCAACTCCCGGATACCGGATGAATGCCTTGTGTGCTATCAAACGTCACAAAAGTAACTGGGTGATTATAAATATGCTCTACAAGTATCTCCGAAGGTGTTTGTTGGTTGGCATAGATAGAGATTAGGATTTGTCACTCCGAGTATCGGAGAGGTATCTTTGGGCCCTCTCAGTAATGCACATCATATGAAGCCTTGCAAGCAATGTGACTAATGAGTTAGTTACGGGATGATGCACTATGGAACGAGTAAATATATTTGCCGGTAACAAGATTGAACAAGGTATGAGGATAACAACGATCGAATCTCGGGCAAGTAACATATCGATGACAAAGGGAATAACGTATGTTGACATTGCGGTTCGACCGATAAAGATCTTCATATAATATGTGGGAACCAATATGATTATCCAGGTTCCGCTATTGGTTATTGACCGTAGAGGTGTTTCGGTCATGTCTACATAGTTCTCGAACTCATAGGGTCCGCAAGCTTAACATTCGATGATGATATGTATTATATGAGTTATGTGTTTTGGTGACCGAAGGTTGTTCAGAGTCTCGAATGAGATCACGAATATGACGGGGAGTCTCGAAATGGTCGAGAGGTAAAGATTGATATATTGGAAGGTTATATTTGAACACTGAAATGGTTCTGGAGAGGTTCGGATATTTTTCAGAGTACCGAGGGGTTATCGGAACCCCCCTGGGGAAGTATCGGGCCTTATTAGGCCATAGTGGAGAGGAGGAGGCAGGCCACGGGAGGTGGCGCCCCCCAAGGGATTCTGAATTGGACAAGGGGGAGGGGCGCGGCCCCCCTTTCCTTCTCCCTCTCCCTCTCCTTCCCCCTTACCCCTCCGTTGGAAAGGAAGGGGGCGACTAGGATTGGGAATCCTAGTTGGACTCCCCCCACCTGGGTGCGCCATAGGGCCGGCCCTCTCCCCTCTCCTCCTTTATATACGAGGGCAGGAGGCGCTCCAAAGAACAACAATTGTCTCTTAGCCGTGTGCGGTGCCCCCTCCACCCGTTTACTCCTTTGGTCATATTGTCGCAGTGCTTAGGCGAAGCCCTGCGTGGATCACTTCACCAACACTGTAATCACGCCGTCGTGCTGACAGAACTCATCAACTCCTTTGTGCCTCTACTGGATCAATAGTTTGAGGGACATCAACAAGCTGAACGTGTGCAGAACTCGGAGGTGCCGTACGTTCGGTACTTGATCGGTTCATTAGAGAAGACGTTCGACTACATCAACTGCGTTAAGTTAACGCTTCCACTTTCGGTCTATGAGGGTACATGGACACACTCTCCCCCTCTCGTTCCTATGTATCTCCTAGATAGATCTTGCGTGAGTGTAGGAATTTTTTTGAAATTGCATGCTATGTATCCCAACAGTGGTATCAGAGCCAGGTTTATGCGTAGATGATATGCACGAGTAGAACACAAAGAGTTGTGGGCGGTGATCGTCATACTGCTTACCACCAATGTCTTATTTTGATTTGGCGGTATTGTTGGATGAAGCGGTCCGGACCAACCTTACATGACCACGTTCATAAGACCGGTTCCACCAACAGACATGCAACTAGTTTTGCATAAAGGAGGCTGGCGAGTGTCTGTTTCTACAACTTTAGTTGAATCGAATTTGACTGAGGCCGATCCTTGTGAAGGTTAAAATAGCAAACTTGATAAATCACCATTGTGGTTTTTGTGCCGTAGGTATGTACAGTTCATGCTAGAAGACCGTAGCAGCCACGTAAAATTTGCAACAAACAAAGTAGAGGACGTCTAACTTGTTTTTGCAGGGCATATTGCAATGTGATATGGTCAAGACATGATGTGATATAAAGATTGGTGTATGAGATGATCATGTTTTGTAAAAGTTATCGGCAACTGGCAGGAGCCATATGGTTATCGCTTTATTGTATGAAATACAAGCGCTATGTAATTGCTTTACTTTATCTCTAAGAGGTAGCGATAGTCGTACAAGCAATGGTTGGCGAAACGACCACGATGCTACGATGAAGATCAAGGTGTCAAGCCGGTGATGATGGAGATCATGACGTTGCTTTGATGATGGAGATCAAAAGCACAAGATGAAGATGGCCATATCATGTCACATATTTTGATTGCATGTGATGTTTATCTTTTATGCATCTTATTTTTCTTAGTACAGCGGTAGCATTATAAGATGACCCCTTACAAAATTTCAAGGTAAAAGTGTTCTCCCCGAGTATGCATCATTGCGAAAGTTCTTCATGCTGAGACACCACGTGATGATCCGGTGTTATAAGCTCTACATTCAAATACAACGGGTGCAAGCCAGATTTGCACACACGGAATACTCGGGTTAAACTTAACGAGCCTAGCATATACAGATATGGCCTCGGAACACTGGACACAAGGTCGAACGTGAATCATATAGTAGATATGATCAACATAGTGATGTTCACCATTGAAGACTACTCCATCACACGTGATGATCGGACATGGTTTAGTTGATTTGGATCACGTATCATTTCGATGACAAGAGGGATGTCTATCTAAGTGGGAGTTCTTAAGTAGTATGATTAATTGAACTTAATTTATCATGAACTTAGTCCTGATAGTTTTTTGCATATCTATGTTGTAGATCAATGGCCCGTGCTACCATTCCTTTGAATTTTAGTGTGTTCCTAGAGAAAGCTAAGTTGAAAGATGATGGTAGCAACTACACGGACTGGGTCCATAACTTGAGGATTATCCTCACTGCTGCACAGAAGAATTATGTCCTTGATGCACCACTAGGTGCAAGGCCTGCTGCAGGAGTAGAAGCTGACATTGTGAACGCCTGGCAAGCTCAATCTGATGACTACTCGTTAGTTCAGTGTGCCATGCTTTACGGCTTAGAATCGGGACTTCAAAGACGTTTTGAACGTCATGGACCATATGAGATGTTCCAGGAGTTGAAGTTAATATTTCAAGCAAATGCCCGAGTTGAGAGATATGAAGTCTCCAACAAGTACTATAGCTTCAAGATGGAGAAGAACAGTTCTGCTAGTGAGCACATACTCAGAATGTCTGGGTACCATAATCACTTGACTCAGCTGGGAGTTAATCTTCCAGATGATTGTGTCATTGACAGAGTTCTTCAATCACTGCCACCAAGCTACAAAGGCTTCATGATGAACTACAATATGCAAGGGATGGAAAAAACTATTCCTGAGCTCTTCGTGATGCTAAGGGCCATGGAGGTAGAAATCAAGAAGGAGCATCAAATGTTGACGGTTAACAAAACCACTAGTTTCAAGAAGAAGGGCAAGGGTAAAAAGAAGGGGAACTTCAAGAAGAATTACAAGCAAGTTGTCACTCCAGAGAAGAAACCTAAAAATGGACCCAAGCCTGAAACTGAGTGCTTCTACTGCAAAGGGACTGGTCACTGGAAGCGGAACCGCCCCAAGTATTTGGCGGATAAGAAGGATGGAAAATTGAGCAAACATATATTTGATATACATGTTATTGATGTGTACCTTACTAATTCTCGTGGTAGTGCCTGGGTATTTGATACCGGTTTGGTTGCTCATATTTGTAAATCAAAGCAGGGACTACGGGTTAAACGAAGATTGGCTAAGGACGAGATGATGATGCGTGTCGAAAATGGTTCCAAGGTCGATGTGATCACCGTCGGCATGCTACCTCTACATCTACCTTCGGGATTAGTTTTAGACCTGAATAATTGTTATTTGGTGCCAGCGTTGAGCATGAACATTATATCCGCATCTTGTTTAGTGTGAAACGGTTATTCATTTAATCAGAGAATAATGGTTGTTCTATTTATATGAGTAATATCTTTTATGGTCATGCACCCCTGAAGAGTGGTCTATTTCTGTTGAATCTTGATCGTGATGACACACATCTTCATAATATTGATGCCAAAAGATGCAAAGTTGATAATGATAGTGCAACTTATTTGTGGCACTGTCGTTTGGATCATATGGTGTAAAGCGCATAAAGAAACTCCATAAAGATGGACTTTTGGAATCACCTGATTATGAATCATTTGATACTGGCGAACCGTGCCTTATGGGCAATATGACTAAAACTCCATTCTCCGGAATAATGGAACAAGCTAGTGACTTATTGGAAATAATACATACTAATGTATGCAGTCCAATGAGTGTTGATGCTCGTGGCGGGTATCGTTATTTTCTAACATTCACAAATGATTTGAGCAGATATGGGTGTATCTACTTAATGAAACACAAGTCTGAAACATTTGAAAAGTTCAGAGAATTTCAGAGCGAAGTGGAGAATCATCGTACCAAGAAAATAAAGTCTCTACGATCTGATCGTGGAGGAGAATATTTGAGTTACGAGTTTGGCCTTCATTTAAAACAATGTGGAATAGTTTCAAAGCTCACGCCACCTGGAACACCACAGTGTAATGGTGTGTCCGAACGTCATAACCACACTTTATTGGATATGGTGCGATCTATGATGTCTCGCACCGATTTACCACTATCATTTTGGGGTTATGCATTAGAGACAGCAACATTCACTTTAAACAGGGCACCATCAAAGACCGTTGAGACGACACCATATGAACTGTGGTTTGGTAGCAAACCTAAGCTGTCATTTCTTAAAGTTTGGGGACGCGACGCTTATGTCAAAAGGCTTCAGCCCGATAAGCTCGAACCCAAATCGGAGAAATGTGTCTTCATAGGATACCCTAAGGAAACAATTGGGTACACCTTCTACCACAAGTCCGAAGGCAAGATTTTTGTTGCTAAGAACGAAACCTTTCTAGAGAAGGAGTTTCTCTCGAAAGAAGTGAGTGGGAGGAAAGTAGAACTTAATGAGGTAATTGTACATGCTCTCAATTTGGAAAGTAGCTCATCTGAGAAATCTGTTCATGTGATGCCTACACCAACTAGAGAGGAAGCTAATGATAAAGATCCTGAAACTACAGATCAAGTTGCTACAGAACCTCATAGGTCTGGTAGAGCACGATCCGCACCAGAGTGGTACGGTAATCCTGTTCTGGAGGTCATGTTACTTGACCATGATGAACCTACAAACTATGAAGAAGCTATGATGAGCCCAGATTCTGATAAATGGCTTGAGGCCATGAAATCTGAGATAGGATCCATGTATGAGAAGAAAGTGTGGACTTTGGTGGATCTGCCCGATGATCGGCGACCCATAGAGAATAAATGGATCTTCAAGAAGAAGACCAACGCTGACGGTAATGTTATTGTCTATAAAGCTCGACTTGTCACAAAAGGTTTTTGATAAGTTCAAGGAGTTGACTACGATGAGACTTTCTCACCGTAGCGATGCTTAAGTTTGTCCGAATCATGTTAGCAATTGCCGCATTTTATGATTATGAAATATGGCAAATGGATGTCAAAACTGCATTCCTTAATGGATTTCTTAAAGAAGAGTTGTATATGATGCAACCAGAAGGTTTTGTCGATCCTAAAGGTGCTAAAAAAGTGTGCAAGCTCCAACGATACATTTATGGACTGGTGCAAGCATCTCGGAGTTGGAATATATGCTTTGATGAGGTGATCAAAGCATATGATTTTATACAGACTTTTGGAGAAGCCTGTATTTACAAGAAAGTGAGTGGGAGCTCTATAGCATTTCTAATGTTATATGTGGATGACATATTGTTGATTGGAAATGATGTAGAATTTCTGAATAGCATAAAAGTACTTGAATAAGAGTTTTTCAATGAAAGACCTCGGTGAAGCTGCTTATATATTGGGCATCAAGATCTATAGAGATAAATCAAGATGCTTGATAGGACTTTCACAAAGCACATACCTTGATAAAGTTTTGAAGAAGTTCAAAATGGATCAGTCAAAGAAAGGGTTCTTGCCTGTGTTATAAGGTGTGAAGTTGAGTCAGACTCAATGCCCGACCACTTCAGAAGATAGAGAGAAAATGAAAGTCATTCCCTATGCTTCAGCCATAGGTTCTATCATGTATGATATGCTATGTACCAGACCTGATGTGTGCCTTGCTATAAGTTTAGCAGGGAGGTACCAAAGTAATCCAGGAGTGGATCACTGGACAGCGGTCAAGAACATCCTGAAGTACCTGAAAAGGACTAGGGATATGTTTCTTGTTTATGGAGGTGACAAAGAGCTTGTCGTAAGTGGTTACGTCGACACTAGCTTTGACACTGATTTTCGGATGACTGTAAGGCACAATCCGGATACATATTTTATTGAATGGTGGAGCTATCAATTGGTGCAAATCCAAGCAGAGCGTCGTGGCAGGATCTACGTGTGAACCGGAGTACATATCCCTAGGATGAAGGAGTTCATATCCAATCTAGGTGTAATACCTAGTGCATCGGGTCCAATGAAATCCTTTTGTGACAATACTAGAGCAATTGCCTTGGCCAAGGAATCCAGATTTCACAAAAAGACCAAACACATCAAGAGATGCTTCAACTCCATCCAAGATTTGGTCAAGGAGGGGGACATAGAGATTTGCAAAATACATACGGGTCTGAATGTTGCAGACCCGTTGACTAAGCATCTTCCACGAGCAAAACATGATCAACACCAAGACTCCATGGGTGTTAGATTCATTACAATGTAATCTGGATTATTGACTAGTGCAAGTGGGAGACTGAAGGAAATATGCCCTAGAGGCAATAATAAAGTTGTTATTGTATATTTCCTTATTCATGATAAATGTTTATTATTCATGCTAGAATTATGTTAACTTGAAACTTGATACATGTGTGAATACATAGACAAAACAACGTGTCCCTAGTATGCCTCTACTAGACTAGCTCGTTGATCAAAGATAGTTAAGTTTCCTAGCCATGGACATGTGCTGTCAATTGATAAATGGGATCACATCATTAGTGGAATGATGTGATGGACAAGACCCATCCTTTAGCTTAGCATAATGATCGTTCAGTTTTATTGCTACTGCTTTCTTCGTGTCAAATATATATTCCTTTGACTATGAGATTATGTAACTCCCAGATACCGGAGGAATGCCTTGTGTGCTATCAAATGTCACAACGTAATTGGGTGATTATAAAGATGCTCTACAGGTATCTCCGAAGGTGTTTGTTGGGTTGGCATAGATCGATATTAGGATTTGTCACTCTGAGTATCGGAGAGGTATCTCTGGCCCTCTCGGTAATGCACATCATATGAAGCCTTGCAAGCAATGTGACTAATGAGTTAGTTACGGGATGATGCACTACGGAACGAGTAAAGAGACTTGCCGGTAATGAGATTGAACTAGGTATGAGGATACCGACGATCTAATCTCGGGCAAGTAACATACCGATGACAAAGGGAATAATGTATGTTGACATTGCGGTTCGATTGATAAAGATCTTCGTAGAATATGTGGGAACCAATTTGAGCATCTAGGTTATGCTATTAGTTATTTATCGGAGAGGTGTCTCGGTCATGTCTACATAGTTCTCGAACCCGTAGGGTCCGCACGCTTAACGTTTCATGACGATATGTATTATATGAGTTATGTGTTTTGCTGACAGAAGGTTGTTCGGAGTCCTGGATGAGATCACAGACATGACAAGGAGTCTCGAAATGGTCGAGAGGTAAAGGTTGATATATTGGAAGGTTATATTCGGACACCGGAATGGTTCCGGAGAGGTTCGGATATTTTTCGGAGTATCGAGGGGTTACTGGAACCCCCCGGGGAAGTATTGGGCCTTATTGGGCCATAGGGGAGAGGAGGAGGCAGGACACGGGAGGTGCCCCACCCCAAGGGACTCCGAATTGGACAAGGGGGAGGGGCGCGGCCCCCCTTTCCTTCTCCCTCTCCCTCTCTTCCCTCTTCCCCCTCCGTTGGAAAGGAAGGGGGGCCGACTAGGATTGGGAATCCTAGTTGGACTCCCCCCACTTGGGCGCGCCATAGGGTCGACCCTCTCCCCTCTCCTCCTTTATATACGGGGGCAGGGGGCACCCCAAATAACAACAGTTGTCTCTTAGCTGTGTGCGGTGCCCCCCTCCACCGTTTACTCCTCCGGTCATATTGTCGTAGTGCTTAGGCAAAGCCCTGCGCGGATACTTGACCAACACCGTCATCACACCGTCGTGCTGACGGAACTCATTGACTCCTTCGTGCCTCTAATGGATCAAGAGTTCGAGGGACGTCATCGAGCTGAACGTGTGCATAACTCGGAGGTGCCGTACGTTCGGTACTTGATCGGTTGATTTGAGAAGACATTCAACTACATCAACCGCATTAAGTTAAAGCTTCCGCTTTCAGTCTACGAGGGTACGTGGACACACTCCCCCCCTCTCGTTACTATGCATCTCCTAGATAGATCTTGCGTGAGCGTAGGATTTTTTTTGAAATTGCATGCTATGTTAACAATCGCCGCTAGGACGACCACCTGTGCCTCACCGCGTCGGCCACCGCCACAAGGCATATGACCCTATCATCTAGTCACGCCTCTATCTCTAGTTGTTCAGGACATCTCTCATTCAAGGAGGCAACTCAGATTCAACTTCCCCTAGTGGTAGCGGGTATTATGAAGGGAGGTTAATCATAAATTATCAAAAGAATAAATTATTCCAAGGTCGATGCCCTGGTTGCTAATGGGGACGTACTATAAATTCAATGGTCCTGGGGCCGCTGCGCACCTCCCATGCCATCCTTCCCCGTGCCGACTATCGCGGTAGGACGACTGCTTTCGCTGCCTCGCCTTACCGGGTCGGTCGCTGTCGTGCCTTCTCATCCGCGCTTCCTCAAGGCTCCGGCTGCTCTGGTGGTCATCGCCATACCTTCCCGTGTTGTGTCACTGACTTGCGGGCCAATGATGTTCAATGGAAAATAGGAAAAAAAATTAGGGGAAGAAAAATTATGAGAAACGAGAAAAGTAGGAGTTGAACAACTTCCTATAAATTATATGGTCATCCCCTAAAACCATTTTAGAGCATCTCAAGCAGATCCCGTATATTCGACTCGACTGTCCGGGATTTTTTTTGTGGGATCCTGCAAAACCCGACCCATTTCCGCCATATCTACAGGAATTGCCTTGTTTTTGCCAGATCACCTTTTCCTTGGCACGAAGGACATTTTCGCCTGCTTTCGTTCCCGCTCCTCTCCCCCCTGCTATTGTTGCCGCACTTCCCCGTTGTTGCTTGCTGCCCCCGGCTGCTCCGTGCCATTCGTAAGCACCTCGCCCCCCCGCCGCATCCGTTCCACCAATTTGAGGGTGGTGGGTATCTGTTTAGCTCTGCAGGGTCGCGGTCGGCGTTAGCGCCATGGATCTGCCTTGGAGTTTGGTGTGCGGCCTTTTAGGCGGCGGATACGGTTGGTTCCGGCGTCGGTGAGCCTCAGAATCGATGGGGGTCACTCGCGCGCGCCAGAGGAAGTGCTTTCAGCTGATTTTGCTTCGGCCGTAGGGGGAGAAGAAAGTGGCGGCCAGCTTTGCTTCAGCCGGCGGAGGAGTAGAAAGGGGTGGTCGGCTTGCTTCCGGGAAGGTATGCCCAACACCCATGTTAGTTCAATTGGATGGATCATTGAAGTTTGAATGAAATTCACGGTCATTGTTTTTCAGATGGATTGGAGTTCGTCCTCGTCGTCTTCGTTGGATGATTCAGACATAAAAGGGATGATCCTCGATGATGATTTCAACAATCTAGTGTTGTTGCATCTCATGGAGGAATTTGAGAAGGGCTCGAAGAAAAAGCGTCACGGATCCACAATCGGTCGCTATGCATTCCCTGCAACAGAGCTCTCGGTGACAAGATGCTCATGAAGGACTACTTCGCCGAGGCACCGACATACCTGGCTCACCTATTTTGGTTGGTGATCCCGGATGCGTAGTTATCTTTTCATGCACGTCGTTGAAGCTTGCGAGGAGAAATGTCGTTTTTCACTAGGCATTGGAATGCCACCGATTTGATTGGCTTTAGTGCATATAAAAAAATCAGCGATGATGAGAGTGATTTCATATGGTGTTCCTGCCGACTACGCGGATGAATATATTCGCATTGGAGAACATACCACCATCAAATGTGTTTGTGTCTTTGCGAAGTTATCCGGGTTTTGGCCCGGAGTACCTTCGAGCTCCAAACGAGGAAGACATGAAGAAGCTCATGGCAATGAACGAAGAAAGAGGATAGCCAGGCATGCTATGCAGTATTGATTGCATGCATTGGAGGTGGAAGTACTGCCCGATGGCTTGGGCGGGACAATACACCGGCACAAACGAAAACCCACCATTGTGCTTGAAGCCATGGCTTCAAATGATTTATGGATTTGACATTGTTTCTTTGGTTTGCCGGGGTCTCTCAATGATATCAATGTCTTGCAACGATATCATCTATTTGCTCAGCTAGTTAATGGCAAAGCTTCGGCTTGTAACTATACGGTCAATGGCCATGAGTATACCATGGGATACTATCTTGTCGACGTTATTTATCCTTCCTGGTCAACATTTGTGAAGGCCATTAGTGACCCCAAACCAAGAAACACAAAGTTTTTTTCGAAGCACTAGAAACTTGCCGAAAGGATATTGGGAGGGCATTTGGTGTGTTGCAAGCTCGGTTTGCCATTGTTCAAGGCCGTGCTTGCTTCTGGGATAAAAAAATCCCTCAGAAACATCATGACTGCTTGTGTAATTTTACACAACATGATCATCAAGGATGAGAGAGATTTGGACTTAGAGTATAATTATGACAATGTTGGTAACCGTGTGAAGCCTGCCAGGGATGCAGATGAGGTCACTACATTTCTTGAGACCTATCGGAAGATCAAGAACTGTTATTGACACAACAAACTCAAGCATGATTTTGTTGAGCATCATTGCCCACTTTATGGGGGATAGATTTCCATTTTCATTCATATGTATTTTTGTGTTATTTAAACAATTTACTGTTGTAATAATTATTGAATTTGAACATTTGTTGTAATTGAAAAGATTGTTGTATCGTGAATTGCTTTTCAGACATATGTTTAATTTATATTATGATGGTTCCATTCAATTTTCTTTGTTGAAATCTCTAATTTACGAAGCTATGCAGAATTTGTAGTACCGCGTACCCTTCAATAAAACAGATTCCGTAAATCCGTCCCGTAAGAAAGATTTACGACGGTAGTAAAAAAAAATTGCGAGACAGGTGTATCTGCTAGAGATGCTCCGACAGAAAGATTTTTACAGGAGCTGTTGGAGTTGCTGTTAGCAGTTCCTTCTTTGCTAGTGCTATACGCCTGTACGGTGTTCTATGAAACTCTGCTTCATATGTCGAGGTAGGGCAAATTTAACAATTTTGACCTATGGCGAAAAGAATTCGCAAAATGAACTGCTTGGAAAAAATTCACTCAGCTGACCATTTTGAGTGGCACCCGGCACAAAGGCGCCACACCCTACAGTGCAGCGCCTAGCTCGCAGGCGTTGCACGTCTGTCTAGCATGGCACCCCCGGGGCCCACGCCAAGTAGTGCAACGCCTCCGAGCTAGGCGCCACACATGTAATGTGTAGCGCCTAGCCCGTAGGCGTTGCACTGTCTGTTACTAGTTGGCTGGCTGCCCCCACTCCCCCCCCCACACCCAACCCCTAAACCATCCCCACCTGAGATTAACTCCCTCTTCCACTCTCTCCCCCTCTCAAATCCTTCTCCAAACCTTCCAAATTTGAAGATTTTGTCGGTGGATTTCAAACTCAATCCCTCCCTCAAGGTAATCTCCTCTGATCCCCTTGTTTTGATCCAAGAAATGTTAACAAATTTCTCATTGGTTGCTAGTTTAGGGAAACCCTATTTTTTATGGATCTAGAGATTTGTATGGAGATATGAGATGTTTGTTTGCCAATTTCCTATGATTAGGGTTGTTAGAATGTTAGGGTTATTCTTATGGGTGTTGTTATGTTGGTGCTAGGGTTAGGCTTGGTAGTATGTAAGGGTTAGGGTTACGGGTGTTGTTATGTTGGGGCAAGGGTTAGGGTTAGGGTTGTTGTTTCATATCTATGTTAGGGTTTGTATTCTGTGTTAATCTTCGGATTAGTACTCATGGAAGATATGTTACGCTTTGTTGTTTGAATGTTTATAGGGATGGGAAGAACATGTACATGTGTTTGTTCATCATGTGGACAAAGACGCCTTCTTGAAAGGCAATATTGAACCGGACCCGGATGAGCTTGACGTGGTGTTTGATAATAGTCCTAGCTATGCGGAGGTCTTGGAACAAGTGAGGAAATATTTGAATTAGATGGACCCTAGTGATATAGTTGAGTTGGAGGGAAGGCATAATGTTGGTTTTGGAATGCACATCCATTGGAATACAATGCATGTGAACTCCGAGCAACGTTGGGTTGCATACAAGGAGATGGTGTCTGAATCACTAGACAAGGCTCTTGAGTTATTTGCTACGAAGAAGGTTGATTCAAGTTTGCATTTGGAATTGAACCGGAACCCCTCCCCCTTGGTTGCTAGTAGCCCCCCACCCTTGAACCGAGATGAAATTGTTGAACCTCCTTTGACCCAACAAGTGAGGCCAACATTGAGCCCATTTCCAAACAACCAAGATGAAGCTTTGCAAGAGGAGAACGGTGAGTATGCGGACGATGACAATGAAGTTGAACTCCATGACAACAATGTGGGTGATCTCGACAAATATCATTTGCAAGACACAATGGACCAATCCATCCCTTATTCCCATGGCTATGCATCGGATTCAGATGACGAAGGTCCCGATGAACAAGTTGATGAGGAGGGGTTCATGGTGAAGGAGGCCGAAGCTTTTGAGATGGTATTCGGCAGGATCATCAGACTACATTGTTCAAGGATGTTAGTCTCGCGGATGAAGCCGTGGTAGATGGTGGCCAAGGTATATCTCTTGGAGTTAGGCTAAGTTCTCACCGTGATTTGGAAGACAGCAAGAACAGGATTGCTCGCGGGTCTAAGTTCCAAACCTTCTTGGAATTGAAGATGTGGCTCAACAACTACTCGGTTACGCATTATCGTCCACACAAAGTGGTGAACTCGGACGTCAATGTGCACTACACGGTTGCATGTGAAGAGAAAAAATGCCCGTGGATTGTGCATGCAAGATCATGGAAAGGAGGTCCTACTTGGTGACAGTGTCCTGGACTAGGCGGTACTCACCACGTCGTCTCCCAATTAGTTGGATTGGGACGAGGACCCCCATGGCCGTATACTCATGGGCCAGTTCGGACTACCCCTGCCGCATACAAGGAAGACTCCACAAGACTTGGCGCCCAAGACAAGGACTCTCCTAAACCCTAGGCCTCCGGTGTCTTATATAAACCGAGGCCAGGCTAGTCAATAGACAATCTCATATTCCTTACTATCATCTCGTGGTAGATACATGTACTCTGTACTATCCCATGTATGAATACAATCAAAAGCAGGACGTAGGGTTTTACCTCCATCAAGAGTGCCCGAACCTAGGTAAAATCCCGTGTCCATGTTACCATCGTTCCAAGACGCCTAGCTTAGGACCCCTACTACGAGATACGCCGGATATTAAACCGACATTGGTGCTTTCATTGAGAGCCTGCTAGGTGATCGTCATGGATCGATGGATGATCAGGTGATATTTTTTCAGTTAGATCTGTTCCACTTAAACTGTCTATCTTGCAAAACTATGGCTGCTGCTTCGTGCTATTTGATCTACAGCCAGACCGAAGTCAAGAAGATTTCAATGCCCGGATCCGGAGTTTGCTGCAGCTACTAGAAGCATAATCAACCTGCGGAGACGCGCCACCCCATGCACCGTGGAGGTTCGTGAAGAAGCGCGTACGTAGCGGCAGCCTGGAGTTACAAGTTCCCTGCATGGGTTAACGCGAAAGCTAAAAAAGAACACAGTCTGGCCGGCGGCGATCCAGACGAGAAGATATCAAAGAATGCACGTGGTCCGAACAGAGTTCGCCTCCGTGGAACACGCATCAGGGGAATTATATTTTCCTTCCTATTTTTAATCCATCTCCTTCTCGGCCGCTGGTCCTCTACTACTTTTTCTAAAAGGCACATAGACTGATAGAGTACTACTAACCTAAATTGCCTACTAGTTTTGCAACACGGTAATCCCATCGGCTAGCAGGCAGCATCAAGGGAGATTTGTTTCCTTTTTTTAATTTGGCTCCATTGGCCGGCTCTCTCCAATATTTTGGTGTGCAGTCCGTGGACCAAGAGTAGTATACTACTCCATGTTTTGTTTTGCAGCATGATCTCCTAAATCTAGCCGACGAATGCTAGTAATCTGACTAGTACTACTATTGACGCTTTGGTAAACCTTGGTGTAAAGATCGAAGCTGTGTGATTCCCGGAATTAGTCAAAGTACGGATCAGCTCTTATTTCTTTTTGCTTCCTTCTACCGCGGTCGCCACCGTCAAACAGGTTTTATTTTTCCTAAACTTTTTCGTTTAGCACGTAAAATCATTACACACAGAATATTTTCTACCCGATTGTACTGCACTATTTTTTGCAGAGATATTTTATTGACGCATGCACATGTGTTTTCCGTTCAAAGAGTATTCTTTGCCGGTTTGCATTTTTTTTGCTGCAGGTGTTGCAATCAGGTCTACACTGCGGCCGCCGTTCCAGGGCGACCCGATATGTTGTCGCTGCCTTGTGCGCACTACGTCCGTAACTCGGGCCCCGTGCGAATTCGGATTTTGTCATCCCGCCGCGCCAACGCCCAGTGTCGACAATGGCCTCACGCCACGCCACATCTCTTTTAATAATTTATTTTACATAAAGAATTTTGTAAAGAATTTTTATTTATTTATTTTTGCTATCTACTTTGTGCTACTTCATGCATGCAGATAATCGGCCTCGACTACACCACGCAGCTGGCCGCACTGTCACCTCGGCAGGGTGACGTCGTCGCCCACCTCCATCGACCGAATTGTGTCGTCGCTTTGGTGCGCTGCCCTGTGTTGGCAACCCCGCATCGTCTCTTCATCAACCTACTCGGCCAGAGACTCCAGTGTCACCTGGCGACCTGCTCCGCCAACTTGGTCGGACTGGGGGTTTCGCCTCATCACTCCGAAATGTCGAACTCCTTGCTCGGCCGTGCCATGTCACCACTTCGGAATGCGGAGCTCTTCGCTTCGCTATCTCTGGACCGGCTTGGGGGCTGGGACCTTGTCCCGCACCAAGCTTGGACCGCGTCATCAATGCCGAGCACGTTAACCAGCTAAGTCGCTTTCATGCTCAAAAACTCCCAGTTTTAAATTGTGTTCGGTTCGACCAAGCATTATACTTTTTTTCGCAAAAAGTTGTTTGTGAAAAACTTCCTTGCCCAAACTTTGTTTGTGACACACAAATTCAAATACCCCGTTTACTTGGGGGCTTCCTTTATGAAGTCTTTCCTCTTGCATATGATTATACTTGTACGGCTTCGTTCCTTGTTAGTGTATTACGCCACAATATGCACCATGTTGACTTAAGCGATTTGCAAGCTGGGTTGCCTTGCTCCTGTGTTTGCCCCTACGTTCCCGATTGTTCGGCTAGGGAGTAAAGGGAGCACCTCTGCGATTGTCACGACCGGATCCTCTAAGCTCTGACCTCAGACTGGGTGAAGCCGAAAGCTAGCGCTCTTATTGTTTTCAATTATGGTCGGCACACAACGGAACTCATGAGTACAAAAAATCTATTGCACAAGTCTCATAGCAGCAATGAGCAACCGAAGAAAGGTATCGGTGGGGGTACTATTTTCTTCGAAGATGCTTCTTACACTTTGTTAGTAATATAGCATAAGTTCCCTGAGCGCGCTTTGTCTGTTACAGCCTTATGGCCTGATTGCCTGGTTATCGGAAACACCATCGATATTCTCGACAGGTGGAGTACATAACACTTTTCGGCCCTTGGCCGAAGAGGAAGAAGCCGACGGTCGGTTAAGACGCGTTTAAAGTTCGGGTGAACACAGATATGATATAAGTACTTCGGTACATACAATCATTATACATAAAATTCTTTTACCCAAGTCACTTGGGGGCTCTTAGATTTATGTGAGTTGTTTTGAAGTAAGTGTTCTTCTTCTTAGTCGTTGCAAAGTCTTTTTTCTATCACTCCTTTTCTCGACGCGAGTGTGTGGTCAATAGTCGGGGAGCCTAATTTCTCTCTCAAAGCCGCTAAAGTTTGCTAAACTAGCCTAACGAGAAGTACTCTGCCTTCGGGATAGTAGGTCGAAGCCGTAGGCTAACCCGCTTGAAGTCTTGAGATAGGGAGTGTCATGTTAAAGCACGACAGATGCACAACTTTTTTTCTAAGACCAATTTTCTGATTGGCACGAACAATTGATCTAGTTCGGACGTCGAGTTTTTACTGACGTTTTTTTGGTTTTCCAATCCTGTGGCACTTTTCAACTATTTGTGTGTTTTCCGCATAAGTCTCACGATGCAACGCCGGACACCTTTAGAGATTCGGCAAAAATTCTCAGATATTGCTATATATGCATCAGCTTCGAATTGTGTCTTCGGTCAATAGTTGGGTTGCCCGGCTCCTGTGCTTGCCTCCTACATCCCGCTTTGTTCGGCTAGGTGGACAAAGGGAGAACCACTACGTTTGTGCTTCCAGCTTGCATGGTTAAGCACCTCAGTGGAGAAAGCCGAAAACTGACTGTCACAATAAGCGTAAACTGGTCAGCGGTCCGATGACTATATTAAATGATGGGCCGTTTATAACATTGACCGAAGTGCTTACGACTTGACCTCGGTTGTCGTCGAACACTAACCGGGGGGCTACTTGCTGGCCTCCCAACTTTAAGCTCCTCTGACCAAGTGAAAGTTATAAAGCCTGCATATCTGATTGCCTCGTTTTCGCTAACACAACCGCCTTCGGGCACCGAGACGTCGGCTAAGGGTTGTTTTGTTATTGCGGAAACACCCTGCGTAGCATCTACAAGGGGGTAGAAGCTGACGATGGGCCACTTTCAGATTATAAACGGTCGCAACGGAGGTAAGGTTCATTTAGACCACAGAGTTTGGAAGCTTTCCCCGAACTAAATCCTTAGTATTTTCCTCCCACATTGATCGGAGCTGAGGTTTCATGATCATAGCATGATAACCCAAATAAAGGAACCGATAGCTGACTATTTTCTTTGAACGATGTTTCTTATGTTAAACAATAATATAACATGTCTCTCTGCGTACCTTTGTTTATAAAACCGTATGGACGGATTGCCTTGTTTGTCGTAAATCTTTGCCCTCATAAAGGCTTTATAAAGTAGGACAAACACTCCTCGGCTGCTGGCCGAGGAGGTTGAAGCCGATGGTCGGTCAACAAAGTTTTGTACAATGCGGATCCGAGCATTAATGACGTAAAGTACTTGGGTACATAGAGTCATCTTACTATGGATATCGATCCTTAATTCGGCCTCCCGTGTCCGCATTAAGGCTCGGGGGCTACTGGGCTTCGGGCTTATTATTTACAAATATTAAAGGGGTACATCGATCCCCTGATCTGGTGTTGCCACCCGACCAGTGTCTCGGGGGCTACTGCATTGACAATCCAATGCAGAAAATTTAAAGTGCAATATAGTTTTCGAGGAGATTATTATCCTCAGGTTGGTCGACCGCACCCAACCTGACTCTCGAGGACTTAGCACACCGCGTTTCTATTCCTGAGTATGCTGCTGAGCTGGGAATTGATCCTCAGGCTAATTTTATGAATCGACCTGAGTCTCAGGGGCTACTAGGGTCAGCGGTTTGATTTTTTCCTTCAGGAGCATCCCTGATATTAGGCCAACACGCACCTTGAGGGCTACTGGCTATACATCTCGTCAGAGATTACATTACACAATTCGGAATTAAATTCATAAAAATCAGCCCATGGCCAAGGTGGTGCACCACCTCGGAAGTAGTCCGGCATAAAGCTCGGGTGCGAGTGGCTGGCTCCATGGAGGGTATTTCCGGTATTAAGCTCGGCTAAACTCCTGTAACCATTTTGAACCTAGGTGAACTATGACACCTCGGATACAGTCCAGCGTTGGAGCTCGAACATAGTCCAGCATTGGAGCTCGGACATAGTCCGGCGTTGGAGCTTGACATAGTCTGGCGTTTGAGCTAGGATACAGTCCGGCGTTTGAGCTAGGATACAGTCTGGCGTTGGAGCTCGGAAGGGGTCTGGCGTTGCTGCTCGGCTGCAAAAGATATCTCGAATCCAGTCTGACGTTGGAGCTCGAATGCAAGAAAATATCGCCCCACGGGAACAACTTCAAACCCAAGGTGTGGCGTGAAAAAAAACAAGGCATTGATAAAGGCCGATAACTTAAAGGGGCTCCTCGGATGCCCGACGTATAAACTCTTCGGATCCACTTCGGAAATCCTCAAGATCGAAGATGAGAAGATTTGTTGAACCAGTTTTCAAGACCAACGACCGAAGGTGAAGAACAGTTTAGAAGAATCAAGGAGCGTCCCCAACTTGAAGACCGGTTCAGGGGGCTACTAACGGTGTCCTGTACTAGGGGGTACTCACCACATCATCTCCCGATCAGTTAGATTGGGACGAGGACCCCCATGGCCGTATACTCATGGGCCAGTTCGGACTACCCCTGCCGCATACAAGGAAGACTCCACAAGACTTGGCGCCCAAGACAAGGACTCTCCTAAACCCTAGGCCTCCGGTGTCTTATATAAACTGAGGCCAGGCTAGTCAATAGACAATCTGATATTCATTACTATAATCTCGCGGTAGATACATGTACTCTGTACTATCCCCCGTATGAATATAATCAAAAGCAGGACGCAGGGTTTTACCTCCATCAAGAGGGCCCGAACCTGGGTAAAATCCCGTGTCCATGTTACCATCGTTCCAAGACGCCTAGCTTAGGACCCCTACTACGAGATACGCCGGATATTGAACCGACATTTGGCACGTAGTGAGTTGTGTACCAAGTCACATGTGCCGAGGTAAGAGGGTGGATGGCAGGGTTGTGTCCCAAGACCACACACAACTCACGTCCGAGTTCATCGCTTACGGGCTTTCCAATTCAATATCCACACTTCCAACAATGAGCATCCAACATGTCATGGACCTTGTGAAAGCCATCTTTCATTACAAGGTGAAATACGGCAAGGCATGGAAGGCGGAGAAAGCCGCATTTAAGATGTTGTATGGTAATTGGGAGGAAGCATACAACCGAATCCCTAGGTTGTTGTTAGCCATGGCCGCAACTGACCCGAGCATGGTTCATGTGGGCAAGCCTCATGGGAGAAAAATAACGGTTCATGACGGAAGGACAGTCTGAGTATTTGGTTGTGCATTTTGGGTGTTCGAGCAATGCATGCGGGCTTTCGAACACTGTAGGCGGTTGAGGGAGTCCTGGATTAGGGGGTATCCGGACAATCGGACTATATACTTTGGCCGGACTATTGGACCATGAATATACAAGACTCAAGACTTCGTTCCGTGTCCGGATGGGACTCTCCTTTGCGTGGAAGACAAGCTTGGCGATCCGGATATTATATCTCCTTCTTTGTAACCGACTCTGTGTAAACCCTAGCCCCCTCCGGTGTCTATATAAACCGGAGGGTTTAGTCCATGGAAGGACAATCATAATCATCATAGGCTAGCTTCTAGGGTTTAGCCTCTACGATCTCGTGGTAGATCAACTCTTGTAATACTCATATCACCAAGATCAATCAAGCAGGAAGTAGGGTTTTACCTCCATCGAGAGGGCCCGAACCTGGGTAAAACATCGTGTCCCTTGCCTCCTGTTACCATTAGCCTTAGATGCACAGATCGGGACCCCCTACCCGAGATCCGCCGGTTTTGACACCGACATTGGTGCTTTCATTGAGAGTTCCTCTATGTCGTCGCCGCAAGGCTCGATGGCTCCTTCAATCATCAACAACAACGCGGTCCAGGGTGAGACTTTTCTCCCCAGGCAGATCTTCGTGTTCGGCGGCTTCGCACTGTGGGCCAATTCGCTCGGCCATCTGGAGCAGATCGACAGCTACGCCCCTGCCCATCAGGTCAGGTTCGGAAACTTGAACTACACGGCCGATATCCGCGGAGACTTGATCTTCGACGGATTCGGGCCTACGCCAGGAGCGCCGAACAATCACGATGAGCACGGCTTAGACCTGTTGTCGGACAATACTCGGGATATCGCACCTACAGGAGCTCTGGACCTAAATCCGGGGCAGATTGCGTCGTTCGAGGACGGGTGGATGGACCCTGCCCTGGAGGCCGCACACTCATCGGCGGTAGTGCCGAACACAGACTTCACCCCCAAGGAAGCCTGTGTCTCCGGACCCCTAGACTTGTGTCCGGTTGTAGGTCCCAGACCGCGCGCCCCCGAGCCCGCCGATTCTGATTGGGCTCCGGTAACGGAATTCGCCGCTGCGGATATCTTCCAGCGCTCGCCCTTTGGCGACATGCTGAACTCATTAAAATCTCTCTCTTTGTCAGGAGACTCTTGGCCGAACTATGTCCGGCTCAAGGGGAAAGAAGGCGACGAAGAAATTCGTTGCCCACCCACCACCCACTTCATAGCCACTGTCGACGACGTAACAGACATGCTTGACTTCGACTCCGATGACACCGACGGCATGGACATCGACGCAGGAGACGATTCAGAACCACCACCCACGGGGCGCTGGACTGCCACCTCATCATATGATATATACATGACGATGGCGACAAAATGGAGGATAAAACCCCCGGACAAAACCAAAACGACGGCGCAGACGCCGCTCTAAGTCCAGCCATAGTAAAAATAGCGATAACAGCGCTAGAAAGATCGACACCCCAGTCAACTCCGAAGGCAACAATGACCATATGGACCCAGCGATGGAGCAGGATGAGCCAGGTCACGCCGAACACAGCCCGGAGCAGACGCCCGATCACAGTGATCCCGAGGGCCGAACTCATCAAACTGCCCCGGGACAGGAGCACAGTCCGGACGACAACGCATTCATCATCCCGGAAACACGTTTGGAGCGAGATAACCTCCACAGAAGGCTTATGGCCACTGCGAGAAGTCTAAAGAAGCAGAAGCAAAGGCTTAAGGCTGCACAGGAAACGCTCAATCGCAGATGGAATAAAGTGCTAGACACTGAAGAAAAATACGGCGACGATCGCCACACAAAGAGCTTTCCAAAGCGCAAGCTGCTACCAGAATTCAACGATGAGGCTGTTCCACCGAAGAACAATACAGCCAGTAGGCCGGACCAACCACTCCATAACCGCAATAGAGCAGCTACTGACGCCGCACATGATTTACGTGAGCTCCTGGATAAAAAGGGCAGCGTGACCAGGTCCATCTACGGATCTAGAGGACACGCTCCGGTGCAGGATTATGGTCACCAAAACGATCAGACTGATCGAGTACCAGTTCGGAATCAGCACCGGACACAACAACAGCCGACAACATGTCACAACACGTCCAGATACAGAGGGGCTGCTCACCCTCTGTGCTTCACCGAAGAGGCACTGGACCACGAATTTCCATAGGATTTTAAACCTGTGAACATAGAGGCATATGACGGAACGACAGACCCCGGGGTCTGGATTGAGGATTTTATCCTGCATATCCACATGGCTCGTGGGGACGACCTCCACGCCATCAAATACCTTCCCCTCAAGTTGAAGGGACTAGCTCGGCACTGGTTGAAAAGCCTCACCGAAAATTCAATCGGAAGTTGGGAGGAACTCAAGGATGCTTTCAGGGCCAATTTTCAAGGGACCTATGTCCGACCTCCGGATGCGGACGATTTAAGTCACATAATTCAACAGCCCGGAGAGTCCGCCCGCAAGCTTTGGAACTGATTCCTCACTAAGAAGAATCAAATTGTTGATTGTCCGGATGCCGAAGCCCTAGCGGCCTTCAAGCACAGTATCAGGGACGAGTGGCTCGCCAGACACCTTGGTCAAGAAAAGCCGAGGATAATGGCAGCCTTAACAAGCCTTATGACCCGCTTTTGCGCGGGTGAAGACAGTTGGTTGGCCCGTAGAGGCACCAACAGCCCAAGTACATCCAAAATCAGGGATGGCAATGGGAAGCCACGGCGCGATAAAAACAAACATCAAAACAAGGAAGAAAGTTCGGACAACACAAAGGTCAACACCGGATTCAGGGGCTCTCAACCCGGTCAACAAAAGAAGCCATTTAAAGGCAGCAAAGAGGGACCGTCCGGCCTGAACAAAGTCCTGGACAGACTGTGCCAAATTCATGGCACCCCCGAAAAACCTGCGAACCACACTCACAGAGAATGCTGGGTCTTTAAGCAGGCCGACAAATGAAATGCCGAACACAAGGGAAGGGAAACACCAAGTGAAGACGAGGATGAGCCTCGCCAGCCGAACACTGGGGGACAGAAAAAATTCCCACCAGAGGTAAAAACAGTAAACATGATCCATGCGGCTCACACACCCAAGAGAAAGCGCAAACACGCGCTTAGAGACGCATACGCTATAGAGCCTGTCGCCCCCAAACTTAACCACTGGTCGGCCCGCCCGGTCACCTTCGATCACAGGGACTACCGGACTAGTATGCGACACGGAGGATCAGCTGCCTTGGTGCTCGACCCAATAATCGACGGATACCATCTCACTCACGTCCTCATGGACGGCGGCAGTAGTCTCAATCTAATATACCAGGACACTGTCCGCGGGATGGGGATAGACCCATCCAGAATCAGCCAAAGTAACACCACCTTTGAAGGGGTGATACCAAGCGTTGAAGCCCGCTACAGGGGCTCCCTCGTACTAAAGGTGACATTCGGTTCCCCAGACAACTTCAGAAGCGAAGAACTACTCTTCACCGTCGCCCCCCTCCAAAGTGGTTATCATGCATTGCTCGGGAGAACGGCCTTCGCTCGCTTCAACGCAGTACCGCACTATGCCTACCTCAAACTCAAGATGCCCGGTCCACGTGGCGTCATCACCATCAATGGAAATACAGAGTGTTCCTTACGCGCGGAAGAGTACGCGACGGCTCCAGCAGCCGGACACTAAGCGGCCTCTAATATTAGAACGCATGATCGGTCGTTAAGATCACGAACACGGTTAGACGAGTCCGGCAGCCCAGATAAACCTGAGCTGGGCGCTATACATGTAATCCCATAGAGGACACCAGGGGCTTCAAATATTCAATAAAGCCCACCTTTTGGCTTGACCTTATTAACATGCCAATGTCTTACACTTCTACCATCCATTGATAATAGTCAACTCTTCGCACGCTTATGTCATACTCTTCTACATGAGTTTTCCCTTTTACAGACATCATTCATGCGATACCCTCCCAGGACACGGCACAACGGAGACAAATGCGCAGACGTGCAGCAGGGCCCCGCTCAAAGGTTTCTCTTTAGATTAAGCCCCTGTGTAAACCTTCTTTATTGTCTCCTGTTGCTTACACATCCCATGGGTACTACACCCACAGGGGATACTACCATTATTGGCATTTCGCCACGACAGACTAATGCATGTACCTGGAAATACAGGGTTCATAATAAAGGGCGTTCTTAAGCCCAGTATATGTTCTAAAGTCCGAATACCTTCGGGAGTGTTCGGCGTCGCGAGTTTGGCCTTATATGCATCAGCTCCGAATCATGTCTTTGGTCAAATGTTGGGATTGCCTGGCTCCTGGGTTTGCCGCCTTACGTTCCGTTCCTATCGGCTAAGGCGGCCAAAGAAGAACTACTGCGATTGTGCCCTAGTTATTCCCGATGAGCACCTCAGTAGAGAAAGCCGAAAACTGACTGTCATGATACAGGGAGAGACTGGTCAACCACTCGAGGACTCATTAGGAATCTTTAGGATTCCTCCGCATTAACGAAGGACCATTTCCCGGTCATGTACACACGCGCCCGTATCCGGATGCACGCAAAGGTACCAGGGGCTACATAGTAGCCCCACCGTCAAACTCCTATGGCTAAGTGAAAGTGTTAAAGCTATATAGTCCGGTTGCCTAGTTCGACCTACGATCACCTCCTTAACAGACCAAGATGTTGGATCAAGTGTGATTACGCATATTCTCGCAAACACCCCCGCATTGTGTGCGTGGGGGCTGAAGCCAACGACTGCTAACTTTCAGATTACATACATACATCAAACGGCCACAAAGGAGGCACAATAACACTTTCGGGCGAAAAGTATAAACATAGCCGCCATAATTAGCATAAAATTGTTTTTACAATGAAACGATTTGTCACTCGAACGTGACATTCTTCGAGCACTGAGCCTCTATTAACCGAGCACCTTCTGTTACCTGCTCCAAGTAGTGCTCAGCTGGATCCCGGCTTCCCGCCGGATTCTGGGTCGCATTAATGGTGGCCTCCATATCTGTCCAATATGCTTTAACACGGGCAAGAGCCATCCGTGCACCCTCTATGCACGCTGACCTTTTCATGGCATCGATTCGCGATACGGCACCAAGGAATTGTTGCACTAAACCAAAATAACTGTCCGGCTTCGGCCCCTTCGGCCATAGATGGTCTATTACAGACCTCATTGCAAGACCGAACAACCTATGAAGCTCGGCCACAGCAGCCATACTCTCACTCAATGGCAACGGGTGCGTTGGAGCACTGAATTGCGACCAGAACAGCTTTTCCACTTCATTATATTTTTGATCCTCGAAAAACTTGGCCGCGTCAGCCGTACTCTTCGCCAGATCCGCATACGTGTCTACAGGGCTCCAGCGTTGATCCAGAGGAGCGTACTTCGGATCCAAGAACTTCATCCGCAATAAATAGGGGTTTCCAGCCGCGATTTCTCCGGCCTATCGAAGCTCCTCCCGTGCATCCCTAATTTCGGAACGCGTCTCCTTGGCCGCATCAAGGGCCTTCTTCAGGTCAGCCGAATTAGCCTTATTCTCTTTTTCAAGGAGGTCATACCGGTCGGCGGCATTTTTCAGCTCCATAGCCATCTCAGCTATTTTGTCTTCGCTTCGGTGATGAGCAGCATGTTCGGCTCTCAACTCTTCGGCCTCCTTTAGGGCAGTCGCATTGCTAGCCCGGGCTTGTTCCTTGGCCAGGGCAAGTTCCGCCCTCAGGGCTTCCACGGCAGCAGCTCTGTCTACAGTCCCAGCATATCACATTAACATTATGCTCCTCTTAATCTTTCCTATAACAAATAAGGAAACAAGAGCACATACCTTGTGACTCGTTAAGCCTCTCATTCACAAGTGTGATATCGGCATCAATAAATCCAATCCGTTGCCTCAGTTCGGCGACTTCAACGGACCGGTCGGCTGCCGGACCCTTAGCCACCTGTGCATGAACACAGTGTGATCATTACTAAACAATGTGATCCTCCGTTTGCCGCCTTGGGCTGGCAACCAGAGTCTCAGGGGCTACTATCCATATGGAGCACACCTAGCGCATGCGCCACAATCAAGAATTATGTATTTTGTTACATACCTCAAAGCCTCTGAGCAGGCTCGTAAAAGCTTCATTCAACCCGCTTGTGGCGGATGAAATCTTCTCAAGCACCGTGCTCATTAATGAATGGTGATCCTCCGAGAGAGCAGCTTGCTCTAGAAGGCCCGTCAGCGTATCCGGTCGGTCGCCGAACTGTGCTGGATCTTTCTTATCGCCCCCCGTGGGAGCTGAACGCTCCGGGCTCAGGGCGGCCGAAGTACTAGCTTCTGGCCGCGGAAAATCTGGACTCCTCCATGACAACACCTCGGGGTCGCCCGCCCCATGAGGCGGAGAGGTTGGTGGGGTTTCACTCCATCTCCGGAAGGAGATCCCCCGAAGACGACTCTGTCGAGAAGACTTGCTAGCCGGACTGCAAAGAATGGATCCTGGTTATTGTTCTCGGAGGAGGAAGCAGTAGCTTTGTATTTATGATTAACTTACAGCTCGGTTGAGGGCTGGCCCATTTGCGGGCATGGCGCGGTGAAGACGCCCTTTGGGGCAGGGCCCCCTGGTGAAGTTTTCTTCCCTTGTCTGGGCACCTCCGTCTCCAAGTCTTCGGAGGCGGCCCTCTTCTTCCCGCGAGGGGAGGAGACCTTAGATTCCCCTCCCCGACTATCCTCCTTCAGGGAGGTAGCAATTCCCCCAGTTTGGATGTGCAATGTGTGAAGTTCTGCTTCTCTGTTCTTCCCTTTGTCTTTCCTCGAGGGCACTTGACTTAGCACACGACCAAGCATCTTGGCTATAGCGGGACTAGGCGAGCCTTCGGTAAGTGGCGCCGGACACCTGATTCTCTCTGCCTTGCTGAGCCATTCCTGGCCATGGAGGATTTTCAGAATAATGTTGTGATAAATATAAACAAAGTGTTCGGTTTCCGGGTTACTTACTTGGGTATCTGGGCGGTTGCAGCTCAGGCCCGCATCCTCGGTGGTGTCCGGACACTTTACTTGTGGTCCGAAGAATAACTTACACATTCCTTCGAGCGTCACGCCGAAGAAGTGCAGAATAGTTCGCGGACCTTCCGGATTGAACTCCCACATCCGGAGAGGCCGGCGTTTGCACGGCAACATTCGTCGGACTAGCATTACCTGAATTATGCTGACAAGGCTAATGTCCCTCTCAAGAAGCTCCCGGATGCGGCTCTGCAATGTTGCTACATCATTAGCAGGCCCCCAATCCCGTCCTACATTGGCCCATGACGCTAGTTGAGGCGGAGGGCCCGAACGGAAGTCGGGGGCAGCCACCCACTTTGTGCCTCTGGGAGCCGTGACGTAAAACCACCTCCACTGCCATAGATCGGACACCTCCGGGAAGAAGCCCTCTGGCCATGGGGCGTCGGCGTTCCTGCTTATTGCAGCACCTCCGCACTCCACGTGTCGCCCATCAATCATCTTCAGCTTCACATTGAAGGTCTTGAGCCATAAGCCGAAGTGCGGGGTGATATGGAGGAAGGCTTCGCACACAATGATGAATACGAGACGTGAAGGATGGTGTCTGGAGCTAGATCGTGAAAATCTAGCCTGTAATAGAACATGAGCCCTCTCACAAAGGGATCAAGGGTGAAGCCTAAGCCGCGGAGGAAGTGAGAAACAAATACGACGCTCTCGTTGGGCTCGGGAGTAGGGATGACCTGCCCTAGAGCAGGAAGCCTGTGCTTGATGTCGGCAGTCAGATATCTGACCTCCCTAAGCTTTGCGATGTCCTCCTCTGTGACAGAGGAGGCCATCCACCGGCCTTGAAGGTTGGATCCGGACATGATTGAAGATCCGAAGTGCTTGAGCTTGGGCTTCTGGTGTTAGAACTCGAGATGCGAAAAGGCGCAAGCGTGGTAGAAAAGAGGGATAGGCCTCGGCCCCTATATAAAGGGGGTGAATATCAAGCGTCCTCAGCATAACCACTTGGGACTTACCTAAAAACATGGAGTCATACCAACAGGCGTCGTGGGGTCGCACGCGCCCGTATTGATGGAAGATCCCGCGATAAGAGGAACACGATCTCTGTTTTGGCGAGGCGTGCCAATGAAACCGCCTCACAATGCGTATCGAGGCAGGCTGGGAAAAACCGGTCCGTGCTAGACCAGGCCACGACATAAGGGCACACCGTTAAAAAAAATTGTTGTCAGCAGATCAGATTTGTGAAGTGTTATGCTCTCTACGGTGGTGTGCGGAAATTATCTCACAGAGCTGGACACAATCCTTAATCTGCGTTGTAGTATTCGAAGATGGAATCCGCCTTGCAATGTCGAAGACAATCTACGCGCCGGACTCATCGTCATTGAAGCCTGGTTCAGGGACTACTGAGAGAGTCCTGGATTAGGCGGTATCCGGACAGCCGGACTATATACTTTGGCCGGACTATTGGACCGTGAAGATACAAGACTCAAGACTTCGTTCCGTGTCCGGATGGGACTCTCCTTTGCGTGGAAGACAAGCTTGGCGATCCGGATATTATATCTCCTTCTTTGTAACCGACTCTGTGTAAACCCTAGCCTCCTCCGGTGTCTATATAAACCAGAGGGTTTAGTCCATGGAAGGACAATCATAATCATCATAGGCTAGCTTCTAGGGTTTAGCCTCTACGATCTCGTGGTAGATCAACTCTTGTAATACTCATATCATCAAGATCAATCAAGCAGGAAGTAGGGTTTTACCTCCATCGAGAGGGCCCGAACCTGGGTAAAACATCGTGTCCCTTGCCTCCTGTTACCATTAGCCTTAGACGCACAGATCGGGACCCCCTACCCGAGATCCGCCGGTTTTGACACCGACACAGGTCATCGCCGTTGATGGCACGTTTTTGACCGGACAATACAAGGGCACCTTGTTGGTTGCGATAGCAAGTGATGCGAATAACTGGGTGTTGCCATTGGCATTTGCGTTGGTTGAGGTGGAGAACAATGACAACTGGGAGTGGTTTTTGCGTCTTTTGAGGATGAAGGTGTTACCCGCTCAAAAGGAAATTTGTATCATATCGGATCGGCATCAAGGAATAATTAACGCGGTGGACATTGATATATGGGGCATTTGTGTTTTAAATAAACACAAAATTCATAATACTGGCCACTTTCATTATTACCCGCTGCTCCACCGACATAAAGTACGCCTGGTGTCAAGTGTCCCAGTGATCATCGAGAAGCCAAACCATCCTACAAATTTTAAACAATAAACATAGGTTAGCTTACTCCCTGTGCTTTATTTAATATGCGAGCATTATTTCATATGTATTCAACAAACAGTAAACACTAAAAGGAAAGTTGAATACTAATCTAATATATACAATGAAAGCACGTCAACAATCGTGTGAGGACTAGGGTTTGTATTCGGCCATTGCCATGGAATTCGAACTACAATGGAGGATTACAGGCTGGGGATCTCGCTCTCGCAGGAGCTCACACCGCACACGCCATCGCCTAGCCGTTATCCTCTTTGCCGCCTATTACAGAACACGACGGGGGGTATAAGTATTACACCACTTTAGGACCACTCTAGCCCAGCCAACCGAGACGGGAGGCGAGGCTGTCTCTTGGGCCTACATGTTCCTTTTGTTGCTCCTTGGCCCACCTCAGGGTCACTGACAATCCCACCCTCCTTAGAAACGGCTTGCCCCCAAGCCGGTGCTCTCGGAAACTTTTGTTGCAAAGTTACTTTATCTTCCCAGGTGGCCATGTCCACCGGAGTAGCACTCCATTTGACGAGCACTTGAACAAGAGATCCAGAGCCTTTACGAACCACCCTTTGCTGCAAAATTTGCTCATGAACTTGAAACTGCTCATCAGGTTTAGATAACCGTGGTAATACCTAACAACTTGGAGTTAACACTTTCTGGAGTAGTGACACATGAAACATTGGGTGCACTTTACTGCTTGCTGGGAAATCAAGTCGACGGGCCACTGCTTCAATACGCTCCAGAATCTCGAACAGACCGTAGAACTTGAATGCCAATTTATGGTTGGCCCGATGAGCAACCGACGACTGCAAGTAAGGTTGAAGTTTCAAGAACACTTGATCTCCGATAGCAAACTCATGATCACTCTGATGTTTGTCAGCCTACACTTTCATATGTTGCTGAGCCCGTAGCGGATGCTGGCGTACCGAGTCCATAATCACCTGGCGGTCTGCAAGATACTGGTGCAGTCGACTGAATCGCATCATCCACAGTCAACCCAAAGTGACTAGGTGCATGCCCATAAATGATCTCAAAAGGAGTCATCCCCGTAGCTGAATGCCAATTTGTGTTATACCAGAATTCACACAAGGGAATCCATTTGGCCCAACGCGATGGGTGAGCACTGATGAAACACCTGAGAAAACACTCGACTTGCTGATTAACACGCTCTGTTTGGCCGCCAGACTGTGGATGACAAGCGGTAGTCATCCTGAGAAGAACCCCACATCTCTAAAACAATTCTTTCCAGAAGTTGTTGGTGAACACTCGATCTTTGTCAAATACTATAGACAGGGGCATGCCATGCAACTTGTAAACCGAATTGAGGAAGGCTTCAGCTACAGTCTCGGCAGTAAATGGGTGATGCATTGGAACAAAATGACCATATTTGGACAGTTTATCAATAATAACCAGCAGACAATTGTAACGACCATATACTGGTAATCCTTCGACAAAGTCCATGGTGACCATTTCCCAGGGTGTTTTTGGAACTGGCAAAGGTTGCAGCAAACCGGGGTATGGTACCCGCTCAGGTTTTGCCTGTTGACACACCAAACAATGCTGCACATAGTTCTTCACAAACCCCCGCATCCCTTTCCAGCGAAATAACTGACGAATTCTTCTGTAAGTGATTGGAAATCCAGAGTGCCCCCCAAGAGGACTGTCATGGAATGTAGCCACAAGCTTGTTTTGCAGGACAGCACACTGACCCACCCAAACACAATTGTCCACTCGCAGTACACCAGCACGAAGAGAAAACTTACTATCAGATGTGGGAGCGGCAGATAGCTTCTATAGTAGTGTAGAAGCAAATTGATCATCCTGATAGCTCTGCACAATTTCTTGTATCCAGGCAGGTTGAACAGAAGTGACAACTTGACATTCAGGTAGCATTTCAGCATCACTATGTGGCCTTCTAGAAAGTGAGTCAGCGACACTGTTCTTAGTGCTCTTCTTGTAAGCAATACTATACAGTAATCCCAACAGTTTAGTGAGTGCTTTTTGCTGCCACTTAGTATGCAATCTCTGTTTAGACAGACTGGCCAGACTGCGTTGATCAGTTCTGATAACAAATTCAGAGACCTGCAAGTATTGGCGCTAGTGCTCAACTACCAACAGGATAGTCAGGTACTCTTTTTCATAATATGAAAGTGTCTGATTCCTTGGTCTTTACTGACATATGCAAGAGGATGGCCATCCTGCATAAGCACAGCCCCCACTCCAACATCACAAGCATCTGTTTCAATCACAAAGGTCTTTGAGAAATCAGGAAGAGCCAACACAGGGGCTGAAACCAGGGCCTGTTTCAGCACAAAGGCATGTTGCTCTGCATCTGTCCAATGATATGGCACTCCTTTTTTCAAAAGGTTAGACAGTGGTTTGCTCAACATTCCATAAATGAGAGATAAATTTCCTGTAATAACTAGCCAGACCCAAAAATCCTCTCACTTCCTTAGCTGACTTAGGAACTGGCCATTCTTTAATAGTGGAGATCTTGGCAGGATCTGTAGCCACTCCTTCTCCACTGATGATATCCCCAAATAACTGATTTTTGTTTGAGCAAAAGCACACCTGGATAGTTTGAAATGCCACTTGTGCTTTTCCAGCAGAGCTAACACTTGAGCAAGATGTTCCAGATGTTGAGCATAAGTTTTGCTGAATATGAGGATGTCATCAAAGAAAACCACTGCACAAACTCTCAACACTGGTGACAGTGTGTCACACATTGCAAAATTAAAGGTATTGGGTCCACCAGTCAGGCCCATTGAAACAACCAAGAACTCATAATGGCCAGTGTGTGTTTGAAAAGCAGTTTTATACTCTTCTCCAGGAGCTAACCTTATCTGATGGTAACCAACTCTCAGATCCAGTTTAGAAAACCAAGAAGATCCTGCCAGTTCATCTAACAATTCATCAATGATATGAATGGGGAATTTACTTTTAGCTGTCAGATTATTGAGATGCCTATAATCAATCACATGCCTCCATGACTTATCCTTTTTCTGTACCAATATCATGGGAGAAGAGAAAGGACTATTACTGTGCCTAATGATGCCAGAGGCCAGCATTTCTTGTACTTGATTTCCAGTTCATCTTTAACAGCAGGGGCCAATCTGTAAGGTCTGATAGAAAAAGGTTGAGCCCCAGGAATTAATGGAATTGTATGGTCATACTTTCTTCTTAGAGATAAACTAGTAGGTACTTCAAAAACTGAACTGAACTGTGATAAAACTTGTTGGATTTCTGTAGGCAACTCAGATTGAGAAGTATCATCGGTAATGGGTAATGCAGACAATTCAATGAGGGCAAAAACTTGAGGAGCTGCATCTTGTCCCAACAGTGTTACTAGCTCACCATCTAATTGAAATGACTGCCAGTGTTCAGCCCAATCCACCTGCATAGGACTATGGCTTGCCAGCCAATCCAGACCAAGTATTCCATCATAGGAACCAAGTGGAAAAACTTTAAAATCATTAACAAATTCATGTCCAGCACAACTCCACTGCCCTTTTTTCAATTGCTGACTACAGGGAACAAGAGTCCCATTGGCCACCTTAACCATAGAAAACTGGCATTTGAATCACTCCCTTTAACTTGCTAGCCATAGCACAATCAACAGATGAATGTGTACTGCCTGAATCAACAAGGAAAACCATTGGTTGGCCCTGCACTTGCACTTTCAGCTTCATAGTGGCAGGTGCCGAGATTTCTCCTAGAGCAGCAACAGAGAGAAAAATTGCATTGGCTTAACCCATAGTTTATTCCTCTTCTGTGTCACTAATATCAGCTGGCATGCTCTATACATAATCAAGCATCTCCTACACAACATGCAACAGTACTTCCTGCTTGGAACGGTGACCTCTAGCCCACCTTTCACCACAGATAAAACATAACCCCTTGGACTTGCGATAAGCTCTGAGAGAAGCCCATCGATCGTCAACAACTAGTGTTGCATGACTGCCTTCAGTTAACTTCTTCTCAGCAGTAACTTTTGACGCAGGCAGTCGTGTTGCTGGTTGAAGCACAGAATGCTTGCTGCTGGTGACACCATTTCCTGCGAACAAAGACTGATCACCCAGCTCCTCAGACAACAGGGCTAGCGCATAAGCAGAATCCAAATCAATAGGTTGCTGGATGCCAACCAATAGCCGAACTGATGGAACTAACCCCTCCCTAAAGCAAGTGACATAATGAACTGTACTCGGGTTAGTTTCATATGCAATCAATTGATCATACAACTCCGAAAGTCGCTCAACATAATCTTTCACTATACTCGTCTGACGAATATGAAACATCTTACACAGCAAGTTCTGGTGCTTGTTGCGATCGAAACGGGACTGCAGTAGACCACAAAACTCAGACCAGCTGACATGAGGCGCCCTTCGCTGGACTGATTCGAGCCAACGAGCTGTTGTACCCTCAAATTGAGAGGAAGCAAATGAAATCCACTGACTCTGCGGCGTATTCCAAAATTTAAAGTAATCCTCACAACGCGACTGCCACCGTTTTGGATTGGACCCATCAAATCGCGGAAGTTCAATTCGAGGACCTAAATTGACCGCATCCGGAATGAAGGAACGAAAATTTCCAGTTGCTGGGACCAATTGGCGTGACTGAATTGCCTCTGAATGCATACCTCGAACTGGTGGGGGAACATACCGAGGGCTTGAATTCTGCTGCTCCAGATCGACTCGGGCTCCCTTCGATCCACCCGATCCACCGCTGACCTGTGCCGGCAGAGGACCCTGACCAGGCTCCCTCGGCGAGACATGCGTCGAAGTAGGCGGAGTAGTTCCTCGCTCGGGCTAAGCTCGCCCCGCAATTCGTCGAGGTCGACGCCGATGGCGAGCTTGACGTCGTTGAGTTGGCCAGACAGCTGATCTAGTTTGCTGTCCAGCTTGGCGAAGGCGTTGACCACCTCCTCGCTGCGCTTCGTCGAGGCCTTGGCGAGAGCGATGTCGAAATCCGCGCGAAGGAACTTGTAGATCGCGCGAGTCTCCGGTGAAATTTTGTCCATGGCTTCTGCCCTTCGGTGGACGGCGAGGCGGGTGTGGCGGGGAGGATTAAGTAGCTACAGGATGGACGGCTCTGATACCAGATTATGAGAACTAGGGTTTGTATTCGGCCATTGCCATGGAATTCGAACTACAATGGAGGATTACAAGTTGGGGATCTCGCTCTCGCAGGAGCTCACACCGCACACGCCATCGCCTAGCCGTTATCCTCTTCGCCGCCTATTACAGAACACGACAAGGGGGTATAAGTATTACACCACTTTAGGCCCACTCTGGCCCAGCCATCCGAGCCGGGAGGCGAGGTTGTCTCTTGGGCCTACCTGTTCCTTCCGTTGCTCCTTGGCCCACCTCAGGATCGCTGACAAATCATCACAAATACCCATCATAAATACTAGGGTCCAACAGTGATTACAAATCATCTACTAATCCTAATCACACAAATCTATATCAATATTACATACAAATCTACACAAGGGTTCCACCAAAACTTGAACAATCTAGGGTTCCACAATGACTACAAATCGTAAATCACACCACACTATTTTAATTTATCATACAAAAATCAAATCCAAGCAAATCAAGGGTTTCATTAAAACTTGGCTAAATGAGAAAAATGTGAACGAATTTACTGAGGAAAAGAAAGGGGTTAGAGGAGTTAACCTTGTACGAGGGATTAGGGAAGAAACTCACAGCCAAAAGCTTCAGATCTGCTTGATTTTGAAGAAGGGGTGTCGGGTGCCACTTAAAACGGACAGCCGAGTGAATTTTTTTCGAGCAGTTCATTTTGTGTAATGATTTGTCAAAATTGTCAAATTTGCCCCGAGGTAGCTCCTCTGCTCGTATCCTGACGACTCGACCACCACGGGGTACGACCCGGGCTGGTTCTTCCATCGCTCACCAATGAACTCGCTGCCATCTCTCCCGATCTGAACTAAAGCCAGCGGCCAGAACCTCCCTACCAAGGCCGGGCAGGTGGACGTGCCACCCCCTCGATCAGCCCGAGCGGAGAGAAGAGGCGGCAAGCAGATTGATTGGAGGAGGTCGAAGATCAGTCCCGCCGGCGATCAGATCGCCAGTCATAATAACCCTAGAAAACTAGGTATGTCCAAGTATTACTCATTATTTAGGCAGAACACTATTTAATCTGATCCGTTTCCACCCAACCTAAAATAGCAGGCCCTACATCGTCGTCCCCGCTCGCAGTTTCTCCTTGGCGCCGCCGTCCATCCGACCGCTCCACAAGCCCGCGCTTCAGCGGAGATGCAGAGGACGGTGGATTTCAAGCTCCCACACTTCTTCAACTACCCGCCCTACTTTACGTAATCTCTCCTCCCCCCAACCCCCTAACAGCAGCAGTAGTGTCACATGTTTGAACATTTTGCATGATTTCTGATTCTGCAGTATGTGTAGCCGTATAGTGTGGGGGGGGGGGGGGGAGGATATTCTTAATCAGTGCCTAGTAACAAAGTTGTGCAGTTAACTTCAGCTCCAAGTACTATATGGTAGTAATGAAATTGCTTTCCTCGGTTCCAAAATACTCCCTCCCTTCACAAATATAGGATGTTCTAACTTTTTTCTGAATATGATGTATATAGACACAATTTAGTGTGTTTGTTCTCATTTCAGTCCGTATGTTGTCCATATTGGAATATCCAAAACATCTTATATTTGTGAACGGAGGGAGTATTAGTTACCACTTACCAGTACTATGGAGTAATTTGTTTGGCAATGGTTTACTGTGCAAATTGTACAAAAAAGTGGTTCGTGATTTTTGTCTATACCCTGCCCTTTTGTAACAGTTAAACTTATTTATTCCTACTTCGGATATACTCCTTCCGTTCCAAAATAATTAATTTCTAGGTTTCTCTTAAGTCGAACATCTTTAAGTTTGACCATGTCTATTAAAATATGCAAACATCCAAAACACCAAATTAGTTTTATTAGATATTTTCATATTATATATATTTGATGTTGTAGATGCCAATATATTTTCTATATGCATGGTCAGACTTAAAGAAGTTTGACTTAGGACAAACCTAGAACCTCAAATATTTTGGTACTGAGGGAGTATCATATAATCATGTGAGTACATTGTAAATCATGTAATATTTCTTTGATCTCTTATCCCTTGTTTTATTCTGAGCTAGCTTGTCAATAAGGTATAAAATGACATTTTATAGATTCAAAATGAAAAACACGGGGTGGTTAATGTTATTGTGTAAGTGAAGAATGAATATGTAAGCAGGATTTGTAGATCAGGATCACTAAAGGAATTATGTTAGTAAGCTTAAGCACTTGTTTCTTCAGAGAATCTGCCGTTGGTTAAAACTCAAATGTCTCTACGACAACAACAAAGCCTTTCGTCCCAAACAAGTTGGGGTAGGCTAGAAGTGAAACCCATAAGATCTCGCGACAAACTCATGGCTCTGGCACATGGATAGCAAGCTTCCACGCACCCCTGTCCATAGCTAGTTCTTTGGTGATACTCCAATCCTTCAGGTTTCTCTTAACGGACTCTTCCCGTGTCAAATTCGGTCTACCCCAACCTCTCTTGACATTCTCCGCATGCTTTAGTCGTCCGCTATGCACTGGAGCTTCTGGAGGCCTACGCTGAATATGCCCAAACCATCTCAGACGATGTTGGACAAGCTTCTCTTCAATTGGTCTCTCTTTGCAAATTTCTACTTCATAGCATCCCCAAAAGTATAACATGGTATTTGGTTCAGAGTGTCTAAGCCTATCTATTTTGATATGTGATGTTAAGATCTTGCATCTTTCTTTCATATCCCAACAATGTGTGTAGCAGTTGAAGCATTTCCTTGCTTTACTAATTCTTGTTAGAGTTATATATATAGCCATGTAACCTTTTGTATTTACCCTATTGTATAAGGGTTTCCTGCATATATTCCACACCTGTACATGTATATATACTGGCATATGGCCTCCTGGAAATACAAGTTGCTTTCCTAACATGGTATCGGAGCCTTAGGTTTTTTTTTATTCGCATGCGCAACTCGTGCTCCCGATCCAATCTCCGAGCGACGGCCGTCCTTCTCCGAGCGGCGCTGCTCTCTCCTCATCGAGCGCCCAGGCCGGCTGCTTCTGCCCTCGAGTTCGCCCGCCAACTCGTGTTGCCCGATCCGGCCTCTTTACTGTATTTGAGATGTGGACTCGGCTTCGTCAGCGCTATCCGCCTTTGGTGATGCTTTATGCCTGTCTGTGGTTCGTCAGGAGCATGCTCTTCAGCAGGGTGACTCCACAGTTGATGAGTTCTATGCACAGAGTTCTGCTATATGGCGTCAGCTTGATTCTCTCCTCATTGCTGGTTGTCGTACTTGTCAGTGTTGCCAGGCTGTGCGGGCTGATTTGGAGTTTCATCGTGTCTACGAGTTCTTGTCTCGACTCCGTAAGGAGTTTGAGCCCCGGCACGCTCAGTTGTTTGCTCGTGGTCGTATTTCCCTCATGGAGGCGCTTTCTGAGATCCGTGCTGAGGAGACTCGCCTCCGTGGCGCTGGTTTACTTGAGGTTTCCTCTGTGCTTGCTGCTCGAGTTCCTTCTATGCCGCCTGCTGCACCGACTCCTTCCCGCTCGAGTGCTTCGCCGCTCTTGCCTACTCCTACGGGCGGCCAGGGTCGGTCTCGTCCTCACTGCGGCTACTACAATATGGATGGTCACGTTGAGTCTCAGTGCTTCCATAAGAAGAAACACCTGCGTAAGGCGCGATCATCGGCTTCAGGGACTTCTTCTTCTACTTCGACATCTTCAGCCACCGCCTTGACTTACAGGATATTTTGCGACTTAAGCGTCTGCTTGCCGCTTCAGGTTCTCCTTCGACGGGTACTGCAGGTTCTGTGACTGATGCTTCCCGCACTGAGCAACCACCCTCTACACAGTCAGGTAACTCCGGAGCTTCTTTTCATATGTCTTCTCATTCTTCAAATTTGTCCTCTCTTAAATCACTTGATTTTCCTGTTCATGTACTCACTGCTGATGGTACTCCTCTTTCTGTTGCTAGTCGAGGCAATCTTACCACACCTTCTTACTCTATTCCTGATGTTGCTCATGTTCCTCGACTTATCATGAATCTTTTTTCTGCCGGTCAACTTACTGATTCTGGTTGTCGCGTCATCCTTGACGTTGACTCTTGTTCTGTTCAGGATTGTCGAACGCACACTTTGGTTGGGGCTGGCCCTCGCCGCCGTGACTCTCAGGGTCTTTGGGAGCTAGACTGGCTTCATGTTCCTTTTGCTGCCACCACTATCGCCAGTCCCATCCGCTTCTGTCACTTCAGCTACCGGCTCCTTCCAGCAGTGGCATCATCGACTTGGTCATCTTTGTGGGTCTCGCTTGTCATCATTAGTTCGTCGAGGTCTTCTGGGGTCTGTCTCAGGAGATGTCTCTTTAGAGTGTTAGGGCTGTAGACTAGGAAAACAGATTCAGTTACCTTACCCTACTAGTGAGTCGGTGTCTCAGCGTCCTTTTGATTTAGTCCATTCTGATGTATGGGGTCCGGCTCCCTTTGCTTCGAAAGGGGGCCATCGATACTATATTATTTTCATAGATGATTTCTCTCGTTACACTTGGCCTTATTTTATGACTTCTCGCGGTGAGATTCTTTCCATCTATAAGCGTTTTGCTGCCATGGTTCACACTCAGTTCTCTTCGCCTATTCGTGTGTTCCGTGCTGACTCCGCTGGCGAGTATATTTCCAAGATGTTGCGTGGTGTTCTTGCTGAGCAAGGCACTCTTCCTCAGTTCTCTTTTCCTGGTGCTCATGCTCAGAATGGCGTGGCTGAGCGAAAGCATCGCCACCTTCTTGAGACGGCTCGTGCGTTGATGATCGCCGCTTCTCTTCCACCTCATTTTTGGGCCGAGGCTATATTCACCTCCACCTATCTCATCCTATGTTGCATGGATACTTGGATACGTATCGGATACGCGATACGGGGATACGCCCGATACGTCAATTTTCTAAAAACATGGATACGGGGATACGTTTATATATAGATAATACATATATTATTTATTAAAAATAGGGAAAAAATAAGGAGCTTCCAGGTCAAAGAATGCCTCAGTAGGATTACCCCCTTTCTTTTCTTGCACTTGGTCCACTTTCATCAATTAGCAGTGGGATTTTCTTAGGTTTGTTGTTCCAATCAGTGCATCGTCTCTATCTTGCTCACATCTCAATTGAGTAAGAACATTGCCAGTTATGTTTTGACATGAACTCATGCCCATCTTGGGAATTTTCAAAAGGTGTGCGGTTACTATTGAGGGGATTTCACATTGAACAAGGGGTTTGAGGTATCCAAAACGTATCGCAGAAGTATCCCCGGAGTATCAAACATTATATTCTTTTTTTAAAATTAAAAAATCAACGGATACTTACGGGATACGTATCGGGCCGTATCGGGGCAGTATCCGAGTATCGGGGCAGTATCCGACAGGATACGCACGCTTTCTGAAGTATCCGCGCAACATAGATCTCATCAACCTTTAGTCGTCCGCTGCTCTCCAAGGTGGTGTTCCTTTCGAGCGTCTCTTTGATCGTTCTCCTGATTATTCGACGCTTCGCTTGTTTGGTTGTGTTTGCTATGTTCTTCTTGCCCCTCGCGAACGCACCAAACTGACCGTTCAGTCTATTGAGTGTGTTTTCTTAGGCTATAGTGATGAGCATAAGGGCTATCGTTGTTGGGATCCTATCGGTCGTCGGATGCGTATTTCTCGGGATGTGACTTTTGATGAGTCTCGTCCCTTCTACCCGCGTCCATCTTCCTCGACCTTTTCAGTGGAGGATATCTCTTTCCTCACTTTTCCCGACACACCTATCACTCCAGTTGAGCCCTTGTCTCCGTCCTGTTCACTCTACTTCTCCACCTCTTGCCGGTTTGTCGCCACCATCTCCCACGGTTTCCTCACCTCGCATGTCCCCGGATTCTGCACCTTCATCCCCGGTGATTTCTTCGTCTCCACCTCCTGATTCTACCTCGGCTATTCCTCCTCGTACTCTTCCATCTTTTCCTCAGTATTACACTCGTCGTTCACGTAATGTGGATGTGTCTGCTGACGTGCCGTCCTCCTCGTCTCAGCCTACCTATGGCTTGCGTCCTTGTCTGCTTCCGCCTGTCGATCGCCTTGGTTTTTCAACCGCCGGTGCTGCTGTTCTTTAGCCGACTTCTTATTGTGAGGCTGTTGTTCATCCTGAATGGCAATTTGCGATGGCAGAGGAGATTGCTGCTCTTGAACGCACTGGTACATGGGATCTTGTTTCTCTTCCTCCAGGTGTCCGTCCCATCACTTGTAAGTGGGTCTACAAGGTTAAGACTCGCTCCGATGGTTCTCTTGAGCGTTACAAAGCTCGTCTTGTGGCTCGTGGCTTTCAGCAGGAGCATGGTCGTGATTACGATGAGACCTTTGCTCCCGTGGCCCATATGACCACTATTCGTACACTTCTTGTCGTGGCCTCTGCACGCCATTGGTCTGTATCTCAGCTTGATGTTAAGAATGCCCTTCTTAACGGTGAGCTGTGTGAGGAGGTATACATGCAGCCACCACCTGGGTATTCTGTTCCTGATGGCATGGTATGTCGTCTTCGTCGCTCTGTCTATGGCCTTAAGCAAGCCCCCCGCGCCTGGTTTGAGCGTTTTGCCTCTGTGGTGACTGCCGCTGGTTTTTTAGCGAGTGCTCATGATCCGACATTGTTTGTCCACCTTTCTCCTCGTGGTCGGACTCTTCTTCTTCTCTATGTTGATGACATGATCATAACTGGCGACAACCCCGAGTATATTGCCTTTGTAAAGGCCCGTCTTAGTGAGCAGTTTCTTATGTCCGATCTTGGACCTCTTCGCTACTTTCTTGGGATTGAAGTCTCTTCTACCTTTGATGGCTTTTTTATATCTTAGGAAAAGTATATACATGATCTTCTTGCTCGTGCTGCTTTTACCAATGAGCGCATTGTTGAGACTCCCATGGAGCTCAATGTTCACCTCCGTGATACTGACGGTGACCCCTTGCCTGACCCGACGCGTTATCGTCATCTTGTTGGGAGTCTTGTCTATCTAGCTGTCACTCGTCCGGATATCTCTTATCCGGTTCATATTCTGAGTCAGTTTGTCTCCGCTCCCACTTCGGTTCACTATAGTCACCTCCTTCGTGTTCTCCAATATCTTCGGGGCACGATCTCTCACCGTCTATTCTTCCTCGCTCCAGTTCTTTACAGCTTCAGGCCTATTCGGATGCTACGTGGGCTAGTGATCCCTCCGATCGCCGTTCACTTTCTGCTTACTGTGTTTTTCTTGGTGGTTCTCTCATTGCCTGGAAGACGAAGAAACAGACTGCAGTTTCCAGTTCGATTGCAGAGGCTGAGTTACGAGCTATAGCTCTTTTGACGGCAGAGATGACTTGGTTACGGTGGTTACTTCAGGATTTTGGTGTTTCTGTTACTACACCTACTTTGCTCTTATCTGACAGTACAGGTGCTATTAGCATTGCGCGCGATCCTGTGAAGCATGAGGTCACCAAGCATATTGGTGTTGATGCTTTCTATGTGCGCGCTGGTGTGCAGGATCAGGTTATTACTCTTCAGTATGTGCCTTCCGAGTTACAGTTGGCGGATTTTCTGACGAAGGCCCAGACTAGAGCGCAGTGTTGTTAATCCACCATGAGTTTGAGGAGCGGTGTTAAGAGTTATATATATAGCCATGTAACCTTTCGTATTTACCCTATTGTATAAGGGGTTTCCTGCATATATTCCACACCTGTACATGTATGGCCTCCTGGAAATACAAGTTGCTTTCCTAACAATTCTTACATTTGTTTGAGTAATGTAAGTGAACTTTTGTGTATGTTATCTTAAAACCAACTCTGAAAAGTTCTGTTAAACACTAATTTTGATATGTACATGGACTGATAATAATATCATGACAACATTTGTTCCCAGTTTGCAGCCTGTGAGAGAAACACGTGAAAAGCAAGTGCAGCTATGGAAAGAGCTGATACTTGATTACTGTAGAAGTCAAAAGATGTATATAATCTCCCTGGAAGAAGATTTTCCGTTGTTCTCCAATCCAAAGATTGAGAGTAAGCCGTATTTGTCTGAACCTTGTGTTTTGACTACTACTCTTCTGCAATTCAGCAAAAAATATGTCTTACTGTGTTGAAAGTGTTACGACATAGTGATCTGGCATGATGGTAATGTGTTCCTAAGGCCTACTATGGAGCCTTTTGAGCATGCCGGACTAGTGTATACATGAACATTTTATTCACTCGACGAGTTTACAATGCATTTGTACATTCCTATTGACGTTGCACTGAACTTGCATGCTTTCAGGATCTCTAAGCTATGAAGCAAAGGAAGTGTTCCTTGCAGCTCTTGTTAGTGAAGGTTTATTCTGCACAACATTAAATCTTTTAGTTATTGTTGTAGCTGTGTGTAGTTTTGTTTTTCTAGGTAATTGATGCCTTTATTACCCCTGGCCTGTGTGCAACTACTTGAAGCCAAGATCAAACTGCAGGGCGTGCAGAGTGGATTGACAAAAGTCACAAGAAGTGTCTCATTCTTTGGCTGCGGATTCAAGATTGGGCTAACTACATACTAGACTTCGTAAGACTTTGTATTCTATTAAACACGTGTCTTTCGAAGCTATCAATTTATCAATGAGTAGTGGCAGTGACTTGATATTTATCTCTGTGTTATGCTTGTAGGTAAAGGAAAATGGGTTGGAAGTAACAACAATTGAAGATATACGCTCTGGAATTGAAACGCATGGGACCGGTAAGCATACCAAACTTCATGGTGATGAGATTAGATTTTCCATTGAGAACTGAGCGCTAGCTCGGTTGGCTTGGAGCTTATGGTGTAATGCCACCCACTCGCGTTCGATCTGCGGAAGGCTCATTTCTATCTAAACGAACACACAGTTAATGGAGGGGATTCTCCCCCCTTTAGCCAACAAGATTAGATTTTCCATTTTCAATATTTCCGTCAGGCTAAGCCAGGCCCGGGCCAGAAGCAGGTGCAGCCTGTGCGCCCGCACAGGGCCCCAACTTTACAGGGGCCCCGAATTTCGAAGCAACCCATAAGCCCGTTAAGCACGCCAACATCACAGACTCACAGCAGAAAACAGGCCAAAGGCCGACCGCTCAGAAAAGAGTTTACGTTAATTTCTCAAAAAAAAAGTATACATTTATTCACCACTATTGGGATTCGAACTGGCGATATCTCGCTGTAAGAAACTTGCGGCGACCTAGTAGACAGTTGAAACTTTGCGTTAGAGGTTGAAATCAAAAGGCATTTATTACACTACTGTGATTTCTATATAAGCTACCCAACTGTAGGCTTCCTGCCATTTGTGAAAATATTTTTTCAAAATACCTCATTTAGTTGATGCTTGGAGGCATTTTTATTTAATGGATCCATACATCCCAAAATGCCTTAGTTCCAATCATTTGACGTATAATGAGAAAACATCTTTGAATTTTTAGTCATACTAAAAAAGAATTAATATTAGGGCAATTGAGGAGAATAACTCCCCCCAAAAAAAGGGAAAACACCTCAAAATACCATTTATGCACGTAGCTGAACGGTGACTCAATTAGGTGCCATAAGTGAAACAGATGTTTTTCTATAGCAAGGTAGGCCCGTCTTAGAGTTTGGCACAGGGCCCCTGATTTTGCCGGCCCGGCCCTGGGCTAAGCTTATTTTCTTGCTTCGAAGCAATTTGTGGTAGAAACGGTAAAATACATGTAGGATTTAAACTTAGCTAGCTGTTGGATACATATTTCCATGTTTACCCAACTTGTCATGTGGGCTTGGTATTACAGTGGGCACAAGCCTCAGGAGGAGAGCCGTCTGGCTAAGCCTAGGCTGATAAGTTCTTTTTTCTTGATTCCCTAAGTTGGTTAGTTTGGATAAGAATCTATTGGAATTGTGCAGTTACACTTTTCCTTTTAGGAGTGGCTATTCTATAACGCTAGGGATAATCTGTGTTATATATGATGAATGAATAAACCAGAGGTTATCCTCCGAAAACCCTATTCCAGCTGCTATCACGCCATGATGCAACCTCCCCTGCACAGCTACGCTCTCCGGAGCTTAGGCCGTGACATAAGTTGGTGCTGGTGCCTCGTGAGTAATGCATAGGCCATAATTCGCAAAAAAGAAAAGAAAAGTAATACATAGGCCATGCCGCTTGCTCATAATAAAAGTTCTGTTAGTATTGTGGCTAGTTTGAATCATTCTATCCTGTGGCGTCTGTTGCAGAACTTGCGGGAATTGATCGTGGGGTCCTCATGCGAGCTTTGAGGCTGCTGGAACAAAAGGGAAAGGCAGTTATCTTTAAGGGCAGTTCAGCAGACGATGAAGGCGTCAAATTTTCTGTTTAAACTTTGTGTACTAGCCCCCAACTAACAGATGAATAATATCGATCGGTGTCCTTGAACATGATACACCTCTTCTACCCGTACACTGATCACATCCTTCCGCCGTATTTATCGGCATCATTCAAACCTCGGTATTTATTTGCCGTATTCATATTTCCCAGACTGTTGTAATTAGCCTTCTATTCATCTTCAGCATATATACCTAGTCCCTCCGTTCCTAAATGTAAGTCTTTTTAGAGATTCCACTACAAACTGCATACGGATGTATATGGACATATTTTAGAGTGTAGATTCACTCATTTTGATCCGTATCTAGTCCATAGTAAAATCTCTAAAAAGACTTATATTTAGGAACGGAGGGAGTATAAAACTGCATGTTGTGTGTCTCATAAGGCTCAACTAGTGTCTCAGCATATGTTCAGAAGCAAGGGTTGTTTGATAGTATATGGCTTGTTAGAAATGGAAGGAATTTGAACAGGAAAAGTAAGCTTATCAAGAAAGCACGCTTCATGTGGAAGAAAGGAACGCATTGTAGAAATTAATGTCTGTTTCTTGCACATTGCAGTTCAATTCCCGTAGATCCTTGTGACGCACGTAAATACGCATTCCCTCCGTCCGAAAATTCTTGTCATCAAAATGGATAAAAAAGAATGTATCTGGAACGACAAGTATTTTCGGACGGAGGGAGTACCTGTTTTGAACCGTTTCTCCTCTCTCATCTCACACCAGAACCTTCATTGAACCGTGCTGTTAGCAGAGAGTAGCTTTCTTGCGTTAGCGTTAGCATCACTATCAGAGCATCTCCCACAGACGCCGAACGCGGCGCGCGTAAAAAACAGCTTTAGCGCGCGCCCATCGCCTGGTTTGGCGCGGCGCGCTGCGCCCGCTCCAGCAGCGCGCGCGCCGCTCCAGCAGCGCGCTAAAATGCAGCGCGCGCGACTAGAAATTTATGCATTTTTGAAAGTAGATTTTTTTTAAAAAACTATATAGATTGCATAGATTAAACAATACAAAGGTATTTTACATCCGAAACATAGATTGCATAAAATAAAAACGACAAACGATAAACATATATTGCATTAACAAAAAAAACTACTCCAAGTCGCTATCATCATCACCACTATCATCCTCGGCGGTGTCGTCCGAGGTAGTTAGCCAGATGTCCAGCCACCGCTCATCGTTCGGCGTGAAGAACGACCGCCCACCTGCTGCAACGAGGTCGGACTGCGCATTTGCCAACGCCTTCCGCCGACGCCTGTCCAACCGCGACGCGCGGCGCCTTCGCGTGTCCTCCTCGCGGCGCCTTGCCCAGTAGGCTTGCTCGTAGGCGACGTCCTCCGGGTGGCGCTGGCGCCAGTCCGCCATGACCCGCTCGTCCTCCTGGGCGACGAGGAGGCGGCGTTGCCGCTCGGCGTGCTCCGCACGGTCTTCCGCCGTGTTCAGACGAGGCAGAGGGGCGAGGTTGAGCGCTTGCTCGAGCGTGTACACATCTTGGAAGTTCATCTGGCCGTGCGGCTGGCCTAGGCGCCACGCCGCCGCGTCGTACGCGCGGGCGGCCTGTCGCGCCGTCCCGTACGGCCGAGGGCGAGCCGGAGTTCGCCGGAGCGTATCTCCGCGGTGTAGCTGCCGTTGGGCCGCAGGCGGACGCCGCGGTAGCCGGACGCTCCTCGGCGGCGCGGCGGCATGGCGGCGCGTCGGTGGCGGGGCGCTGGAGCGGCGCGTGGCAGAGAGGGAGAGGGAGAGGGGAAGAGATGTGTGTGAAGAAGGCGCGTGACGCTCGCAGCTTTTATAGGCGCGCGCGAAGCGATGCGCCAAATCTTGCGCCCGAGCTGGCGCCTTTTCTCGCGCGCGCAAACAGTTCCCGCGCGCACTTGTTTTCCGCGGCCGCTGGAGCGCGGCAAACCATCCCGCGCGCGCTAAAAGCTGGATTTACCGTGCGCGCGTCGTTTGGGGCCATCTATTGGAGATGCTCTCAGCTGTGAGGCAATCAGCCACCCAAACAAAAGCCGGGTTCCACTCATGTCCACTTGGGCTGCATGAATTGGATTCTCTCGCCCCGTCACTGACATGTAGGCCACGAGGAATCAATCAGTCGGCAGGGCCTCCCACCAGAATCTGTAGATTCTTTATTTTTCAAATTCACGGTTATTATATCCCAGGAGGGAACGCGGCTGCCTTTCCGTCAGTTTCACTCCACGTCAGTTCTCTCCATCCATTAATTTATTGGCGTTGATAGAAGAAAAGAAGGGAGAATATAACCCTGTTCATCAGCAGCCACTAATACGAAAGGGGGTCAGTGCAAGTGCAGCGGATGGATGGATGGGGCATTTGATCTGATCAGCCATGGCACCGCTCCACTAAAAAGTAAGCAGGCAGGTCCCAACCGCATTGAAGGACGATTCGACGGAAACGAATAAATAAAACCAGCACGCAAACCTGCATCAAGACAGACAGCGAGCAAAGGGAGGGAGGCCCATTTACATATATAGCCCTGCTGCTCCTGGCCCCTTTCCCCAGTTCCATCCCATTATTGGTTCTTGCGAGGAGGGGGGCGGAGAAGCGGAAGCAGGAGGCAGAGAGGAGATCAGGCCAGAGGTTTGTTCCGTTCCAGTTCCTCTTTGTGATGTGTGCTAACCTGTTCATGGCAGCAGATTTGATGGTTTCTCTCTTCTTCTGGCTCTTGGGGGTGAAAACAGGAGGGCGAGGGAGGGCGCGATGGCGTCCAAGAGGATACAGAAGGAGCTCAAGGATCTGCAGAAGGATCCCCCCACCTCATGCAGCGCAGGTCTTGCTCCTTTCTCGCTTTGCTTGCTTCTTTTGGCCTGGATTTCTGCGCTTCCTTCCAGGACATGCATGACATGACCTTGTGTCAAGAGTCAGATTTTTTTGCATATGCTATGCTTCGGAATGACTTGCTGTGCACATGCTCGCGTCTTCCATGGAACTTTACCGGCTGGGAAAGAATGCTTTGCTTGCCAGCTGTTTGGTGTGACGCTGTATGCTCTGCTTGCCCCAAAAGGGGACGGACAGAAGGTGCGATGTGTGCTTGGAGTTCTTGGTGAAAACTACCCGTGAACTTGGGACTTTCTTTTTCTTTTTTTGCGGGGAACATGATTCTGGACTTGGATCAATGAGAGTATGAACTGACATGTGGCCTCTTAAACTTGCGTCACATGCAAAGGCTGCCTGCAATGAGAGCCTTATCTCGATTGTTAGGTATCAGTCTAACCAGCCGGGTTCAATTCCTAGAATTGACAGGTGATGCACAAGGGTTTCGACCAAGCTTAATGTGTGGCCACTCATCAAGCTAAAATCTTGGTACTCACAAATAATATGTTTGAGGACCGTGCTTGATATGTGGTGAGACTACACTTCAAGATAAAAATCTTGGTACTCATACTAAAAAGGGTGTGTGCATCCCTAGTTGGTGCAGAGGCCGAGAAGTGAAATTCTCTCCACAAATTAAGGTTTCCGGAGGATCGGGCCAAAAAGCCTTCTCTCTCCTCTTGTCGCCCCCGGCGATTGTTGTTGCGTGGCAGCACAGTAGCCTGCAGCCGGTTTGGCGGCTGTGTTCTTGCTTGATGTGGCATCGTCTGATGGCGCCGCAGGAGTTGGGCGATGGGGCGGCGGCCTCCGTGGTTAAGTGGATGACGTGCTGGTTGGGTCTTGCAGTGGTGACGGCCTCCATGAGGCTGACGGCGATATGGGACGCTCCCCCCCCCCCCCCCCCCCCCCACCACCACACACACACCACGAACAGATCGGGTTTGTTGCAGCTCGGTAAGTGACATGTGTCTCTTTCGGAGGCATCAGGGCATGCCCGTCACCGGCGGGTGCTACGCACGATGTCTACGATGTCTCATGCGGAGATGTCAAGTCATGCCTGTCGGCAGGTGCTGCATGCTGGCTCTGGTGAAGGTGTCATGTTATGCATGTTGCTGTTGGATCGAAGGTGGTGCGTTAGTGACCAGAGGTGAGGCGGTATGGGACTTTTTGACTTCCGGTTTCTTTTCCTGCGGTACTCGGCTGGCAAGGTCTCGGTAGCCGAACAAGTGTTGATGGTAGAGGTGACCTCAGTGACGAGCATGTGCACTCCGGTGGAAACACTAGATCTCTGATCAGGTTATGTCGACGCGCGCCAGCGTCGTGCCCTTGCCGAAGGTGGTGGATTGAAGCTTGGCTTTAGGGATGAAAATCTTGAGATTGGCCTTGGGTTGGACTCGTCATCATCGGCCCACGTGCGGAGATTCCTTCTTGAAAGCTTAGCCTAGGAGTTGTGTATTTTCATTTAGTTTTGTCTTTATCATAGGGTTACTGGCTGTTTGGTGGAGTTTAACGCCACGAGGCATGCGGCCTCATGTATTTTTTCCGGTCGATATTGTTTGGCTGCTGGATTTTAAGTAATAAATAATATATGGCTGTGTGCCTTGCTCAATGCAGAGGCCGAGGGTTATCCTCCTTTTCGAAAAAATATAAGCCTGCCATGGTAGCGATTTTGGCCCATCCCAAAAACCACAGCCATGGCAGCCCTTTCTGCTGTGCAAGCAGGAGCTACGTGCACCAGGCTGCCCCTTTAGTTAACTCTTGCCGAGTGGACATGGTCTGTGCAGTCCCGGTTGACTTTGAGAGATGCCTATCACTAGCTCAGGACGTGGAGAGCTACGGGTTATTTCCCTTTCTGATGAAAAAAGGGGAAGAAAGAGCAGAAAAGCTACAATATTACGCAGCACAAAATTCAGTGTCTTGCTTGCTCGTAGTTCAGAGTAAGAATTGGCATCAGAGCTTGACCCGGTGGCCATGTCAAGTGGTGGAGAGCAGCCGGTGCGGTGTGCCTCGCACGGCTCCAAGAAGCCATCTGCGCAGCGGCAGCAACAACAACGCTCGCCAATCCGAGGGTGCAGTAAGGCACGATGATGCGCGGGTGGCGAGATCGTGGTTCAGCAGGTGGTGCGCGAGAGCAGCACCAACCTCTCCTTCCCGATGCTGACCCGCACAAACTACAACAATTGGGCGCTAGTGATGGAGGTCAACCTGCAGGCGGCAAGCTTGCGGGACACCAGTGAAGACGACACTGTCTCATGGAAGGAGGACAGAGAGGCGATGGCGGCGCTGATCCGGTCCACCCCGCTGGAGAACCACAACATGCTCGCCGAGAAGATGATCGCCAAGGAGGTGTGCCGGTGCAAAACCCAAGCCTCGGCGGCGATCGTGCGAGGCGAACGAGCAGTGGCTGCGGGTGGAGTTTGAATCCATCGCTTTCAGGGACAGCGAGTGGGTCGACGACTTTGCTATGAGGACCACCAGCCTCACGACGTCCCTCCGCTCCCTAGGTGACACTGTCGACGACACAAAGGTCGTCCAAAAATTTATGCGCGTCGTCTCCTCCCGTTTTGTGTAGGAGGTGATCTCCATCGAGACTTTGCTTGATCTGTGCATGCTCTCCATCGAGGAGCTCATGGGGCGGCTGCGGGTGGTCGAGGACTGCCTGGATGACGGCCGGGAGAGTGCCAGCAGCGGCCGCCTGCTTCTCACAGAAGATGAGTGAGAGGCGTGGAAGAAACAACCACGGGGCTGCGGCGCCTCGAGAGTGGCGGTGACCGTGGCTGACGCGGCAGTGGCAACCGTGGGCTGAAGCTAGGCCAGCCCAAGTGCATGTATTACTGCAAGAAGGGCCACTTGGCTCCCAAGAAGCAGCGCAATGAAGCGGCGGCGGCGGAGAACCTTGTCCAGCCCGAGGAGGGCAAGGGACCGGGCTGATGATGGCCTGCGTCGACTCCATGCTAGAGGGGCCGATGATCCCCGCGCCACCGCGACATGCCAAGGAATCTGGCTCTCATACCTCCTCGGAGAAATTCTGAACCAGGAGGCTGCCCCATTGATAGCAAGTCTGCAATCTCACTCTACAAGAACCCTGTAATCCATGATCGCAGCAAGCATATCGATCTCCGCTATGACTTCATTGAGAACGGTAATGTGACCGTGGAGTTCATCGGCATGAAATCCTGACGAAGTCCCTTGGGCGTGTACGATTCCGGGAGCTTCGAGCCTCGACCGGCATCGTCGACATCGCCATCCTCTCGCGACAGGGTTGAAGGGTGAGATTGTGGCCTGTTAAACCCTGCCGCTCGCGTCGCAGGCAAATAAGCCTGCCATGGCAGCGTTTTTGGCCCAACCCAAAAATCGCTGCCATGGCAGCCCTTTACCGTCGGTCCGGTTTTTGTTAGAATTTTTTCAGCAGTTTAGTTAACTTTTGCCCAAAGGACGCGGGCTGTGCACTCCCCGACGACTTTGTAGGATGCATAGCACTAGCTCGGGACATGTGATTACATGTTCGGTACTTGAGCATGAGCTACGACTTGTTTCCCTTTTCTAAAGAAATAAAAGGAGGAAGAAAGAGAAGAAAAGCTGCAATATTACACAGCGCAAAATTCAATGTCTTGCTCGTTCTCTCGTGTCCACAGCTCGTAGTTCAGGGTAACATGACACAGTTTGTCCAACGCGTAACTGATGCAATCGCGCAAGCAGTGATCAATATCACAGTGATTCACAGAGATACGGTGTTTACTCTTAGGCGATCTGACAAACGACATTTGTTTCGTCATGGTGGATACTGCAAGTCTCGTCAATACAATTAGATCATAAAATCCCTGGCTGGATATGGAATATTTGGTGGGATTTAGTTCCAAGCTGGCCCGAACATAAGCGGCAGCCATTTTGAAATTGTTCAAAGTAATTAAACATCTGATATGTGAGGATGGGCTTCTGAATACACTTCAGTTGTACTCCCTCCGTTCCAAAATAGATGACTCAACTTTGTACTAACAGGTGTTCATTAAGAAAAGATAAAGGATAGCTTGACTTATTTCTGGGGAGATTAGCTATCTATCGATTGTGTTTTGTTTTTATGTTTCCCAACAAATGCTTACACTAGAACTAGCTACGTCGACGCTGATTTCTGTGGGTAACGTGTGAAGCAATTTTATATTGTTGTCTAGAACACTGGCTGTATTAGATCTGATAATGAGACCAGGTGCATTCCCTTCTTATTTTGCAGCAACGTCATCATCTTTTCACATTGATGACACCAAACTATTGAAAAGAAAATAAATTAAGTTGTTACTTCTAGTTCTAGATCAGTTGTATATATGCAGAGTGAGCAGGGTACAGCTCACCCATGTATTACTCATCGCACTCTATGTTTTTAAGGCGACGCCTTGCTTTAAGGCGCTGGGGGGGCGCTTCGACGCCTAGGCGACGCCTAGGCGCCTAAAGCGGACGCCTAGGCGCCTAAAGCGCAAAGCGCTGGGGGGGCGCCTCGACGCCTAGGCGTCGCCTTACGGACGCCTTTAAAACATAGATCGCACTACTAGGTTGGCATGACATGGTTATAACTTCTATTGCAAACTATCCCCTCTGTTTCTACACTGGCACAGATATCTCACTTCAATCTGATGGTCCCTGAACTTGAGGGTCGTGCATTGTATTATTGTCTCAACTGAGGTCCAAGCAGCATTTAATTTAATTACCAAATAGCAACTAATGACCATGTGGCAATTTGGGTTTATTTAAGCAAAAAAAAAATTCTTTGAGAAAACGCAAGAGACGTTGCGTTTCATTTCATTGAACAGGAAGACATCGGGGGTACAACCTCCAGAAAGGAGGGACACACACACACACACACACACATACACGACCGTTCTCATCAAGCGACTACAACTAGGTGAGGAGGTGCCCTCAACTACAGACACGCAACGACATTAGGCCTCGCCCAGCAGGGCAGCGTCAGCGCCATTGCCAAACGCCTCTAGGGACGATTGCAGCTCCAGAACTGCTCAGGCCAACGTACCTCGCACCCATGTGCCTAGAGAGTCGGCGGGCGAAGGGCAGGGCCTGATAGGAACGGGTGAAACAATCATTGGGGAAGCGTGGGTGCTGGCATACGTTGTGATCTGCTCCCTGTGTAGCAGTCTACGCCAGAGCGATGCATCACCAGCCTCCGTCTGCCGCATGAAACTCCACTTGCAGCCAAAGCAGCACCTTCAAGAGGGGAACGGCGCTGAGACGCCGCCGCTGCCCGGTCCGGGAGGCCGGACCTGGGATTTCTCCTGGTGCTCGAGGAGGAGATCTGGTCAGGGTCATGCCAACGCCTCCAAGGAGGTGACGACACCCTCGGGCGTCGCCGTTGACAGCGCAGGCCGTCGCCGCGCGGGGATTTCGCCCCGACCCATGAACAAAGACCTCAGATGAAATGGTAGACCGGACTTGGCGAAGAACGTCGCAGAAGACCAGCACACATGGAGGGATGCCTAGGAACGTTGTCGTCACAGGAGGAGCACCAACCGGCGCAGCGCCAGCAGGCCGGCCACCGCCGGGAGCGGGACGAGCAGGCAACAGCAGCCACCTGCACCGCACCGCGCCGCGCCGGCCCGCAGCATCGACCGCCGGGGCACAGCAAACAGCAGCCATCAAGGACCGCCGCGCGCGTGCACACCCACCCAGCGGCTACCACCGGCGACGGCCGGGAGGGGTGGAAGGAGGGGGACGGGTGGGTTGGGGCAGAAAGAGAATCGCAGGCCAGGGCGGGCCCGCGCGGCCCAGATCTGGGCGCCCTCATCTCTGCCGCTCGCAACAGCGGCAGGCGGCCGCCTCAGCAGCGCCACCGCGCGCGATCCACATCATCACGACCTCCCCTGAGCACAGACAACTGCCTGCCTCGCCACCGCGCGCTCCCGCCGCTCCGACACACCAAAGAGCAGTGCGCGAGCCCACGAACAAGGGCCCCGCCGCCGCCATCCACCGGCGAGGGCTTCGCCCGCCAGCATCCTCCGGCGACGGCGAGGGGAGGAGGGGGGCTTGGGGCGGCGGCTAGGGTTTCGCCACCCGAGTCGCCCCCTGGGAGCGACGCGGGGGCCCGGGGGGGGGGGGGGGCAAGTCTTTAAGCAAAAAATTGACCATGCTTGTGACTATTCTACATTTTGTTTGCCGATGTGCACTTGAATATGCAATCTTATGAGCTCGGCACACTAGTGTAACTACTCCCAACTCATGCAACCACACGGGCTAGCAGTTCAAAAATATTTTTGTTTCTGTGGCTTGAGGAAAAAAAAAATGTCTGCATAATACCATTTTTATTATGCAATTATACTATATTTGATATGAAACTAAAATTTATTACGCAGAATTATCTCAGGGTACAACTGTATGTAGAATTGTCTTAGATGTATCGCCAATTAATATTTCTTACTTGACCGCACAATGCTTTTTGGATGGTGTGCGAATTTGAAATCCAGTTATCTTGGGCCAATCAAGTAACACTGATGTAAATTTTGTTATAGTCATTTTTTCCCATCAATTTGTTTTGTTTGACATTGTTTGATACCCCTAGTCTTCTTGCAAGTTCATTTCTGTGTCAACTATAGCTAGTCAACATGTCTATTAGATAAGATGGTTATAATGTGAACATAGCTAGTTGATGATGATATGATACTATTTTACAGGCCCTGTGGGTGAAGATATGTTCCATTGGCAGGCAACAATAATGGGCCCATCTGACAGCCCATATTCCGGTGGAGTTTTCCTAGTTACTATCCACTTCCCTCCTGATTATCCTTTCAAACCACCAAAGGTACTTGGCATTGGCCTAATTGTCAGTTGTTTCTGTGCATTTCTTCTGTTTCATATGTATTTTGTAAAATTTTGAATCGTATATGCCTGAGGTCATTTCACAGTTCACATCTAAGAATGGAACTCTGACAGATGTGGTTCATTTCTGTTTGTGTTGGTAACACACAATTTTATTTAGTTAATCGGTTCGGTTTATCTTTTTGGCTTTCTTTTCTAGTCTTTTATAAAGCCTTAAATGGGTTTCAAATGTGTGGTAGACATAGAATAGAAATCCATGTCTATAAGTACTCTGTAATAGATTAACGGTCAGGCGCCATGCCTCTAAGCACACTTGCTGAAGACATTTGATGGCTTAGAAGGAGCCATTTCATGTGAAGTGGTTCTGAATGACAAATTTTGGCGGCAATTACCAAGCAAGGTGGATTTGATGTATGTGTTTGGGTAAGATGAGGCTTCATTTAGATTATTATATATAGAGTTGGCAAATTGCGCGTGTAGTTCTACAAAACTGAATGCAAACTGCAGTGTCTGTAGTGGTACATCAGTTGTATTCTCATGAAGTTTGAAGTCTTTGCAGTGTACACACACGCACACTTTTTCTGGGTTGTTTATAACTACTGAATTGCTTTGCAGTAGTTGTGTGGCCACATTAATCACTTAGGTGTTCATCCGCTTATTCGTAAGGCAAACAACTAACTGAACTGAAAAGTTATCGAAGCTCTATGGTTTCTGATTATCTTGTGCAAAAGCTTAAAAGTTTCAGTCGGGAAGTTTACTTGCCATACTGAAATATCATCCATAGCTTTTACAAAAAAATGCAAAGTATGAACGCTCTTCCTTATGCAACATGCAGGTGGCATTCCGCACCAAGGTGTTCCATCCAAACATCAACAGCAACGGGAGCATTTGTCTGGACATCCTCAAGGACCAATGGAGCCCCGCTCTGACCATTTCCAAGGTTTGCTAGTTTCCTCTCCCTCACCGGTGCAAGTTGGTTGTAATTGCTTTGTTCTTCACGGTGAGAGTTGAGCTCATCTGCTACTCTGTCGGGTTACATACATGCAGGTGCTGCTGTCCATCTGCTCCCTGCTGTGTGACCCAAACCCTGACGATCCTCTGGTTCCTGAGATCGCTCACATGTACAAGACGGACCGGCACAAGTATGAGAGCACCGCCAGGACCTGGACGCAAAGGTATGCCATGTAATGTAAGACGGCGCACGGATCGCTGGAGTCAGTCTTGTTTGTAATATTCTCGATCTGTTCGTGTGCCCGCCCGGTGTATGTGTCTGTCAAACTGGCACTCGTTGCTCAACTGTGTCACTTGGCGCAGTGACTTGGAACATGGAACCGGTGTTGCATATTTTGGATTCAGATAAATGTCGCCACCTGCCGCCAGGTCGGTGCTTGCGTCAGGCTTTAAATTGCTTACCTGTTTGCGGGACACCCGTACCAGTACTGGTCTGATCATGTGCAGGGGTCTCTCAGGTGGCGTCAAAATAATCGATTAGAGTGTACTCCCTCCGTTTCTAAATATTTGTTTTTCTAGAGATTTCAACAAGTGACTACATACGAAGCAAAATGAATGAATCCACACTCTAAAATATGTCTATATACATCCGTATGTGGTAGTCAATTTGAAATCTCTAAAAGACAAATATTTAGGAACGGAGGGAGTAGTACACTAATGATAACGCCAGTAGCGGCTTGCTGTGTACTATGAATATGATGATTTGGGTTGGGACTTCAAATTTGCGTCTTAGTTCAAGAAAGTAAGAGGCTAGTTGTCAGGAGTTGAGCTGTAAATCGGGTGAGGCGAGATGTCAGGCTGTCTTCTGTGCAGGCAGGCAGTATTGTTTGTGCATGCGTTTTTCGACGCGTTCCTATTCTTCTGAGACCATCCCCTTTAGCCGAAGGGCAGTACTGAGCGCCGGCGCAGCCGCCCGATGCAGCGAGCCCAGCCGTTTGATCTACGCGTGGGCGGCCGATGCAGCGAGCCCAGCCATTCGATCTACGCGTTGACTTCCCCCAGTATCTTTCTCTCTCTCCGTACGCAGCGCGAGCACTACCCCGCATCGACTGGACGTCCTCCCGGCCACCAGCCACCACCCGCTCACCTGGACTTCCTTCCTCCGCCGCCCCACGCTGCTGGATGCACTCGCCTCCTCGTCGCCGTCGCAGCTTCTGTCCTTGCTGGTCCAGCACTAAGCCATCGCTCCCGTAGCAAAAACGACGTCGTCTTGAAGCATGTCGACGGCCTTTGTTGTTGCAGCACCTAGAAGCTGTTGCTAAATCTTGAGCTTGCATCGGTTTTCCCTTAAAGAGGAAAGAGTGATGCAGCAAAGTAGCGTAAGTATTTTCCTCAGTTTTTGAGAACCAAGATATCAATCCAGTAGGAAACGACGCACAAGTCACCGAATACATGCACAAACAATCAAGAACTTGTAACCAACGCGATAAGGGGTTGTCAATCCCATCACGGTCACTCGCAAAAGTGAGATCTGATAGAGATAGTAAGTAATATTTTTTGTATTTTTGATGTATAGATTGGAAAGTAAAGATTGCAAAATAGTACTCCCTCCGTTCCTAAATATTTGTCTTTCTAGAGATTTAAACAAGTGACTACATACGGAGCAAAATAAGTGAATCTACACTATAAAATATGTCTATATACATCTGTATGTGATAGTCCATTTGGAATCTCTAAAATGACAAATATTTAGAAACATAGGGAGTAGATCGGAAACTAGCAAGATGTAAACGAGATTCAATATAATGGAAAAGAGATGCAATATAATGGAAAAAAGACCCGGGGGCCATAGATTTCACTAGTGGCTTCTGCTGAGATAGCATGTATTACGGTGGGTGAACAAGTTACCGCCAAGCAATTGATAGAAAAGCGCATAATTATGATGACATCTAAGGCAATGATCATGAACATAGCATCACGTCCGTGTCGAGTAGACCGACTCCTGCCTGCATCTACTACTATTACTCCACACACGGACGGCTATCCAGCATGCATCTAGAGTATTAAGTTCATAAGAACGGAGTAACGCATTAACCAAGATGACATGATGTAGATGGATAAACTAAAGCAATATGATATAAACCCCATCTTTTTATCCTCGATGGCAACAATACAGTACGTGCCTTGCTACCCCTACTATCACTGGGAAAGGACACCGCAAGATTGAACCCAAAGCTAAGCACTTCTCCCATGGCAAGAAAGATCAATCTAGTACGCCAAACTAAACCGATAATTCGAAGAGACTTGCAAAGATATCAAATCATGCATATAAGAATTCAGAGAAGAACCAAATAATATTCATAGATAATCTTGATCATAAATTCACAATTCATCAGATCTTGGCAAACACACCGCAAAAGAATATTACATCGAATAGATCTTCAAGAATATCGCGGAGAACTTTGTATTGAGGATCAAAGAGAGGGAAGCCATCTAGCTAATAACTATGGATCCGAAGGTCTGTGGTAAACTACTCACGCTTCATCGGAGAGGTAGTGGTGTTGATGTAGAAGCCCTCCGTGATCGATTCCCCCTCCGACAGACCGCCGGAAAAGTCCCCAAGATGGGATCTCACGGGTATAAAAGGTTGCGGTGGTGGAAAAGTGGTTTCGTGGCTCCCCCTGATGTTTTTAGGGTATAAGAGTATATATAGGCGAAATAACTAGGTCGATGGAGCTACGAGGGGCCCACGAGGGTGGGGGGCGCGCCTACCCCCTGGGAGCGCCCTCCTGCCTCGTGGACGCCTCGTTGTGTCTCCGACTTAACTCCAAGTCTTCTGGTTTGCTTTCGGTCCAAGAAAGATCATCGCAGAGGTTTCATTTCGTTTTGGACTCCGTTTGGTATTCCTTTTCTGCAAAACTCTAAAATAAGAAAAAAAAACAGAAACTGGCGCTGGGCCTTCGGTTAATAGGTTAGTCTAAAAAATAATATATAAGAGCATATTAAAGCCCATTAAACATCCAAAACAGATAATATAATAGTATGGAACAATCAAAAGTTATAGATACGTTGGAGATGTATCAAGCATCCCCAAGCTTAATTTCTGCTCGTCCTCGAGTAGGTAAATGATAAAAACAGAATTTTTGATGTGGAATGCTACCTAACATATTTATCAATGTAATTTTCATTATTGTGGCATAAATGTTCAGGTCCGAAAGATTCAAGACAAAAATTTAATATTGACATAAAAATAATAATACTTCAAGCATACTAACAAAGCAATCATATCTTTTCAAAATAACATGGCCAAAGAAAGCTATCCCTGCCAAATCATATAGTCTGGTTACGCTTTATCTTCATCATACAAAATATTTAATCATGCACAACCCCGATGGCAAGCCAAGCAATTGTTTCATACTTTTGATGTTCTCAAACTTTTTCAATCTTCACGCAATACATGAGTGTGAGCCATGGACATAACACTATAGGTGGAATAGAATGGTGGTTGTGGAGAAGACAAAAAGGAGAAGATAGTCTCACATCAACTAGGCGTATCAACGGGCTATGGAGATGCCTATCAATAGATATCAATGTGAGTGAGTAGTGATTGCCATACAACAGATGCACTAGAGCTATAAGTGTATGAAGCTCAAAAAGAGACTAAGTGGGTGTGCATCCAACTTGCTTGCTCACGAAGAACTAGGGCACTTTTGAGGAAGTCCATCATTGGAATATACAAGCCAAGTTCTATAATGAAAAATTACCACTAGTATATGAAAGTGACAAAATAGGAGACTCTCTATCATGAAGGTCATGGTGCTACTTTGAAGCACAAGTGTGGAAAAAGGATAGTAGCATTGCCCCTTTTCTCTTTTTCTCTCATTTTTTTATTTGGGCCTTTTCTCCTTTTTTATGGCCTCTTTTTTTATTTTATTTTTTATTTTTCGTCCGGAGTCTCATCCTGACTTGTGGAGGAATCATAGTCTCCATCATCCTTTCCTCACTGGGACAATGCTCTAATAACGAAGATCATCACACTTTTTATTTACTTACAACTCAAGAATTACAACTCGATACTTAGAACAAAATATGACTCTATGTGAATGCCTCTGGCGGGGTACCGGGATGTGCAATGATTCAAGAGTGGCATGTATGAAAAATTATGAATGATGGCTTTGCCACAAATACGATGTCAACTACATGATCATGCAAAGCAATATGACAATGGTGGAGCATGTCATAATAAACGGAATGGTGGAAAGTTGCATGGCGATATCTCGAAATGACTATGAAAATGCCATAATAGGTAGGTATGGTGGCTGTTTTGAGGAAGGTATATGGTGGGTGTATGGTACCGGCGAAGGTTGCACGACACAAAAGAGGTTAGCAATGGTGGAAGGGTGAGAGTGCGTATAATTCATGGACTCAATATTAGTCATAAAGAACTCACATACTTATTGCAAAAATCTATTAATTATCGAAACGAAGTACTACACGCATGCTTCTAGGGGGATAGATTGGTAGGAAAAGATCATCGCTCGTCCCCGACCGCCACTCATAAGGAAGACAATCAATAAATAAATCATGCTTCAACTTCATCACATAACGGTTCACCATACGTGCATGCTACGGGAATCACAAACTTTAGCACAAGTATCTCTTAATTTCACAACTACTCTACTAGCATGACTCTAATATCACCATCTTCATATCTCAAAACAATCATAAAGAATCAAACTTCTCGTGGTATTCAATGCACTTTATATGAAAGTTTTTATTATACCCATCTTAGATGCCCATCATATTAGGACTAATTTTATAACCAAAGCAAATTACCATACTGTTCTAAAAGACTCTCAAAATAATATAAGTGAAGCATGAGAGATCAACAATTTCTATAAAATAAAACCATCGCCATGCTCTAAAAAGATATAAGTGAAGCACTAGAGCAAAATTGTCTAGCTCAAAAGATATAAGTGAAGCACATAGAGTATTCTAATAAATTCCGATTCATGATGTCTCTCCCAAAAAGTGTGTACAGCAAAGATGATTGTGGTAAACTGAAAAGCAAATACTCAAACCATACAAGACGCTCCAAGCAAAGCACATATCATGTGGTGAACAAAAATATAGCCTCAAGTAAAGTTACCGATAGACGAAGATGAAAGTGGGGATGCCTTCCGGGGCATCCCCAAGCTTAGGCTTTTGGTTGTCCTTGAATTTTACCTTGGGATGCCTTGGGCATCCCCAAGCTTAGGATCTTGTCACTCCTTATTCCAAAATTCATCAAATCTTTATCAAAAACTTGAAAACTTCACAACACAAAACTTCAACAGAAAATCTCATGAGCTCTGTTAGTATATGAAAATAAACCACCACTTCAAGGTACTGTAATGAACTCATTCTTTATTTATATTGGTGTTAAACCTACTGCATTCCAATTTCTCTATGGTTCATACCCCCTGATACTACTCATAGATTCATCAAAATAAGCAAACAACACACGAAAAATAGAATCTGTCAAAAACAGAACAGTTTGTAGTAATCTGTAACTTTCGAATACTTTTGTAACTCCAAAAATTCTGAAATAAATTTCTAGTCGTTAGGAATTTGTCTATTAATCTTCTAAAAAAACAATCAACCTAAAAGCACTCTTCTGTAAAAATGACAGCTATTCTTGTGAGCGTAAAAGTTTCTGTTTTTTACAGCAAGATCGCAAAGACTTCACCCAAGTCTTCCCAAAGGTTCTACTTGGCACAAACACTAATTAAAACATAGAAACACATCTAATCAGAAGCTAGATGAATTATTTATTACTAAACATGAGCAAAAAGAAAAGAACAAAAATAAAATTGGGTTGCCTCCCAACAAGCGCTATCGTTTAACGCCCCTGGCTAGGCATAAAAACAAGAATAGATCTAGGTATTGCCATCTTCGGCATGCAATCCATAAGTGGCTCTCGTAATAGATTCATAAGGCAATTTAATTTTCTTTCTAGGAAAGTGTTCCATGCCCTTCCTTAATGGAAATTGGAATCTAATGTTTCCTTCTTTCATATCAATAATTGCACCAATCGTTCTAAGGAAAGGTCTACCAAGAATAATAGGACATGTAAGATTGCAATCTATGTCAAGAACAATGAAATCTACGGGCACATAATTCCTATTTGCAATAATAAGAACGTCGTTAATTCTTCCCATAGGTTTCTTAATGGTGGAATCCGCAAGATGCAAATTTAAAGAACAATCATCAAATTCACGGAAACCTAGCACATCACACAAAGTTTTTGGAATCATGGAAACACTAGAACCAAAATCACACAAAGCATAACATTCATAATCTTTAATCTTAATTTTAATAGTAGGTTCCCACTCATCATAAAGTTTTCTAGGGATAGAAACTTCTAGTTCAAGCTTTTCTTCATAAGATTGCATCAAAGCATCAACGGTATGTTTACTAAAAGCTTTATTTTGATTATAAGCATGAGGAGAATTTAACACGGATTGCAACAAGGAAATACAATCTATTAAAGAACAATTATCATAATTAAATCCCTTGAAATCCAAAATAGTGGGTTCATTGCTATTTAAAGTTTTGACCTCTTCAATCCCACTTTTATCAATTTTTGCATATAGATCTAAAAATTCCGAATCATTGGGACGCCTTTTAACTAAAGTTGACTCATCTCCAGTCCCATCTTTATCAAGATTCATATTGGAAAGCAAAGATTTAATAGGTCACATCAATCTCTTTTAAATCATCATCATTATTATCATGAAAACTAGAAGAACATGCTTTCACAAACCAATCTTTTTTAGCACGCATCCTAGCGGTTCTTTCTTTGCACTCATCAATGAAAATTCTCATGGCTTTGAGAGACTCATTGATATCATGCTTAGGTGGAATAGATCTAAGTTTCAAGAAATCAACATCAAGAGAAATTCTATCCATGTTCCTAGCTAACTCATCAATCTTAAGCAATTTTTCTTCAATCAAAGCATTGAAATTCTTTTGCGAAGTCATAAATTCTTTAACACTATTCTCAAAATCAGAGGGCAACTTATTAAAATTTCCATAAGAGTTGTTGTAGGAATTACCATAATTATTAGAGGAATTACTAGGAAACGTCCTAGGATTAAAATTGCCTCTATACGCGCTGTTACCAAAATTGTTCCTACCAACAAAATTCACATCCATAGATTCATTATTATTCTCAATCAAAGGTGACACATGCATATCATTAGGATCAGAAGAAACACTTTTATTAGCAAATAATTTCATAAGTTCATCTACCTTTTCACTCAAAACATTAATCTCTTCAACCGCATGAACTTTTTTACTAGTGGATCTTTCGGTGTGCCATTAAGAATAATTAACCATAATATTATCTACGAGTTTAGTAGCCTCTCCTAAAGTGATTTCCATAAAAGTGCCTCTCGTGGCCGAATCTATAAGATTTCTGGAAGCAAATTCAATCTGGCATAAATTTTTTGTATTATCATCCACAAATTCAAACCATGTGTAGGGCAATTACGTATCACTAATTTCATCCTCTCCCAAGCTTGTGCAACATGCTCATGATCAAGTTGCTTGAAATTCATAATATCGTTCCTAAGGGAGATGATCTTAGCGGGAGGAAAATACTTAGAGATAAAAGCATCTTTGCACTTATGTGATCATGCACGCAAACGTGTACGATCAAGATCAGGGACTCACGGGAAGATATCACAACACAACTCTAAAAGTAAAAATAAGTCATACAACCATCATATTACAAGCCAGGGGCCTCGAGGGCTCGAATACAAGTGCTCGAACATAAACGAGTCAGTGAAAGCAACAATATCTGAGTACAAACATAAGTTAAGCAAGTTTGCCTTAAGAAGGCTAGCACAAACTGGGGTACAGATCGAAAGAGGCGCATGCCTCCTGCCTGGGATCCTCCTAAACTACTCCTGGTCGTCGTTAGCGGCCTACACGTAGTAGTAGGCACCTCCAGTGTAGTAAGAGTCATCGTCGACGGTGGCGTATGGCTCCTGGGCTCCGGCATCTGGTTGCGACAACCAGGTAGAAGGGAAAGGGGGAAAAGAGGGAGAAAAGCAACCGTGAGTACTCATCCAAAGTACTCGCAAGCAAGGAGCTACACTACATATGCATGGGTATATGTGTAAAAAGGCAATACCGGTGGACTGAACTGCAGAATGCCAGAATAAGAGGGGGATAGCTAGTCCTATCGAAGACTACGCTTCTGGCAGCCTCCGTCTTGCAGCATGTAGAAGAGAGTAGATTGAAGTCCTCCAAGTAGCATCGCATAGCATAATCCTACCCGACAATCCTCCCCTCGTCGCCCTGTGGAAAAGAGATCACCGGGTTGTCTGTGGAACTTGTCTGTGTGTGTTTTATTAAGTATCCGGTTCTAGTTGTCATAAGGTCAAGGTACAACTCTGGGTCGTCCTTTTACCGAGGGACACAGCTATTCGAATAGATAAACTTCCCTGCAGGGGTGCACCACATAACCCAACACGCTCGATCCCATTTGGCCGGACACACTTTCCTGGGTCATGCCCGGCCTCGAAAGATCAACACGTCGCAACCCCATCTAGGCACAGCAGAGAGGTCAGTACGCCAGTCTAAATCCTATGCGCGCGGGGTCTGGGCCCATCGCCCATTGCACACCTGCACATTGCGTACGCGGCCGGTGAGCAGACCTAGCAACCTCCATTACAAAGGAAGTTGCGTTACGCAGTCCAACCCGGCACGCGCCACTCAGTCGCTGACGTCGCGAAGGCTTCGGCTGATACCACGACGTCGAGTGCCCATATCTTTCCCGCGTAGTTGGTTAGTGCGCATAGGCCAGTGGCCAGACTCAGATCAAATACCAAGATCTCGTTAAGCGTGTTATTATGAAGCAACTGCGCACACCGACCAGGGCCAGGCCCACCTCTCGCCTAGGTGGTCTCAACCTGTCCTGTCGCTCCGCCACAAAGATCCACACAGAGGGCCGTCGGGACAAAGGTCCTTTCAGCCCCCAATCCGTGAATCACTCACGGGCACTCAACGAGCCGACCCGACTTTAGTCACCATCTGTATAATATGTATATATGTATAGTATATACCCGTGATCACCTCCCGAGTGATCACAGCCCAATGGTATAGCAAGGCAGACTGACAAGAATGAAGGACCAATGATGATAAACTAGCATCCTATACTAAACATTTAGGATTGCGGGTAAGGTATCAATGACTGTAGCAACAATGACAGGCTATGCAACAGAATAGGAGTAACCGAACAGTAACATGCTACACTACTCTAATGCAAGCAGTATAGAGAAGAATAGGCGATATCTGGTGATCAGGGGGGGCTTGCCTGGTTGCTCTGGCAAGAAGGAAGGGTCGTCAACTCCGTAGTCGAACTGGGCAGCAGCAGCGTCGGTCTCGTAGTCTACCGGAGGGAAGGGGGGAAGAAATAGTAAATACAATGCAAACATAAGCATGACGATGCATGACATGACAATGAGCGGGGTTAGGTGCGCCCTAACGCGGTAGTAGGTGATACCGGCGAAAGAAGGAAACATCCGGGAAAGTATCCACGGTGTTTCGCGTTTTCGGACAGGTGATCCGGAGGGGGAAAGTTGAAGGTTCACTATGCTAGAGATGTGTGGCGGACGAACGGGATGCGTATCCGGATTCGTCTCGTCGTCCTGCGCAACTTTCATGTAGAAAACATTTTCATCTCAGCTACGGTTTATTTTCTATGTTTTTCTAAAGTTTTAATAATTTTCTAATTTATTATTATTAAATTAATTCGAAATTAGTATTATTGCATCAGCATGACGTCAGCAGTCAACAGAGGTGTTGACTGGTCAAACTGACATGAGGGTCCCGCCTGTCATTGACTGATTAACTAACTAACAGTTAATTAGGTTAATTAGCGATTAGATTAATCTAATTATGATTAATTAACTTAATTAATTTAATTAATTAATTAATTAAATTTATTATTATTATTATTAATATCTTTTTTTATAAAATCGTTCTGGGGCTAGGCCCCACATGTCATAGGGCCAGCGGGCCTTAACGGGCACGATGCTAATGGGCGATGGTGCGGGTGCCCAAGGGGCACTGAGCACGCACGACGCACACCGGCGCCGGCAGCGGCCAGAGCCAGGGAGGCGGCAGAGGGGAGGATGGCCGCGGCGGCGGAGGTGGCTGCGGCAGGGAGCGGGAGCAGCAGGGCGGTATCGGCTCCGATGGCGGGATGCACGGCGCGGCGGGTGGCCTCCGGCGAGCAGTGATGAGGGGGCGAGGTCCAGCAGCAGCAGAAGCAGCGAGGAACAGGGGGGCACGGTGAGGCAAGGCAGGACGACGGCCTGGGCGTAGGGCGTCGCCTTCCGTGGCAGGACGAGGCTGGCACGGGCGTGTCTGCGGTGGACAACAAGAGTGCGCGCGAGACGGAGAGAGAGGGAGGGCCGGGGTCGAGGGCGCGCCTGGGGCGCGGCCAGTGTGGGGAGGCAGGGAGTGGGAGCAGCACGGGCATGGCCACACGCGAGGCGCGGGCGCAGCCGACGCGGCCAGGGGCGGCGCCGTACAGCGAGCAGGGAGAGGAAGGAGGGGGTGGCGGCTCACAGGGGGCCGTAGGGTCCAGGGCAACAGGGCGCGGGGAGGAGGTGGAGACGACGCATCGTGGAGGAGGCAGACCGGCGAGGAGGAGGAGGCAGACCGGCGAGGAGGTCCGGCGAGGCAGGCCGCGACGGTGGCGTTCCGTGCGGCGGCGGCGGTTCGATCCCTCCGATCTAATCAGGGGGCGCGGAGGAGGGGAGAGGGGGAGGCGCTAAGATGAGGGCGGGGGCCGGCGAGGCGGCTTCAGGCGACGGTGATGGGGTCGGCCCGATCCGATCTGGATCGGGTGAGAGGGAGAGACGAGGGAGTGGGGGGAAGTGGGTGCGGTAGTAGTTAGGGTTCGGGATGTGGGGGATAAGGAAGGCGGGGTGGGCTGGGCGGTTGTGGCCTGGTGGGTAACTGGGCCACAGCCTAGCACGGGGCTTTGTTTCTCTTTTTTTAATCTTTTCTGTTTTTATTTTATTTCCACTTTTCTGTTTTCTATTATAGTTTTAATAGCTTTTAGTTTTGTAAAATTATAAGACCACTACCTAAATGGAGGTTGCAAATTAGCCCACCGCCACAATATATTTTGGTATTTAAAATATTTAGTTCACATTTTTATAAATTTCAAAAGGGCATTTATAATAGGTTTAGCTGTTGTTTTATTTATTTTAGTGCATTTGAATACTTTAGAGAAGAGTGGTTTGTTCTCCATAATTACCTACGCATTATTTGGCACGACCCGAACATTTTAGTTTTAATATTTGAAAACTTTTAGTGTTTGCTTGATTTGAATTTTATTTCGAACCGGTTTCGAACTAACACGAGATTAGCGACAGTAATCGAGGTGACGTGGCATCATTAGCAGAGGTTCACTGTAGCTTAAATATCCTGGCGTCACAATTCTCCTCCACTACAAGAAATCTCGTCCCGAGATTTAAGAGGGGGTCAAGGGGGAAGGGATTTGGTTACGAAATTCTAACAGGTCTTCTCGGTGTTGGTTGCTCTTCTCGAAGAGATCTATCCAATACGTTGATGCTTTCATTCCTCTGCTCCAGGTCATCATGATGAAGTCGTCCTCCTTTCTTCAAGAACTCCATCGTTCTTATGAATAGGAAAGGGGCAGCTTGTCAACAGTAGAATGCTATAAGGGGTAATCGTCTGGGGTTTTCCCTGTGAATGAACAAATGAGTATCTCTCGAGTTAAACAAATCGAGAGCAAGGTAAGAAGGTACAACAAGGAGTTCCAAGCAGATAGACAATCATTCGATGCCTGAAAAAGAGTGTGAAAGGGGTTCAAAGCATCACGTTTAAGTATTGCATCTGATACCTGAACAGGTCACTAGGAAGGTGGCTCATGAATTACACACAAAGCCAAGCGTGAGTATTGACTTTGGGAACAAGGGTGTACAGGAGAGTCAGGTTTCGATCCTGGGACCTGTGGGTTATGGGCCCACCATGTGGGTGAAAAGTAGGAAGGGCGGTAACGTCTTGCCCGATCATGTAAGCAAGGCATGTCAGAGGATAGAATGTCAGTTATGTCGGCAACAACATCGGTACCAAGGGCGAGGGACGAAGAGAACCATTTTCCGGCTCGTTGAACGAGGCGGACCAATAGGCAAAGTTCTCGTCCATCGGTGGTTACCGGAATGTCATCAACAATAGCAACAAGGTCTTACCGACAGAGTGGTACAACGAGGTGTTTGCACAAGCAGGGAATTATTACTGCTTATATCATATAAACCTCAAGAAGGTTAAACAAACAATGGAAAGGAAAATGTGATTATCAGATTAAACAGAACAATGGAAAGGAAAATGTGTTTAAACACATATTTCAAGGGTATATCCTTTCCAAGGACAAGGAGAGCATGATATCCATGACAGGATAGAAAGCAGAAAACCCTTTAGGTAAGGGGAGAGAAATCTCATGACATTACCCATACAACGGTGTTTGGGTAACTGAGCAGGAAACATTTAGCATTAGGCTTCAAATGTCCTTGTTGAAAATCGGAGTACCATAGACATGCTTCGGGATAGCATTGACATGGTCATCAGGTGAAGATCATACTTTGGAAACACAAAGGGTCCATCAGGAATAACTTGTAGAATAAGTCTTACAATTTCCTCATGGAAGAATGGATAACCTTGCTAAAAAGGAATCTATAACAATAGGGCCTCCGGCCAGGTGGGCTAGGCACGACAACAACTTACCGGGTCACATAAAGACCAATGTTATAACTCTTGGAAATATGTCCCAACTATCATATCTGACCGAGATTCAGATCTGATTAGTGCCAGGATACCTCAGACTCGGGATGCCTGAGAAGAAAAGGTGTAGCACAAATTGACGAGATGACAATGTAAGATCCTTGGGAAATGAACTATGGCAGCGAGTTCCGAAACAAGATTTCATCATTAAACCAAGGAGAGGATGAGGAGGTGGCTGATGGACTCAGCGACAATCCATTGAAATTTCTAGAAAGATAATTTTCCACAGTTATGTGAACAAGGAGATAACATTTGTCGGATCAAATGATATAATGATGTATCTAGGAAAACATACACAAACAAACATTGATTGAAAAGTGCACCCGAAATATGGTCTTATGTAGCATGATCAATGTTAGAATAATGATTCAATAAGTAATAGACTTAGACTAAAACTATCGAACATTAACTTCAAAGTAATAGGGTTGCTAGAAGTACAGAATCCGAACAACACCGTTCACTTAATGGTATCCTGGTTAGAACCAACACAGGAACCAAGAAAGAAGGTGATGGAGAGAAGTATCACTATTTCAAGAATTCTTAAGAGGTGGAACAATCCTCACAACATTCTTGATATAGAAGACAGTAATACTACAAGGTAGAACATAATACAGGTTCGATAGCAAGTCGCATCCACAACATGAACAAGTTTGTGATGAAAGGAAGATAAGGATGTTGTCGATGGTAATTCAAATTACCAAGGGACGAGGATGGCACTTATCATCATGAATTTGATTTGATATCCTGGAAGGAGTCAAAATGTTGATGATGATCACGACAATTTTGTCGAGAGGCTCCACGAAGAAGCAATCGAACAACGACTGCATTGAGCCAAGGACTGATGCAACGAAAGATTATAGGAACCACAGATATGACACAAACTCGGAATCAAGTTTGTTGTTCGAGGTAAAACGATAAGATGAGGAAATCGATGTAAGCTTAGCTAATCATCAAAAATTGTACTCCGGGAGTAAGGAACAAGTAGCACAGTTAAAATCGCCAAGACAATGATATAGCCGAGTAGGCTAGGAAAGACTTGAAGGATTATTAAACTCATAAGCAACGAAATTACTTAGGATTATCGAACCGGAATGCAGAATCAGTTCACATATCGGTGTTCTTGGTTGACGACAACCCAGAACCCAGGAAAATTGGAATCGGCGAGAAATAACAGTTGATGAAGACCTGATAAGAAGTTATGCAGTTCCATGATATTCTTGAGATACCAGAGTGTAATACTCGATGGTAGATCAAAGTAAAGGTTGGGCAGGCATACTGATCTGCAGAAGACAAGTACTTTAACTTGTCCGAGAAATAGAATCAAGCGAGAACAATCATGGTCAGATCCACGATTGCAAAGGGTCAATTCACAAATACCAGATGATAGTTATCAAGGAAATAGTTATTATTACAAGAAGCTTCCATGATAGGATCTACATCGTGTCCATGGGCATGAACACAAAGTTCAAGGTCGACTCCCACTTCTTTAATGCATAACCTTTCATTCACTTCTCGCCTTCAACGAAGTTGTGGTGTTGAAATTTTATCTGACATAACACCAGTAGAGTATGACCCGTAGTAGTTTCCGGGTTCACACAGATTAGAAGAGGCATATGTCCAACCCATTGGGGCCTCTTAGGAACATATACCACAACTTCAGGGGTAAATAACTTGAGCTCAGAAGCAGAGCATGTTTGGCCAAAGGAGAGGATACCAATTACCAAAGGCATTATGTATCAGGGAGGATTCATAAGGCGGTAAAATATGAAGGACACTGTCGAATAGTAATCCAACAAAGGATTTGACGGTCCATAACAGAGCTAATATGAGCATCGGCACACAATCAGATAAAGAAACAATGCAAAGGCATCTGATTATAGAACATCTGAATAATTCGATGCTTAGATATCAAAGGAATTATGATTTCCAAAATGAAGGATCAGAAGTAGACGCTCTGATTAAGAATGGATAAGTCGAACAGACTTAGGGGTACAATCAACGGCAATTTGATTGGTCGAGAACCAGCTCATGTTTAAAATGACATCTGAGCCGAAAGGATGAATTCTACGATTTGATTGAGGTTTGCGAGCATTCGGAAAATAAAGAATCAAGGGGAACGAAATGATAGTGACAAAGGATGTCAATGGAGATTGGTAGAAATATGGAATTAACCATGGTACCGGAAGGCAAGGAATTCAGGAGCAATAGGCTCCTAAGGATTTCCAGAAGACCGAATAGTATCCTGAAGAATTTTGTGAAACACAAAAACAACTAGAAATGAAGAAATCCTCGATAAGTGTGAGAATTTATGCGTCGGTGTAATCATGCAAAAAAGAGCTGCAAGACAGTAAGCACAAAGGATTCTCAGAATAGCGGGAAGTAGTTCAGGGTATCTTGTAGTAACAAGAGTAATCGAGAATGAAGGTAAGGGTGGCAAGTATAAGTAGCTATCCATAGGGATGTCTCTGTGGTAGGGTTGCAAGCCCGATGAGCACATGTTCTCAAAAGAACATCAGAGAGTATCTTCGGAATCTTCTGGTTGCAGCAGGCGATCATCTGGAGTGAGGGGCTCTCCGGGAGAAACTATTTTTGAGAATCTAAAGTAAGTCTTTTTTGCAAAATCATTTAACCCTAATAGAAGAGAGATAAGAGTCCCAGAGAATAGACAAGGAATAAAAGATTCTAATACCACCCAATGGCGACGTGGGCCCGTAAGACGCACAACCAAGTTAGTAAAAGTTCTGTAATGTCTAGACTCAACTTCAGCCAAGGAGTGTGGAAGGGGGATTCCTACAAGCAGTCGGCTCTGATACCAACTTGTGACGCCCCCGATTCAATAGTACACTAATCATGCATGTAAACGTGTATGATCAAGATCAGGAACTCATGGGAAGATATCACAACACAACTCTAAAAGTAAAAATAAGTCATACAAGCATCATATTACAAGCCAGGGGCCTCAAGGGCTCAGACAAGTGCTCGAACATAAACGAGTCAGCGAAAGCAACAATATCTGAGTACAAACAAAAGTTAAGCTAGTTTTCCTTAAGAAGGCTAGCACAAACTGGGATACAGATCGAAAGAGGCGCAGGCCTCCTGCCTGGGATCCTCCTAAACTACTCCTGGTCGTTGTCAGCAGCCTACACATAGTAGTAGGCACCTCCAGTGTAGTAAGAGTCGTCGTCGACGGTGGCGTCTGGCTCCTGGGCTCCGGCATCTGGTTGCGACAACCAGGTAGAAGGGAAAGGGGGAAAAGAGGGAGAAAAGCAACCGTGAGTACTCATCCAAAGTACTCGCAAGCAAGGAGCTACACTACATATGCATGGGTATATGTGTAAAAAGGCAATATCGATGGACTGAATTGCAGAATGCCAGAACAAGAGGGGGATAGCTAGTCCTATCGAAGACTACGCTTCTGGCAGCCTCTGTCTTGCAGCATGTAGAAGAGAGTAGATTGAAGTCCTCCAAGTAGCATCACATAGCGTAATCCTACCCGGCAATCCTCCCCTCGTCGCCCTGTGGAAAAGCGATCACCGGGTTGTCTGTGGGACTTGTCTGGGTGTGTTTTATTAAGTATCCGGTTCTAGTTGTCATAAGGCCAAGGTACAACTCCGGGTCGTCCTTTTACTGAGGGACACGGCTATTCGAATAGATAAACTTCCCTGCAGGGGTGCACCACATAACCCAACACGCTCGATCCCATTTGGCCGGACACACTTTCCTGGGTCATGCCTGGCCTCGAAAGATCAACACGTCGCAGCCCCACCTAGGCACAACAGAGAGGTCAGCACGCCAGTCTAAATCCTATGCACGCACGGGTCTGGGCCCATTGCCCATTGCACACCTGCACGTTGCGTACGCGGCCGGTGAGCAAACCTAGCAACCTCTATTACAAAGGAAGTTGTGTTACACAGTCCAACCCGGCGCGCGCCGCTTAGTCGCTGACATCACGAAGGATTCGGCTGATACCACGACGTCGAGTGCCCATATCTTTCCTGCGTAGTTGGTTAGTGCGTATAGGCCAGTGGCCATACTCAGACCCAATACCAAGATCTTGTTAAGCGTGTTATTATGAAGCAACCGCGAACGCCGACCAGGGCCAGGCCCACCTCTCGCCTAGGTGGTCTCAACCTTCCCTGTCGCTCCGCCACAAAGATCCACACAGAGGGCCGTCGGGACAAAGGTCCTTTCAGCCCCCAATCCGTGAATCACTCGCGGGCACTCAACGAGCCGACCCGACTTTAGTCACCATCTATATAATATGTATATATGTATAGTATATACTCGTGATCACCTCCCGAGTGATCACGGCCCAATAGTATAGCAAGGCAGACTGACAAGAATGTAGGGCCAATGATGATAAACTAGCATCCTATACTAAACATTTAGGATTGCGGGTATGGTATCAATGATTGTAGCAACAATGACAGGCTATGCAACAGAATAGGAGTAACCGAACAGTAACATGCTACACTACTCTAATGCAAGCAGTATAGAGAAGAATAGGCGATATCTGGTGATCAAGGGGGGGGGGGGCTTGTCTGGTTGCTCTGGCAAGGAGGGGTCGTCAACTCCGTAGTCGAACTGGGCAGCAGCAGCGTCAGTCCCTTAGTCTACCAGAGGGAAGAGGGGGAAGAAACAGTAAATACAATGCAAACATAAGCATGATGATGCATGACATGACAACGAGCGAGGTTAGGTGCGCCCTAATGCGGTAGTAGGTGATACCGGCGAAAGGGGGAAACATCCGGGAAAGTATCCCCGGTGTTTCGCGTTTTCGGACAGGTGATCCGGAGTGGGAAAGTTGCATGTTCACTATGCTAGGGATGTGTGGCGGACGAACGGGACGCGTATCCGTATTCGTCTCGTCGTTCTGCACAACTTTCATGTAGAAAACATTTTCATCTAAGCTATGGTTTATTTTCTATGTTTTTCTAAAGTTTTAATCATTTTCTAATTTATTATTATTAAATTAATTCGAAATTAGTATTATTGCATCAACATGACGTCAGCAAACAACAGAGGTGTTGACTGCTCAAACTAACATGAGGGTCCCGCCTATCATTGACTGATTAATTAACTAACAGTTAATTAGTGATTAGATTAATCTAATTATGATTAATTAACTTAATTAATTTAGTTAATTAATTGATTAATTAAATTTATTATTATTATTATTATTATCATCATCATCATCATTATCAATCTCTTTTTTTTATAAAATCGTTCTGGGCTAGGCCCACATGTCATAGGGCCAGCGGGCCTTAACGGGCACAGTGCTAACGGGCGGTGGTGCGGGTGCCCGAGGGGCACTGAGCACGCACGACGCACTCCGGCGCCGGTGGCGGCTAGAGCCAGGGAGGCGACAGAGGGGGGATGGCCACGGCGGCGGAGGTGGCTGCGGCAGGGAGCAGTAGGGCGGTACCTCGCCGATGGCGGGATGCACGACGCGGCGGGTGGCCTACGGCGAGCAGTGACGAGGGGGCGAGGTCCAGCAGCAGCAGAAGCAGCGAGGAACAGGGGGGCACAGCGAGGCAAGGCAGGGCAACGACCCAGGCGTAGGGCGTCGCCGTCCGGGGCAGGACGAGGCTGTCACGGGCGTGTCTGCGGCGGACAGCGCGAGTGCGCGCGAGACAGAGAGAGAGGGAGGGTCGAGGGCGCGGCTGGGGCGCGGCCAGTGTGGGGAGGCGGGAAGTGGGAGCAGCACGGGCATGGCCACGCGCGAGGCGCGGGCGCAGCCGACGCGGCCGGGGGCGGCGCCGTACAACGAGCAGGGAGAGGAAGGAGGGGGTGGCGGCTCACAAGGGGGCGTAGGGTCCGGGGCAATGGGGCGCCGGGAGGAGGTGGAGATGACGCGTCGTGGAGGAGGCAGACCAGCGAGGAGGAGGAGGCAGGCCGGCGAGGAGGTCCGGTGAGGCAGGCCGTGGCGGTGGCGTTCCATGCGGCGGCGGCGGTTCGATCCCCCCGATCCAGTTGGGGGGGCGTGGAGGAGGGGAGAGGGGGGCGCTAGGACGAGGGCGGGGGCCGGCGAGGCGGCTTCGGGCGACGGAGATGGGGTCGGCCCGATCCGATCTAGATCAGGTGAGAGGGAGAGACGAGGGAGTGGGGGGAAGTGGGTGCGGTAGCAGTTAGTGTTCGGGATGTGGGGGGATAAGGGAGGCGGGGTGGGCCGGTCGGTTGTGGCCTGGTGGGCAACTGGGCCACGGCCCAGCAGGGGGCTTTGTTTCTCTTTTTTTAATCTTTTCTGTTTTTATTTTATTTTCACTTTTCTGTTTTCTATTATAGTTTTAATAGCTTTTAGTTTTGTAGAATTATAAGACCAGTACCTAAATGGAGGTTGCAAATTAGCCCACCGCCACAATATATTTTGGTATTTATAATATTTAGTTCGCATTTTTATAAATTTCAAAAGGGCATTTATAATAGGTTTAGCTGTTGTTTTATTTATTTTAGTACATTTGAATACTTTACAGAAGAGTGGTTTGTTCTCCATAATTACCTACGCATTATTTGGCACAACCCGAACATTTTATGTTTAATATTTGAAAACTTTTATTGTTTGCTTGATTTTGAATTTGAATTCGAACCGGTTTCGAACTAACACGAGATTAGCGATAGTAATCGAGGTGACGTGGCATCATTAGCAGAGGTTCACTGTAGCTTAAATATCCGGGCGTCACAACTTATTCCAAGAGTCAATACTATTTTTAGGCAAAGATGAGAACCAAGTTTTAGCACGATCTCTAAGCGAAAACGGAAATAATATCATTATCCACATCTTTCTTCTTTTGCATATCGTACAAATCAACGAAGTTGTTTAGATGGGTTGCGGCATCTTCACTAGGAAGGCCAGAGAATTGATCTTTCATAACAAGATTCAACAAAGCGGCATTAATTTCACGAGATTCAGCATTGGTAGTAGGAGCAACCGGAGTGCTAATAAAGTCATTGCTGTTGGTATTGAAAAAGTCACACAATTTAGTATTATCTTGACCATCATGACAAGTAATCAATCCAACACACAAGCACACAAGAAGCAAGCGAAAAGAGACGAACGGAAGAGGGGCCAAGAAAAGGCAAAAGTTTTCGAAAATCGTTTTAGAAGTGGGGGAGAGGAAAATGAGAGGCGAACGGAAAATAATGTAATGCAAGGGAGAAGAGTTTATGATGAGTACTTGGTATGGCTTGACTTGGCATGGATCTCCCCGGCAACGGCTCCAGAAATCCTTCTTGCTACCTCTTGAGCTTGCGTTGGGTTTCCCTTGAAGAGGAAAGAGTGATGCAACAAAGTAGCGTAAGTAATTCCCACAGTTTTTTAGAACCAAGGAATCAATCCAGTAGGAGATGATGCACAAGTCACTGAATACCTGCATAAACAATCAAGAACTTACAACCAACGCGATAAATGGGTTGTCAATCCCTTCACGGTCACTCGCAAAAGTGAGATCTGGTAGAGATAGTAAAGTAATATTTTTGGTATTTTTGATGCATTGATTGGAAAGTAAAGATTGCAAAATAGTAGATCGGAAACAAGCAAGATGTAAACGAGATTCCATATAATGGAAAAGAGATGCAATATAATGGAAAAGAGATGCAATATAGTGGAAAAGAGACCAGGGGGCCATATGTTTCACTAGTGGCTTCTCTCGAGATAGCATGTATTACGATGGGTGAACAAATTACCGCCAAGCAATTGATAGAAAAGCGCATAATTATGATGACATCTAAGGCAATGATCATGAATATAGGCATCACGTCCATGTCAAGTAGACCGACTCATGCCTGCATCTACTACTATTACTCCACACACGGACCGCTATCCAGCATGCATCTAGAGTATTAAGTTCATAAGAATGGAGTAACGCATTAAGCAAGATGTCATGATGTTGATGGATAAACTAAAGCAATATGATATAAACCCCATATTTTTATCCTCGATGGCAACAATACAATACGTGCCTTGCTGGCCCTACTGTCACTGAGAAAGGACACCGCAAGATTGAACCCAAAGCTAAGCACTTCTCCCATGGCAAGAAAGATCAATCTAGTAGGCCAAACTAAACCGATAATTCGAAGAGACTTGCAAAGATATCAAATCATGCATATAAGAATTCAGAGAAGAACCAAATAATATTCATAGATAATCTTGATCATAAATCCATAATTCATCGGATCTCGGCAAACACACCGCAAAAGAATATTACATCGAATAGATCTCCAAGAACACCGAGGAGAACTTTGTATTGAGAATCAAAGAGAGAGAAGAAGCCATCTAGCTAATAACTATGGACCCGAAAGTCTGTGGTAAACTACTCACGCTTCATCGGAGATGTAATGGTGTTGATGTAGAAACCTTTCGTGATCGATTCCCCGTCCGGCAGATCGCTAGAAAAGGCCCCAAGATGGGATCTCACGGGTACAGAAGGTTGCGGCGGTGGAAAAGTGGTTTCGTGGCTCCCCCTGATGTTTTTAGGGTATAAGAGTATATGTAGGCGAAAGAACTAGGTCGGTGGAGCTACGAGGGGCCCACGAGGGTGGGGGTGTGCCTACCCCCCTTGGAGCGCCCTCCTGCCTCATGGACACCTCGTTGCATCTCCGACTTCAACTCCACGTCTTCTAGTTTGCTTTCGGTCCAAGAAAGATCATTGCGAAGGTTTTATTCCGTTTGGACTCCGTTTGGTATTCCTTTTCTGCAAAACTCTAAAATAGGCAAAAAACACAAACTGGTACTGGGCCTTCGGTTAATAGGTTAGTCCCAAAAATAATAAAAAGAGCATATTAAAGCCCATTAAACATCCAAAACAGATAATATAATAGCATGGAACAATCAAAAATTATAGATACGTTGGAGACATATCTACCGCCGTCGTAGCACATCCGTCGTTGCACAGTCGTGCCGCTGGCCTCAGCTCTCAATGTCGCTGCTCGCACTATTGGTGCACAAGTTGAAGCTTTTCTTCATACCTTTTGAAGCTTTTTTTCATGTTGGTTGAAACTTTTTTGCATATTGAAGCTTTCCACCGTGTTGATTGAAGCTTTTTTCATCTACGATCGAAGCTTGTTCTGTAAACGGTTGCAACTATTTTTGTCTTGCAGTGTCCGGTTGAAAGATTGTATATCTTTCGGTTGAATCTTTTTTCACCTAAGGTTGAAACTTTTTTCGTAACGGTTGCAACTTTTTCAGTTTTGGAGTGGTTGTTGAAGCTTCCTCTGTTCATGGTTGAAGCTTTTTCTATCTAGGCTTGAAGCTTTTTTGGCAATGGTTGCAACACTCATATCGGTGGTTGTAGCTTTTTTTGTGTCTGGTTCCAGCTTTTGCCCGTGCACTATGCTTGGTTGTAGCTTTCTACTCTTCGGTTATAGCTTTCACCAAAGCTAGTTGTAGCTTGCGATGCTGCCGGCTGTTAGCACTGCCCTCATCTGGCTTCACAGAGTTTGTTCGGTTGATGCAAAAAAAGGTTCGTAGCTCGCATCACCGCCGCCGGCTGCAGAAGCCCAACAAGGAAGCTTGGAGCAGTAGTGGGGTGTGCTGTTGCAACAATAGTGGTGAGGGGCATGCAAACGGCGGTTCTAGAGGGGATGAAGAGATAGAGAAGGGGGGTAGGTCAAGGTCAAGGGAGCTGTCTCCATGGTTGTTCGAGTTGAGAGGCTCGCTGGATACGAGGAGCATGCGAGGTTGGCGCCTAGAAGGCCATGGAGATGTGCTAGTGGATGGTGCAAAGAAGAAGTGAAAAAGGAGAGAGATGCGTTGGTGGATGGTGAGAGGAGGAAGACACCCAGGAGGGGATAAGGTGGGCCTACAAAGAGCGAGCACGCTGTCCGTAGGATCGCTTTCATCCAGCGTGTCACGCGCGTCCGGCGTAACTGTTCGGCCGGCGCGCCAGATAGAAACGTTCCGAAAGGAGTGTTATAGCCGAAAGGAGTGTTAGGGCAACTTCAATGCGACGACCCAAATGGACGCGTTTTTTGTCCGTTTGGGTCGGCCAAACGGACATATGGATTCGCATTTTGACTTGGATCGGCCGGTGCGCCTAATGGCTAGCAGAACCATATTTGTGTGTGTCAAAAAAGCTTCGTAAACACACGGTTGAAATAAACATAAATGGTCGGTCAACCGCCGATCGAAGTCCACTTAAACATTAAAAAAAACTCCGCGCCCGCACGCTGCCTTATGCCTCGCCCTTGCCCTTGCCCCTGTCGCTGTCGCCAGTGAGGTCTATGAAGGCAGGCAGCGGCCCGAGCCACCCGAACGCGCTCTGCTAGGACGCCAAGGCAGCCTCCTCCAACGTCTGTTGTGGCGGCGACGGGCGCACTCCTCCTCCTCGCAGCGCGGCTCCTCCTTCTCGCGCACCCAGAGCATCTGCCGCTTGGCGTTGGCCTGCTCCTCGGCGAGCCGGTGCGCCTTCCAGTGCTCCAGGTGGGTCGCCTCCTCCACCGGCGAGGCGACGTAGTGGACGGGACGCACACTCACCCACTCACGGAGGTCGCCGGTCCACGAGTAGGACTCCTCGAGCCAAGCGGGCGGCGGCGGCGACCGCTTATGTGTGGGCTTCGGCTCCGGCTCGGCCTTGGGCTCGATGACAGGTGGCAGCGGCGGGACATAGAGGGGAGCATGGACGAGGCGCGCGGGAAGAGCTCGCGCCGACACTGAACTTCCCCTTCCCCTTCCCATTGAAGAAGCCCATGACTAGCCGGCTAGGGTTTCGGTTGTCGGTGAGGGAGCAAGCGTGTCCGGATGTGGGCGGGGGATGGAAGTGGATGCGGCCGTCCCGTGCCCCCACCGCACGTTTGCCTTAAAAAGGACGGCCACGCGGCGAGGTAGGTGGTCGCGTTTAATATGACCGCAAGCGTTAGTTAGGCGGCCGACAGATGAGGGTGTGTCGTGTCCTTTTTGTATTCGCGTGAATGCAAACCATGCGCAAATTTGGGCCTGAAATACGTCGAGATGGACACCGAGCGGACGCGGTTTGGGTCTGCGGCGCTTTGGTCCGTTTCGGCCCAAACGGACACGCGATGACGAATTGGGTCGCTGCGGAATTGGGGAGCTCCTATTGGAGGCATTCTGCGTCAAACAACGACATGACACACGCATGAAACCCTCGACTGGGCCGGCCCAATACAGCGAGCGTGCATGTTTGCTTGTTCAGTAGCGCTGCGATGTTATGTTTTTAAAAAAGCAAAGTCCACTTAAACATTAAAAAAAACTCCGCGCCCGCACGCTGCCTTATGCCTCGCCCTTGCCCTTGCCCCTGTCGCTGTCGCCAGTGAGGTCTATGAAGGCAGGCAGCGGCCCGAGCCACCCGAACGCGCTCTGCTAGGACGCCAAGGCAGCCTCCTCCAACGTCTGTTGTGGCGGCGACGGGCGCACTCCTCCTCCTCGCAGCGCGGCTCCTCCTTCTCGCGCACCCAGAGCATCTGCCGCTTGGCGTTGGCCTGCTCCTCGGCGAGCCGGTGCGCCTTCCAGTGCTCCAGGTGGGTCGCCTCCTCCACCGGCGAGGCGACGTAGTGGACGGGACGCACACTCACCCACTCACGGAGGTCGCCGGTCCACGAGTAGGACTCCTCGAGCCAAGCAGGCGGCGGCGGCGGCGACCGCTTATGTGTGGGCTTCGGCTCCGGCTCGGCCTTGGGCTCGATGACAGGTGGCAGCGGCGGGACATAGAGGGGAGCATGGACGAGGCGCGCGGGAAGAGCTCGCGCCGACACTGAACTTCCCCTTCCCCTTCCCATTGAAGAAGCCCATGACTAGCCGGCTAGGGTTTCGGTCGTCGGTGAGGGAGCAAGCGTGTCCGGATGTGGGCGGGGGATGGAAGTGGATGCGGCCGTCCCGTGCCCCCACCGCACGTTTGCCTTAAAAAGGACGGCCACGCGGCGCTTCCACCCACTGCCAGGTAGGCTCAAGGTAGGTGGTCGCGTTTAATATGACCGCAAGCGTTAGTTAGGCGGCCGACAGATGAGGGTGTGTCGTGTCCTTTTTGTATTCGCGTGAATGCAAACCATGCGCAAATTTGGGCCTGAAATACGTCGAGATGGACACCGAGCGGACGCGGTTTGGGTCTGCGGCGCTTTGGTCCGTTTCGGCCCAAACGGACACGCGATGACGAATTGGGTCGCTGCGGAATTGGGGAGCTCCTATTGGAGGCATTCTGCGTCAAACAACGACATGACACACGCATGAAACCCTCGACTGGGCCGGCCCAATACAGCGAGCGCGCATGTTTGCTTGTTCAGTAGCGCTGCGATGTTATGTTTTAAAAAAAGCAATCCCCATATAGTCCAGTCCTACCAGGATTCGACCTCTAGACCTCCATGTTACATAGGAGACGAGCTAACCAGTGGACGTAACAACCGTTGGTGCTAAAATTTGAAGCGTCCTTGTATAAGAACTAATACCAACGAAGAATCTAGACATTTTTTTCTAATTTTTTTCAAACCTTCCTTCGAAATTGTGAATTATTTTAACAAACAAGCACTGTTTCAAAAATACAATAAAAATTTAACAACTCAGACTTATTTTCAAATTTCAAAAAATAAAACTAAAGTCGTGAACATTTTAGACAAATTTGTTTTTGAAAGTCGTAAATTCTTAACATTATTTAAAATTGCAAACACTTTTTGACATAATCCCAATTTTTTTCCAAAATTTGAGTAATTTTTTGAACGTATTTTTTTTCAAAAAATGTGAACAAATTCTATGAGAACGATCAAATTTTGAATTTCCCAAACATTTTTCAAAAATATGAACATTTTTGGAATTTGAGAACAATTTTTTATAGCACGAACGAATTTTGAATCTTGAGAACAAATTTGGAAGCACGAACTATTTTTTAAAGCACGAACATTTTTTTGAATCTTGAGAGCAAATTTTGAAACGGAGAATAATTTTGAAAAATCCCGAATAAATTTGGAAGCACAACCAATTTCGTAAAGCACAAACATTTTTTGAATCATGAAAACAAATTTTGAAACAAAGAACAATTTAAAAAAAATCCCGAACAAATTTGGAAGAGCGAACATTTTTTGAATATGTGAACAAAAAATTGAAATATTGTACATTTTCTGATTTTCGAAAGTTTTGAACTTTTTGTGTAACAAGGACAATTTTTGTATTTTGAGAACATTTTTTTCAAAAACTGAACATTTTTTTTGAAACACGAACAAAATTTAGAATTTTCGATATTTTTTGAAAAAAGAATAAAAGAAAAGTAAATAAAAAGGAAATCCTAAACATTTTGTAAAACTGCCAACATGTTCTTAAAAATAAAAGAAAAAAAATAAAAAAATGAAAAAAAACAGAAAATGAAAAATAAATAAACAGAAACGTGAAAAACCAATCAAAGAAGAATAACTGGTTCATGGAACCATCTAGAAGGTTCACAAAACCGGAGTGGGAAGTTCGTAAGTGGGCCTGCCCAAAAGCATCGGTCGGCGCTCGCCCCTGTGCGAAGCGCCGGCAGTTTGCAGCAGTGAGCGGCCAATAGGATTTTCCGCGGAATTGCCCTTAGTTCTGCTCTACTACACATCTGGATTGTGCGATTCATTTCCGGGAACACTTGTACGGGACCAAACAATAAGTTTGCCGTATTTGGTAAAATTTCCACTCCCTTTCCGACTGAGTACCATCAAAGTTGGATTTGTACCGTGTCCGTGTGGACTCTTCCAATTAATCACAGCACCTGTAGAGGTGATGCGAAAGCGCAACAAACTTTGGCCATGGCCACACAGGCGAATGCGATGACCGATGAGGGTCACGTTGATCTGTCCCGAACCCGACTCAACTTTCGACGACTCTGAGTAGTGATTGGAGCGAGTGAGTGAGATGCAGGGCGCTGCAGCCTTGTGCCCGGGCAATAATAGTGCCGGCACAGGGGCTGTTGGTGGTTGTGACATCCCAAAAATGAGCCCCGTAATCATGCATCACAGTTCACGTGGCCGTGCATGACCCCGCTGCAGCAGCTTTCGCCACCGTCGCTGTTGCCTGCTTCGTAACCAAAAACAGCTTCACCAGCAGCTGGCCTAGCGTGCGCTCTCGAGCATGAAGCGCCCAGCCCAGTGCAACGGCGCCCGAGAAACGTACCGGAGGAGGAGCAGCGCTCCGTAAAATCATGCCCATGCATGCCAGGACGCACCGCAAGGCTCCAATCCTCTCTGCTTCCTTTTCCCCCGCTGTGCGTGGTGCGTGGTGGCCTCGTGTCCGGAGCGGATTAGTCGCGGCATTTGGGCGATGGATCGACCGGCCGACCCAGCCATTAACTGCAAGAGGCCATGCATTCCATTTTGATATGGTACGACTTCCCATGAAATCTTGGAGTATCTGCTGCTCTGCTGCTGCTATCTCTTCCGCGACACCGGCCGGCCTCGCTGCTGCGGTGCACGCAGGAGGACCAATGCCCATCACTTTCGCCCGTGTACTCATCATTTCCAAGGTGCAGTAGATCATTCGTGGCCCGGACCAAGATAACGGAAACCACTCACGGGTTGCCAGAGTGGCAGACGTGCCCCTCAAAAGCTGCCCGCTGTCGAACATAAGAGCAATGTTTTTCTTTCTAAGGGGCTGTTTTTGCCATACATTTTTGCCAAGTTTGACTAAGATTAGTTCATCAAAATGAGAGACACAAGTTGGCGAGCTTGTCTAAGGTTAGTTTATCAAAATAAGAGCAACAAGTTGGCAAGCCTAAGGAAATCTTACCATACTTTTTATGTGCACGCCATGTGGGACCCTAGTGTGGCTTGTCTAAGGTGTGGCTTGAACCAATGTCGAGATCGGGGCTCCGCAGACCCGAACAAGGTTCGAACTCATGTGCGTGTACGAAGGATCTCGCCTAGCTACAACTCTCAGCTCACTGCCTCGCGGCCTAGCCTCGTCGGGTTCGAGTGAGCGGGAAGAAGAGATGGACACGGCAGTTTATCCAGGTTCGGGCCACCTTGCGGTGTAAAACCCTACTCCTGCTTTGTGGTGGATTGCCTCGCGAGGAGGATGAGGATGAACTGGTACAAAGGATGAGCTGCCTCGGAAGAGCTCAATGCCCAAAGGATTTCGATCCCTCTCTACGGTGGAGACTAGCCTATATTTATAGTGCCTTGGTCCTCTTCCCTCATAGCTTAGGCGGGAAGAGATTCCACAACGACCAATTTGAAAGGGGACAGGAGTACACCCTATCCTGACTAAAGGTGGTCTTCGTCTGCATAGCTTCTGCTCATGACGCAGTGGTGAGCTCGACGATGACCTTCGTCCTGCCGAGCTCGTGGTCTTGGTCTTGTTGCACCGGAATGAAAACCTTTGGGGAATTCCTTGGGAACCCGCATGCGTCCTTGCCTCCTTACCACCAAAGAGGAAATTGTCATCTCCTGCACCCGCCGGCTCCCGTCTGGTCTTGGTTGTCACGGCTCACGTCATCGCGCGCCTCGCGAGGCAGGAGGCACGCATAGAGATCTCCGCTCCTCGGGAGGCAGCCTCGAGAGCCCGCCCCCAGGGGGTCTTGGTGTTGCTCACCTCGCGAGGCAGGAGGCCTCGCAAGGGTCTTGTCCGTGCAGACTCGTAGCTGGGCCGCGTCGGGCTGTCGATGGCGCCACATGCTGGGCCGCAGGCAGGCGGGCCTGGGTACCCCCGATCCCAGAACGCCGACACTAGCCCCCGGGCCCAAGGCACGCTCGGCCTGGCTTCGAGGCGAAGGCAGCGAAGGGAGGGTGAAGCGACGCGGGCCCCAATCGTCTGCGGGCCAGGCTTGACGCGTGGCGCATGACGAGACGCGGACGCTTCCACTTCCCCATGCCGCCTCGGCAACTACCCAGGCTGACAAAAAGCCTTGATGCGCCGCGGGGCCATCATTACTCCTAATGTGAAGGGGCGCAGGTTGGCCTTCCCCGATCGTCTATAAGAGGGCGAAGGGAGCGGAGCCTCCAACCCATCTTCGTCTTCTTGTTTCTGCACTCCCAAACCTCTGCCGAAGCGGCTATGGCGCCAGCGAGGAGGTCCTCCGCTGGTGAGAAGGGCAAGGTGCCGCGAGAAGAGCTAGAGCTGCCGCCTCCCTCGCAAGTCCACGACGAGGCCCACGTAGGCTCCTCAGGAGCACAAACGCGCTGGCTGGGGGTCCACGTTGGTTTCGGCAGCCGTGGGAAGAACCTCTCCCCGGAAGTCGTGGCGGCCGAGGCCGAGGGGGAAGGCACACGGTGGATGATGGAGTCCTGGATTAGGGGGTATCCGGATAGCCGGACTATACACTTTGTCCGGACTGTTGGAGCGTGAAGATACAAGACTCAAGACTTCGTCCCGTGTCCGGATGGGACTCTCCTTTGCGTGGAAGACAAGCTTGGCGATCAGGATATTAGATTTCCTTCTTTGTAACCGACTCCGTGTAAACCCTAGACCCCTCCGGTGTCTATATAAACTGGAGGGTTTAGTCCTTAAAGACAGAATCATAATCATCATAGGCTAGCTTTTAGGGTTTAGCTTATACGATCTCGTGGTAGATCAACTCTTGTAATACTCATATCATCAAGATCAATCAAGCAGGAACTAGGGTTTTACCTCTATCGAGAGGGCCCGAACCTGGGTAAAACATCGTGTCCCTTGCCTCCTGTTACCATTAGCCTTAGACGCACAGATCGGGACCCCCTACCCGAGATCCGCCGGTTTTGACACCGACATTGGTGCTTTCATTGAGAGTTCCTCTGTGTCGTCGCTGCAAGGCTCGATGGCTCCTTCAATCATCAACAACAACGTGGTCCAGGGTGAGACTTTTCTCCCCGGACAGATCTTCGTGTTCAGCGGCTTCGCACTGCGGGCCAACTCGCTTGGCCATCTGGAGCAGATCGACAGCTACGCCCCTGGCCATCAAGTCAGGTTCGAAAGCTTGAACTACAGGGCCGATATCTGCGGAGACTTGATCTTCGATGGATTCGGGCCTATGCCAGGAGCGCCGAACAGTCACGACGAGCACGACTTAGACCCGTTGTCTGACAATTCTCAGGATATCGCACATGCAGGGGCTCCGGACCTAAATCCGGGGCAGATCGCGCCACCCGAGGACGGATGGATTGACCCCGCCCCGGAGGCCGCATACTCATCGGCGGTAGAGCCGAGCACCGGCTCCACCCCCAAGGAAGCCTGCGACACAGGACCCCCGGACTCGTATCCAACTGAAGGTTCCAGTCTGCGCACCCCCGAGCCCGCCGATTCTGGTTGGGCTCCGGTAATGGAGTTCACCGTTGTGGATATCTTCTAGCACTCACCCTTTGGCGACATGCTGAACTCGTTAAAGTCTCTCTCTTTGTCAGGAGACTCCTGGCCGAACTATGTCCGACTCGAGTGGGAAGCAGGCGACGAGGGAATTCGCTGCCCACCCACCACCCACTTCATAGCCACTCTCGACGACGTAACAGACATGCTTGACTTCGACCCCGATGACACCAACGATACGGACGTTAGCGTAGGGGGCGTTTCCGAACCACCGCCCATGGGGCGCTGGACTGCCACCTCATCATATGATATATACATGGTGGACACGCCTAAGGAGGACGACGGCGACAAAACGGAGGATAAAACCCCCGGATAAAAACCAAAACGACGGCGCAGACGCCGCTCTAAGTCCAGCCATAGTAAAAACAATGATAACAGCGCTCGAAGGATCGACACCCCAGACAACTCCAAAGGCAACAACGACCATATGGACCCAGCGATGGAGCAGGATGAGCCAGGTCACGCCGAACACAGCCCGGAGCAGACGCCCGATCACAGCGATCCCGAGGGCCAAACCCATCAACCCGCCCCGGGAGAGGAGCACAGTCCGGACGACGATGCATTCATCATCCTGAAAACACGTTTAGAACGAGATAACCTCCACAGAAAGCTTATGGCCGCTGCAAGAAGTCTAAAGAAGCAGAAGCAAAGGCTTAAGGCCGCCCAGGAAACGCTCAATCGCAGATGGAATACAGTGCTAGACACTGAAGAAAAATACGGCGATGATCGCCGCACAAAGAGCTATCCAAAGCGCAAGCTGCTGCCAGAATTCGACGATGAGGCCATTCCACCGAAGAACAATACGGCCAGTAGGCCGGACAAACCACTTCGTAACCGCAGCAAAGCAGCCACTGACGCCGCACACGATTTACGTGAGCTATTGGACAAAAAGGCCGGCGCAACCAGGTCCATCTACGGATCTAGAGGACACACTCCGGCGAAGGATTATGGTCACCAAAACGATCATACTGATCGAGTACCAGTTCGGAATCAACACCAAACACAACAACAGTCGACAGCATGCCACAACATGTCCAGATACAGAGGAGCCGCTCACCCTCTGTGCTTCACCGAAGAGGTGCTGGACCACGAATTTCCACAGGGTTTCAAACCCGTGAACATAGAGGCATATGACGGAACGACAGACCCGGGGGTCTCGATTGAGGATTTTATCCTTCACATTCACATGGCTCGTGGGGACGATCTCCATGCCATTAAATACCTTCCCCTCAAGCTGAAGGGACCAGCTCAGCACTGGTTGAAAAGCCTCCCCGAAAACTCAATCGGAAGTTGGGAGGAACTTGAGGATGCTTTCAGGGCCAATTTTCAAGGAACCTATGTCCGACCTCCGGACGCTGACGATTTAAGTCATATAATTCAACAGCCCGGAGAGTCTGCCCGGAAGCTTTGGAATAGATTCCTCACTAAGAAGAATCAAATTGTTGATTGTCCGGATGCAGAAGCCCTAGCGGCCGTCAAACACAGTATCCGGGATGAGTGGCTCGCCAGACACCTCGGCCAAGAAAAGCCAAGGACAATGGCAGCCTTAACAAGCCTTATGACCCACTTTTGTGCGGGTGAAGACAGCTGGTTAGCCCGTAGAGGCACCAGCGACCCAGGCACATCTGAAATCAGGGATGGCAACGGGAAGCTGCGGCGCAATAAAACAAGCGTCAAAATAAAGAGGAAAGTCCGGACAACACAGCGGTCAACGCCAGATTCAGGGGCTCTCGACCTGGTCAACAAAAGAAGCCATTTAAAGGCAGCAAAGAGGGACCATCCGGCCTGAACAAGGTCCTGGATAGATTGTGCCAAATTCATGGCACCTCCGAAAAACCTGCGAACCACACTCACAGAGAATGTTGGGTCTTTAAGCAGGCCAGCAAGTTAAATGCCGAACACAAGGGAAGGGAAACACCAAGTGAAGACGAGGACGAGCCTCGCCAGCCAAACACTGGGGGACAGAAGAAATTCCCACCAGAGGTAAAAACAGTAAACATGATCCATGCGACTCACACACCCAAGAGAAGGCGCGAACGCACATTCAGATACGCATACGCTATAGAGCCCGTCGCCCCCAAACTTAACCATTGGTCGGCCTGCCCGATCACCTTTGATCACAGGGACCACCCGACTAGTATGGGGCACGGAGGATCAGCTGCCTTGGTGCTCGACCCAATAATCGACGGATACCATCTCACTCGCGTCCTCATGGACGACGACAGTAGTCTCAATCTAATATATCAGGACACTGTCCGCAGGATGGGGATAGACCCATCCAGAATCAGCCATAGTAATACCACCTTTGAAGGGGTGATACCAGGTTGAAGCCCGCTGCAGGGGTTCCCTCGTACTAGAGGTAACATTCGGTTCCCCAGGCAACTCCAGAAGCAAAGAACTACTCTTCACCATCGCCCCACTTCAAAGCGGTTATCATGCATTGCTCGGGAGAACGGCCTTCGCCCGCTTCAACGCAGTACCGCACTACGCCTACCTTAAACTTAAGATGCTCGGTCCACGTGGTGTCATCACCGTTAATGGAAATACAGAGCGTTCCTTACGCGCGGAAGAGTATGCGACGGCTCTAGCAGCCAGACTCTAAGCGGCCGCTAATATCAGAACACATGATTGGTCGTTAAGACCACGGACACGGTTAGACGAGTCCGACAGCCCAGATAAACCTGAGCTGGGCGCCATACATGTAATCCCATAGAGGACACCAGGGGCTATAGATATTTAATAAAGCCCCACTGATGGCTTGACATTATTAACATGCCAATGTCTTACACTTTTACTACCCATCGCACGCTTACGTCATACTCTTCTACATGAGTTTTAATTTTTACAGACACCATTCGTGCGATACCCTCCCAGGACAGGGCACAACGGAGACAAAGGCGCAGACGTGTAGCAGGGCCCCGCTCAAAGGTTTCTCTTTAGATTAAGCCCATGTGTAAACCTTTTTTATTGTCTCTTGTTGTTTACACATCCCATGGGTACTACACCCACAGAGGATACTGCCGTTATTGGCATTTCGCCACGATAGACCAATGCACGTACCTGGAAATATGGGGTTCATAATGAAGGGCGTTACTCAGCCCAGTATATGTTACGAAGTACGAATACCTTCGGGAGTGTTTGGCGTCGCGAGTTTGGCCTTATATGCATCAGCTCCGAATCATGTCTTTGGTAAAATGTTGGGTTTGCCCGGCTCCTGGGTTTGCCGCCTTACATTTCGTTCTTATCGGCTAAGGCGGCCAAAGGAGAACTACTGCGATTGTGCCCTGGTTATTCCGGATGAGCACCTCAGTAGAGAAAGCCGAAAACTGACTGTCATGATATAGCGAGAGAGTGTTTAACCACTCGAAGACTTAACGGAATCTTTAGGATTCCTCCGCATTAACGAAGGACCATTTCCCGGTCATGTACATACGCGCCCGTATTCAAATGCACACGAAGGTACTAGGGGCTACATAGTAGCCCCACCGTCAAACTCCTATGGCTAAGTGAAAGTGTTAAAGCTATATAGTCTGGTTGCCTAGTTCGACGTGCGATCACCTCCTTAATGGACCAAGACATTGGATCAAGTGTGATTATGCATATTTTCACGAACACCCCCGCATTGCATGCGTGGGGGCTGAAGCCAACGACTGCTAACTTTCAGGCTACATATATACATAAAACGGCCGCACAGGAGGCACAATAGCACTTTTGGGCAAAAAGTATAAAAATAGCCTTCGTAATTTAAATAACATTGTTTTTACAATGAAACGACTTGTCACTCAAACATGACATTCTTCGAGCACTGAGCCTCTATTAAGCGAGCACCCTCTGCTACCTGCTCCAAGTAGTGCTCGGCCAGATCTTGGCCTCCCGTCGGATTCTGGGTCGCAATGATGGTGGCCTCCATATCTGTCCAATATGCTTTAACGCGGGCAAGAGCCATCTGTGCACCCTCTATTCACGCCGACCTCTTCAGGGCATTGATCTGCGATATGGCACCAAGGAATTGTTGTACTAAACCAAAATAACTGTCCATCTTAGGCCCCTTTGGCCATAGATGGTCTATTACAGACCGCATTGCAAGACCGGACAACCTATGAAGCTCAGCCACAACAGCCATCCTTTCACTCAACAGCAATGGGCGCATGGGAGCATTGAATTGCGACCAGAACAACTTCTCCACTTCATTCTCTTTTTGATCTTCGAAAAACTTGGCCGCATCAGCTGTACTCTTCGCCAAATCCGCATACGCGTCTGCAGGGCTCCAGCGTCGATCCAGGGGAGCATACTTCGGATCTAAAAACTTCATCCACAATAAATAGGGGTTTCCAGCCGCAATTTCTCTGGCCTGTCGAAGCTCCTCCCGCGCATCCCTGATTTCGGACCGCGTCTCCTTGGCCGCATCAAGTGCCTTCTTCAGATCAGCCGAATTAGCCTGATTCTCTTTTTCAAGGAGCTCATACCGGTCGGCAGCATTTTTCAGCTCCACAGCCATCTCGGCTATTTTGTCTTCGCTTTGGCGATGAGTAGCCTGTTCGGCTCTCAACTCTTCGACCGCCTTTAGGGCAGCCGCATTACTAGCCCGGGCTTGTTCCTTGGCCAGGGCAAGCTCCGCCCTCAGGGCTTCCACAGCAGCAGCTCCGTCTACAGTCCAAGCATATAACATTAACACTACGCTCGTCTCAATTTTTCCTATAAAAAATAAGGAAAGCAGAGCACATACCTTGTGACTCGTTAAGCCGCTCATTCACAAGTGTGATATCGGCATCAATAACTCCAATCTGCCTCCTCAGTTCGGCAACTTCAACGGACTGGTCGGCTGCCAGATCCTTAGACACCTGCGCATAAATACAGCGTGATCATTACTTAACAATGTGATCCTCCGTTTGCCGCCCAGGGCTGGAAACTAGAGTCTCAGGGGCTACTATCCATATGGAGCACATCTAGCGCATGCGTCACAGTCAAAAATTATGTATTTTCATTACATACCTCAAAGCCTCTGAGCAGGCTCGTAAAGGCTTCATTCAACCTGCTTGTGGCGGATGAAATCTTCTCAAGCACTGTGCTCATTAATGAATGGTGCTCCTCCGAGAGAGAAGCTAGCTCTAGAAGGTCCGTCAGTGTGTCCAGCTGGACGCCGAACTATGCTGGACCCTTCTTATCGTCCCCCGTGGGAGCCGAACGCTCCGGGCTCAGGGCGGCCAAAGTATTAGCTTCTGGCTTCGGCAGATCTAGACTCCTCCGTGACGACACCTCGGGGTCGCCCGCCCCATGAGGTGGAGAGGTTGGTGGGGTCTCACTCTCCATCATCTCCGAAAGGAGATCCCCCGAAGATGAACTCTGTCGAGAAGAGCTGCTAGCCGGACTGCAAAGAGTGGATCCTGGTTATTGCTCTCGGAGAAGGAAGCAGTACCTTCGTATTTACGGTTAACTTACAACTCTGTTGAGGGCTGGCCCATTGGCGGGCATGGCGCGGTGAGGACGCCCTTCGGGGCAGGCCCCCCTGGTGAAGCTTTCTTCCCTTGTCTGGGCACCTCCGTCTCCAAGTCTCCGGAGGCAGCCCTCTTCTTCTCACGAGGGGAGGAGGCCTTAGATTCCCCTCCCCGACTATCCTCCTTTGAGGAGGTAGCAATTCCCCAGTTTGGATGAGAAATGTGTGAAGTTCTGCTTCTCTGTTCTTCCCTTCGTCTTTCCCCGAGGACACTGTACTTAGCACACGACCAAGCATCTTGGCTATGGTGGGACTAGGCGAGCCTTCGGGAAGTGGCGCCGGACACCTGATTCTCTCCGCCTTGCAGAGCCATTCCTGGACAGGGATGATTTTCAGAATAATGTTATGATAAAAATAAACAAAGTGTTCGGTTTCTGGGTTACTTACTTGGGTATCTGGGTGATTTCAGCTCAGGCCCGCATCCTCGATGGTGTCCGGACACTTTACTTGTGGTCCGAAGAATAACTTACACATCCCTTCGAGCGTGACGCCGAAGAAGTGCAGAATAGTCCATGGACCTTCCGGATTGAACTCCCACATCCGAGAGGCCGGTGTTTGCACGGCAAGATCCGTCGGACTAGCATTACCTGAATTACGCTTACAAGGCTAATGTCCCTCTCAAGAAGCTCCCGTATGCGGCTCTGCAACGTTGGTACATCATTAGCAGGCCCCCAATCCCGTCCTATGTTGGCCCATGACGCCAGTTGATGTGGAGGGCCAGAACGGAAGTCGGGGGCAGCCACCCACTTTGTGCCTCTGGGAGCCGTGACATAAAACCGCCTCCGCTGCCATAGATCGGACACCTCCGGGAAGGAGCCCTCTGGCCATGGGGCGTCGTCGTTCCTGCTTATTACAGCACCTCCGCACTCCGCGTGTTGCCCCTCAATCATCTTCGGCTTCACATTGAAGGTCTTGAGCCATAAGCCGAAGTGCGGGGTGACATGGAGAAAAGCTTCTCACGCAACAATAAACGACGAGATACGAAGGATGGCGTCCGGAGCTAGATCGTGAAAATCTAGCCCGTAGTAGAACATGAGCCCTCTCACGAAGGGATCAAGAGTGAAGCCTAAGCCGCGGAGGAAGTGAGAAACAAATACAACACTCTCATTGGGCTCGGGAGTAGGGATGATCTGCCCTGGAGCAGGGAGCCTGTGCCTAATGTCGGCGGTCAGGTATCCGACCTCCCTAAGCTTCGCGATATCCTCCTCTATGACAGAGGAAGCCACCCACTGGCCTTGAAGGTTGGATTCGGACATGATTAAAGATCCGAAGGGCTTAATCTTGGGCTTCAGGTGTTGGAACTCGAGATGCGAAAAGGCGCAAGCGTGGTAGAAAAGAGGGATAGGCTCGGCCCCTCTATAAAGGGGGAGAATATCAAGCGTCCCCAGCATAACCGCTTGGGGCTTACCTAAAAAACATGGAGTCATACCAACAGTCGTCGTGGGGTTGCGCACACCCGTATTGATGGAAGATCCCGCGATAAAGGGAACACGATCTCTGCTTTGGCAAGGTGTGCCAATAAAACCGCCTCGCAACGTGTATCGAGGCAGGCCAAGAAAAACTGGTTCATGGTGGGCCAGGCCACGACGTAAGAGCACACCATACAAAAATTTTGTCAGTAGATCGGATTTGTGAAATGTTATGCCCTCTACGGTGGTGTGCGTAAATTATCTTGCAGGAATCCGGACACAATCAGAATGTTCGGAAATTATTTTGGAGTATTCGGAGATGGAACCCGCCTTGCAATGCCGAAGACAACCTACGCGCCGGACTGATCGTCATTGAAGCCTGGTTCAGGGGCTACTGAGGGAGTCCTGGATTAGGGGGTATCCGGACAACCGGACTATACACTTTGTCCGGACTGTTGGAGCGTGAAGATACAAGACTCAAGACTTCGTCCCGTGTCCGGATGGGACTCTCCTTTGCGTGGAAGACAAGCTTGGCGATCCAGATATTATATTTCCTTCTTTGTAACCGACTCCGTGTAAACCCTAGCCCCTTCGGTGTCTATATAAACCGGAGGGTTTAGTCCTTAGAGACAGAATCATAATCATCATAGGCTAGCTTCTAGGGTTTAGCCTCTACGATCTCGTGGTAGATCAACTCTTGTAATACTCATATCATCAAGATTAATCAAGCATGAAGTAGGGTTTTACCTCCATCGAGAGGGCCCAAACCTGGGTAAAACATCGTGTCCCTTGCCTCCTATTACCATTAGCCTTAGACGCACAGATCGGGACCCCCTACCCGAGATCCGCCAGTTTTGACACCGACAGTGGCCGCTCGACCACCTTGCCAGTGGGCCCATTCTGATGACATGGCCCGCGAGTTTGTGGTGGGGATGGAGAGACTGCCGTGTACCTGGATCCAACTCCCGCGCTCCTTCACGGAGGAGCTGCCGGCAGGAGGACCTGTCGGGTTGTGCTGCAGCCTGACGGCTGCTGCAACAAGTCTTCATGGGCAGAAGTCAAAGTCACTCCCTCAGGCTATGTCTACCTGAATCAGGGGAGGCAATCGTTTGCCCGCGCCCGTGGCCTGAAGGGGAGGCACACCCTCCACTTCAAGCACGACGGGGCGTCGACGCTCTTTGTCAAGATCTTCGGGGCGGACGACGGACACTTGGGGTGCTGCTTAGAGGGGACAACAGCAGTGGCGACCACGTCTCCTCCTCCGACAATGGCCGCGGTGGCGGCGACGTCCTCGGCGGTGAAATTGCCCTTGGTAACGGCCGCGGCACCTCAAAGCGACGGGGCTTCCTCCGGGGGGAGCTCGAGCGACGATGACTACGACGAGCCGCCACATCATGGAGGAGAAGGACTCCGACTGAGCGCCGGATACGCCGGGGTCAGTGCCTCAAGAGCTAAGGCCTTCGAGGGTCTATTTCTTTTGTTTTCTTTATTTCTTGCATCAGAACCATGAAGTGCCCCGCAGGGGTGTGTAGCGCCCTTATCGTAATGTTTTTATTCGTGTTGCAAGTCCTGACGATGCCTCTTGTTTAGACTCGAGCCCCTTTCTCCTCGCGATAGCTTAGTACCTTGTGTCATTGGGACCTAGTCCCTAGGTAAGCTTCTGCCTTCCCTGGTATGCCAAGTCGTGATGCCGTGTGCAAGGCCAGGAGGTGAGCGACCCGAGGTCCGGTAGGAGCTCCCAAGGGGCAGTGCTCAAGAGGTCCCCCTTGACGCGCAGGCGGATTTTGGAAGAGAAAGGGTTTTTCCCAAACGAGATCGCAAAAATAGAGGTGCGATGTTAATAGTAAAGCTTGCGCTCGGCGCGGAGAAGGTGACTTAGCTCAGGGTGCTCGTGGCTCGCGAAGGGTTCTTGCATCGTGGGGGCATGCTTTCCTGGAGCCTAGTCCTCCGCTTTTGCTTCGAAACGAACCAACACAAGTCCCGCTAGGGGTGCGTGAAAAGATGGGTGTTCTTTAATATTTCGAGCGGTGCCAGCATGGTCGGGCTGCGCCCACTTCCCATGCTCCTGTGTGGGTTTGCCCCTCATTTCCTTGCTCAACAAGGTGCTCTACGTCCTCAGGACCCGTGTAGGATCGAAAGTAGGTCTAGAGGGGGTGATTAGACTACTTGACCAAATAAAAATCTAGCCTTTTCCCAATTTTAAGTCTTGGCAGATTTTAGCAACCTAGCACAAGTCAAGCAATCAACCTACACATGCAGTTCTAAGAGTTTAGCAGCGGAAAGTAAAACATTGCAATATGAAGGTAAAGGGAAGGGTTTGGAGAAGGCAAACACAATTTAGACACGGAGATTTTTGGCGTGGTTTCAATAGGTGGTGCTATCGTACATCCACATTGATGGAGACATCAACCCACGAAGGGTAACGGTTGCACGAGTCCATGGAGGGATCCACCCACGAAGGGTCCACGAAGAAGCAATCTTGTCTATCCTACCATGGCCATCGCCCACGAAGGACTTGCCTCACTTGGGTAGATCTTCACGAAGTAGGCGATCTCCTTGCCCTTACAAACTCCTTGGTTCAACTCCGCAATCTTGTGAGAGGCTCCCAAGTGACACCTAACCAATCTAGGAGACACCACTCTCCATAAGGTAATAGATGGCGTGTTGATGATGAACTCCTTGCTCTTGTGCTTCAAATGATAGTCTCCCCAACACTCAACTCTCTCTCTCTCTCTCTCTCTCTCTCTTAGATTTGGCTATGGTGGAAAGAAGATTTGAGTGGAAAGCAACTTGGCGAAGGCTAGAGATCAAGATTCTTGTGGTTGGATTGGAATGTCTTGGTCTCAACACATGATTAGGTGGTTCTCTCTCAGAAAATGAGTAGTGGAAGTATAGGCATGTTCTGATGGCTCACTCTCAAATGGAGATGGGGGTGGAGGGGTATATATAGCCTCCACACAAAATCCAACCATTACACACATTTGACCCAACTCGATCAGATCGAATAGAAGAACTCGGTGAGACCGATTCAGTTCAAAATGTGAACGTTAGGAATCTCGGTGGGACCGACATGATCAACTCGGTGGGACCGATGTGCTAGGGCTAGGGAAAAACCTCATCTTGGTGAGACCGGTTGCATGAACTCGGTGAGACCGATTTTAGCAAAGAGCAAACAATGAGTTGGTCAGGCAAACTCAGTGGGACCGATCGCTCATTACGGTGAGACCCGGTACGAAGGGAAACAGAGAGTTTGCAACGCGAACTCGGTGGGACCGGTTGCTCATTTCAGTGAGACCGAAATGTTATGAAGGAAAACAGAGAGTTTGCAAAGCCATCTCGGTGAGACCGAGAGCCGTATCGGTGAGACCGAATTGATTGGGGTTTCTGGTAGTGGCTATGTCAAATGAACTCGATAGCGCCGGATAGATCAAATCGGTGGGGCCGGGTTTGATTTTAGGTTTTGGACGTATGTGCAAATGAGAAAGTGGTTGAGGGTTTTGGAGCAATATCACTAAGCACTTTGAGCAAGTAGACCATTAGGCAACACATCATCCCCTTTTAATAGTATTGGCTTTTCTATGGACTCAATGTGATCTTGGATCACTAAAATGGAAATGAGGAGTCTTGAGCCTTTACCAATCTTTGTCCTTAGCATTTTGAGGTGTCCGCATCTCTAGTCCATGCCATGCCAATCATTGAACTTTCTGAAATATTTAACTTGAATGGATATTAGTGCAATGAGCTATATGTTGTTATGAATTACCAAAAGCACCCGGGGATTAGTTGCATTTTCAACATGGCCCTCAGGCAAGCTCAGCCGCCGCTGGTATGTCATGTTGTGATGCTTGGGACAAGGCCAGGGGGTGAGGGCTCAAGATCCAGTAGGGGCTTCTGAGGCGCGATGCTCAAGAGCCCCCCTTTTAACGTGCAAGCGACTTGCGCGAAAAGGAGCGGTTCACCTCGCGGGGGTGCCAGGGAAAATGATTTTGACCAGCGATACGTGGCATACAAAGCGACTTTACTTAGCCTTTCACGGACCAAACCGCTGCCTGATTGAGGTGGGCCTTCCTAAGGCGGTGAGGTGTCATCGAGGCCGCTCGAGCGCATGTCTCCTGAGGCTCCTGTGTATTAACCAATTGCAAGATACAAGGGGCGGCATGCGCTTGATGATCTGCTCATGATCGTTTTGTGAGAAGACGAAGGCACTAAGGACCTGGTGAGGTAACGTACACGGGGCCGACCCGTGAACCAGAGCTCAGTATCTTAGATTTATCAGCACTGCAGGGACAAACCCGAGCACAGGCACCGTGCCGGTAGCCCCCTCTCGTGGGAAGTTCAAGAGGAGAGCTAGCAATGCGTGAGGCCCGCGGAGGGCGACCCTAGAAGAGATACGACATCAAGCGCATGATTAACAGCCATGGTAACTCATGAAAGCATACCTGGTTCAAGGTACATGAACGAAATGACACAACTGCAGGGTCGAACCCTTAGCAGCCTGAGGATAATGCAGCCCATGGGGCGCCCTCAGTTGAACAAACCAAAAGTCACCTGGAACCAGTGTCGTAGAAGCATCGGGGTAGCCGAAGAAGCGTGCCGTGGAGGTTCGTTCCTCATGAGCCGGGCGGCTCCATAGGCTCGCGAGGCTCAGGGGGCTCGCGAGAGTCCGGGACCTCCTGAGATGCAACTGCCGAGTGCCAAGCCTCGTGAGATGCCATAGCACATTATGCCAGGCGCTGGTACAAGGCGCCAACGTTCAGCAGGCTGAACGGCTTACGGACATAGTTGCAAGGGTAGCCCCCACTCCGGCCGACGCGTGAAGGCCAGAAGAAGTCATGCAAAGCGGCCCTGTCAAGGCCCACGATGATGCCGTAGACGCGCAGCCCGCCACCCGCGTCGGGGGCAGCAGCTGCACTGGCGGTACGTGCAGGGCTACCCTCGCTGCGCATGGCTTGCGCCTCGTGAAGCTCCTTGATCGCCTTGGTTATGAATTCTCATGCTCCTGGCGCCTCGCGCCGTGCTCCTTGGTTGCAGGGGTGTATCTCGAGGCACGCCTCCAAGTGGTGCCCGAGCACCTCCCTCGTCACGCTGGTCAGGTCAGAGGCCCTCCAGACGAAAGCCCTGATACGTCTCCAATGTATCTATATTTTTTGATTGTTCCATGTTATTATATTATCTGTTTTGGATGTTTTATATGCATTATTATGCTATTTATATTATTTTTAGGAATAACCTATTAACCTAGAGCCCAGTGCCAGTTCAATTGTTTTCCTTGTTTTTGAGTTTCGCAGAAAAGAAATACCAAACGGAGTCCAAACTGAAGACAACCAGGAGACTTGGAGATGAAGTCGGAGGAGCCACGAGTCAGTCGCAAGGACGGAGAGCGTGCTCCCACCCTTGTGGGCCCCTCGTGCACCTCCTGACCTAATTCTTTTGCCTATATATACCCATATACCCCCAAACCAACAGGGGCATCCATGAGAACACTTTTCCACCGCCGCAACCTTCTGTACCCATGAGATCCCATCTAGGGGCCTTTTCCGGCGTCCTACCGGAGGGGAATTCGATCACGGAGGGCTTCTACATCAACACCCTTGCCCTTCTGATGAAGCGTGAGTAGTTTACCTCAGACCTACGGGTCCATAGCTAGTAGCTAGATGGCTTCTTCTCTCTCCTTGATTCTCAATACCATGTTCTCCTTGATGTTCTTGGAGATCTATTCGATGTAATACTTTTTTGCGGTGTGTTTGCCGAGATCCGGTGAATTGTGGATTTATGATCAGTTTATCTATGAGTATTGTTTGAATCTTCTCTGAATTCTTATATGCATGATTTGATATCTTTGCAAGTCTCTTCGAATTATCGGTTGTGTTTGGCCGACTAGATTGGTTCTTCTTGCAATGGGAGAAGTGCTTAGCTTTGGGTTCAATCTTGTGGTGTCCTTTCCCGGTGACAGTAGGGGCAGCAAGGCATGTATTGTATTGTTGCCATCGAGGATAAAAAGATGTGGTTTTCATCATATTGCTTGAGTTAATTCCTCTACATCATGTCATCTTACTTAATGTGTTAATCCTTTCTTTATGAACTTAATACTCTAGATGCATGTTGGATAGCAATCGACGTGTGGAGTAATAGTAGTAGATGCAGAATCGTTCCGGTCTACTTGACACGGACGTGATGCCTAATTTTTCAAAATTGTGTTTGTCACATGTTTTACGATGCTCTCTTTGTGCTTTAGTTCTTCTCTTTTATCTCATCATCATTGAAATTATCAATGCCTAGCTAAAAGGCTTTAAAGAAAAGCGCTTGTTGCGAGGCAACCCAATTTTATTTTTGTTCTTTGCTTTTTGTTCCTGTTTTGCTTTGAATAATTAATCAAGCCTCTGGTTAGATGTGGTTTTGTGTTTTAATTAGTGTTTGTGCCAAGTAAGACCTTTGGGATAGCTTACAGTGATAGTTGTTTTGATCCTGCTGAAAAACAGGAACTTTTGCGCCCAATAAATAATTTCTTGGATTTTATTGAAATGCGATTTTGATCTGATTCGTTTTGCTATGGATTGGTACACAAATTTCCCAGGTTGTCCTAATTTTTCAGAATTTTTGGAGTTATAGAAGTATTCGAAGTTTCCAAATTGTTACAGACTATTCTGTTTTCGATAGATTCTGTTTTCTTTGTGTTGTTTGCTTATTTTGATGAATCTATGAGTAGTATCGGGGGGTATGAACCATGGAAAAGTTGGAATACAGTAGATATTACACCAATATAAGTAAATGATGAGTTTGCAACAGTATGATAAAGTGGTGATTTATATTCTTATACTAACGGAGCTTATGAGATTTTCTGTTGAGTTTTGTGTTGTGAAGCTTTCAAGTTTTGTGTAAGGATTTGATGGACTATGGAATAAGGAGTGGCAAGAGCCTAAGCTTGGGATGTCCAAGGCACCCCAAGGTAATATTCAAGGACAACCAAGAGGCTAAGCTCGTGGATGCCCCAGAAGGCATCCCCTCTTTCGTCTTCGTCTATCGGTAACTTTACTTGAGGCTATATTTTTATTCGCCACATGATATGTGTTTTTGCTTGGTGTGTCTTGTATGATTTGTGTCTTTGCTTTTTAGTTTGCCACAATCATCCTTTCTGTACACAACTTTTGAGAGGGACACACATTAATCGTGATTTATTAGAATACTCTATGTGCTTCACTTATATCTTTTGAGCTAGGCAATTTTGCTCTAGTGCTTCACTTATATCTTTTTAGAGCAAGGTCGTGGTTTTATTTTATAGAAATTGATGAACTCTCATGCTTCACTTATATTATTTTGAGAGTGTCTAAACAGCATGGTAATTTTCTTTGGTTATAAATTTAGTCCTAATATGATAGGCATCCAAGAGGGATATAATTAAAACTTTCATATAAAGTGCATTAAATACCATGAGAAGTTTGATTCCTTATGATTGTTTTGAGATATAAAGATGGCGATATTAGAGTCATGCTAGTGAGCAATTGTGAATTTGAGAAATACTTGTGTCAAGGTTTGTGATTCCTGTAGCATGCACATATGGTGAACCGTTATGTGATGAAGTCAGAGCATGATTTATTTTTTGATTCTCTTCCTTATGAGTGGCGGTCGGGGACGAGCGATGGTCTTTTCCTACCAATCTATCCCCCTAGTAGCATGTGCGTAGTACTTCGTTTTGATAACTAATAGATTCTTGCAATAAGTATGTGAGTTCTTTATGACTAATGTCGAGTCCATGGATTATGCGCACTCTGACCCTTCCACCATTGCTAGCCTCTCTTTTACCGTGCAACTTTCGGCGGTACCATACACCCACCATATACCTTACTCAAAACAGCCACCATGCCTACCTATTATGGCATTTCCATAGCCATTCCGAGATATATTGCCATGCAACTTTCCACCGTTCCGTTTATTATGACACGCTTCATCATTGTCATATTGCTTTGCATGATCATGTAGTTGACATTGTATTTGTGGCAAAGCCACCTTTCATAATTCTTTCATACATGTCACTCTTGATTCATTGCACATCCCGCTTCACCGCCGGAGGCATTCATATAGAGTCATATTTTGTTCTAAGTATCGAGTTGTAATTCTTGAGTTGTAAGTAAATAAAAGTGTGATGATCTTCATTATTAAAGCATTGTCCTAGTGAGGAAAGGATGATGGAGACTATGATTCCCCCACAAGTCAGGATGAGACTCCAGACGAAAAAAAGAGGCCAAAAAAAGAGAAAGGCCCAAATGAAAAAATGAGAGAAAAGGAGAGAAGGGGCAATGTTACTATCCTTTTTCCACACTTGTGCTTCATTGTAGCACCATGATCTTCATGATAGAGAGTCTCCTATGATATCACTTTCATATACCAATGGGAATTTTTCATTATAGAACTTGTCTTGTATATTCCAATGATGGGCTTCCTCAAATTGCCCTAGGTCTTTGTGAGCAAGCGAGTTGGATGCACGCCCACTTAGTTTTCTTTTGAGCTTTCATAAAGTTATAGCTCTAGTGCATCCGTTCCATGGCAATCCCTACTCACTCACATTGATATCTATTGATGAGCATCTCCATAGCCCGTTGGTACACCTAGTTGATGTCAGACTATCTCCCTCCTTTTGTCTTCTCCACAACCACCATATTCTATTTCACCTATAGTGCTATGTCCATGGCTCATGCTCATGTATTGCGTGAAAGTTGAAAAGGTTTGAGAACATGAAAAGTATGAAACAATTGCTTGGCTTGTCATCGGGGTTGTGCATGATTTGAATATTTTGTGTGGTGAAGATGGAGCATAGCCAGACTATATGATTTTGTAGGGATAAGCTTTCTTTGGCCATGTTATTTTGAGAAGACATGATTGCCTTGTTAGTATGATTGAAGTATTATTGTTTTTATGTCAATACTAAACTTTTGTTTTGAATCTTACGGGTCTGAACATTAATGCCACAATAAAGAAAATTACAAGGATAAATATGCTAGGTAGCATTCCACGTCAAAAATTATGTTTTTATCATTTACCTACTCGAGGACGAGCAGGAATTAAGCTTGGGGATGCTTGATATGTCTCCAACATATCTATAATTTTTTATTGTTCCATGCTATTATATTATCTGTTTTGGATGTTTTATATGCATTAATATGCTATTTTATATTATTTTTGGGACTAACCTATTAACCTAGAGCCCAATGCCAGTTCTTGTTTTTTCTTGTTTTTGAGTTTCGCAGAAAAGAAATACCAAACGGAATAAAACTTTCGCGATGAATTTTCTTGGACCAGAATACAACCAGGATATTTGGAGATGAAGTCGGAGGAGCCACGAGGCAGCCACAAGGACGGAGGGCGTGCCCCTCGTGCACCCCCTGACCTGATTCTTTCGCCTCTATATACCCATATATCCCCAAACCAACAGGGTCATCCACGAAAACACTTTTCCACCGTCGCAATCTTCTGTATCCGTGAGATCCCATCTAGGGGCCTTTTCCGGCGTCCTGCCAGAGGGGATTCGATCATGGAAGGCTTCTACATCAACACCATTGCCCTTCCAATGAAGCATGAGTAGTTTACCTCAGACATACGGGTCCATAGCTAGTAGCTAGTTGGCTTCTTCTCTCTCCTTGATTCTGAATACCATGTTCTCCTTGATATTCTTGGAGATCTATTCGATGTAATACTTTTTTGCGGTGTGTTTGCCGATATCCAATGAATTGTGGATTTATGATCAGCTTATCTATGAATATTATTTTAATCTTCTCTGAATTCTTATATGCATGATTTGATATCTTTGCAAGTCTCTTCGAATTATCGGTTGTGTTGGCCAACTAGATTGGTTCTTCTTGCAATGGGATAAGTGCTTAGCTTTGCATTCAATATTGTGGTGTCCTTTCCCGGTGACAGTAGGGGCAGCAAGGCACGTATTGTATTGTTTCCATCGAGGATAAAAATATGGGGTTCTCATCATATTGCTTGAGTTAATTACTCTACATCATGTCATCTTACTTAATGCGTTACTCTATTCTTTATGAACTTAATACTCTAGCATGCTAGATAGCGGTCGATGTGTGGAGTAATAGTAGTAGATGCAGAATCATTCCGGTCTACCTTACACGGATGTGATGCCTATATTCGTGATCATTGCCTTAGATATCGTCATAACTTTGCGCTTTTCTATCAAGTGCTCGGTAGTAATTTGTTCACCACCGTATTATTTTCTATCTTGAGAGAAACCTCTAGTGAAACATATGGCCCCTGGGTCTATTTTCCATCATACTAGTTTCCGATCTAATTTTCTTGCAATCTTTTACTTTCCAATCTATAAACCAAAAATATTTACTTTATCGTTTATCTATCTCTATCAGATCTCACTTTTGCAAACCGTGAAGGGATTGACAACCCCTTTATCGCGTTGGGTGCAAGTTTGTTTGATTGTTTGTGCCGGTATTCGGTGATTTCTGTGTTGTCTCCTAGTGGATTGATACCTTGGTTCTCAAACTGAGGGAAATACTTATCTCTACTTTGCTGCATCACCCTTTCCTCTTCAAGGGAAAAACCAAAGCAAGTTCAAGAAGTAGCAAGCCCCCAAGCCCGTCCTAAGGGAGGCGTCAGGCATGAAGCCTGAGGCGTCGCCAGCGGGTTTCTTGGCCTCCGGACGGTTCTTGGGGAGGAGCTACTTCTTCTTTGCGGGGATGGCCTCGGGAGGCAGGACGCCACCTTCGTTATCGGAGTTCTCTGCCGCTGCAGAATGGTAGGCGTGCTCGAGAGAGCAGATCACGTCCTTCTCGTCGCAGGCGATCTTGATGATGTCGTTGTACCCTGGCATCTTGAGGACGTTGTAGCCATGGTGAACTGCCACTATGAACTTGGAGAGGGTAGGGTACCCAAGGATGGCGTTGTACGGGAGGCCTATGTGGGCCACGTCGAAGTCCACAAGCTTGGTGTGGTAGTTGTCGCACTTGCCGAAGGTAACTGGGAGGCACACTTTCCCCAGGGGGACGGTAGAGCCATCCGTCACCCGAGAGAATGGTTTGTGGGCATGAGCTGGTCATTGGGCACTTGAAGCATCTCGAAGGTCTCGACGGAGAGCACGTTGAGGCCAGCGCCATCATTGATGAGGGTCTTCTTGTCTGAAACTTTGTTGATGGTGGGCGTGCACAGCATGCAGAGCACGCCAGCAGTGGTCGCGCACCTGAGGTTGTCCTTGGAGTCAAAGGTGATGGGGTATTGTGACCACCTGAGGGGGCGCACGACCTCAAGCTTTGGTAGGGCCGCATTTAGCTCATGAGAGAACTGCTTGAAGATGCGGTTTGAGGCGGGTGCCTGATCACCGCCAAGGATGCATGCAATCACGTGAGGCTCCTGATAGCCCCCAGCCCCTTCGTCCTGATGGTTGTCGTCGTTCCTCCTTGACGGCGGCGGCAGCGGAGGGAGGCCAGCATTGCACTAAGGACGGGCCTCACGAGGCTGGTTGCGCCAAGGATCGTTGCTTGTCTGATCACGCCAGCCACCCTAACTAGGCTGGTCACGCGAGGCATGGCGAGGGTTGCGGTTGTCCCAATGGCCTCAGTCGCGACCGAATCCACTGTTGCTGTGCTCAGGGTGGCAGCCCAGGCGCTCGTCCCTAAGCGCCCCGAGCTCCTGACAGTCATCAGTGTTGTGGGTGTGCATGTTGTGGAAGATGCAGAACACGTGAGGGCCCTTGGAAGGCTCATCGTGATCACGCTTGCGCTTCAGCTCAGGCTCTGCTGCCAGCACGGTGGGGCCCTTGCACTTTGCTTCCTTGGCCTTGGCCTTCGTATCTTTGGGGTCGACTTCAGGGTGCTTGAGGAGGGAGAGGCAGCCCTCTTCGGCCATGGTGCACCTGTCCGCTAGGTTTAACATCTCCATGGTCGAGCACAGGTCATCGTGGATGGCGAGCTCCTCGCTCATCTTGATGTTCGTGACGCCCTCGGTGAATGCCGAGATGATGGCTTCCTCCGAGGCCTTCGGGAGCTTGAGTCGGACCTGCGTGAAGTGCTGAATGTACTTGCAGAGAGTCTTGCCTGGCTGCTGCTTCACGCGCTGCAGGTCATTGATGGTGAGGGCATGGTTGCGGCTGCCTTTGAAGTTGGCGATGAACCGCTCACAGAGCTCATCCCATGAGGAGAACGATCCCTCAGGGAGGTGCATGAGCCAGGAGCACGCGCCATCCTTGAGGGACATGGGGAACCAGTTCGCCATGACCTTGTCGTCACCATTCGCCGCCTCGATGCTCAGCGAGTAGAGCTGGAGGAACTCCGCAGTGTCAGGGATGCCATTGTAGCGCGGGGGCAGATTTGGCTTGAACTTGCCAGGCCAGACGACGCGACGCAGCTCGCAGGTGAAGGCACGGCAACCCGCCGCGCTCACATGCATGGCCCGCGCGAGGGGAGCATGGTCCTGACACCCATGCGCTGCAGCCTCTAGAGTTGCCCGGTCTTGTTGTTGGCATGGTGGCGCGGGGAGCGCCCACGCGTCATACTACGACTGCTGCACCACCTGGCAGCTGGCCTCATCCCTGGCTGGTGCTCTGCGCGGCGGGTTGATACGTCTCTGTCATATCTATAATTTTTTATTGTTCCATGCCAATATTATTCAACTTTCATATACTTTTGGCAACTTTTTATACTATTTTTGGGACTAACATATTGATCCAGTGCCCAGTGTCAGTTCCTATTTGTTGCATGTTTTATGTTTCGTAGAAACCCAATATCAAACAGAGTCCAAACGGGGTAAAAACGGATGGAGAATTATTTTGGAATATTTGTGATTTTTGGGAGGAAGAATCAAGGCGAGACGATGCCCGAGGGGGCCACGAGACAGGGGGGCGTGCCCCAGGGGGCAGGCGCGCCCTGGACTCTCGTGGGCACCCCGTAAGGCAGTTGACGCTCTTCTTTTGCCGCAAGAAAGCTAGTTTTATGAGAAAAATCTGGGCGAAAGATTCACCCCAATCGGAGTTACGGATCTCTGTATATAAAAGAAACGGTGAAGGGCCAGAATCAGGGAATGCAGAAATAGAGAGAGACAGAGAGATAGATCCAATCTCGAAGGGGCTCTCGCCCCTCACACGCCATGGAGCCAAGGACCAGAGGGGAAACCCTTCTCCCATCTAGGGAGAAGGTCTAGGAAGAAGAAGAAGAAGGGGGGCTCTCTCCCCCTTGCTTCCGGTGGCGCCGGAACACCGCCAGGGGCCATCATCATCACCCGAGCTTCACCAACACCACCGCCATCATCTTCACCAACATCTCCATCACCTCCCCTTTCTATATTCAGCGGTCCACTCTCCCGCAACCCGCTGTACCCTCTACTTGAACATGGTGCTTTATGCTTCATATTATTATCCAATGATGTGTTGCCATCCTACGATGCCTGAGTAGATTTTTGTTGTCCTGCCGGTGATTGATGAATTGCTATGATTGGTTTGAGTTGCATGTTTTATTATTGGTGCTGTCCTATGGTGCTCTCCGTGTCTTGCAAGCGTGAGGGATCCCCGCTGTAGGGTTTGCAATATGTTCATGATTTGCTTATGGTGGGTGGCGTGAGTGACAGAACCACATACCCTAGTAAGTAGGTTGTTTGTGTATGGGATAAAGGGGACTTGATACTTTAATGTTATGGTTGGGTTTTACCTTAATGACCTTTAGTAATTGCGGATGGTTGCTAGAGCTCCAATCATAAGTGCATATGATCCAAGAAGAGAAAGTATGTTAGCTTATGCCTCTCCGTGAAATAGAATTGCAATAGTGATTACCGGTCTAGTAACATAGTCAATTGCTCAGGGAAAATTTCACAACTCCTACCACCACTTTTCCACACTCGCTATATTTACTTTATTGCTTCTTTATCTAAACAGCCCCTACCTTTTATTTACGTGCTCTTTATTATCTTGCAAACCTATCCTATCACACCTACAAAGTACTTCTAGTTTCATACTTGTTCTAGGTAAAGCGAACACTAAGCGTGCGTAGAGTCGTATCAGTGGCAGATAGGACTTGAGAGAATATTTGTTCTACCTTTAGCTCCTCGTTGGGTTCGACACTCTTACTTACCGAAAGAGGCTACAATTATCCCCTACACTTGTGGGTTATCAAGACCTTTTTCTGGCGCCGTTGCCGGGGAGTCATAGCGTGGGGTGAATATTCTCGTGTGTGCTTGTTTGCTTTATCACAAAGTAATTTTTATTTTCTGTTCTAAGTTGTTCTCTATCTTTAGTTATGGATATGGAACACGAAATACCAAAAAAATAGGTGTACTTGCTACTCATGGAGATGGGGAACCTCCTAAAACCCTCGATGATGGTTATGTGAAAGATATTGTGTACTACTTTGATAATCCTGAGAAAAGCCCATTCAATTATGTTATGGGAGACACGTTGGATCAACGTGAATACTTTAGGGATTATCACTTGACACAAAAAGGGAAACTATTATGGGATGAAATTCATATGTTACATTGGTATGCTAGGCAACTATGCTTGAGATATGATTATACTTGTTGCTCTAGGATGAAAGCTCCACACATTGACTTCTCGTGCAAATTCAATGATAATAAAACCTTAGCTTCTTATGCTAATGGTAGATATGATTACTATGATGTGGAACAAATAGAAGAATTTGTTGCTTTTATGGGTGCTTATGAAATAGAATCTTTGTTAAAACGTGTGAAAATTTTGATGATGCTGTTTACAGACCTGAAAATTTTGATATACTTAGATATTGCTATGAGAATTATGAATATAATGCCAATATTGATGCATTTATTGAGGAAGTCTCCGCTGTCCAAGAAGAGACTAATATTTTGCAGGAGCCTATGGAAGAAGAAATTGATGAAACTGTGAGCTCATTGGATGAAAAAGATGATGAGGAGAGCGAAGAACAAAAGGAGGAAGAGCGGATTAGCTACCCGTGCCCACCTTATAATGAGAGTAACTCTTCAACTCATACATTGTTGAATTCCCCTTCGTGCTTACCGAAGGATGATTGCTATGATGATTTTTATGATCCCGTTGATTCTCTTGAAATATCCCTTTTTGATGATGCTTGCTATGTTTGTGGCCAGGATGCCAATATGAATTATGCTTATGGAGATTAACTTGCTATAGTTCCTTATGTTAAACATCAAATTGTTGCGATTGCACCCACGCATGATAGTCCCATTATCTTTTTGAATTCTCCAAACTACACTATATCAGAGAAGTTTGCCCTTATTAAGGATTATATTGATGGGTTGCCTTTTACCGTTGCACATGATAATTTTGATAGATATAATATGCATGTGCTTGCTGCTCCTACTTGCAATTATTATGAGAGAGGAACTATATCTCCACCTCTCTATGTTTCCAATATGATAAAAGTGAAAGAAACTGCTTATACTATGCATTGGCCTTTACTTGGTGTGCATGAATTTTTCTTTTATGACATGTCGATGCATATGAAGAGAGTTAGACTTCGTTGTTGCATGATATATGTTACTTTGTGCTCACTACTAAATCACAAATCATTGTTAATTAAAATTGGCTTTGATATACCTTGGGATCCGGGTGGATCCATTACTTGAGCACTATATGCCTAGCTTAATGGCTTTCAAGAAAGCGCTGTCAGGGAGACAACCTGGAAGTTTTAGAGACTCATTTATTTCTGTTGAGTGCTTTTATATATTGTAAAAGCAAAAAAATAAAGAGGGGAACCCAAAACTTTTCAAAAAGGAAAGTGAAAGTGAGAGAGACAAGCATTGTTGAAGTGGGAGAGCTCCTTGAACTTTGTTCATGCTCACGGAAACTTTGTGAATCTTAATTACAGAATTTTTTAATCAAAAATAATTATCCCCTTGTACAATTCCATTGTATTATAAAAATAATGTGCGAAGGTTTGCCTTTAGGATGTTTACAATGCTTGTTGGTTTGTACGGTGCAGGACAGAAACTTTGGCTATAGTGCGCGATTTTACATTTTTAACTAGAACATCAAATGGTTCTGATTTGTTTTGCAATGTCTTTTTGTACAAATGTTTTATTTTTCCTAATTTTGGTAGAATTTTTGGGGTACCAGAAATATGGTGAATGTTCAGATTGCTACAGACTATTCTGTTTTTGACAGATTCTGTTTTTGATGCATAGTTTGCTTGTTTTGATGAAACTATCAATTTATATCAGTGGATTAAGCCATGGAAAAGCTATATTACAGTAGAAATAATGCAAAAACAAAATATGAATTGGTTTTCTACAGTACCTAGATTAGTGATTTGTTTTATTATACTAACGGATCTTACCGAGTTTTCTGTTGAAGTTTTGTGTGGATGAAGTGTTTGATCAAGGAGATCACGATATGAGGAAAAGGAAGAGAGGCAAGAGCTCAAGCTTGGGGATTCACAAGGCACCCCAAGTAAGTATTCAAGGAGACTCAAGCGTCTAAGCTTGGGGATGCCCCGGACGGCATCCCCTCTTTCTTCAACAAGTATCGGTATGTTTTCAGATTCATTTTGTTTATGCGATATGTGCAAGTCTTGGAGCGTCTTTTGCATTTAGTTTTCACTTTTATTTTATGCACCATGCTCGTATGAGATAGTCCTTGGTTGATTTATAGAATGCTCATTGCACTTCACTTATATCTTTTGAGTATGGCTTTATAGAATGCTTCATGTGCTTCACTTATATCATTTGAAGTCTGGATTGCCTGTTTCTCTTCACATAGAAAACCGCCATTTGTAGAATGCTCTTTTGCTTCACTTATATTTGTTAGAGAGTGGGCATATCTTTTGTAGAAAGAATTAAACTCTCTTGCTTCACTTATATCAATTTAGAGAGATGACAAGAATTGGTCATTCACATGGTTAGTCATAAAATCCTACATAAAACTTGTGGATCACTAAATATGATATGTTTGATTTCTTGCAATAGTTTTGCGATATTGAGATGATAATATGTGGGAGGTACTAGTACATGGTTGTGTTTAGTAAGGATGTTGGTGTTAAGGTTTGTGATTCCCGAAGCATGCACATATGGTATATTAACTATGTAACCAAATTGGCGCGCATTGTATTTTGATTGTTTATCTTTGCGTGAAGGTTGGGGCGCACGATGGTTAACTCCTACCAACCTCCCCCTAGGAGTATGCATGTAGTACTTTGTTTCAAGGCCTAATAAATTTTTGCAATAAGTATATGAGTTCTTTATGACTTATCTTGAGTCCATGGATTATACGCACTCTCACCCTTCCATCATTGCTAGCCTCTTCGGTACCGTGCATTGCCCTTTCTCACCTTGAGAGTTGGTGCAAACTTCGTCGGTGCATCCAAACCCCGTGATATGATACGCTCTATCACACATAAGCCTCCTTATACCTTCCTCAAAACAGCCACCATACCTACCTATCATGGCATTTCCATAGCCATTCCGAGATATATTGCCATGCAACTTCCATCATCATCATATACATGACTTTAGCATTCATTGTCATATTGCTTTGCATGATCATAAGATAGCTAGCATGATGTTTTTTTGATGTCGTTTCTATGCTAGATCGTTGCACATCCCGGTACACCGCCGGAAACATTCATATAGAGTCATATCTTTGTTCTAGTATCGAGTTGTAATATTGAGTTGTAAGTAAATAAAAGTGTGATGATCATCACTATAGAGCATTGCCCCATAAAAAACAATAAAAAAATAAAAAATGAAAGGCCAAAGAAGCCTAAATAAAAAAAGAAAGGACAAAGAAGCCCACCAAAAAAGGGAGAACATAAAAAATGAGAGGAAAAGAGAGAAGGGGAAATGTTACTATCCTTTTACCACACTTGTGCTTCAAAGTAGCACCATGTTCTTCATATAGAGAGTCTCTTGAGTTATCACTTTCATATACTAGTGGGAATTTTCATTATAGAACTTGGCTTGTATATTCCAATGATGGGCTTCCTCAAATGCCTGAGGTCTTCATGAGCAAGCAAGTTGGATGCACACCCACTTAGTTTTCAGTTTGTGCTTTCATACACTTATAACTCTAGTGCATCCGTTGCATGGCAATCCCTACTCCTCGCATTGACATCAATTGATGGGCATCTCCATAGCCCGTTGATGAGCCGCGTCAATGTGAGACTTTCTTCCTTTTTGTATTCTCCACACAACCTCCACCATCATATTCTATTCCACCTATAGTGCTATGTCCATGGCTCACGCTCATGTATTGCATGAAAGTTGAAAAGGTTTGAGAATGTCAAAAGTATGAAACAATTGCTTGGCTTGTCATCGGGGTTGTGCATGATTTGAATATTTTGTGTGGTGAAGATGGAGTATAGCCAGACTATATGATTTTGTAGGGATAACTTTCTTTGGCCATGTTGTTTTGAAAAGACATGATTGCTTTATTAGTATGCTCGAAGTATTATTGTTCTTATGTCAAACGGTAGACTGTTGCTTTGAATCACTCGTGTCTTAATATTCATGCCATGATTAGATATATGATCAAGATTATGCTAGGTAGCATTCCACATCAAAAATTATGTTTTTATCATTTACCTACTCGAGGACGAGCAGGAATTAAGCTTGGGGATGCTGATACGTCTCCGTCCTATCTATAATTTTTGATTGTTCCATGCCAATATTATTCAACTTTCATATACTTTTGGCAACTTTTTTACTATTTTTGGGACTAACATATTGATCGAGTGCCCAGTGCCAGTTCCTGTTTGTTGCATGTTTTATGTTTTGCAGAAACCCGATATCAAACGGAGTCCAAACGGGATAAAAACGGACGGAGAATTATTTTGGAATATTTGTGATTTTTGGGAGGAAGAATCAACGCGAGACGGTGCCCGAGGGGGCCACGAGACAGGGGGCGCGCCCTGGACTCTCGTGGGCACCCCGTAAGGCAGTTGACGCTCTTATTTTGCCACAAGAAAGCTAATTTTATGAGAAAAATCTGGGCGAAAGATTCACCCCAAACGGAGTTACGGATCTCCGGATATAAAAGAAACGGTGAAGGGGCGGAATCAGGGAACGCAGAAACAGAGAGAGACAGAGAGATAGATCCAATCTCGGAGGGGCTCTTGCCCCTCCCACGCCATGGAGCCAAGGACCAGAGGGTAAACGCTTCTCCCATCCAGGGAGAATGTCAAGGAAGAAGAAGAAGAAGGGGGGGCTGTCTTCCCCCTTGCTTCCGGTGGCGCCGGAACACCGCCGGGGGCCATCATCATCACCGCGATCTTCACCAACACCACCGCCATCATCTTCACCAACATATCCATCACCTCCCCCCTTCTATATTCAGCGGTCCACTCTCCTGCAACCCGCTGTACCCTCTACTTGAACATGGTGCTTTATGCTTCATATTATTATCCAATGATGTGTTGCCATCCTACGATGTCTGAATTGATTTTCGTTGTCCTGCCGGTGATTGATGAATTGCTATGATTGGTTTGAGTTGCATGTTTTATTATTGGTGATGTCCTATGGTGCTCTCGGTGTAGCGGAACCGTGAGGGATCCCCGCTGTAGGGTTTGCAATATGTTCATGATTTGCTTATGGTGGGTGGCGTGAGTGACAGAAGCACATACCCGAGTAAGTAGGTTGTTTGCGTATGGGATAAAGGGGACTTGATACTTGATACGTCCATTTTGCATCATGCTTTTATACCAATATTTATTGCATTATGGGCTGTTATTACACATTATATCTCAATACTTATGGCTATTCTCTCTTATTTTACAAGGTTTACCATGAAGAGGGGGAATGCCGGCAGCTGGAATTCTGGCTGGAAAAGGAGAAAACATTGGAAACCTATTCTGCACCGCTCCAAAAATCCTGAAACTCCACGAAACATGTTTTTGGAATTAATAAGAATTATTGAGCAAAAGAAATACATCAGGGGGCCCACACCCTGGCCAGGAGGGTGGGGGGCGCGCCTCCCCTACTAGGCACACCCCCTGTCTCCTGGGCCCCCTGGTGGGCCTCCGGTGTCCATCTTCTGCTATATGAGAGATTTTACCCTGGAAAAAATCATGGGCAATCTTACGGGATAAAACTCCGCCGCCACGAGGCGGAACCTTGGCGGAACCAATCTAGGGCTCCGACGGAGCTGTTCTGCCGGGGACACTTCCCTCTGGGAGGGGGAAATCATCACCAACGTCATCGCCAACGATCCTCTCATCGGGAGGGGGTCAATCTCCATCAACATCTTCACCAGCACCATCTCCTCTCAAAATCCTAGTTCATCTCTTGTATCCAATCTTGTATCAAAACCACAAATTGGTACCTGTGGGTTGCTAGTAGTGTTGATTACTCCTTGTAGTTGATGCTAATTGGTTTACTTGGTGGAAGATGATATGTTCAGATCCTTAATGCATATTATTACTCCTCTGATTATGAACATGAATATGCTTTGTGAGTAGTTACGTTTGTTCCTTAGGACATGGGTGAAGTCTTGCTATTAGTAGTCATGTGAATTTGGTATTCGTTCGATATTTTGATGAGATGTATGTTGTATTTTCCTCTAGTGGTGTTAGTTGAACGTCGACTACATGACACTTCACCATTATTTGGGCCTAGAGGAAGGCATGGGGAATTAATAAGTAGATGATGGGTTGCTAGAGTGACAGAAGCTTAAACCCTAGTTTATGCGTTGCTTCGTTAGGGGCTGATTTGGATCCATATGTTTAAAGCTGTGGTTAGGTTTACCTTAATACTTCTTTTGTAGTTGCGGACGCTTGCAATAGGGGCTAATCATAAGTGGGATTCTTGTCCAAGTAAGGGCAGTACCCAAGCACTACTCCACCCACATATCAAATTATCAAAGTACCAAACGCGAATCATATGAACGTGATGAAAACTAGCTTGACGATAATTCCCATGTGTCCTCGGGAGCTCCTTTTTCATTATTAGAAATTCTTCAGGCTTATCCTTTGCTTCATAAAGGATTGGGCCACCTTGCTGCACTTTATTTACTTTATTTACTTGTTACTCGTTACTATTTATCTTATCACAAAACTATCTATTACCTATAATTTCAGTGCTTGCAGAGAAAACCTTACTGAAAACCACTTATCATTTCCTTCTGCTCCTCGTTGGATTCGACACTCTTACTTATCGAAAGGACTGCGATAGATCCCCTACACTTGTGGGTCATCAATACTCTTTTTTGGCGCCGTTGCCGGGGAGTGTAGCACTTTTGGTGAGTGGAACTTGGTAAGGAAACATTTATATAGTGTGCTGAAATTTTCTATTACTTGTCACTATGGAAACTAATCCTTTGAGGGGCTTGTTCGGGGTATCTTCACCCCGACCAGAAGAGCAAAGAGTTGCTCCTCAACCTACTGAACTTTATGAAAATATTTACTTTGAGATTCCTTCGGGTATGATAGAGAAACTGCTAGCTAATCCATTTGCAGGAGATGGAACATTGCATCCCGATTTACACCTTATCTTTGTGGATGAAGTTTGTGGATTATTTAAGCTTGCAGGTATTCCCGATGATGTTGTCAAAAGGAAGGTCTTCCCTTTATCTTTGAATGGAGATGCATTGACATGGTATAGGCTATGTGATGATACGAGATCTGGGAATTATAAGAGATTGAAGTTGGAATTTCACCAGAAGTTCTATCCTATGCATCTTGTTCATCGTGATCGTAATTACATATATAATTTCTGGCCTCGCGAAGGAGAAAGCATCGCTCAAGCTTGGGGGAGGCTTAAGTCAATGTTATATTCATGCCCCAATCATGAGCTCTCCCGATAAATGATTATTCAAAACTTTTATGCTCGGCTTTCTCTTAATGATCGCAACCTGCTCGATACTTCCTGTGTTGGTTCTTATACGCTGAAGACTATTGATTTCAAATGGGACTTATTGGAAAGAATTAAACGCAACTCTAAAGATTGGGGTTCCGACGATGGTAAGGAGTCAGGTATGACACCTAAGTTTGATTGTGTTAAATCTTTTATGGATACGGATGCTTTTCGTGGATTTAGCACTAAGTATGGACTTGACTCTGAGATAGTAGCTTCTTTTTGTGAATCTTTTGTTACTCACGTTGATCTCCCTAAAGAGAAGTGGTTTAAATATAATCCTCCTGTTGAAGTGAAAGTAGTTGCACCTATTATAGTTGAAGAAAAGACTGTCACCTATAGTGATCCTATTGTTCCTACTACTTATGTTGAGAAACCTCCTTTTCCTGTTAGGATAAAGGATCATGCTAAAACTTCTACTGTTGTTCGTAAGAGTAATACTAGGACTTATACACCTCCTGAGCAAATCAATGTTGAACCTAGTATTGCTATGGTTAAAGATCTCTTGGATGATGATTTAGATGGGCATGTTATTTATTTCTGTGATGAATCTGCTAATATTGCTAGACCAGATACTAAGATACATAGACCTGTCGTAGGCATGCCTGTTATTTCTGTTAAAATAGGAGATCATTGTTATCATGGCTTATGTGATATGGGTACTAGTGCTAGTGCAATACCCAATGATCTATATAAAGAAATTATGCACGCCATTGCACCCGTTGAATTAGAAGACATTGATGTCACCATTAAGGTTGCTAATATGGATACCATTAAACCAGTTGGGATTGTTAGAGATGTTGAAGTTTTGTGTGGGAAGGTTAAATACCCTGCTGATTTTCTTATTCTTGGTTCCCCACAACATGATTTTTGTCCCATTATTTTTGGTAGACCCTTCCTGAATATAGCTAGTGCTAAGATTGATTGTGAAAAAGATACTGTCACTGTTGGCTTAGATGGTTGTCTCATGAGTTTAATTTTGCTAAGTTTTGTAGAGAACCTCGTGATAGGGAACCACCTAGTAAGGATGAGATTATTGGTCTTGCTTCTATTGCCGTGCTTCCTAATGATCCATTAGAACAATATTTGCTAGACCATGAAAACGATATGTTTATGAAGGAAAGAAGGGAAATAGATGAAGTGTTCCTTAAATAGGAACCTGTGCTGAAACATAACCTTCCCGTTGAAATTCTTGGGGACCCCCCTCCACCCAAGGGTGATCCCGTGTTTGAACTTAAACCATTACCTGATAATCTTAAGTATGCTTATCTTGATGAAAAGAAAATATATCCTGTTATTATTAGTGCTAACCTTTCAGAGCAAGAAGAAGAAAGATTATTGAAAACTCTGAAGAAGCACCGAGCAGCTATTGGATATACTCTGGATGATCTCAAGGGCATTAGTCCCACATTATGCCAACACAAAATTACAGTGGAGAAAGATGCCAAACCAGTTAGAGATCCTCAACGACGACTAAATCCTAAGATGAAAGAAGTAGTAAGAAAGGAGATACTAAAGCTCCTTGAGGCAGGTATAATTTATCCCGTTGCTGATAGCGAATGGGTAAGCCCTGTCCATTGTGTTCCTAAAAAGGGAGGTATTACCGTTGTTCCTAATGATAAAGATGAATTGATCCCGCAAAGAATTATTACAGGTTATAGGATGGTAATTGATTTCCGTAAGTTAAGTAAAGCTACTAAGAAAGATCATTCTCCCTTTACCTTTTATTGATCAAATGCTAGAAATACTATCGAAACACACACATTTCTGTTTTCTAGATGGTTATTTTGGTTTCTCTCAAATACCTGTGTCAGCGAAGGATCAATCTAAAACTACTTTTACTTGCCCTTTTGGTACTTTTGCTTATAGACGTATGCCTTTTGGTTTATATAATGCACCTACTACCTTTCAAAGATGCATGATGGCTATATTCTCTGATATTTGCGAAAAGATTTGTGAGGTATTCATGGATGATTTCTCCGTTTATGGATCGTCTTTTGATGATTGTTTGAGCAACCTTGATCGAGTTTTGCAGAGATGCGAAGACACTAGTCTCGTCCTGAATTGGGGAAAGCGTCACTTTATGGTTAATGAAGGCATTCTCTTGGGCCATAAGATCTCCGAGAGAGGTATTGAAGTTGATAAAGCCAAAGTTGATGCTATTGAAAAGATGCCATGTCCCAAGGACATAAAAGGTATAAGAAGTTTCCTTGGTCATGCCGGTTTTTATAGGAAGTTCATTAAGGACTTTTCTAAAATCTCTACGCCTCTGACTAATTTATTGCAAAAAGATATTCCCTTTGTCTTTGATGATGATTGTGTAGAAGCATTTGAAATACTTAAAAAAGCTTTGATCACTGCACCTATTGTTCAGCCACCTGATTGGAATTTACCTTTTGAAATTATGTGTGATGCTAGTGATTATGCTGTAGGTGTTGTTCTAGGGCAAAGAGTCGATAAGAAATTGAATGTTATCCAGTATGCTAGTAAGACTCTTGACACTGCCCAGAGAAATTATGTTACTACTGAAAAAGAATTTTTAGCAGTTGTGTTTGCATGTGATAAGTTTAGACCTTATATTGTTGATTCCAAAGTTACTATTCACACTGATCATGCTACTATTAAATATCTTATGGAAAAGAAAGATGCTAAGCCTAGGCTCATTAGATGGGTTCTCCTGCTCCAAGAATTTGATTTACATATTATTGATAGAAAGGGAGCTGAGAACCCTGTTGCAGACAACTTGTCTAGGTTAGAGAATGTTCTTGATGACCCACTGCGTATTGATGATAGCTTTCCTGATGAACAATCAGCGGTCGTTAATGCTTCTCGTACTGCTCCTTGGTATGCTGATTATGCTAATTATATTGGTGCTAAATCTATACCTCCTAGTTTCACATACCAGCAAAAGAAAAAAAATTCTTTTATGATTTAAGACATTACTTTTGGGATGATCCACACCTTTATAAAGAAGGAGTAGATGGTGTTATTAGACATTGTGTGCCTGAGCATGAACAGGAACGTATCCTACGCAAGTGTCACTCTGAATCCTATGGAGGACACCACGCTAGAGATAGAACTGCACACAAGGTACTAAATCTGGTTTTTATTGGCCTACTCTCTTCAAAGATGCTCGTAAGTTTGTCTTATCTTGTGATGAATGTCAAAGAATGGGTAACATTAGTAGACGTTAAGAAATGCCTATGAATTACTCTCTTGTTATTGAACCGTTTGATGTTTGGGGCTTTGATTATATGGGACCTTTTCCTGCCTCTAATGGTCATACACATATTTTAGTTGCTGTTGATTACGTTACTAAGTGGGTAGAAGCTATTCCAACTAGTAGTGCTCATCATAACACTTCTAATAAAATGCTTAAAGAAGTTATTTTTCTGAGGTTTGGAGTCCCTAGATATCTTATGACTGATGGTGGTTCACATTTTATTCATGGTGCTTTCCGTAAGATGCTTGCTAAGTATGATGTTAATCATAGAATCGCATCTCCTTATCATCCGCAGTCTAGTGGTCAAGTAGAGTTGAGCAATAGAGAGCTCAAATTAATTTTGCAAAAGACTGTCAATAGATCTAGAAAGAATTGGTCCAAAAAACTTGATGATGCATTATGGGCCTATAGAACTACATAAAAAAATCCTATGGGTATGTCTCCATATAAGATGGTTTATGGAAAAGCTTGTCATTTACCTCTTGAACTTGAACATAAAGCATATTGGGCTATTAAAGAGCTCAACTATGACTTCAAACTTGCCGGTGAGAAGAGGTTGTTTGATATTAGCTCACTTGATGAATGGAGAACCCAAGCCTATGAGAATGCCAAGCTATTCAAAGAAAAAGTCAAACGCTGGCATGACAAGAGGATACAAAAGCGTGAGTTTAACGTAGGAGATTATGTGTTATTATTCAACTCTCATTTAAGATTTTTTGCAGGAAAACTTCTCTCCAAATGGGAAGGTCCTTACGTTATCGAGGAGGTCTATCGTTCTGGTGCCATAAAAATCAACAACTTCGAAGGCACAAGTCCAAGGGTGGTAAACAGTCAAAGAATTAAACATTATATTTCAGGTATTCCTATCAATGTTGAAACTAATATTATTGAAACCGTAACCCCGGAGGAATACATAAGGGACACTTTCCAGAACGTTCCAGACTCTGAAAAGGAATAGGTATGTGGTACGGTAAGTAAACCGACTCCAAAACAACTCCAATGGCAATTTTTATCAGTTTTGGAATATTTAAGAATTTTAGGAAGAAAGAAGTAGTCCGAAAGGGACACGAGGCCCCCACGAGAGTGGAGGGCGCCCCCCCACTAGGCGTGCCCCTCTGCGTGGACACCTCGTGTGCCTCCTGGACTCCGTTTTTGCACGTTACGTATTTTGGTCAGTAAAAATTCATTATATATACTCCCGAAGGTTTTGACCACCGTATCACGCAAATATCCTCTGTTTTCGTTTCGAGCTGTTTCTATCTCAGATCTAGAGCATCATGTCGTCTCCAAGCGCTCCCAAGGACAAGTTTTTTGAGAGGGTTATCAACCCCTATCTCGCGGAGGTGCTGCAACACCCTCAAACCATTGAGATGCGTGAGGGGGTGCTGCACATCCGCGATGTGGAGGGACCAAGGCGTACCGGAAGTGTGGAGACAAAGCTCGAAGCCGTGGAGGAGCAAGTTTTCAAGTGCCAATGGATGGTGGAGCGTGGACTCAACGCCAACCAGATGATGATCACGGAGTTCACCAACAACCACAAGTTAGATGCCAAGGTCATTGGGGAGACCATCTTCAAGCTTCAAGAGAAAATCGAGCACCTCCAAGACCAGATCTATGACCTGCAAAACCAAAACTGTGAGTATGAATATAGATTCAAGAGGATGAGTTTGGCTGCAGATTTAAGGATCCCGGAGACTCGATCATCCTTCTATGATGGTGAGCCTATGCCTTGGAAGATGGACGACAAGCCTACATCATCAACCACGCCTGCTTCACCACCTCCGAGGACATAATCACATGGGTATGGGCACTCCCCTTGGCAACTGCCAAGCTTTGGGGAGGTGCCCCGGTATCGTATCACCATCACACTCCTATCTTTACCGTTTTATTTAGTTCGATCCTTTTAGTAGTATCTTGATCTAGTAGATTGAAGTTTTGATATCAAGTAGTTTTGAGTTTTGCTTTGAGATCTCTTTTTTTAATCGAGTCCGTGAGCTATCTATAATAAAGATTAGTGTTGAGTCAAGGCCTTTGCTATGTTGCTATGATCTTGAGAAAGTAGAAAGAATAAAAGAGTTCATATTGATCTTATGGTTAGTGATGACTTCACATATAGAAAGTATGAGGCATAAAAGTTGTTGAGGGTTGATAAACATAGTTTTGGTCATCGTTGCAGTTAATAGGAAGTCATAAGGAAAGAGGGGTTCACATATAAATATATTATCTTGGACACCTTTTACGATTGGGAGCACTCATTAAGTATGACATGCTAAAAGAGTTGACGTTGGACAAGGAAGACAACGTAATGGTTTATGTTTTCTCACATCTCAGTTAAAGTATATTGTCATTGACCTTCCAAACATGTTGAGCTTGCCTTTCCCCCTCATGCTAGCCAAATTCCTTGCACCAAGTAGAGATACTACTTTTGCTTCCAAATATCCTTAAACCCAGTTTTGCCATGAGAGTCCACCATACCTACCTATGGATTGAGTAAGATCCTTCAAGTAAGTTGTCATGTTGCAAGCAATAAAAATTGCTATCTGAATATGTATGACTTATTAGTGCAAAGAAAATAAGCTTTGTACGATCTTGTTGTGGAAGTAATAAAAGCGACGGACTGCATACTAAAGGTCCACATACTAGGGGCAATATAAAGTGACGTTCTTTTGCATTAAGATTTTGTGCATCAACCCTAAACGCACATGGCAACCTCTGCTTCCCTCTGCGAAGGGCCTATCTTTTACTTTATGTTTTTACTTTATGCTTGAGTCAAGGTGATCCTCGCCTTTCCCTTTTTCATTTTATCCTTTGGCAAGCTCCTCGTGTTTGAAAGATCATGATACATATATATATATATATATATATATATATATATCCAATTGGATGTAAGTTAGCATGGGCTATTATTGTTGACATCACCTAAAGGTGAATATGTTGGGAGGCAACACAATAAGCCCCTATCTTTCTTAGTGTCCGGCTTAAACTCCATAACCACAAGTATTGTGTGAGTGTTAGCAATTGTAGAAGGCTACAAGATAGTTGAGTATGTGAACTTGCTGAGAAGCTCTATTGTGGACTCTTTCTGATGTTATGATAAATTGCAATTGCTTCAATGATCGAGATTATAGTTTGTTAGTTCTCAATGAATTTTTTGAACCATACTTGACATTGTGAATTGATTGTTACTTGAGCATAAGAAATCGTATGACAAAATCTATATATGTTGTTGTTATAAGAACGATCAAGATGCCCTCATGTCCGTATTTTATTTTTATCGACACCTCTATCTCTAAACATGTGGACATATTTTTCGATTTCGGCTTCGCTTGAGGACAAGCGAGGTCTAAGCTTGGGGAGTTGATACGTCCATTTTGCATCATGCTTTTATACCAATATTTATTGCATTATGGGCTGTTATTACACATTATATCTCAATACTTATGGCTATTCTCTCTTATTTTACAATGTTTACCATGAAGAGGGGGAATGCCGGCAGCTGGAATTCTGGCTGGAAAAGGAGCAAATGTTGGAAATCTATTCTGCACTGCTCCAAAAATCCTAAAACTCCACGAAACATGTTTTTGGAATTAATAAGAATTATTGAGCGAAAGAAATACATCAGGGGGCCCACACCCTGGCCAGGAGGGTGCCCCCCTACTAGGCGCGCCCCCTGTCTGCTGGGCCCCCTGGTGGGCCTCCGGTGTCCATCTTCTGCTATATGAGAGCTTTTACCCTTGAAAAAATCATGGGCAAGCTTACGGGACAAAACTCCGCCACCACGAGGCGGAACCTTGGCGGAACCAATCTAGGGCTCCGGCGGAGCTTTTCTGCCGGGGACACTTCCCTCCGGGAGGGGGAAATCATCACCAACGTCATCGCCAACGATCCTCTCATCGAGAGGGGGTCAATCTCCATCAACATCTTCACCAGCACCATCTCCTCTCAAAACCCTAGTTCATCTCTTGTATCCAATCTTGTATCAAAACCACAAATTGGTACCTGTGGGTTGCTAGTAGTGTTGATCACTCCTTGTAGTTGATGCTAATTTGTTTACTTGGTGGAAGATCATATGTTCAGATCCTTAATGCATATTATTACTCCTCTAATTATGAACATGAATATGCTTTGTGAGTAGTTATGTTTGTTCCTGAGGAAATGGGTGAAGTCTTGCTATTAGTAGTCATGTGAATTTGGTATTCGTTCGATATTTTGATGAGACGTATGTTGTCTTTTCCTCTAGTGGTGTTATGTGAACGTCGACTACATGACACTTCACCATTATTTGGGCCTAGAGGAAGGCATGGGGAAGTAATAAGTAGATGATGGGTTGCTAGAGTGACAGAAGCTTAAACCCTAGTTTATGCGTTGCTTCGTTAGGGGCTGATTTGGATCCATATGTTTAAAGCTGTGGTTAGGTTTACCTTAATACTTCTTTTGTAGTTGCGGACAGTTGCAATAGGGGTTAATCATAAATGGGATGCTTGTCCAAGTAAGGTCTGTACCCAAGCACTGGTCCACCCACATATCAAATTATCAAAGTACCGAACGCGAATCATATGAACGTGATAAAAACTAGCTTGACGATAATTCCCATGTGTCTCGGGAGCTCCTTTCTCATTATTATAAATTGTTCAGGCTTATCCTTTGCTTCATAAAGGATTGGGCCACCTAGATGCACTTTATTTACTTTATTTACTTGTTACTCGTTACTATTTATCTTATCACAAGACTATCTATTACCTATAGTTTCAGTGCTTGCAGAGAAAAACTTACTGAGAACCGCTTATCATTTCCTTCTGCTGCTCGTTGGGTTCCACACTCTTACTTATCGAAAGGACTACGATAGATCCCCTACACTTTTGGGTCATCAATACTTTAATGCTATGGTTGGGTTTTACCTTAATGATCTTTAGTAGTTGCGGATGCTTGCTAGAGTTCCAATCATAAGTGCATATGATCCAAGAAGAGAGAGTATGTTAGCTTATGCCTCTCCGTCAAATAGAATTGCAATAGTGATTACCAATCTAGTAACGTAGTCAATTTCTTAGGGACAATTTCACAACTCCTACCACCACTTTTCCACACTCGCTATATTTACTTTATTGCTTCTTTATCTAAACAACCCCTACCTTTTATTTACGTGCTCTTTATTATCTTGCAAACCTATCCTATCACACCTACAAAGTACTCCTAGTTTCATACTTGTTCTCGGTAAAGCGAACACTAAGCATGCATAGAGTCGTATCAGTGGCAGATAGGACTTGAGAGAATATTGGTTCTACCTTTAGCTCCTCGTTGGGTTCGACACTCTTACTTATCGAAAGTGGCTACAATTATCCCCTACACTTGTGGGTTATCACGGGTGTCGTGGACGCGCGTCACACCGTGGCTCATCACCAGCGCTACGCAGAGGAGGAGGCAGGGGCGCCCCATGAGCCACGTCGCCTGCACGAGACGGCATGGGACAGAATGAGTGGGAGGGCGCCGGGGCTTCGCCGGCGGTGTTGACGAGCTTGGTGATGCGACCAAGCCAGGCATCGTAGCCCTTGTTGGCAGGGCGGTAGCACAACAGCTCTCACGCAAGGAGAAGCATGGTTGCCCATTTACCGGCCCACAACGAGCGTGTGAAGACGATGCTGTGGCGGGAGTGAGGGATGGAGTGGCGGTGCGACCGTCGTGCCACACGGAGGGCGGGAGTGAAGAGTCCTGCTGCTCGTGAGCAGTAGGGCCGGTGGCAGCATTAGCTGCGGGAGAAGTGGAGTGGCGGGGGACACCATGGCCCATGGATTCCATCTGAGCGGCACGAGTAGCCCGACGATCGGTACGAACTCGACAGGCATCGGCCATAGGAGTGACGAAGCAGGGACGGAGCAAAGCGAAAGGTGGAATTCCGACACGCCCCTACCTGGCATGCCAAAATGTCGGTATCGGGGCTCTGCAAACCCAAACAAGGTTCGAACTCAGGGGCGTGTATGAAGGATCTCGCCTAGCTACAGCTCTCAGCGCACTACCTCGTGGCCTGGCCTCGTCGAGTTTGAGTGAGCGGGAAGAAGAGATGGACACAACAGTTTACCCAGGTTCGGTCCATCTTACGGTGTAAAAGCCTACTCCTGCTTTGTGATGGGTTGCCTTGCGAGGAGGATGAGGAAGAACTGGTACAGAGGATGAGCTGGCTCGGGAGAGCTCAATGGACAAAAGATTTCGATCCCTCTCTACGGTGGAGACTAACTAATATTTGTAGTGGCCTTGGTCCTCTTCCCTCATAGCTTAGGCAGGAAGGTATTCCACAATGTCCAATTTGAAAGGGGACATGAGTACACCCTATCCTGACTAAAGGTGGTCTTCGTCTGCAAAGCTTCTCCTCATGACGCAGTGGCCGGCTAGGCGATGACCTCCATCCTGCCGAGCTCGTGGTCTTGGTGTTGTTGCACCGGAATGGAAACCTTTGGGGTATTCCTTGGGAACTCGCATACGTCCTTACCTCCTTAGCACCAAAGAGAAAACTGACCTATCCTGCACCAGCTGGCACCCGTCCGGCCTTGGTCGTCACGACTCAAGTCATCGCGCGCCTCACAAGGCGGGAGGCACACATAGAGATCTCGGCTCCTTGGAAGGCCGCCCCTAGGGGGCCTTGGTGTTGCTCGCCTCGTGAGGCGGGATGCCTCGAGAGGGTCCTGTCTGTGCAGACTCATAGCTGGGCCGCGCCGGGCCATTGCTGGCACCACATGCTGGGCCACAGGCAAGCGGGCCTGGGTACCCTCGATCCCAGAACGCCGACACTCACCTATGTTACTCAAACTTGCCTAACCTTAGGTGTGGCAACCTTTGGCAAAGTTGGTCACAAACGAAACAACCCCTAAAACATTTTAACACCCCTTTATAATTCATGATCAACACAACATCGTTTACAAGTAGGGGCATGATGGCATTTGGGGACTCATCAAACCAAGAGTAGGGGCTAGTTCATCGGCAACATCATTTGGTTCTCTCTGACGATGTTCAAACCGAACTGTTGGGAAATGTAGCATGTAATTTCAAAAAAATCTATGCATAGCAACGAGAGGGGGAGAGTGTGTCCACATATCCTCGTAGACCGAAAGCGGAAGCATTTGCCAACGCGGTTGATGTAGTCGAACTTCTTCTCGTTCCGATCGATCTAGTACCAAACATACGGCACCTCCGAGTTCTGCAGACATTCAGCTCGATGACGTCCCTCGAACTCTTGATCCAGCAGAGTGTCGAGGAAGTAGAAGAGTTCCGTCAGCACAACGGCGTGGTGACAGTGATGGTGAAGTTATCCGCGCAGGGCTTTGCCTAAGCACTACGTGAATACGACCGGAGGCGTAAACTGTGGAGGGGGGGGGGGGCGCCGCACATGGCTAACAATCGTTGGTGCGTGTTCTAGGTGCCCCCTCCCCATGTATATATAGATGGGAGGGGGAGAGAGGCAGCCTAGGGCACGCCCAAGTAGGAGGAATCCTACTTGGGCTCCTAGTGCAATTCGCCCCCTATCCTTTTACCGAAATGGGCAAAAGAGGGAAGAGGGAAGGAGGAAGGAAAGGGGGGCCAAACCCCACCTCCTTCTCCTATTTGGCCTCCTACCATAAGGGGGGAGGGCGCCACCCCTTGTGGGCTGGTGTGCTGCCCTCCTATGGCCCATATAGCCCATTATTCCCCCGGGGGGTTCCGGTAACCCCCCGATACTCCGATATGTACCCGATACACCCCGAAACACTTCCGGTGTCCGAATACTATGATCCTATATATAAATCTTTACCTCTCGACCATTTTGAGACTCCTCATCATGTTCGTGATCCATCCAGGACTCCGAACAACATTCGGTCACCAAATCACATAACTCATATAATACAAAATCATCATTGAATGTTAAGCGTGCGGACCCTACGGGTTCGAGAACTATGCAGACATGACCGAGACACCTCTCCCGTAAATAACCAATAGCGGAACCTGGATGCTCATATTGTCTCCCACATATTCTATGAAGATCTTTATCAGTTGAACCATTATGATAACATATGTTATTCCCTTTGTCATCGGTATGTTACTTGCTCGAGATTTGATCGTCGGTATCTTCATACCTAGTTCAATCTCATTACCGGCAAGTCTCTTTACTCATTCTGTAATGCATCATCCTGCAACTAACTCATTAGTTACTTTACTTGCAAGGCTTCTTATGATGTGCATTACCGAGAGGGCCTAGAGATACCTCTCCGGTCAATAACCAATAGCGGAACCTGGATGCTTATATTGGCTCCCACATATTCTACGACGATCTTTATCGGTCGAACCGTTATGGCAACATACGTTATTCTCTTTGTCATCGATATGCTACGTGCCCGAGATTCGATCGTAGGTATCTTCATACCTAGTTCAATCTCGTTACCGGCAAGTCTCTTTACTCGTTCCGTAATGCATCATCCTGCAACTAACTCATTATTTACTTTGCTTGCAAGGCTTCTTATGATGTGAATTACCGAGAGGGCCCAAAGATACCTCTCCGATACTCGGAGTGACAAATCCTAATCTCGATCTATGCCAACCCAACAAACACCTTCAGAGATACCTGTAGAGCATCTTTATAATCACCCAGTTACATTATGACATTTGATAGCACACAAGGCATTCCTTTGGTATCCGGGTGTTGCATAATCTCATAGTCGGAGGAATATGTATTTGACATGACGAAAGCAGTAGCAATAAAACTGAACGATTATAATGCTAAGCTAACGAATGGGTCTTGTCCATCACATCATTCTTCTAATGATGTGAACCCATTCATCAAACTATAACACATGTCTATGGGTAGGAAACTTAACCATCTTTGATTAACGAGCTAGTCAAGTAGAGGCATACTAGGGACACGGTGTTTTGTCTATGTATCCACACATGTATCAAGTTTCCGGTTAATACAATTCTAGCATGAATAATAAAAATTTATCATGAATAAGGAAATATAAAATAACAACTTTATTATTGCCTCTAGGGCATATTTCCTTCAGTCTCCCACTTGCACTAGAGCCAATAATTTAGATTACATTGTAATGATTCTAACACCCATGGAGTCTTGGTGCTGATCATGTTTTGCTTGTGGAAGAGGCTTATTCAATGGGTCTGCTACATTCAGATCCGTATGAATTTTGCAAATTTCCGTATCTCCCTCCTTGACTAGATCACGGATGGAGTTGAAGCATCTCTTGATGTGTTTGGTCTTTTTGTGAAATATGGATTCCTTTGCCAAGGCAATTGCTCCAGTATTGTCATAAAAGATTTTCATTGAACTCGATGCACTAGGTATTACAACTAGATAGGATATGAACTCCTTCATCCAGACTCCTTCATTTGCTGCTTCCGAAGCAGCTATGTACTCCATTTCACACGTAGATCCCACCACGACGCTCTGCTTGGAACTTCACCAACTGACAGCTCCACCATTCAATATAAATCTGAATCCGGTTTGTGACTTAGAGTCATCCGGATCAGTGTCAAAGCTAGCATCGACATACCCATTTATGAAGAGCTCTTTGTCATCTACATAATTAGAAACATATCCTTAGTCCTTTTCAGGCACTTCAGGATGTTCTTGACGGCTATCCAGTGATCCACTTCTAGATTACTTTGGTACCTCCCTGCTAAATTTGGTAATTCCCGCTCTTCCCAAATATTACTCTGGTACACATCATAACATACATGATAAAACCAATGGCTGAGGCATAGGTGTCGGCGTTCTGGGAACGGGGGTCACCAGACTTGCCTGCGTGCGGCCTGCTGCGTGGCTCAAGGGGTGGCCCAGTACGGCCCATCTTCATCAACCCAAGCTCAAGACCCTCGCAAGGGGCTAAGCCTCGCGGGGCGGACGACACAAGCTTTCTCAGGAACGGCCTCACCAGGCAGGCCCGCGAGGAGGCGGAGAGATCAAGGCAGGAGTACCTCGTGAGGTGCTCATGATGCAAGCCATGACGATCGAGACCAGGCGGACGCCAGGCGGGCGCCAGCCTGCGCAGTGTCCTCGTTTCCTCTTTGGTGCAAAGAGGGCAAGCGCAGGCGCGGAGTATCGAGGCATCAAGCAAAGGTTACCATATCGGTGCAACGAGACCAAGACCAGCAGAGAGGCCAGAAGGAGGTCACCGTGGAGCCCAAGACAGCGTCATCGCCAGTGCCTTTGGCAGTCGAAGACCAACTTTAGTGAGGATAACTTGTACTAGCTGTTCTCCTTCAAAATGTCCGTTATTGGCTCCCTTCCCGCTCAATATTTGGGAAGAGGACCAGGGCCTCTATAAATAGAGATAGCTACCACCGTAGAGAGGGGATCAGATCCAGAGATCACTTCATCTAGAGCCTAGAGAGATCCACCCAAGCAGAGCACCACACCAGCTCAAGAACACCTCTCGCGAGGCTGATCTTCCTCTGTACTGTTCATCATCAGCCCCTGAGGCAATCCACCACACCACACACTGGATTAGGGTATTACACCACAACGGTGGCCCGAACCAGTATAAACCTTGTGTCCCTTGTGTTGTTCATCGTGTAGCTTAGATTCACAGCGAGGCATTGGGACGTGGATCGGTAGGGGGAAGATCTTCGCGCGCACCCCAGAGTTTGAACCTTAAGGGTTTTGCCGGAACCTGATATCCGACATTTGACGCGCCAGGTAGGGGTGCACCGGAATCTTTCTTCCACTGTTCCACGTTCGATCGTTCGTCGCATCCATGGTTGACGCTCACCGAGCTCGCGCCGAGCGTCGGGCTGCTCTCGCCGCCTGCGTCGCCCAGGTGGCTCCCGTCGGTGGGCCTTCCCGTCGTTCTCCGTCTCCTACCGCCAACGCCGCCACCGGCCTGGCGGGGAACGAGCAGTAGGCATCGTCACTTCATCCCTCGGTGCGATGGGAAGGCCGCACCGCCACTCTGTCGCTGACTCCAGCTGGTTCGTCGTCTCACGCCCGTCGCGCTCCCACGGACGCGCATGCCGTGTTGCTCCTGGCACGTGAGATCCTGCATTACTGCCCCGTCGACGACCTCTATGAGGAGTGGCTCGCTCACGTTACCGAGCTCGTCAGCACCGCAGGGGGCTCTCCTGTGCCGTCCCTCTCGCTGCCTCGCCCCCCGTCCTGCATGGGCGATGCAGCTCAAGAGGTGCCTCCGCCACCTCCTCCCTAAGAAGGTGCCCTGGCTCCAAGGCGCGCGGCACCTAGACGAGACCCACCGCGTCCAGTGCCTGCACGACAAGAAAGGAGCTGCCAAGAAATCCCTCGCCCCCGAGAAGCCGCTCGTGTGCTCCCCACTCCAGCACGTCAAGACCGCGTCCCTGCGCCAGCACGTCAAGACCCCACGCTGCCCCTGGCGATGGCGCGCGGGAATCTCCAAGAGCAGGCCCCGCGTCTGCAAAGGGCACTGGTGGCCACCTCAGGCTGCCGCGCCTTCACCACCGAGCTGCATCTGCCTCCTTGCTACAACGGCACTGCCGACCCCGCAGAGTTCCTGCAGCTCTACGAGCTGGGCATCGAAGCGGCCAACGGAGACGAAAAGGTCATGGCGAATTGGTTTCCCATGGCGCTCAAGGATGGTGCCCGCACCTGGTCCTGAACCTGCCTCCCGGCATGATCTCCTCTTGGGACGAGATGCGCACCCGCTTCATCGCCAACTTCCAGGGCACTCGCGACCGTCCCCCAGTCGTGGGTGACCTGCGCCGCATCAAGCAGCAACCTGAAGAAACCCTGCAGAAGTACATCCAGCGCTTCAACAGCGCTCGCCTCAAGATTCCAAAGGTGACCGAGGAGGTCATCCTCTCAGCGTTCTCTGACGGCGTCCGCGACATAAAGATGAAGGAGGAGCTGGCAATCCACGAGGATCTGTGCACATCTCTGGAGCTGTTCAACCTGGCGACCAAGTGCGCAAGGGATGAGGAGGGGCGCCTCTTCCTTCTTGAGCTCCCAGCTGCTGGCCCTGAAGAGAAGAAAGCCAAGGCCAAGGATGTGAAGCGCAAACGAGCAGCCGTGCTCGCAGCAGAGCCATACATGAAGCGCGTCAGGGACCAGCCGGAGTTGTCCAAGGGCAGCTGATACTGCGTATACCACGACCTCCACACCCACAATACCAACGAATGCCAAGAGCTCAGGGCCGTGCGAGAATGACGTATCGGTCGACGCCCCGAGCACAACGATCGGGGCTACGACCGAGGAGGGGGAAGAGGTGAAGGATGATGGGACGACCGAGGCCCTCGCCAAGGGTGGCGTGACCGACCTCGCGAGGACCGCTGGCAGGACCAGCCTCGCGAGGGGGCTTGGAGGGATCAGCCTCGCGAGGATCGCCCATAGGGCAAAGCAGGCCTTCCTCCTTTGCCGCCACCGCCAAGAAGGAATGGTGACCACCACCAGGACGAAGGGGCTGGGGGCTTCCAGGAGCCACGTGCTATCGCTTGCCTCCTGGGCGGTGCCCAGGCCCCAGCTTCTCAGCGCACATTCAAGCAGTTCACTCGCGAGGTGAATGCAGTCCTCCCCAAGCTCGAGGCCACGCGCCCTCTCAGGTGGTTCGCGTGCGCCATCACGTTCAGCTCAGCGGATCAACTCAAGTGTGCGGCTACAGCCGGTGTCCTCCCAATGCTTTGTTCCCCAGTCATCAGCAATGTACAAGTTACCAGGACCCTCATCGATGGTGGCGCAGGGTGATGTCTACTACACAACCTTCTTCTTGTAGACGTTGTTGGGCCTGCAAGTGCACAGGTTTGTAGGACAGTAGCAAATTTCCCTCAAGTGGATGACCTAAGGTTTATCAATCCGTGGGAGGCATAGGATGAAGATGGTCTCTCTCAAACAACCCTGCAACCAAATAACAAAGAGTCTCTTGTGTCCCCAACACACCCAATACAATGGTAAATTGCATAGGTGCACTAGTTCGGCAAAGAGATGGTGATACAAGTGCAATATGGATAGTAGATATAGGTTTTTGTAATCTGAAAATATAAAAACAGCAAGGTAACTAATGATAAAAGTGAGCGTAAACGGTATCGCAATGATAGGAAACAAGGCCTAGGGTTCATACTTTCACTAGTGCAAGTTCTCTCAACAATAATAACATAGATAGATCATATAAAAACCCCTCAACATGCAACAAAGAGTCACTCCAAAGCCACTAATAGTGGAGAACAAACGTAGAGATTATGGTAGGGTACGAAACCACCTCAAAGTTATTCTTTCGGACCAATCTATTCAAGAGTTCATACTAGAATAACACCTTAAACACACAAATCAACCAAAACTCTAATGTCACCTAGATACTCCATTGTCACCTCAAGTATCCGTGGACATGATTATACGATATGCATCACACAGTCTCAGATTCATCCAACCAACACAAAGTACTTCAAAGAGTGCCCCAAAGTTTCTACCGGAGAGTCAAGAAAACGTGTGCCAACCCCTATGCATAGGTTCATGGGCGGAACCCGCAAGGTGGTCACCAAAACATACATCAAGTGGCACGTGATATCCCATTGTCACCACAGATAAACACGGCAAGACATACATCAAGTGTTTTCAAATAAAGACTCAATCCGATAAGATAACTTCAAGAGGGAAACTCAATCCATCACAAGAGAGTAGAGGGGGAGAAACATCATAAGATCCAACTATAATAACAAAGCTCGCGATACATCAAGATCGTGCCATAGAGAGAACACGAGAGAGAGAGAGATCAAACACATAGCTACTGGTACATACCCTCAGCCCCGAGGGTGAACTACTCCCTCCTCATCATGGATAGCGCCGGGATGATGAAGATGGCCACCGGTGATGGGTTCCCCCTCTGGCAGGGTGCCGGAACAGACTCCCGAGAGGTTTTTGGTGGCTACAGAGGCTTGCGGCGGCGGAACTCCCGATCTATCTTGATTTCGATGTTTTTAGGGTACATAGGCTTATATAGGCGAAAGAAGTCGGTCGGGGGGTGCTCGAGGGGCCCACGAGATAGGGGGCGCGCCCAGTAGGGGGGGGGCGCCCTCCTATCTCATGGCCTCCTCAAGGATCTTCTGATGTGAACTCCAAGTCTCCTGGATCATACTCTTCCAAAAAATCACGCTGCCGAAGGTTTCATTCCGTTTGGACTCCGTTTGATATTCCTTTTCCTCGAAATACTGAAATAGGCAATAAAACAACAATATGGGCTGGGCCTCCGGTTAATAGGTTAGTCCCAAAAGTAATATAAAAGTTTATAATAAAGCCCATAATCATTCAAAACAGATAATAAAATAGCATGAATGCTTCATAAATTATAGATACGTTGGAGACGTATCAGCATCCCCAAGCTTAATTCCTACTCGTCCTTGAGTAGGTAAATGATAAAAGAAAGAATTTATGAAGTGTGAATGCTAGAAGGTGCACAAGTTTGATCAATGATAATTTCAATCACCTTTTCTAGCACGATAATATGTCATAACAGTAGTTCATCTCATAAAACTTTTCACGATAAAGTAACAAGCAATTCACATGTCAAAGCATAGACCATAAACTTTCTTGAAAACTAGCAAACTTCATTCTCAGTCATCAAACAATTGCAATTCATCTTATTTTCAGGAATAGCAAACTCTGCATACTCAACTATCATATAGTCTTCTACAATTGCTAACACTCACGCAATACTAATGGTTATGGAGTATCAATCGTACACTGAGAAAGATAGGGGCTTATAGTGTTGCCTCCCAACATATTCACCTTTGGGTGATGTCAACAATAATAGTTCATGCTAACTTACATCCAATTGGATATATATATATCAGGATCTTCCCAACACGAGGTGCTTGCCAAAGGATAAAATGAAAAAGGGAAAGGTGAAGATCACCTTGACTCTTGCATAAAGTAAAAGACATAAAGTAAAAGATAGGCCCTTCGCAGAGGGAAGCAGAGGTTGCCATGCACTTTTAGGGTTGGATGCACAAAATCTTAATGTGAATGAACGTCACTTTATATTGCACTTGCATATGGACCTTTATTATGCAGTCCGTCGCTTTTATTGCTTCCATAACAAGATCATATAAAGCTCTTTTCTTCACACCAAAATATCATACATATTTAGATAGAAATTTTTATTGCTTGAACCGATGACAACTTACTTGAAGGATCTTACTCAATTCATAGGTAGGTATGGTGGACTCTCATGGCAAAACTGGGTTTAAGGATATTTGGAAGCACAAGTAGTATCTCTACTTGGTGCAAGGAATTTTGTCTAGCATGAGGAGGAAAGGCAAGCTCAACATTTTTGAATGATCCATGACAATATACTTTAACTGAGATGTCGGAAAACATAACCCATTGCATTGTCTTCCTTGTCCAACATCAACTCTTTAGCAAGTCATACTTAATGAGTGCTCCCAATTATAAAAGATGTCTAGGATAGTGTATTTATATGTGGAATCTCTCTTCCTTCAATATTCTCTCATGAATTGTTCAAATGACCAATACAATGCTTGCTAACCTTCAATAAATTTACAACCTCTACTTCTTAGACGTGAAGTCATTAATCCCCATGGGATAAGCAAATGAGGCATATATAATTTCAGATTTATGACATTCAACTCATTCAACAATTTACTCATAGGATATAAGTGAAGCACACGAGTAAATGACAAACTACTCCAAAAAGATATAAGTGATGATCAATGAGTAGCTAAATAATTATGTAACTATGTGAAGACTCTCTCTCATTAAAGAATTTCAGATCTTGGTATTGTATTCAAACATCAAGCAAAACAAAATAAAATGACATTGCAAGGATAGCACAACTCATGTGAAGAAGCAAAAACTTAGGCTCAACTGATACTAACCGATAATTGTTGAAAAAGAAAGGTGGGATGCCTACCGGGGCATCCCCAAGCTTAGATAGTTGAGACTTCTTGAAATATTATCTTGGGGTGCCTTGGGAATCCCCAAGCTTGAACTTTTGTGTCTCCTTAATTCCTCTCATATCATGGTTTCTCTTTTTATCAAAAGCTTCATCCACATCAAACTCAACGGGAACTCGTGAGATAGGTTAGTATAAACCAATGCAAAACCTTATCATTTTCTACTTTAACAAATCACTAAAATTATTATTCAACATTGCATACTAAATGCCTCTGCATATTTAATACTCCTATCCTCAAATAGAATCATTAAACAAGCAAACATATGCAAACAATGCAAACATAACAGTAATCTGCCAAAACAGTATAGTCTGTAAAGAATGCAAGATTCATCATACTTCCCTAACTCCAAAAATTATGAAATAAAATTCCCACTGTATTAAATTTATCAGAGCTCATTACGCAAAAGGTTTAAACATTATATCTTTCTCTTAATTTTCTAGGGATTTTTTGCAACAGCGGTAAACTTTCTGTTTTCAAACAGCAACATGTATACTAGCAAAATAAGCATGGTAAAGGCTATCCTTGACCTTTTTTATTGAAACTATAGATGCAAAACATTATTCTAAATAGCAGCAAGCAAATACTAACAAGAGAAAATGACGCTCCATGCAAAACACATATCATGTGGCGAATAAAAATATAGCTCCAAGTAAAGTTACCGTTGAACGAAGACAAAAGAGGGGATGCCTTCCGGGGCATCCCCAAGCTTAGGCTCTTGGTTGTCCTTGAATATTACCTTGGGGTGCCTTGGGAATCCCCAAGCTTAGGCTCTTGCCACTCCTTATTCCATAGTCCATCGAATCTTTACCCAAAACTTGAAAACTTCACAACACAAAACTCGACAAAAAACTCGTATGAGTAACACTCTGCGATGGCTGTTGGGATAAAGTGATCCACCAAGTACTTAAATAGTGCCTACAGGAAAACTCAGATTTTGTGGGAAGGAATAATCTATACAGCAAGGTCCAGATTCGTTTGTTAATCACTTCTTTGATCAAGCCAGGCACGAGCACTAGTACATGAAACTACTGGTAGTATTGGTTCAGTTTTTTCGATTACCAAAGCAAAGACCACGACCCGATCTGTTCAACTGGGACCGACCCGGCAACAACCACGACCCGGACTCTGCACATCTTTGCCGAGCCGCTTTGGACGCACTGTTATCTGCTTAGTTGCGCGTGAGCTGCCACGGCCCGGTCCAAAAAGCCGCCCCGGTCTTGAGTCGTCTCCGCCACTGACGTAAGCCGCCGGCCATCGATTGTTGCCTGCAAAACGTGGTTAACCAGACGAATCAGGTGATATCCATCTAAATTTATCTTATTAAACGCTTATTGTTTTTTGTCAAAAAACAATTATTTGCCCTGTAACATCTTTACACATGGCAATTGTTTATGTCATTATACCGCGGGGACGGAGGCACGCCAACATATTTTGGCACAGGTGATCGTCGTTACTCAACGGTCTCCCGCACCGGCTTACAGCAAGGAGGACGAGTCGCCCGTCCGCACTGGCTTACAACGCCGCGCCCGGCTCATCTGTCTGCTCCCACGACCGACTCACTCGTGAGTGATTTCAACTTAACCTAGTGATCATCAACTTCATGGCAGATTATTTCTGGCCTGGCACATCAGGTGATATCCATTTTAAATATATTTTATTGGCACATATTATTTTTGTCAAAAAGCAGTTTATCTTTGCCTTGGTCTGCAATATTGTTGATGCAGGACAATTGTTCACTACATCAAAACGACGCGATTAACTCGCCCGTCCGTGCTGGTTTACGACACCGGTGCCGATCTTCCCCGTCCGCACCGGTTTACAATGCCACGGCCGACTCATCTATCCGAGCTGCCTCTGATGTTGCGGTCGTTATTGTCGCCCGTCTCTCGCGGCCTGGTCTACATCAACATACCGGGCCGCACCTGTCTGCATGAGCTGTTCATTGAGTATGAGCAAGTCACAGCTTGGGTAGCCCGGTTTTCTTTCAACAAAAAGGAGGCAAATTATCATATACTATCAACCGCCGTTTGCACTGGATGGCTCAATGGGCAGGCGCACAAGTCGCCGCCACTACAGTTTGGTTAACTTCAAATTGCCAGTTGGAAGGAACCATTGGCCGAGTTGCTGACACGGCTCATACGGGATCATTTATAACCCGCCGCAGTCACCTCAACCTTCTGTGGATTTACATCGTGCTATCAACACCAATGATATACAAGTTATGTCGGTTTATATCATGCTCAAATATGAAGAGTTTCAAGCCAACTCCTCGAGTCACCTTGAGACTCGGGGGCTACGATGACATGACTCAGCAAATCTTGCTAGTTTCAGCAAATTTAAGAACCCCGGAACGATGGAGGGAAAGATAACCCGGTCCAGGAGGCTACTGTTATTTGAAGGCCGTCAGAAAATTTCCGGCTTAGAAAGTATATGACAGTTACAAAATCCCGGCTCAATGAAGAAGATCCGGGTCATCAGAAAGGATTCCGGTTTAAAATCCGGCTCAAGGGAAGTCAGTCTCATTGAAGCTCTCAAATATCTGGTTTACAATCCGGTTCAAGGGAAATCTGTTCTCCCACAAAGCTCTCAAGCGCTCAAATCCGGTTTAAAAATGTCCGGTTCAAAAAGGAATTAACTTCTCGCAAGTTCGAGTTGAAAGGCCATCAGAAAATTTCCGGCTGAAAATGAAGATTCCGGTTTAAAATCCGGGTCAAGGGAAAGATGTCTCCCACAAAGCTTTGAAGCTCTCAATATCCAGTTCAAGATCCTGGTTCAAGAAGAATTTATCTCTTGCAAAAAAGTTAAAAGTTACCGAAGAGGACCTGCTGCCATGATGCGCGGTTCAAACATGGGTATCCTGCCTTATTGGCCTAACATATTATTGATCACATGGGGGCTTCTGCTTCATAAAGCGGGGTCTCTGTCTTTCTTATCATGCGTGGTTACATGGAGTGGCTCTGTTTTTAAAGCGGACTCCGGTTTACCCCTTGACATTTGCTTTTTATACATCACTGGGGGCCTTGGTCGTGTCTGAACCAACGCGACACCTTTTGATAGGCGACAGCCACCAGATCACTTGGGGACATGGTCAAGTCTGAACCAGTCACGCCTCTTGGTCGGCCTAAGGCCACAAAATCACTTGGGGGCTTGGTCGAACCCGAACCATTGCCACGCCTCTTGATCTGGCATATATGCCACGAATCATTTGGGGACCTGGCTGACTTGAACCATAGCTACACCTATTGGGAGCTTGGTCGTGTCCGACCATGGTAACACCATCTGATCGGCTTAGTAAAGCCTTCTTTTTTGCAAACGGTTTTATCATTGCCTTTGCTTCCATATTTTTTCATAACTGTTATTTTATTTTTGTTGCGTTTTTTAAACCGACAACGTTTTAATCCGGTTCAACTGTCAATTACAAATTGACGAAACACGGTCAAATCTTAATCCGGAGGCCATCTGCCCAGTTTGATTTTCTATTATCATCCTATTATGGAGTAAACCGGCATTCATAAACCCGGCTTGACTTTCAATTACAAGTTGTCAATACAGGATCAAGTTATAATCCGGAGACTATCAGCCCGGTCTGGTTTGACTACGAGTCGCCAGTATTATATATGGTTAAACTGGTGTTTATCACAACCCGGTACGGTTTATCATCAACCGACATAGTATGAAAGGAGTTATCATTACTCAAGATTGGGGTTATCACTCTTACTACAAAAAGTTGGTAAAGCCAACAATGTGATTCAACATCACAGGTATGATATATTTCATATTTGATTATTCTTAAGTGCAACCTTGGGTATAAACTCAGGTTATATGTTGGGCATTATGACCCGTCCAGCGGTAAACCGCCAGGACACTTTAAACTTGTTGTATGTAGAAACAGGTTGAATAAAGCATAATTATAAATCACCGGTGTTTATTAAACCGGCCTGGCTTTAAGACGATAGGTTGCCAGTATATGATGGGAAATTATCCGGTGTTTATTAAACCGGCCTAGCTTTTGACTATAAGTCACCAGTATATATTTGGATTGCGCCATTGGAATCATGCGCTTATAAATCATTGGGTTATATTATTCAAATAGCCAAACTTGGCTGAATTTTCATTATGATATTGAATGAATATGGTTTTCATACCGGATTATATTATCTTGAATAGCCAACATGGCTGGATCTTTATTATGGTTATTAATAACCGCTATTATTGAGGTTTTGAAAGTCGCTTTAGCGCACTGGATATTATTTTTTCAAAGGATATGATTTATTCTACAATTGAAGGAATAGTCCCGAGTCGCTGCAGGCTTACGACCCGGCACTTGGAGGCTACATTATTCAAATTGAGGTTATATGCAAGTCTCATGTCGCTGCAAGCATGCACCATGACACTTGGGGGCTAATGCAAAGTCATTTTTTTTGCTCATATTATTGAAGACCCGACTCATCACATTATAATGAGCCGGCCCTTGGGGGCTACCAATTGCTCCTGTCAACAACTCAAGGTACACAAGTTAAATCCATTATATTGAAGGGTCCACTGCTCAGTTGGTAAAGCACAAGGCTCTCAACCTTATGGACGTGGATTCAAGCCCATGATGGGGGTTACATCATATGATGTTATTTTCATTGAAGTATATATCAAGTCCCAGCTCAATATTATCTTACTGAGCCGGCCCTTGGGGGCTACACATCATTGCTCAAATCTACATGATTATATTTACAAAAGTCCCTACTCATTATTGCATAAATGACCCGGCCCTTGGGGGCTACACTGGTTGAAGTTTTATGAGTATAAGGCAATTTCAAGTCCCTGGTTGCTGCAAGCATGACAACCCGACACTTGGGGGCTACATAATATGGAGTGTTCAGTTTTTACTAGTGACTGGGATGAACAACATGGATTTCTTCAAAAGTGGCAGTATTGATATTGAAGCAAGTCTTAAACCATAACTTTGTTTTGTTCAAGACTTGGGGGCTACAGGTAATATGGATATAAGGGAGAAGTATCTTCCAAATTTTCAGTTTGGAGTAAACCAGATTAAACCGGCGTTGGGAACAATCATGACCCGGAATTATCAGTTTTTATAACCCGACAATGGTGGTTATCGTAAACCGGCAAGTTCTACATCTTCAAACCGGCCGAATATCAGATGAGTATTTCAAGGACCGATATTGTTTTTAAGCATTGGGAGCTGAATCAAAGGAGTTATTCTTCACAATATATTTTCTATGAGAAACCAATATCAGCAAGTTGATTATGAAGCTGGCCTATTAAACCGGATTTTCTAGAAGGAGGAAATGACAAGGACTTAAGGATGATCAGATGCCGGTTTACAAGAATTCTTAACCCGGAGCATAATCTGTCAAGTTTGTTCTTGTGGTTATTTCACAGGATCAGTTTAACATGGATAAATCCAAATTAAACTGGGGGCTAATGTCGGGGATATATCCCGCGGCGTAAACCGGCCGGAAGTATAACCCAGCCGGACTTGGCGGTTTACCTGAAAAACCCGCTGACACTTGGCGGTTCTCAGGCGACCCGGCGGTTTACGGTTCATTGGTAATCCGGCAGGCGGGTCAGAGGAGCGACAAGACCCGGTGGCCCGACTGGCGGTTCATGAAGGCCGGTTCAACTACGGTGGGCTGGTTTATAAGGAAAGGCATAAGGAATATTTGTCTTACAAGGAGTTAAGACCTGGACTTGTATCCGTTTTGTATTAGAGATAGACTAGTCCTAATCCTAATAGGAATCCATATGTAACCCGCCCATTCAACATATATAAGGAGGGGCAGGGCTCCCCAAAGAGGGACAAGCTACAAGCAAACAACAATCTCTAGGGCTAGACACAATTAGAGGAGAATCGGTTTACGGCGACTCCCTCATGATGATAATGAGATCTAGCCTCAAACAGCACATAGGGTTTTTACCGGATAATGTTTCCCGGGGCCCGAAGCTGTCTAAATCCCTGTCTTGTGTTGCGTCTCTCGATTCTGCTCAACCCCTCTCAAGCTATCACATAGGTGCGTTGGCCTCGCGACTAAGTCCCGATACTAAGGACATCTGACGTGACAATTCCACGACAAGCTCCGTTAGTATAAGAAAATAAAACCACCACTTAGGTACTGTAATGAACTCTTCTAAATTCATGTTGGTGTAATATGTACTGTACTCCAACTTATCTATGGTTCATACCCTTCGATACTACTCATAGATTCATCAAAATAAGCAAACAACACATAGAAAACAGAATCTGTCAAAAACAGAACAGTCTGTAGTAATCTGTATCAAATGTATGGAACTCCAAAAATCCTACAAAATTAGGAAGTCCTAAGAAATTCATGTACCAATCCAGAGCAAAAAAGAATCAGATCAAGAGAACGTTTATGTGAATTAACAAAACTAATTTACTTGGTGCAAAAGTTTCTGATTTTCAGCAGGATCAACACAACTATCACCGTAAGCTATCCTAAAGGTCTTACTTGGCACTTTATTGAAACAAAACCTACAAAACATGATTACTACAGTAGCATAATCATGTGGACACACAAAAAGTGTAAGGATAAATATTGGGTTGTCTCCCAACAAGCGCTTTTCTTTAATGCCTTTCTAGCTAGGCATGATGATGACAATGATGCTCACATAAAAGATAAGAATTGAAACATAACGGGAGCATCATGAAGCATATTACTAGCACATTTAAGTCTAACCCACTTCCTATGCATAGGGATTTTGTGAGCAAACAACTTATGGGAACAATAATCAACTAGCGTAGGAAGGCAAAACAAACATAGCTTCAAGATTTTCAACACATAGGGAGGAAACTTGACATTATTGCAATTCCTACAAGCACATATTACTTCCTCGTAATAATTTTCAGTAGCATCATGAATGAATTCAACAATATAACCAGCACCTAAAGCATTCTTTTTATGATCTACAATCATAGAAAATTTACTACTCTCCACATAAGCGAAATTCTTCTCATTCGGCATAGTGGGAGTATCATAAGAGACTTGAACACTAAAAATTGTTTCCACATTAAAAGAGTAATGTTCAGAAAAAGGGTAATCATAATCATGACAATATTTGTAAATATAATCATCACTACTTCTTATATCATAAGTTTTATCACAATAATCATCATAAGTAGCAACTTCGTCCTCATCATAATTGATTGAAACCTCTCCCAAGGTAGTGGAATCACTAAATAAAGTTGACACTCTTCCAAATCCACTTTCATATTCATTACCATAAGATTCAACATCCTCCAAAATAGTGGGATCACTACTTCCTAAAGTTGACACTCTTCCAAACCCACTTTCATCAATATAATCATCATACGTAGGAGGCATGCTATCATCATAACAACTTTGCATATCAAAACTTGGGATGCTAAAAATATCATCTTCATTAAACGTAGCATCCCCAAGCTTGGAACAAATATTAATTTCAGCAAATATATTCTCAAATATTTCATCCTCATCAAACATAGCTTCCCCAAGCTTGGGCCCTTTCATATCATAAGCATAATCACTCTCATCATTAAAAATATGGATAGCACCAATAGTAAAGCAATTATCATCATCACAATGAGTAGTAGGAGAAACATCATTTGGGAGGGATACCTTTTTACCTTTGTTGCTCCTTCTTTTCTTTTTCTTCTTCACATTATGTATGGGTTCAACCTTCCTTTTTGAACTCCTTATTGATGAGATTGGTTGAATAGAAAGCTCTTCCTCGTTACCTGGTTCATCAAAAGAAATAATAGGAGGAGATTGGGAAGTCTCTTCCCTTTCATTAGTATTCTCTTCATCTTCTATTTGCTTTTTTTTCTTTAAGTAATTGGCAATATAAGGATTTTCAATGCAATTCACCGCACAATACAAATAAATCTTCTCTAGATCAATATAAGGGAATTTCTTATGGGTAAATTCTGGAAGATCCTTAATTAAACGTTTCAATTCTTCATAACCCAAAAGCAAAGTAAGTTCATTGTAATAAGCAATGGAGATCAAATCATCACAATTTTTGGACATGATTCGATCACGAAACAATTTTCATCGGAGATGTAAATGATCACGTTCATTGCATAGTTCACAAGTACGGCAAAGGAAGTGTAAATTTTCAGCACTCCCATTTAACTTTTCTTGCAACAATTTAGTTTCTAAATGCTTATGCCTCTTGCAATATATATCTTCTCTATTTGGTGTGTTCATGCAAACATGCACTTCACAAAAGTTGACATGCTTATAAGAGATATTTTCATCATGACTAGAGCAATCATCATTAGTACTATGGATATTCAAGGAGTTCATACTAACAACATTGCAATCATGCTCATCATTCAAAGATTTAGTACCAAGCATTTTAATGCATTCTTCTTCTAGCACTTGAGCACAATTTTCCTTTCCATCAAACTCACGAAAGATATTAAAAAGACGAAGCGTATGAGACAAACTCAATTCCATTTTTTTGTAGTTTTTCTTTTATAAACTAAACTAGTGATAAAACAAGAAACAAAAAGATTCGATTGCAAGATCTAAAGATATACCTTCAAGCACTCACCTCCCTGGCAATGGTGCAAGAAAAGAGCTTAGTTCATGGGGTCTGAGTGAGTGCCACTTACCTAGCCTCCCCGGCAACGGCGCCAGAAAAGAGCTTGATGTCTACTACACAACCTTCTTCTTGTAGACGTTGTTGGGCCTGCAAGTGCACAGGTTTGTAGGACAGTAGCAAATTTCCCTCAAGTGGACGACCTAAGGTTTATCAATCCGTGGGAGGCGTAGGATGAAGATGTTCTCTCTCAAACAACCCTGCAACCAAATAACAAAAAGTCTCTTGTGTCCCCAACACACCCAATACAATGGTAAATTGTATAGGTGCACTAGTTCAGCGAAGAGATGGTGATACAAGTGCAATATGGATAGTAGATATAGGTTTTTGTAATCTCAAAATATAAAAACAGCAAGGTAATTAATGAAAAAAGTGAGCGTAAACGGTATTGCAATGATAGGAAACAAGGCCTAGGGTTCATACTTTCACTAGTGCAAGTTCTCTCAACAATAATAACATAGATAGATCATATAACAATCCCTCAACATGTAACAAAGAGTCACTCCAAAGCCACTAATAGCGGAGAACAAACGTAGAGATTATGGTAGGGTACGAAACCACCTCAAAGTTATTCTTTAGGATCAATCTATTCAAGAGTTCGTACTAGAATAACACCTTAAGACACAAATCAACCAAAACCCTAATGTCACCTAGATACTCCATTGTCACCTCAAGTATCCGTGGGCATGATTATACGATATGCATCACACAGTCTCAGATTCATCCAACAACACAAAGTACTTCAAAGAGTGCCCCAAAGTTTCTACCGGAGAGTCAAGAAAACGTGTGCCAACCCCTATGCATAGGTTCATGGGCGGAACCCGCAAGTTGGTCACCAAAACATACATCAAGTGGCACGTGATATCCCATTGTCACCACAGATAAACACGGCAAGACATACATCAAGTGTTCTCAAATAAAGACTTAATCCGATAAGATAACTTCAAGAGGGAAACTCAATTCATCACAAGAGAGTAGAGGGGGGAGAAACATCATAAGATCCAACTATAATAACAAAGCTCGCGATACATCAAGATCGTGCCATAGAGAGAACACGAGAGAGAGAGAGAGAGAGAGAGAGAGAGAGATCAAACACATAGCTACTGGTACATACCCTCAGCCCCGAGGGTGAACTACTCCCTCCTCGTCATGGATAGCGCCAGGATGATGAAGATGGCCACCTGTGATGGGTTCCCCTCCGGCAGGGTGCCGGAACGGACTCCCAAGAGGTTTTTGGTGGCTACAGAGGCTTGCGGCGGTGGAACTCCTGATCTATCTTGATTTCGATGTTTTTAGGATACGTAGGCTTATATAGGCGAAAGAAGTCGGTCGGGGGGTGCTCGAGGGGCCCACGAGATAGGGGCGCACCCAGTAGGGGGGGGGGGGGCGCCCTCCTATCCCGTGGCCTCCTCGAGGATCTTCTGACGTGAACTCCAAGTCTCCCGGACCATATTCTTCCAAAAAATCACGTTGCCGAAGGTTTCATTCCGTTTGGACTCCGTTTGATATTCCTTTTCCTCGAAATACTGAAACAGGCAATAAAACAACAATATGGGCCGGGCCTTCGGTTAATAGGTTAGTCCCAAAAGTAATATAAAAGTGTATAATAAAGCCCATAATCATTCAAAACAGATGATAAAATAGCATGAATGCTTCATAAATTATAGATACGTTTGAGATGTATCACAGGGATCAACGTTCTGTTCGTCGAGACATTCAACAATCTCCAAGTGGCATATGATTAGCTTCAGCCAACCAAGCCTTTCTCAGGAGTCACCGACGGCTCCACCACTCCGATAGGGCAGGTCCGCCTCCCTGTTACCTTTGGACAGTGCAAGAACTACCGGACCGAGCTCATCGACGTCGACGTTGCTCACATTCGCCTACCATACAATGCCATTCTCGGGTATCCAGCCCTGGCCAAGTTCATGGCGGTGACCCACCATGGTTAGAATGTCCTCAAAATGCCGGGGGAGCGGCGGAATCATCACAGTCCCATGCAAAGAGAAGGACACGGTGTGCTCCCTCGAGCGCGCTTTCCAAGCTACATCAGTCGAGGATCCAGATGACAGGAGCAGGAACCCTCCCGAGGCAGCTCCCAAGAAGAAGAAGACATCATCTAGCTCAAGGCCTCAGGAGGCAGGCATCTCCGGAGGCGCTGCGTCAGGACCTGCGCCCGTGCAAGGGGCGCCTCCCTCCATCGCATAGGAAGGCGCGCCTGGCGCCCTCCTCGGGCAAAGCTCGGGGGCTCTCTCCTTGAGGGCCTCAGGCTTTGCCAAGATCACGAGGGAGGCGCTCGGGCACCACTTGGAGGCGTGCTTCGCGGCACGTTTCCCTCAGGAAGGCATGGGGCAAGGAGGGCCCAACCCTCAGGAGTTCATCACCAAGGTCACTCAGGAGCTGCAGGAATCAAGAGTCATGCGCGGCGATCGCCGCCTGCCCAGCATAGCTCCCCATCCTGGCGAGGATGGCGGGCTGCGCGTCTGCTGCGACTACCCAGGGCTCAACCGAGTCGCGTCTCAGTAGCGTTTCTGGCCCTCGCGCGTGGGACGCTGTGAGGGTCCGCCACACAGCTACGTTTGCATGCCTTTCGGCCCGCCGAACGCGGCTACTGCTCACCAGCACCTTATGCGGAGCATTCTGGAAGCTCAGGAGGCCAAGCACCACGCGATCCTGGTGAAGATGGAGATGGACCTTGAGGAGCCGCCCGGACCCCCAGAGCCTCCCGAAGCTCAGGGCTCTGGTGGCTCATGAGGATCGGCTTCTTCATCGCACATCGTCAGCTACTCCGACACCCGCTCTGCAATGATATCAGGTGACACCTTTCGAGTTTCATTTCAGCTGGGAGCGCCCTCAGGGCTACATTATTCCCAGGTCATGTGGGTCCATCCCTGCGGCATGTATCCGTTTTGCTTATGTCTTTAGTTCACTTTGTTGGGGATGCCCCTCGGGCTGCATCATCCCAAGCCGCTCGGGCCTGACCCAGTGGCACGTACCCTTCTTGAAGTTATCTAAGCCAGTTCACTTTTCATGCTTAACCTGCCTGTGATAATCGCCTGCTCGATTGACATCTGCCCTTGGAGCTGCTCGCACTGGCACGACGCTTGCGCATGGGTCCGTCCCTGCAACATCGACAAATCTGAGTGGTCGAGCTCTGGCCCGCGGCAGCCCCGCAAGCGCCACCTCACCAGGCCCTCAGTGCCCTCATCACTCTCTCGGAGCAACCAATGGCCGGCCAGCAATCGTAATGGCAATCCTTGCCTCTCTCGTGTTGGTTTACAGGGTCCACCTAAGGAACAATGTGGGGGGCATCGCGAGCTCTCTCTCCCCCTCACCCGTGCAATCTTCTCGCGCGTTGAAAGGGGGGCTCCTGAGCATCGCGACTCAGGAGCTCTTACTGGCTCGCCGGCCCTCACCCCCTGGCCTTGTCCACGGCATCGCGACCTGGCATACCAGCGGCGGCTGAGCTTGCTCGAGGGCCGGACTTGAGGATATAGAGCACGAAGAAGAGTGCGGGGAAGGAAGGAGAAGCTCACGAAGGCCTGAACCAGCGACATCCCAGCTGCCGACACGCTGGTCCGGCACCTCACGAAGGAACGGCTCCAAGCTTTCGAGATAAGTCTCGCTCCTGGAACAGCTAATTGATGCGACACCAAACCCTCACTTAATGCAGATCTGTGATGATGACGTTGCCTTCGTTTCTCGCCTTTCGGCGACTGCTTGAGCGCTAAAGGGGACCTCCCGAGCATCGCGCCTCAGGGGCTCTTACTGGACCTCGGGCCGCTCACCTCCTGGCCTTGACCACAGCATCACGACCTAGCATACCAGCGACGGCTGAAGCCTGCCTGGGGACCAGGACCTGCCAGCGTAGAGCACCAGGTCGTCGCGGGGTTAGAAAGGGGGAACCAAGCCGGAACAGGACAGGCATTTCGCGCTACTTCATAATAAGGATGATATCAACGAAAGACATTGCAGACACCTTACACGCTCCCGCGGGGTATTTCTTCGATTCCTCGCAGGGAACAAAAGGTGCAAATCCTAAGGAGCCCTAACTACATGCGCCTCCATGGACGACGCCATCATCAGCAGTGGGCCACTAGGAGCCGGCGCCAACCCCATCCAGATCAGCCGCGTCGGCGGCCTGGTGCAGCTGCCTTGCTCCGAGCGCGGCGCGAGCTCGGAGTATCGTAGCTGCCGTCGCTCGTCTCCGGAGTCACGAGAAGCTCGGGAGAGTCGCTGGACCCCAAGCAACTCCGTTGCTGCCAGAAGAGCCATTGGGGAAGCGGACGGCAAGCTTAGACCTTGCCGCATCGACGTCCCGGTTGCCTCCCCTGGGGCAGCACTCAAGCCGGCGGCCTTCTGCGTCGAAGACCTTGAAGAGCATCAAGGAGGCGCCGTCGTATTCAAAATGAATCACGAGGGCGCCCCCTGTTTGGCAGACCCGTGCGACCTTGCCCCAGCCTCGGGTCATGTAGACCTTGCCCGGAGCGACGACTTCGACCTCCGCTCCGGTCGTGGGGGTACCGCAGTCGGCGTGCTGCAGTCAGAGCTCAAGAGGTCCCCTCGGCGGCATCTCGAAGGTGAAGGAGGGAGGAAGGCGGATCCAGGAGCTTGGAGGCACGGCGGCGTGAAGTACGAGCTCGCGAGAGGAGTATGCGGCCTGGACTCCAGGAGCGATGGCGCGCACCGCCACAACCCATCGATGCCGCCGGCGGCGCAGGCGACGCCGCTCGGCGTCTTCCTCTCTAGGGCCCTCAGCCCGGGCGTATAAAGGTAGCGGAAACCCAGGGGGTGGCTGCTCGTACCAAGGCCTCGACGCCTCCAGTCGAGCAACCTTGTCGCGGCGGCCGGGGACCGGCCGTTTCTTCGGCGGAAGTGGGTCGGGCCCCTCTCAGGGGGCCTTCCCCTTCTCCTCGGCTGAGAACCGATGGATCGGTGCCATTGGCGACAAGAAGGAGGAGCAGCGAGGAAGAAGAAGCGAGCGGAGCGAGAAGAGATGGACTACGGGGGCTCGCGCCTCTCCGTACTTATAGTCCGGAGGAGGCCAACCGTCGGCCTCCATGATTGCAGGTAATCATGACCCATTTTGCATGCAGGGACTCATCAAATCGGGTAGTTGTCAAGGCAGCGTGGGGAAGCGGAGACGCCCACGTCCAATCAACCGCCACGCGGCGACCAAGGCCGCAGGCTGTTGGGGCCCGCAGCACTCCGCACTTGCCCTTTCGCTTCGCTGCTAAGCCAAGTCCGAGCGCGCATTCGACCCAGGGGCTACTGTCGGTGTTTTGGGAACGAGGGTCCCCAGACTTGCCTGCCTGCAGCCTGCGGCGTGGCTCAAGGGGTGGCCCAGTACGGCCCATCTTCATCAACCCAAGCTCAAGACCCTCGTGAGGGGCCAAGCCTCGCGGGGCGGACGACACAAGGCTTCCTCAAGGACGGCATCACCAGGCAGGCTCGCGAGGAGCCGGAGAGATCAAGGCAGGAGTACCTCACGAGGTGCTCATGACGCAAGCCATGACGATCGAGACCAGGCGGGCGCCAGCCTGTGCATTGTCCTCGTTTCCTCTTTGGTGCAAAGGGGGCAAGCGCAGGTGCAGAGTACCGAGGCATCAAGCAAAGGTTACCATATCAGTGCAACGAGACCAAGACCAGCAGAGCGGCAGGACGAAGGTCACCGTGGAGCCCAAGACGGCGTCATCGCCAATGCCTTTGGTAGTCGAAGACCAACTTTAGTCAGGATAACTTGTACTAGCTGTTCCCCATCAAAATGGCTGTAGTTGGCTCCCTTCCTGCTCAATATTTGGGAAGAGGACCAGGGCCTCTATAAATAGAGATAGCTACCACCATAAAGAGGGGATCGGATCCAGAGATCACTTCATCTAGAGCCTAGAGAGATCCACCCAAGCAGAGCACCACACGAGCTCAAGAACACCTCTCGCGAGGCTGTTCTTCCTCTGTACTGTTCATCATCAGCCCCTGAGGCAATCCACCACACCACACACTGGATTAGGGTATTACACCACAATGATGGTCCGAACCAGTATAAACCTTGTGTCCCTTGTGTTGTTCATCCTGTAGCTTAGATTCATAGTGAGGCGTTGGGACGTGGATCGGTAGGTGGAAGATCTTCGTGCGCACCCCAGAGTTCGAACCTTAAGGTTTTGCCGGAACCCGATATCCGACAATAGGGAATGACTTTCATTTTCTCTTTGTCTTCTGCAGTGGTCGGGCATTGAGTCTAACTAAACTTCACACCTTGTACATATGCAATAACCCTTTCTTTGACTGATCCATTTTGAACTTCTTCAAAATTTTGTCAATGTATGTGCTTTGTGAAAGTCCTATTTAGCATCTTGATCTATCTCTATAGATCTTGATGCCCAATATATAAGCAGCTTCACTGAGGTCTTTCATTGAAATTTTTTTATTCAAGTATCCTTTTATGCTATCTAGAAATTCTAAATCATTTCCGATCAACAATATGTCATCCACATATAATATTAGAAATGATACAGAGTTGCCACTCACTTTCTTGTAAATACAGGCTTCTCTGAAAGTCTGTACAAAACCATATGCTTTGGTCACCTCATCAAAGCGTATATTCCAACTCCGAGATGCTTGCACTAGTCCATAAATGGATTGCTGGAGCTTGCACACTTTGTTAGCACCTTTAGGATCGACAAAACCTTCTGGTTGCATCATATACATCTCTTCTTTAAGAAATCCATTAAGAGATGCAGCTTTGACATCCATTTGCCAGATTTCATAATCATAAAATGCGGCAATTGCTAACATGATTCGGACAGACTTAAGCATCGCTACGGGTGAGAAAGTCTCATAGTAGTCGACTCCTTGAACTTGTCAAAAACCTTTTGTTACAAGTCGAGCTTTATAGAAAGTAACATTACCATCCGCGTCAATCTTCTTCTTGAAGATTCATTTATTCTCTATGGGTCGCCGATCATCGGGCAAATCCACCAAAGTCCACACTTTGTTCTCATAAATGGATCCTATCTCAGATTTCATGTCTTCGAGCCATTTATCGGAATCTGGGCTCATCATAGGTTCTTCATAGTTCGTAGGTTTGTCATGGTCAAGTAACATGACTTCTAGAACAGGATTGTCGTACCACTCTGGTGCAGATCATGCTCTGGTTGACCTATGCGGTTCAGTAGTAACTTGATCTAAAGGTTCATGATCATCATCATTAGCTTCCTCTCTAGTTGGTGTAGGCATCACGGGAACAGATTTCTTGGATGAGCTACTTTCCAAATTGAGAGAAGGTACAATTACCTCATCAAGTTCTACTTTCCTCACACTCACTTCTTTCAAGAGAAACTCCTTATATAGAAAGGTTCCATGGCAACAAAGATCTTGCCTTTGGATCTGTGGTAAGAAGGTGTACCCAATTGTTTCTTTAGGGTATCCTACGAAGACGCACTTCTCCGATTTGGGTTTGAGCTTATCAGGCTGAAGCCATTTGACATAAGCATTGCATCCCCAAACTTTAAGAAACGACAGCTTAGGTTTATTGCCAAACCACTGTTAATATGGTGTCGTCTCAACGGATTTTCATGGTGCCTTGTTTAATGTGAATGCAACTGTCTCTAATGCATAATCCCAAAATGATAGTGGTAAATCGGTAAGAGACATCATAGATCGCACCATATCTAATAAAGTACGGTTACGACATTTAGACACACCATTACGTTGTGGTGTTCCAGGTGGCGTGAGTTGTGAAACTATTCCACATTGTTTTAAATGAAGACCAAACTCATAACTCAAATATTCACCTTCGCGATCAGATCATAGAAACTTTATTTTCTTGTTACGATGATTCTCCACTTCACTCTGAAATTCTTTGAACTTTTCAAATGTTTCAAACTTGTGTTTCATTAAGTAGATATACCCATATCTGCTCAAATCATCTGTGAAGGTCAGAAAATAACGATACCCGCCGCGAGCCTCGACACTCATTGGACCGCATACATCATTATGTATTATTTCCAATAATTCATTGGCTCACTCCATTGTTTCGGAGAACGGAGTTTTAGTCATCTTCCCAATGAGGCATGGTTCCCAAGTATCAAATGATTCCAAAAGTCGATTTGCATGGAGTTTCTTCATGCGCTTTACACCAATATGACCTAAACGGCAGTGCCACAAATATTTTGCACTATCATTATCAACTTTGCATCTTTTGGCATCAATATTATGAATATGTGTATCACCACAATCGAGATTCAACAGAAATAGACCACTCTTCAAGGGTGCATCACCATAAAAGATATTACTCATATAAATAGAACAACCGTTATTCTCTGATTTAAATGAATAACCGTCTCGCACTAAACAAGATCCAGATATAATGTTCACGCTCAACGCTGGCACCAAATAACAATTATTCAGGTCTAAAACTAATCCGAAGGTAGATGTAGAGGTAGCGTGCCGATGGCGATCACATCGACCTTGGAACCATTCCCGACGTGCATCGTCACCTCATCCTTAGCCAATCTTTGTTTAATCTGTAGTCCCCGTTTCAGTTACAAATGTGAGCAACCGAACCGGTATCAAATACCCAAGCACTAATATGAGCATTAGTAAGGTACACATCAATAACATGTATATCAAATATACCATTGTTCACTTTGCCATCCTTCTTATCCGCCAAATACTTGGGGCAGTTTCGCTTCTAGTGACTAGTCCCTTTGCAGTAGAAGCACTCGGTTTCATGCTTGGGTCCAGCTTTGGGCTTCTTCCCGGGAGTGGCAACTTGCTTGCCATTCTTCTTGAAGTTCCCCTTTTTTCCTTTGCTCTTTTTCTTGAAACTAGTGGTCTTGTTAACCATCAACACTTGATGCTCCTTCTTAATTTCTACCTCCGCAACTTTGAGCATTACGAAGAGCTCGGGAATAGTCTTTTCCGTCCCTTGCATATTATAGTTCATCACGAAGCCGTTGTAGCTTGGTGGCAGTGATTGAAGAACTCTGTCAATGACACAATCATCTGGAAGATTAACTCCCAGCTGAGTCAGGTGATTATGATATCCAGACATTCTGAGTATGTGTTCACTGACAGGATTGTTCTCCTCCATCTTGCGGCTATAGAACTTGTTGGAGACTTTATATCTCTCAACTTGGGCATTTGCTTGAAATATTAACTTCAACTCCTGGAACATCTCATATGGTCCATGACATTCAAAACGTCTTTGAAGTCCCCATTCTAAGCCGCAAAGCATGGCACACTGAACTACCGAGTAATCATTAGATCGAGCTTGCCAGACATTCATAATATCAACATCTCCTCCTGCAGCAGGCCTTTCACCTAGCGGTGCATCAAGGACATTATTCTTCTGTGCAGCAATGAGGATAATCCTCAAGTTACGGACCCAGTCCGTGTAGTTGCTACCATCATCTTTCAACTTAGCTTTCTCTAGGAACACATTAAGATTCAAGGGAACGGTAGCATGGGCCATAGATCTACAACATAGATATGCAAAAACTATCAGGACTAAGTTCATGATAAATTAAGTTCAATTAATCATATTACTTAATAACTCCCACTTAGATAGACATCCCTCAAGTCATCTAAATGATATGTGATCCAAATCAACTAAACCATGTCCGATCATCACGTGAGATGGAGTAGTCATCAATGGTGAACATCTCTATGTTGATCATATCTACTATATGGTTCACATAAGACCTTTCGGTCTCCAGTGTTCCAAGGCCATGTTTGTACATGCTAGGCTCGTCAAGTTTAACCCGAGTATTCCGCATGTGCAAAACTGGCTTGCACCCGTTGTATCTGAAAGTAGAGCCTATCACACCCGATCATCATGTGGTGTCTCAGAACGAAGAACTTTCGCAATGGTGCATACTCGGGGAGAACACTTATACCTTGAAATTTAGTTGAGGGATCATCTTATAATGCTACCGCCATACGAAGCAAAATAAGATGCATAAAGATAAACATCACATGCAATCAAAATATGTGACATGATATGGCCATCATCATCTCGTGCTTTTGATCTCCATTTCCAAAGCAATGTTATGAACTCCATCTTCATCGGCTCGATACCTTGATCTGCATCGTTGCATCATGGTCATCTCGCCAACTATTGCTTCTACAACTATCGCTACCGCTTAGTGATAAAGTAAAGCAATTACATGGCATTTGCATTTCATACAATAAAGCGACAACCATAAGGCTCCTGCCAGTTGCCGATAACTTACACAAAACATGATAATCTCATACAACAACGTATATCACATCATGTCTTGACCATATCACATCACAACATGCCCTGCAAAAACAAGTTAGACGTCCTCTACTTTGTTGTTGCAAGTTTTCGTGGCTGCTACGAGCTTCTAGCAAAAACCGTTCTTACCTACGGCACAAAACCACAACGGTGATTTATAAAGTTTGCTGTTTTAACCTTCAACAAGGGCCATCCGCGGTCAAATTCGATTCAACTAAAGTTGGAGAAACAGACACCCGCCAGCCACCTTTATGCAAAACTAGTTGCATGTCTGTCGGTGGAACAGGTCTCATGATCGTGGTCATGTAAGGTTGGTCTGGGCCGCTTCATCCAACAATACCGCTGAACCAAAATAAGATATTGGTGGTAAGCAATATGACGATCACCGCCCACAACTCTTTCTGTTCTACTCATGCATATCATCTACACATCGACCTGGCTCGGATGCCACTATTGGGAAATGTAGCATGCAATTTTTTTTTTAAAAATCCTACGCTCACGCAAGATCTATCTAGGAGATGCATAGCAATGGGAGGGGGAGAGTGTGTCCACGTACCCTCGTAGACCGAAAGAGGAAGCGTTTGCCAATGCGGTTGATGTACTCGAACTTCTTCTCATTCCGACCAATCAAGTACCGAATGTACGACACCTCCGAGTTCTGCACACGTTCAGCTCGATGACGTCCCTCGAACTCTTGATCCAGCATAGTGTCGAGGAAGTAGAAGAGTTCTGTCAGCACGACAGCATGGTGACGGTGAAGGTCACCAAATCACACAACTCATATAATACAAAATCATCATCGAACGTTAAGCGTGCGGACCTACGGGTTCGAGAACTATGTAGACATGACCGAGACACCTCTCTAGTAAATAACCAATAGCGGAACCTAGATGCTCATATTGACTCGCACATGTTCTAAGACGAGCTTTATCGGTCAAACCGTTATGACAACATACATTATTCCCTTTGTCATCGGTATGCTACTTGCACGAGATTCGATTGTCGGTATCTTCATACCTAGTTCAATCTCATTACAGACAAGTCTCTTTACTCGTTCTGTAATGCATCATCCTGCAACTAACTCATTAGTTACTTTGCTTGCAAGGCTTCTTATGATGTACATTACCAAGAGGGCCCAGAGATACCTCTCCGATACTCGAAGTGACAAATCCTAATCTCGATCTACGCCAACCCAACAAACACCTTCAGAGATACCTGTAGAGCATCTTTATAATCACCCATTTACGTTGTGCGTTTTATAGCACACAAGGCATTCCTCTGGTATCCGGGAGTTTCATAATCTCATAGTCGGAGGAATATGTATTTGACATGAAGAAAGCAATATCAATAGAATTGAACGATCATAATGCTAAGCTAACGAATGGGTCTTGTCCATCACATCATTCTCCTAATGATGTGATCCCGTTCATCAAATGACAACACATGCCTATGGTTAGGAAACTTAACCATCTTTGATTAACGAGCTAGTCAAGTAGAGGCATACTAGGGACACGGTGTTTTGTCTATGTATCCATACATGTATCAAGTTTCCGGTTAATACAATTCTAGCATGAATAATAAACATTTATCATGAACAAGGAAATATAAAATAACAACTTTATTATTGCCTCTAGGGCATATTTCTTTCACGAACATGTGATAAATCCCCCGTCATATGAAAACAATCATTAGAATGGTAGTAGACGATCCTGAAGAGATACCACCATCTTGCATTGCTATTATTAGGGCATCTCCAAGGCAGATCCGTAAATCTCCCGCAACCGTCCGGACCGTGCCGTCCGGACCATGGAAGCCATCCAACACCGACCTGTATTGCTCCGCAGGGCGGTCTGCACACGATTTCTCCCCCAAACTGAAGACAAAAGTGTGGGAGCTTTGTGGGAGTCCAGACAGCCAAAACGTAGGACTCCAACACCCCCGGCCAACCCAATCCTCCCTCCAGGTATTTCCTTCCACTCCGCCCCTTGTCCGCCTTACTTTGCATCCGCACCCTCCACCTCCGCCACCGCTACTATTCGTCTCCGGCCACCACAGAGGCATTACCGGACATCCGCAACCAGCACCAACGCGCCCGCTTGTTGTTCCGACGGAGCATTCAACACTGGAGCTGTTTGTACCCAGGTACACTCCACCCCCAGTCGACGACCTCCATGGCAGACACCACGCCCGGCAGGTATTCGGTAAAATGTCATTGAGCTTATTTTCAAATGTTGTGTCATTTTTTAGAGTACGAAGGATGGTGAGCTACTCAACCATGGAGGATGAGTTGTTGTGCGATGCGTGGCTGGCCGTATCCACTGATTTCATAGGAAGTACCAGAGGGCCGCCCTTCTGGGAGCAAGTGCATGAAAAGTTGCATGCAGGAAAGCACGTTGCGCCCTACAACATGTACATCATTCAACAATGCAACCTGAGGTCATTGTCATATCGCTAGCGTGCTATCCTGGTCAGCATCATCAAGTTTTGCAACTTGGTTTGTTAGCTCGAGGCATGGTGGCCATTGCACACGGACATGGAGGAGATGGTAAGTTTTACTTCCTCTTGCTCAACTTGTTGATTGGTTCATTCACTAAATGTTGGTCTATACATTATATATAGCCTGCATGCGCCACTGTGGTGTACCACAAGTCAGAGGGACGACCATTTACGTGCACACATTGTTGGATGAAGCTGAAGGGGAAGTATGTGTGGGAGGACATGATCCAATCATGAAAACCCATTGGACATTCGGGATCTGGTCGAATTTGAGACTTTGTTGTACTAGAATTAATTTGCATGCTATGTGTGGATGATTTGGGCTATTTTCTATCTGAACTTTGATGAATATCGACCGGTTTGCATGAAATTTGTCTGCTTTGTTAAAATATGGTCTGAAATGTATGCATCTAGCATTGGATGGCTGCCTCCCGCTGTCACATCCCTAGCTTCTGGTAATGCACTAGGCTAGACCTCTTGCTGCATCATGTTTAAATTCAAATGAAATTTGAATTGAGGAATTTTCAAAGCCTCAGAAACCTCTAAAAATAACCAACAATTAAATCTTCTCAAATGTGTCCAAGAAAATGTTCCTGATATCCTCTGGAAATATTGGCAAGAGGTAAAATCCAAACCAATAATTTTGGTGTCTCAGAAACATTTAATTTGGGCATTTGAATTAAAGCAATAATTATTTGAATTGGATTTATATCTACTATTAAATAAATATAGGTCCAATAATTCTGAAATATTTTGTGGAGCATTGTTTTAATTCTTTTAGCTCCTAAAAATATTTTCAGAAGCAAAATAAATTGAATTGGTTTCAAAACCAAATTCAAAACAAACCTGCAAAATAGAAAACAGAGTTAAAACAAAACAGATAGAAAAAAATAAAAGGAGTGAAGCCTACCTGGCCTCACCCGTGCAGACCAGCCGGCCCAGCTCCCCCAGCCGGCCCAGCCCACCTCCTCCTCCTTTGTCCTCTTCCTCCTCTGCCAGGAGGACGAACAGAGGCGAGGCGTGGCGCGCGCCGACGCTGCCCCGGCCACCTCCTGCTTCCCCCTGGCCACCTCCTGCTTCTTCTCGTCGCCCTGGACCCCGTCCGCGACGCCACGCACCCCCCCCCAGGCCTCTCACTCTCTCCCCGAGCTCCTCTCCTCCTCTGGCTCTCTCGCGCGCAGCCACCGAACACACCCGCCGCCGCCGACGAGCTCTCTCGTGGCCACCGGCCACCCCTAGCCTCTCCGACACACCCACGAGCTCCGCCTCGACCCCCTCCTTCCTCCCCACCGACCCACGGCCCTCCGGAAGCCCTGCAACGCCGCCACCATCGCCGTTCCGTCGCCGGCCACCGAAGCTCCCCTCCGTCGATTCGCCGGACCCCGTGCCTCCCCTGCCTCACCAGCAGCACCAGAAGAATCGCGGTGAGCCACTGAACCGTTCCCCTCTTCTTCCCATGCCGTTGGGCCGCTCTAGCCATTGCTTCCGCTGGACCCGAGAGCTCGCCGCCGCCGTGCCTCGTCACCACCGTGGCTGGAGCCGTTGCAGCTCGAAGCCGAGCACACCACCGCACCCAACACGTCTCCAGGAGCCCGTAGCCGCCACTAGCTTCCCTCCCGTGCCCCCGAACGCCAAACCCGACCTTGCCCGAGCTCCGGCCGCCGCCTCGCTCGCCGCCGTTGCTGATTCCGGCCACCCCGCACCTTCCGTTGGTTCCCCTAGATGCGCACGGGCGCGGGCTACCTCCTGGTACCCTTGGCGCATCGATCCGATGCCCCTAGCGCAAGTCCGGCGTGCCCCGCCGTGTCCTGTGGTCGCCGCCGGCTGGTCTCCGGTGACGCCGACGTGGCGCACTTACTTAGCCGCTAATGACCATGCTAAACACCCCCACAGACACTGACAGCTGGGCCCCACGCCCTTAATTAACCACGGCTTAAACTTCTGTTAGTTTAGATTAATCACAGTGGCCCCACACGTCAGCTTTGACCATGCTGACGTGGCCTTTGACCCGGCCCCACCTGCCATTGACACTAAACAGCCCTGGGTCACTGACCAGTGGACCCCACTGGTCAGGTTTGACCTGGAGGCGCCCTGTTGACCTGCTGACGTCAAGGTGATGACATGCTGACGCCATAATTCATTTTCTGGAATTATTTTAATTCTAAATATTCAGGAAATTCCAGAAAATAACTAAAACTTCAATAAATCATAGAAAATTAACCGTAACTCCAAATTTAATAAATTATATATGAAAAATTATCAGAAAAATTCAAGGAATCCATCTATACCATTTTCATGCATGTTAGAACAACTTATAGGTGCTGTTTAGCACAAATCATATAAAGGGCATTTAAATAATCACATATGGAGTTTGAATTTGAATATTGTATTCAAACCAACTTCATTTAATCTGTTGCTAGTTGCATTAACTCAAAACACATTCATTTTGCCATGTCATGATCATGCATCATATTGTGCATTGCATTGATTGTGTTTTTCTGTGTTGCCGGTAATTGTCCCCTCTCGATAGACGCGATACCGATGATGTGATCGTTGACACTGATGAAGACTCAATGTTATCTTCAGAAGTGCCAGGCAAGCAAAACCCCCTTGTTCATTCCGATACAATCCCACTCTCTCGCTCCTGCTCTCTTTTACTGCATTAGGACAACAACGACATATTTGATACTTGCTGCGGTAGCTGAACCCCTTTATCCTTTGCATGACCTGTCATTGCCACAGTAAATAGATGAAACCCACTAGCATGAGTAGGAGTTGTTTGAGCCCTGATGTGCCTACTCATTCATGTTTGTTCGTCATGCCTGCTACTGCTTAGAGTTGAGTCAGGTCTGATTCATCGGGGATGAATCAGAGGCGTGTGAACATGTCCTACTGTGTGTGAGCTAAGTGTGTGAACACGATTTGGTAAAGGTAGCGGTGAGAGGCCATGTAGGAGTACATGGTGGGTTGTCTCATTGCAGCCGTCCCTAGGAACTGAGTTCTGTGTTTGTGATCCATGACCAGCTACTACCACACATTGGAATGCTTAAGTGCCCCTCTCGACTTATTAATCAACATGATCTCTGTCCAGGAGTTGCAACTAGTTTCTGGTGTTTGTAGGTAGTGTTAGTAGTCTACCAAGTGGCACCCGGTACAGGTGGGCTTGGGACAGACTAGGCACAGTGGCACGGTGTACCAAGTGGCACCCGGTTGGTGGGCTTGGGAACCCTGCTCACATCGTTTGGGGCCGTGAGCGACACCCCGGCCGGATCTCCTTGCGGATGGAACCCGAATAGGCGATAAACCTGGACTAGAGACTTGTTCGGTTAGTCAGGTCGTGGCCGACTCCCTCGCCCGGCTTCCGCTTGAAGGTTGCCGAGATACATGACGTGTACAGGGCGATAAGTGGCGAAAGCGTGTGTGAAGAAGTACACCCCTGCAGGGTTAACATCATCTATTCGAATAGCCGGATTCCTCGGATATGGAAACGTGGACCCCTTGTACAGTTCATAGACAAGTGAAAGTGGATACTCTAAAATACGCAAGATAAGCGTGAGTGCTATGGATGGCGTTCTCGTAGGGAGACGGGAGCGGATCCATAGTGGTGTATTGATATGGTGAATATGTGGACTCGTGTGCGCCACTTCAAAGAGTTACTTGCAGTCGTAGTTCAGGATAGCCACCGAGTCAAAGCTGGCTTGCTGCAGTTAAACTCCACCATTCCCTTTGTTGATAATGAGGCATATGTAGATAGATCTGATGTAAGTCTTGCTGGGTACATTTGTACTCACGTTTGCCCATTTTATGTTTTGCAGAGAGACTTCAGTCTCACTAGTAGTTCCGCGTGGACTTCGACGTTTAGCTTGATACCTCAGCTACGATCTTGTGCCCTCGGCAGGATCTGATAAATAGTCAGGCTTCTCAGCCCTTTTCATTTATAGATGTCTGTACTCAGACATGATAGCTTCCGCTTGTGCTTTGACTTGTATGTTCTGATTGTTGGGTCATGAGACCCCTGTTTGTAATGTCTCGCTCCTTGGAGCCTATTGATTAAAATATTTGAGTCGTAGAGTCATGTTGTGATGCCATGTTGTAGTTGCACATATCGAGCATATTGCGTGTATGTTATTGAAATGCTTGGTATGTGTGGGATCTGACAACCTAGTTGTTTATCCTTGGTAGCCTCTCTTACCGGGAAATGTCTCCTAGTGTTTCCACCGAGCCATGGTAGCTTGCTACTGCTCCGGAACACTTAGGCTAGCCGGCATGTGTCCTTCTTCGTTCCTGTGTCTGTCCCTTCGGGGAAATGTCACGCGATGAATACCGGAGTCCTGTTAGCCGCTACAGCCCGGTTTACCGGAGTCCTGCTAGCCCAGTGCTACAGCCTGGATTCACTCGCTGATGACCGACACGTTTGATGCTGGGTCATGGATGCCTGTCCCTGTAAGTCTGTGCCACTTTGGGTTTACGACTAGCCATGTCAGCCCGGGCTCCTTATCATATGGATGCTAGCGACGCTATCATATACGTGTGCCAAAAGGCGCAAACGGTCCCGGGCAAAGGTAAGGCGACACCCGTGGGAATACCGTGCGTGAGGCCGCAAAGTGATATGAGGTGTTACATGCTAGATTGATGTGGCATTGAGTCGGGGTCCTGACAGCGCTGGTATCAGAGCTTGACTGCCTGTAGGATTACCAAGCCAAACTGGTCGAAGTTGAGTCTAGATATTCTTTAGTTATGTAAGGGAATTGATTGTGGGATGGAACGTAAGGCTCTTTTACTCCTTATACCTCATGGCCTTCTGATCTGAGTCATCATCTTCTCTTCTACGGGGATTAAGAACTAGGCTATCTCTTCTTTCTATTAGGATCACGTGTTACTAATCCGTAGACCTATAGAATTGTTGGACTTAAGCCTCGTTTCAGTTCCTATTACTTCCGTATGTTATTTGTTGATCTCGAAACCTTGATATTGTGCTTCTGAGTGGTTATGCCACCATTTTTGTGAATGTCTCAAGTCTTTTTTGAGCATTTACAGCCGTTATGCTGTCCGAGTCATCCCAGGTTTCTAAATAGTCTGATGCATTTGCAAATCCTTTCCCTCTGGTTTTCGATGTTCCTTTATGCCAACTCAATCACACTAATTGTTGAGTTGAGGTATTCTATTGCCTTGACATATATGTTGGAGATATTATTATGACCCTAGGTGTCTTAGGGGATCATCTAGTAATTAGCCAGGATTTGTGTTCCCAGTGTGATGATTCTGGCCATCATTCTCGAAAGCATCCCGTGATGCTACTTAGTGGTAGGTATTCTGCTCCTGGGTTCTTGAACCCGAGATTCACTCTACCTACTTCATGTTGTTAGTAATTGCTAGCTCCTTTAGGATATTAGTAACCTTGTGATAGTCCTCGAGGTCCGTGGTATTTCCTTCTTCCAATTACCATGAACCACTCTTGGCAGGAGTTCTTCTGGATTAAAAGATCACAATTAGAGTACTCTTGAGGAGATCTCCACTCATAAATCGTGACTCTGCCAGTTCTACCTTTCTGCATGGGTTATCCGGAAGAAATATGTTGAACTTGGTTCGACATACTAATCTATGCATCCACAACTCAGAAAGTTATATGTTCCTTTGAGTTGTTCTCTTTAGTTGCATTCTGACCCTCGTCTATCAATTGATAGTCAAGAGTATGCGTGCGTTCGTTCATCGATGCCTATGACTCTTGTGGTCTGTCAAGCCATTCCATTCTGGGATGACTAGGAGAAACAAACTTCAGTACCTCTTCCATATCTAGGATTGGGTCAAAGTAGTTGTATTCCGCAGATCAAATGCTAATCCAGCTTTTGTTCTGTTCTACCTTGGAGTGTTACCATCTTTATATCGGGATTGTTATAGGAATTGCACACCACCCTATGAACTCTTGGCACAGTGATACTTCTTGCCATCATTGTTCATCCCTCGGTTCCTGTGTTATTGTAACCGGAATGTCGACAAGTGAATCGTGATGTGTGAAATCAATACTCCTAGCAACCTTGTTGCTGGGTAGTTAAAGGACAATAATTTCATTCTTAGTGTGTTGGTTATTGAATCATCCTTCTAAGACTGATCGTGCTACCTAGTCCTTATTTCGGTGCATCCTTCGATTGATGAGTTAGGATCTTGTCAAGTCCTCACTCATTTGATCATATCGTCTTGCCCTCAAAAGCGAGATTGTTCTCGAGCTTAGTGACATACCGGTGGTTCATGATTTTCTGAATATCTTCTCGGAAGTATCACCAGGTCGTCACCTGACCGCTATGTTGAGTTCGTGATCAAGTTGGGTTCTTGTGAACCACCTTCTCTCCAAGAATCGGTGTTAGATATCCCTGAGCTAGTTGGTTAAGCTAGACAACAACTTGGAGAGTTGGAAGATAAAAGCTTGTCTGACTTAGTTCGTTCCAAAGGGATATTCTTGTGTAGTGTGTGTTGAAGAAAGATGATATCTTCATCGATTGGTCCCTGTGATCAGTTGCTGGACCTATTGTCTTATCAATCCTTTGATTTGAGTGTGGGCTATCGTCAAATCAAATCAGTACCAACGATGCTCGTAATGTTGTCTTACTCGTGGTTGATCCCTCGAGCATACACCCTTACATCTTTGGTCTGACCAATGCTATCACTTGTTCACTTAACTATGGAATTCCTTTTAAAAGGAAACCCGGATGAATTGTTGCTGAGCCCATTGGCAACATCCTTATCTCCTCCATGATGTTGTTGAACATTAAGTTAGTGTTGGAAACTTTTGAAAGCATTTCTTCATGCTAGTTCATGGAGCAAATGTTCGGATGTAAGAAGTGACTTCCTCCAGTCCATGTGCATTTGATGCAAGTTGCCGCCGTGGATTCGAGAAAGTCAATGTTGTTTCCTTTGGAATCATCCCAAATCAGTCATGCATACGTGCGAAGTATTCTGTGGTCTGGAGACTTGCATCCTTCATTCCATATGTGTTCCGAGCACACCAAGCCACTGATTGATTTGTTCAAGGAGAAGAAGTTCCTTCTTAAGAGCATGCCTTCTGCAAGGATTTTGATATCCTCGTTGATGGTTCCCCACCTGAACTCGGTAGTGTTTTATTATAAGACTGCTACATGGCCATGCTTGTCTGGGACAACGTGTTCACATGTTTGTAGCAGAACCAGCTCATGTTTTGGAGCTTGCTATCGTAGTTGATCTCCCGAGAATCCCGCAACGTTATCTCGTCGATTTGTGTTGCAAACTTTCATTTTTCTTCCTAGACTCGATGAGTCTGGAATATCCTGACACCAACCAGATCTGAATCTCAGGCAGATATGATGGGTTGGAACATTTCCCAAGAACTATAATATCGGTCCCTCGGAAACCGGTAAAGTGGATGTCGTGGTCAACACACCCCACCGGAAGACCTATTATTGCAGTATCTTGATTGAAGAAGTTGGCCACCTCCCCATAAGGATTTCGTAGGATTTACTCCCTAGTTGCCCTATGGATTTCGAGATCCCGAAGTCCGACCCTTTACTTGATGTTCTAGATATCAAACCATATCTATGAATGGGTTACGCTAGCACATCAAGGAGAACATTAAAAGCAGAGTGCTAAATGTCTCTCGGTCGATCATCCAGATTTTGTTTCTTTGGCCTCGCCAAGGTGAAATCTAAGAAGGTATTATCTTCCTTTGCATCGGCATTTTCCACCGGTATTCATCATGGTAGTAAGTTGTGTTGCCAGAATCCTTGACACGGATATTGGTAAAACCTTGATGATTATGGAAATGCTCAAGTTCTTGAGAGCACGCACAAGCGTTAGGTGTTACCATCGGCACTAGCTACGTTTGCTCTCTACTTCCTCGGTTATGCTATAACCTCTCAACAGTGGATTTACTCTCTATTGTTGGGTTCTTTCCCAGTTACTAGAATCATTCCCATCATTTGCATTTTGTTCCCAGCTTGCACCACCAATGGGCCATTCTACCATGGGTCTCTTCCATTTCCGGTGATAAGCAAATTCATCCATTGCGTTGTCTTCAACAAGGTAATCCACATCATCCAAGTCCGAGTATGCCATTCTACCGACCCCCTCCAAATGATCGCTTGTGATTGCCTTATGCTGGTATGAAGAGTTTCAATGATCTTTGAATCAAAGGTAATTCTTTTTGCCACTTAAGATAATACCCTCCTCCAGGATGTTTCGTCGTGGTATCATGGCAATTCAACTCCTCGCTACGTTAACAATCGATTACCACCTTCTTAAGTGTGGAATTATTGTCTACCTAGTGAACCTTCGTCATCCGTTTCTTTCCACCCCTCTTGATGTGTATCTCGTGTCTCAACCCGAGAGTTGGTCCTATGTCTCTTTCCGTGAGTTGATCGATCTTCGAGGAGATCGACCCTTCTAGAGTCTCCTTCCCCTCTCGTTGTCATGACAGTTGGAGTTCTCAGAGGAAGACGTCGAGACAATGATGGTGAACAAATCAACGTTCCGTTGAAGTGCAACCTGGATCGTGAAGATTATACTAGTTGCGTTTACCTTTCACTTTACCCTACGCTTGAATCTCGAGACGAGATTCTTGTTTAGTGGGGGTGAGTTGTCACATCCCTAGCTTCTGGTAATGCACTAGGCTAGACCTCTTGCTGCATCATGTTTAAATTCAAATGAAATTTGAATTGAGGAATTTTCAAAGCCTCAGAAACCTCTAAAAATAACCAACAATTAAATCTTCTCAAATGTGTCCAAGAAAATGTTCCTGATATCCTCTGGAAATATTGGCAAGAGGTAAAATCCAAACCAATAATTTTGGTGTCTCAGAAACATTTAATTTGGGCATTTGAATTAAAGCAATAATTATTTGAATTGGATTTATATCTACTATTAAATAAATATAGGTCCAATAATTCTGAAATATTTTGTGGAGCATTGTTTTAATTCTTTTAGCTCCTAAAAATATTGTCAGAAGCAAAATAAATTGAATTGGTTTCAAAACCAAATTCAAAACAAACCTGCAAAATAGAAAACAGAGTTAAAACAAAACAGAGAGAAAAAAATAAACGGAGTGAAGCCTACCTGGCCTCACCCGTGCAGCCCAGCCGGCCCAGCTCCCCCAGCCGGCCCAGCCCACCTCCTCCTCCTTTGTCCTCTTCCTCCTCTGCCAGGAGGACGAACAGAGGCGAGGCGTGGCGCGCGCCGACGCTGCCCCGGCCACCTCCTGCTTCCCCCTGGCCACCTCCTGCTTCTTCTCGTCGCCCTGGACCCCGTCCGCGACGCCACGCACCCCCCCAGGCCTCTCACTCTCTCTCCGAGCTCCTCTCCTCCTCTGGCTCTCTCGCGCGCAGCCACCGAACACACCCGCCGCCGCCGACGAGCTCTCTCGTGGCCACCGGCCACCCCTAGCCTCTCCGACACACCCACGAGCTCCGCCTCGACCCCCTCCTTCCTCCCCACCGACCCACGGCCCTCCGGAAGCCCTGCAACGCCGCCACCATCGCCGTTCCGTCGCCGGCCACCGAAGCTCCCCTCCGTCGATTCGCCGGACCCCGTGCCTCCCCTGCCTCGCCAGCAGCACCAGAAGAATCGCGGTGAGCCACTGAACCGTTCCCCTCTTCTTTCCATGCCGTTGGGCCGCTCTAGCCATTGCTTCCGCTGGACCCGAGAGCTCGCCGCCGCCGTGCCTCGTCACCACCGTGGCTGGAGCCGTTGCAGCTCGAAGCGGAGCACACCACCGCACCCAACACGTCTCCAGGAGCCCGTAGCCGCCACTAGCTTCCCTCCCGTGCCCCCGAACGCCAAACCCGACCTTGCCCGAGCTCCGGCCGCCGCCTCGCTCGCCGCCGTTGCTGATTCCGGCCACCCTGCACCTTCCGTTGGTTCCCCTAGATGCGCACGGGCGCGGGCTACCTCCTGGTACCCTTGGCGCATCGATCCGATGCCCCTAGCGCAAGTCCGGCGTGCCCCGCCGTGTCCTGTGGTCGCCGCCGGCTGGTCTCCGGTGACGCCGACGTGGCGCACTTACTTAGCCGCTAATGACCATGCTAAACACCCCCACAGACACTGACAGCTGGGCCCCACGCCCTTAATTAACCACGGCTTAAACTTCTGTTAGTTTAGATTAATCACAATGGCCCCACACGTCAGCTTTGACCATGCTGACGTGGCCTTTGACCCGGCCCCACCTGCCATTGACACTAAACAGCCCTGGGTCACTGACCAGTGGACCCCACTGGTCAGGTTTGACCTAGAGGCGCCCTGTTGACCTGCTGACGTCAAGGTGATGACATGCTGACGCCATAATTCATTTTCTGGAATTATTTTAATTCTAAATATTCAGGAAATTCCAGAAAATAACTAAAACTTCAATAAATCATAGAAAATTAACCGTAACTCCAAATTTAATAAATTATATATGAAAAATTATCAGAAAAATTCAAGGAATCCATCTGTACCATTTTCATGCATGTTAGAACAACTTATAGGTGCTGTTTAGCACAAATCATATAAAGGGCATTTAAATAATCACATATGGAGTTTGAATTTGAATCTTGTATTCAAACCAACTTCATTTAATCTGTTGCTAGTTGCATTAACTCAAAACACATTCATTTTGCCATGTCATGATCATGCATCATATTGTGCATTGCATTGATTGTGTTTTTCTGTGTTGCCGGTAATTGTCCCCTCTCGATAGACGCGATACCGATGATGTGATCGTTGACACTGATGAAGACTCAATGTTATCTTCAGAAGTGCCAGGCAAGCAAAACCCCCTTGTTAATTCCGATACAATCCCACTCTCTCGCTCCTGCTCTCTTTTACTGCATTAGGACAACAACGACATATTTGATACTTGCTGCGGTAGCTGAACCCCTTTATCCTTTGCATGACCTGTCATTGCCACAGTAAATAGATGAAACCCACTAGCATGAGTAGGAGTTGTTTGAGCCCTGATGTGCCTACTCATTCATGTTTGTTCGTCATGCCTGCTACTGCTTAGAGTTGAGTCAGGTCTGATTCATCAGGGATGAATCAGAGGCGTGTGAACATGTCCTACTGTGTGTGAGCTAAGTGTGTGAACACGATTTGGTAAAGGTAGCGGTGAGAGGCCATGTAGGAGTACATGGTGGGTTGTCTCATTGCAGCCGTCCCTAGGAACTGAGTTCTGTGTTTGTGATCCATGACCAGCTACTACCACACATTGGAATGCTTAAGTGCCCCTCTCGACTTATTAATCAACATGATCTCTGTCCAGGAGTTGCAACTAGTTTCTGGTGTTTGTAGGTAGTGTTAGTAGTCTACCAAGTGGCACCCGGTACAGGTGGGCTTGGGACAGACTAGGCACAGTGGCACGGTGTACCAAGTGGCACCCGGTTGGTGGGCTTGGGAACCCTGCTCACATCGTTTGGGGCCGTGAGCGACACCCCGGCCGGATCTCCTTGCGGATGGAACCCGAATAGGCGATAAACCTGGACTAGAGACTTGTTCGGTTAGTCAGGTCGTGGCCGACTCCCTCGCCCGGCTTCCGCTTGAAGGTTGCCGAGATACATGACGTGTACAGGGCGATAAGTGGCGAAAGCGTGTGTGAAGAAGTACACCCCTGCAGGGTTAACATCATCTATTCGAATAGCCGGATTCCTCGGATATGGAAACGTGGACCCCTTGTACAGTTCATAGACAAGTGAAAGTGGATACTCTAAAATACGCAAGATAAGCATGAGTGCTATGGATGGCGTTCTCGTAGGGAGACGGGAGCGGATCCATAGTGGTGCATTGATATGGTGAATATGTGGACTCGTGTGCGCCACCTCAAAGAGTTACTTGCAGTCGTAGTTCAGGATAGCCACCGAGTCAAAGCTGGCTTGCTGCAGTTAAACTCCACCATTCCCTTTGTTGATAATGAGGCATATGTAGATAGATCTGATGTAAGTCTTGCTGGGTGCATTTGTACTCACGTTTGCCCATTTTATGTTTTGCAGAGAGACTTCAGTCTCACTAGTAGTTCCGCGTGGACTTCGACGTTTAGCTTGATACCTCAGCTACGATCTTGTGCCCTCGGCAGGATCTGATAAATAGTCAGGCTTCTCAGCCCTTTTCATTTATAGATGTCTGTACTCAGACATGATAGCTTCCGCTTGTGCTTTGACTTGTATGTTCTGATTGTTGGGTCATGAGACCCCTGTTTGTAATGTCTCGCTCCTTGGAGCCTATTGATTAAAATATTTGAGTCGTAGAGTCATGTTGTGATGCCATGTTGTAGTTGCACATATCGAGCATATTGTGTGTATGTTATTGAAATGCTTGGTATGTGTGGGATCTGACAACCTAGTTGTTTATCCTTGGTAGCCTCTCTTACCGGGAAATGTCTCCTAGTGTTTCCACCGATCCATGGTAGCTTGCTACTGCTCCGGAACACTTAGGCTAGCCGGCATGTGTCCTTCTTCGTTCCTGTGTCTGTCCCTTCGGGGAAATGTCACGCGATGAATACCGGAGTCCTGTTAGCCGCTACAGCCCGGTTTACCGGAGTCCTGCTAGCCCAGTGCTACAGCCTGGATTCACTCGCTGATGACCGACACGTTCGATGCTGGGTCATGGATGCCTGTCCCTGTAAGTCTGTGCCACTTTGGGTTTACGACTAGCCATGTCAGCCCGGGCTCCTTATCATATGGATGCTAGCGACGCTATCATATACGTGTGCCAAAAGGCGCAAACGGTCCCGGGCAAAGGTAAGGCGACACCCGTGGGAATACCGTGCGTGAGGCCGCAAAGTGATATGAGATGTTACATGCTAGATCGATGTGGCATTGAGTCGGGGTCCTGACACCCGCATCCGTGCCCGCGGACTGGTCCCCTTCTGTCCGTGGAGGGATGCATGAGGTTTTTTGAGGGTTTCCTTTGGATATGCCCTTATGTCCATGCTATCAGAATTCATGATCAATCTTGTGCATCCAATAGAATTTGCCAAGTTTAGCCCAAACCAGGAAGCTAGGCTGATACGTCCATTTTGTATCATGTTTTCTTACTATTATTTATGTTGTTTTACTGCATAATAATGCCTTTTGGAGTAATTCTAATGCCTTTTCTCTCATAATATGCAAGGTATGCACCAACGGGGAGAATTATGGCGGTTGGAAATCTGGACCTGAAAAAGCTACGTCAAGCTACCTATTCTGCACAACTCCAAATGAGCTGAAACTTCTCGAGGATTTTTTATGGAATGTTTAAGAATTATTGGAGCAAATAAGTACCATAGGGGGGCCACCAGGTGGGCACAACCCACCTGGGCGCGCCACGAGGCCCAAACACGCCCTGGTGGGTGCTGCCCTCCTCTGCTAACCATCTTCTGGTATATAAGTCATTTTGACATAGAAAAAATCGGAGGAGGACTTTTGGGACGAAGCGCCGCCGCCTTGAGGCGGAACTTGGGGAGGAGCACTTTTGCCCTCCGGCGGAGCGATTCCGCTGGGGGAACTTCCCTCCCGGAGGGGGAAATCATCATCATTATCACCAACAACTCTCCCATCTTGGGGAGGGCTATGTTCATCAAAATCTTCACAACACCAACTCCTCTCAAACCCTAGTTCATCTCTTGTGTTCCATCTTTGTATCAAAACTATAGATTGGTGCTTGTGGGTGACTAGTAGTGTTGATTACATCTTGTGGTTGATTACTATATGGTTTATTTGGTGGAAGATTATATGTTCAGATCCATTATGCTATTTAATACCCCTATGATCTTGAGCATGTTTATCATTTGTGAGTAGTTACTTTCGTACTTGAGGTCACGGGAGAAATCATGTTGCAAGTAATCATGTGAACTTGATATGTGTTTGATATTTTGATGATATGTATGTTGTCATTCTCTTAGTGGTGTCATGTGAACGTCGACTACATGACACTTCACCATATTTGGGACTAAGGGAATACATCATGGAGTAGTTATTAGATGGTGGGGTGCGAGAGTGACAGAAGCTTAAACCCCAGTTTATGTGCTATTCCGTAAGGGACAGATTGGATCCAAAAGTTTAATGCTATGGTTAGAATTTATTCTTAATACTTTTCTTGTAGTTGCGGATGCTTGCGAGAGGGTTAATCATAAGTAGGAGGTTTGTTCAAGTAAGAAAAGAACCTAAGCACCGGTCCACCAAATATCAAATTATCAAAGTACCGAACATGAATTAAGCCAACATGATGAAAGTGACTAGATGAAATTCCCGTGTACCCTCAAGAACACTTTGCTTATCATAAGAGACCGTTTTGGCCTGTCCTTTGCCTCAAAAGGATTGGGCTACCTTGCTGCCTTTTGTTACTACTATCGTTACTTGCTCATTACAAATTATCTTGCTATTAAACTGCTCTGCTACTTACAATTTCAGCACTTGCAGACATTACCTTACTGAAAACCACTTGTCATTTCCTTCTGCTCCTTGTTGGGTTCGACACTCTTACTTATTGAAAAGGCTAGAATTGACCCCATATACTTGTTGGTCATCATAGGCCTTCTGCCATGAAAACATCCATGCAATCACTAGCTATATTCTTACTCACTACCAAAAAATCCGAGAGCTATCTCGCACGGACATTATTCTGTAAGGACATGATTCTGTGAAGAGCACCTCGGTAATGGCACAATACACATGCTGGTATCCGGATGAACAAGTTCCCGAGAAGATACGTTCCTTGGGTCGGCAATGGTGCCCAAGCCAAGTCTCGGGGGCTACTACATTGATGGTTCAATGCGATAAATTAAGGTGCAATATGGTTTCCAAGAAGATTACGATACTTAGGTCAGTCGGCCGCACCCGACCTGAGTCTTGGGGGCTACTGCACATCGCATTTTAGTTCCTAAAAGTATGTTTCCAAGAAAGGATTTAATCCCCAGGCTGATTCTGTGAATCGACCTGAGCCTTGGGGGCTACTAGTATCAGCGGTTTAATACTATCCTTAAGTTGCATACCAGGAGTTAGGTCATCACACACCTTAAGGGCTATGGGCTATTTATCTCGGAACATAATAAATTGCACTAAGTAGAAATATTTCGCAAAAAATTGGCTCGCGGAAACCAGCTTGACGAAAATACTTTTTTCCCTAGAGACCAGCCATCTACATCGACAACTCAAGATCGAGGTGGTGCGAACCACTTTAGAAGCAGTGAGACATGGAGACCGGCTGCACATGAGACCTTGCTAGCGTACAACTCGGTCATACTTCTTCAACATTTTTAAGACCGAGGTGTTCTACGTCACCTCAAATACAGTTAAAAAGCCTAGTGAACTTGAAAAAAGGGCTCCTTAGATGCCTAGCATGTATACTTCTCAGACGTACTTCAACGATCCACAAGGACAAAGATGAAAGACTTGTTGAGCCAGCTTTCAAGACTAACAATCGAAGATAAAGAGCAGTTCGAAGAATCCAGGAGCGTCCATGATTTGATGACCGATTCAGGGTCTAATGATGGTGTTCTGGATTAGGGGTCATCCACCATGTTGCCTCCTGGCCAGGTGGGCCTGGGGCGAGGACCCCCCCCCCCCCCGACGGTTCATCAAGGGGCCACATTGGGTGGCCCATGATGATCTACGAGGAGCCTTGATGTACAAGACAAGACAAGACTCCTAATCCATGGAGGAATTTCTCCAGCAACGTAGCTGACAAGGACTCCTGTTATCCTAGACCTCCGGTAACTTTTATAAACCAAGGCAGCCTTGACATACAAGACAAGACAAGACTTCTAATCCATGGAGGAATTTCTCCACCAACGTAGCTGACTAGGACTCCTGTTATCCTAGACCTCCGGTAACTTTTATAAACCGAGGCTAGGCTAGTCGATAAAACAATCACAACACATCTTAGAGATGAGACACACCTTGACACACAATGATCTCGCGGTAGATCAACTTGTACTCTGTACTCCCTCGAAATCAATTTAATGAAAGCATGGAACATGGTATTATCTCTTTGAGAGAGCCCAAACTAAGGTAAAATCACGTGTCTCTATTACCATCGCACGAAGGCTACTTATTCGGGACCCCCTACCCGAGATCTGCTAGATTTGACTCCATCAGAAACTACTCACGAGCAATCATGATGACCTTCAAGTTGATGGAGATGGCCACCGTGATGATTTCCCCTTTGGAGGAGTACCGATAAAGGCCTCCAGACTGGATCGTCGTGGAACAAAGGTGTGCGGCAGCGAAAACTGAAGAACTCCAATATATTTAGGGTTTTCAGGGCGAAAAATAAATATAGGCACTGATACGCGGTGTAAAGGAGCACCAAGGAGCACACGCGCCTCCTAGCCGAGTAGTGGGTGCATGGAGGCCGTGGGCCACCCCTGGCCTAGGGTGGTGACTCCCGAAAGCTTCTTGGTGCAACATAATTTTCTTGATTTTTGGAGCTCCATCAAATTGATGTTCTTGAAAATTTCCAAAAACAACATAAAACATCAACTGTCAGTAGGCACTGAGTTAATAGGTTGGTACAAAAAAATCATGTAAATTGGTTCCAAAATTATGCTAAGCAATGGACAGACTGAAGAGCGTCGCCGCGGCGTCAAGACGTCATACGAGCAGATGCGTCAAGACGGGGGGTTGCGATGGATCGTCTCAGGGATGTCATAGAGGCCACCATGGATCACCTGCCGGAGGTACGGGAAGGATAAGAGATAAAGGGTTCAATATAGAGATGGGGAGTGGGTGATTGATTATGACAGACTACATACAAAACAAAATTGACCGGCAGGAAAACCAAAAGGGCAGACTTAAGTGGGCTGCATGAACGAATTAAATATAGCGGAGGACTTCAGCCAAAGCAATTGGCTCATACTTTTAAACGCGCTTCAGCTTTTTTCAACTCTCACGCAATACATGAGCGTAAGCCATGGATATAGCACTATGGGTGGAATAGAATATGATGATGGAGGTTGTGTGGAGAAGACAAAAAAAGGAGAAAGTCTCACACTGACGAGGCTAATAAATGGGCTATGGAGATGCCCATCAATTGATGTCAACATGAGGAGTAGGGATTGACATGCAACAGATGCACTAGAGCTATAAATGTATGAAAGCTCAGCAAAAGAAACTAAGTGGATGTGCATCCAACTTCCTTGCTCACGAAGACCTAGGGCATTTTGAGGAAGCCCATCATTGGAATATACAAGCCAAGTTCTATAATGAAAAATTCCCACTAGTATATAAAAGTGACAAAATAAGAGACTCTCTACCATAAAGATCATGGTGCTACTTTGAAGCACAAGTGTGGAAAAAGATAGTAACATTGTCCCCTTTTTTTGGGACTTCCTTTTTTTATTTGGCCTTTCCTTTTTTTATTTGACCTTTCTATTTTTTTGGCCTTTATTTTCAAAGGATAATGCTCTAATAATGATGATCATCACACTTCTATTTACTTACAACTCATGGATTACAACTCGATATTAGAACAAAATATGACTCATGAGTGCCTCCAGCGGTGTACCGGGATGGGCAATTAATCAAGAGTGACATGTATGAAAAACTATGCATGGTGGCTTTGCAACAAATACGATGTCAACTACATGATCATGCAAGGCAATATGACAATGATGAAACGTGTCATAATAAATGAAACGGTGGAAAGGTGCATGGCAATATATCTCGGAATGATTATGGAAATGCCATAATAGGTAGGTATGGTGGCTGTTTTGAGGAAGATATAAGGAGGTTTATGTGTGATAGAGCGTATCATATCACGGGGTTTGGATGCACCGGCGAAGTTTGCACCAACTCTCAAGGTGAGAAAGGGCAATGCATGGTATCGTAGAGGCTAGCAATGATGGAAGGGTAAGAGTGCGTATAATCCATGGACTCACATTAGTCATAAAGAACTCATATACTTATTGCAAAATTTTATTAGCCCTCGAAGCAAAGACTACTACGCATGCTCCTAGGGGAAGGTTGGTAGGAGTTAACCATCGTGCGATCCCGACCTCCACTCACAAGGAAGGCAATCAAAGAACACCCCATGATTCAAATTTGTCACACAACATTCACCATACGTGCATGCTACAGGACTTGCCAACTTTAACACAAGTATTTCTCAATTTCATAATTACCCAACTAGCATGACTCTAACATTACCACCTTTATATCTCAAAACAATTATCAAGTATCAAATTTATCATAGTATTCAATGCACTTTCTATGATAGTTTTTATTATACCCAATCTTGAATGCCCATCATACTAGGACCAATTTTATAACCATAGAAAATACCATGCTGTTCTAAAAGACTCTCAAAATAATATAAGTGAAGCATGAGAGATCAATAATTTCTACAAAATAAGACCACCGTCGTGCTCTAAAAAGATATAAGTGAAGCACTAGAGCAAAATTGTCTAGCTCAAAAGATATAAGTGAAGCACATAGAGTATTCTAATAAATTCCGAATCATGTGTGTCTCTCCCAAAAGGTGTGTACAACAAGGATGATTGTGGTAAACTAAAAAGCAAAGACTCATATCATACAAGACGCTCCAAGCAAAACACATATCAGGTGGTGAATAAAAATATAGCTCCAAGTAAAGTTACCGATAGACGAAGACGAAAGAGGGGATGCCTTTCGGGGCATCCCCAAGCTTAGGCTCTTGCCACTCCTTATTCCATAGTCCATCAAATCGTTACATAAAACTTGAAAACTTCACAACACAAAACTCAACAGGAAACTCGTAAGCTCCGTTAGTATAAGAAAATAAATCACCACTTAGGTACTGTTGTGAACTCATTCTAAATTCATATTGGTGTAATATCTATTGTATTCCAACTTCTCTATGGTTCATTCTGTCCGATACTGCTCACAGATTCATCAAAATAAGCAAACAACAAAAAGAATATAGAATCTGTCAAAAACAGAACAGTCTATAGTAATCTGTATCAAAGGTATACTTCTGGAACTACAAAATTCTACCAAACTAGGAAGTCCTAAGCAATTTGTGTGCCAATCCATATTAAAAAGAATCAGATCAAAATCACGTTTCTGTGAATTATCAAAATTAATTTACTGGGTGCAAAAGTTTCTGATTTTCAGCAGGATCAACACAACTATCATCGTAAGCTATCCTAAAGGTCTTACTTGGCACTTTATTGAAACAAAACCTATAAAACATGATTACTACAGTATCATAATCATGTGGACACACAAAAACAGTAAGGGTAAATATTGGGTTGTCTCCCAACAAGCACTTTTCTTTAATGCCTTTCTAGCTAGGCATGATGATGACAATGGTGCTCACATAAAAGATAAGAATTGAAACATAAAGAGAGCATCATGAAGCATATTACTAACACATTTAAGTCTAACCCACTTCCTATGCATAGGGATTTTGTGAGCAAACAACTTATGGGAACAAGAATCAACTAGCATAGGAAGGTAAAACAAGCATAGCTTCAAGATTTTCAACGCATAGAGAGGAAACTTGATATTATTGCAATTCCTACAAGCATATGTTCCTCCCTCATAATAATTTTCAGTAGCATCATGAATGAATTCAACAATATAACCAGCACATAAAGCATTATTTTCATGATCTACTTGCATAGAAATTTTACTACTCTCCACATAAGCAAATTTATTCTCATCAATAGTAGTGGGAGCAAACTCAACAAAATAACTATCATGTGAAGCATAATCCAATTGAAAATTAAAATCAAGATGACAAGTTTCATGGTTATATTTATTCTTTATAGCATACGTGTCATCACAATAATCATCACAAATAGGAGGCATGCTTTCATCATAATAAATTTGCTCATCAAAACTTGGGGGACAAAAATATCATCTTTATCAAACATAGCTTCCCCAAGCTTGTAGCTTTGCATATCATTAGCATCATGGATATTCAAAGAATTCATACTAACAACATTGCAATCATGCTCATCATTCAAAGATTTAGTGTCAAACATTTTATAGACTTCTTCTTCTAGCACTTGAGCACAATTTTCCTTTCCATCATTCTCACGAAAGATATTAAAAAGATGAAGCGTATGAGGCAAACTCAATTCCATTTTTTGTAGTTTTCTTTTATAGACTAAACTAGTGATAAAACAAGAAACTAAAAGATTCGATTGCAAGATCTAAAGATATACCTTCAAGCACTCACCTCCCCGACAACGGCGCTAGAAAAGAGCTTGATGTCTACTACGCAACCTTCTTCTTGTAGATGTTGTTGGGACTCCAAGTGCAGAGGTTTGTAGGACAGTAGAAAATTTCCCTCAAGTGGATGACCCAAGGTTTATCAATCCCTGGGAGGCATAGTATGAAGATGGTCTCTCTCAAACAACCCTGCAACCAAATAACAAAGAGTCTCTTGTGTCCCCAACACACCCAATACAATGGTAAATTGTATAGGTGCACTAGTTCAGCGAAGAGATGGTATACAAGTGCAATATGGATGGTAGATATAGGTTTTTGTAAACTGAAAATAAGAAAATAGCAAGTTAGCAAGTGGTAAAAGTGAGCATAAACGGTATTGCAATGCTGGGAAACAAGGCCTAAGGTTTATACTTTCACTAGTGCAAGTTCTCTCAACAATAATAACATAATTGGATGATATAACTATCCCTCAACTTGCAACAAAGAGTCACTCCAAAGTCACTAATTGTTGGAAATATGCCCTAGAGGCAATAATAAAAGTATTATTATATTTCAATGTTCATGATAATTGTCTTTTATTCATGCTATAACTGTATTATCCGGAAATCGTAATACACGTGTGAATACATAGACCACAATATGTCCCTAGTGAGCCTCTAGTTGACTAGCTCATTGTGATCAATAGATAGTCATGGTTTCCTGGCTATGGACATTAGACGTCATTGATAACGGGATCACATCATTAGGAGAATGATGTGATGGACAAGACCCAATCCTAAGCATAGCACAAAGATCGTGTAGTTCGTTTGCTAGAGCTTTGCTAATGTCAAGTATCTCTTCCTTCGACCATGAGATCGTGTAACTCCTGGATACCGTAGGAGTGCTTTGGGTGTATCAAACGTCACAACGTAACTGGGTGACTATAAAGGTGCACTACAGGTATCTCCGAAAGTATCTATTGGGTTGACACGGATCGACACTGGGATTTGTCACTCCGTATGACGGAGAGGTATCTCTGGGCCCACTTGGTAATGCATCATCATAATGAGCTCAAGGTGACCAAGGTGTTGGCCAAGGGATCATGCATTACGGTACGAGTAAAGTGACTTGCCGGTAACGAGACTGAACAAGGTATTAGGATACCGACGATCGAGTCTCGGGCAAGTAACGTACCGATTGACAAAGGGAATTGTATACAGGGTTTGATCGAATCCTCGACATCGTGGTTCAACCGATGAAATCATCGAGGAGCATGTGGGAGCCAACATGGGTATCCAGACCCCGCTGTTGGTTATTGCCCGAGAGTTGTCTCGGTCATGTCTGCATGTCTCCCGAACCCGTAGGGTCTACACACTTAAGGTTCGGTGACGCTAGGGTTGTTAGGAAGACTAGTATGTGACTACCGAATGTTGTTCGGAGTCCCGGATGAGATCCCGGACGTCACGAGGAGTTCCGGAATAGTCCGGAGGTGAAGTTTTATATATGGGAAGTTGTTATACGGACACCGGAAAGTTTCGGGGGCTTATCGGTATTGTACCGGGGCCACCGGAGGGGTTCCGGGGGTCCATCGGGAGGGGCCACCCCTCCCGGGGGGCCACATGGGGCCGCATGGGATAGCACCCAGCCCCTGGTGGGCTGGGCGCGCCGCCCTCCTTGGGCCCATGCGCCTAGGGTTGGGGGGGGGGAACCCTAAAGGGGGCGCCACCCTTGCTTGGGGGGCAAGTCCCCCACCCTGGCCGCCGCCCCCCCTCTAGATCCCATCTAGAGGGGCCGGCCCCCCTTGCCCCTTCCCCTATAAATAGAGGGGTGAGGGGAGGGCTGCAACACCACAAGTCAAGGCGCAGCCCCTCCCCTCCCCAACACCTCTCCTCCTCTGTACGTGCTTGGCGAAGCCCTGTTGGAGTACTGCTGCACCAACTACACCACGCCGTCGTGCTGCCGTTGGAGCAATCTTCCTCAACCTCTCCTTCCTCCTTGCTGGATCAAGAAGGAGGAGACGTCTCCCGTCCCGTACGTGTGTTGAACGCGGAGGTGCTGTCCGTTCAGCACTTGGACATCGGTGATCCGAATCACGTTCGAGTACGACTCCATCATCACCATCCCCTTGGCAAGCTTCCGCTCGTGATCTACAAGTGGTATGTAGATGCAAACTCTCTCCCTTGACTCGTTGCTTAGATGAACTCATAGATGGATCTTGGTGAAATCGCAGGAAAATTTTTAATTTTCTGCAACGTTCCCCAACACTAATAGCGGAGAACAAACGAAGAGATTATTGTAGGGTATGAAACCACCTCAAAGTTATCCTTTCTGATCGATCTATTCAAGAGTCTGTAGTAAAATAACACGAAGCTATTCTTTCCGTTCGACCTATCATAGAGTTCGTACTAGAATGACACCTTAAGAGACAAATCAACAAAAACCCTAATGTCACCTAGATACTCCAATGTCACCTCAAGTATCCGTGGGCATGATTATGCGATATGCATCACACAATCTCAGATTCATCTATTCAACCAACACAAAGTACTTCAAAGAGTGCCCCAAAGTTTCTACCGAAGAGTCAAGACAAAAACGTGTACCAACCCCTATGCATAAGTTCACAAGGTCACTGAACCCGCAAGTTGATCACCAAAACATACATCAAGTAGATCACGTGATATCCCATTGTCACCACAGATAAGCACATGCAAGACATACATCAAGTGTTCTCAAATCCTTAAAGACTCAATCTGATAAGATAACTTCAAAGGGAAAACTCAATCCATTACAAGAGAGTAGAGGGGGAGAATCATCATAAGATCCAACTATAATAGCAAAGCTCACGATACATCAAGATCGTGCGAACTCAAGAACATGAGAGAGAGAGAGATCAAACACATAGCTACTGGTACATACCCTCAGCCCCGAGGGTGAACTACTCCCTCCTTGTCATGGAGAGCGCCGGGATGATGAAGATGGCCACTGGTGAGTGATCCGCCCCTCCGGCAGGGTGCCGGAACAGGGTCCCAATTGGTTTTTGGTGGCTACAGGGGCTTGCGGCGGCGGAACTCCCGATCTATTGTGCTCCTGGATGTTTTCGGGGTATATGGATATATATAGGTGAAAGAAGTCAGTAAGGGGAGCCACGAGGGGCCCATGAGGGTGGGGGCGTGCCCAGGTGGTAGGGCGCGCCCTGGACCCTCGTGGCCACCTCGAAGCTTCCCTAACGTCTACTCCAAGTCTCCTAGATTGCTTCTATTCCAAAAATAACTCTCCCGAAGGTTTCATTCCATTTGGACTCCGTTTGATATTCCTTTTCTTCGAAACACCGAAATAGGCAAGAAAACAGCAATTTGGGCTGGGCCTCCGATTAATAGGTTAGTCCCAAAAATAATATAAAAATGTATAATAAATCCCATAAACATCCAAAACAGATAATATAATAGCAAGAAACAATCAAAAATTATAGATACGTTGGAGACGTACCAGGGAGCTCGTTCCTTGGCGATTCGAGAAGGAATGACCGCCGCGCTACACATGTCATGGTAGTGCAAACATGCATAGATGACGAGGTTCTCAAGGTAGGTTTCTGCGTGCTTTCGTTGTGGCTTGTTCCTTTTTTTCTCTATATTCTTCCAGATCTGACTAGGCGCCACCAAAGTCCCGTCGGCCGTTATTGAACTGCACATCTTCGTCTCCATTTCCCCACACGGTAAAGGATGCACCTCTAACTCCAGCTCCCAATAAATTGAAGCTGCTCAAAGTCCAAACAGAGGTATCATTTATTTCTCATTCTTTTGCTTGCAACTCAGTTTCAGGATCCTCTAATGCCAACCATAGTTTTAGTATCATGCACTCTGTACGTTCTCACCAAATGCTTTATAAAACACTTCCACTCAGCAGGATGGATATTACTCATTTACTGAACTAGAGTGGTGACTGCATGATTGGTGTTATGGTAACTGACAGCTAAAAATTGAAATTTTGGTTTTGCTTTTTTACTAGAATCGTTACGTCGTTTATGTACAGGTTGCTTATAGGTCCTTTTTGTTTACAATGGTAACCCTAAGCAAGGAGAACAATGTTGTTTTGATCAGCAATTTGAGATATTTTTTGCACTGATATAATGAGAAAGAGGAGGGCGTATACTGGGCCTTGTCATGGCAAGAGACACTTTTGTATTGTGCATATATTTCTTGTTATTTGTTTTCAATCTTGTTGAAGTTGATAAAATATTTAGACGTTGTCCCCTACCTGAGTTTCCGCATGAATATGTTGAAGTTTTGTCCCCTACCTAGGTTTCTGTGTGCTTTGGTTGTGGCTTGTTCCTTTTTTCTCTCTATGTTCCTCCGGATCTGACCAGGCGCTGCCACAGTTATGTTGGTCATGATTGAACTGCACATCTTCCTCTCCATTTCCCCACACGGGAAAGGATGCACCTCTAGCTTTAGCTCCCAATAAATTGAAGCTTCTCAGAGTCCAAACATATGTATCATTTATTTCTCATTCTTTTGCTTGCAACTCAGTTTCAGGATCCTCTAAAGCCGGCCATAGTTTTAGTATCATGCACTCTGTATGTTCTCACCAAATGCTCTATAAAACACTTCCACTCAGCAGGATGGTTATTACTTCTTTACTGAACTAGAGTGGTGGGTGCATGATTGGTGTTATGGTAACTGACAGTTAAAAACTGAAATTTTGGGTGTGCTTTTTTACTAGCATCGTTACGTCGTTTATGTATAGGTTGCTGATGTGCAACATATATAGGTCCTTTTTGTTGACAATGGTAACCCTAAGCAAGGAGAACAATGTTGTTTTGATCAGAAATTTGTGATATTTTCTGCACTGATATAATGAGAAAGAGGAGAATGTATATTGGGTCTTGTCATGGTAAGAGACACTTTTGTATTGTGCATATATTTCTTGTTATTTGTTTTCAATCTTGTTCAAGTTGATAAAATATTTAGACGTTGTCCCCTACCTGAGTTTCCGAATGAATATTTTGAAGTTTTATTTTGCTGATATGATTTCTAGCTTAGCATTGAAAATCGACATCATTCATATATGCATCTTCATTTTCTATTTCTTTATGATAGAAGTTTTTTTAATCTTGCATTTAAGTTTGTTTTACTAACTTAATTATGGAGAGGGATTTGAATCTTGTATTATATATTGGCCAATGTAATCAATCTACAAAATACATTCCTCTCTTGCAGACTAACGAAGAGAGCGCCATTTAAGCAAGAAGTTGACACGAACTTTGCAGTTACTGGCAATGTGAAGGTTATCCGGTTGATCCCCTCATTCCACTAATAACTATTAATTCAATGATGATAGTGAGATTGAAATCTTGTTATTCTTGTTGCTGTCTTTAGATATTGGAATACACCGAACACATATTTTGATCATGGCTCTACTTCAGGTGCCTTGTGATGCTTATGTAGTTATGTGTAAAAGCACTCTCTTATTAGAAAATAAAAAATCATATCCAATAAATAGCACCACCAGTTTGTGCTGTAACTGATAAGACTCTTGTCTATCAAAATATCAATTAAACACCTGCTCGACGCAATAGAGTAGCGTGAGAGAAATTAGCGAGATCTCATGAAGCTTAGAGAATGCACAAATTTGTGCAGCTACATAGTGAACTATGTAAAAAACTTCACACTATAGTTCATGAAGTTTTGAATGTCACCCCTGCCCTTGAGACTACAAGAAATGGAAGTAGTTCTGGACTTCTGTCATTGAGCTCCTTGCTCTTAGCTATTGATAAAGCCTAATCTACTTCAGTATAGCTTTGAGTGTATAATTTTCTTATGTGTGAATATGCTCATTGTTTCCATCTTGGAGAAGTAAAAGCTTCTCAAGCTACACATACACAGATTGTTCTAATAGTACATTATGAAATTTTATGATATTTGCATATAATCAATTCCTCATGATTTTTTATGCCTTCTCTTTTGATTTTTTAGAGAAACCCTTGTTATCCATCGTTGGAAACTTTTAGATCTAGATATTGCACATGTGCTGGAGAACTCGTTTTTTCTTCTTATTTAGATCAGGCTGAAAAGCAAGTTGCTATGGAAGTGAAGTCGATGATTCAGCATGAGAAGAAATCCAATGTATTTATTGATGACAATGAACTTGAATTAGTTTGGCCAACTATTTCGATAGCTGGCATTACACCATCCGTTACAGCTCTTATTGAGAGAAGAACGTGTGGAAGGCCTTCTTGAAAGAGCACCTGCAGAAGAAGACACTATAAAGAATAAAGTTTTTTAGAGTGAAACACTGAATTCCATCAACTCCCATGTCTCGGGTCCTTCATGTTTTCTTCACTTTAATACCCAACTTGATTGATCTCCGTGGAAAAGTCACAGCTCTTGAAAATCTCTTGCACACTCTTAATTGAGAGAAAACTGGCAACCGAACTAAAGAAGGAGATTAACGCCCTTGGAAGGGCTGCCACTAAAAATAAGCTAGCTAAACAAACACAAAATATGAAGTCTGAGGAAGAGCACACAGGCAAGAGATAAATGCCCGCCGAAGTTACCACGCGAGAAGAGGCGGGAATTGTGAGCTCGGCGTAACATAGGCTTTGTAGTTTTTTTGAGAATTCATAGGTTTTGTAGCTATGTGGAACACCAGATGCATTACAGCGTGGCCAGGGTGGACTTCGGCCCACCCTGAGTTTGAATCAGCCTATGGATCTGTTACTGGGCCAGAAGAAAAATTGGCCCAATAACACTTACCTGTTGGCCCTAGCACAGACACAACACGCCCTCGTCTAGATCGAGCCAGGCAATCACCCGCCTCATCATGACTCCCAAGTCCCAACGTCGGACGCCCCCACCATCACCGGCTTGCCGCCCTTGCCAGTCACTTGCTGGAGCCTAGCCGCCGAGAAGGATCCATTGTCCCTTTCCCACCCCCATGTGAGCTGCGTGCGCGTGCGCCCCTGTCCTGCACGACTGTACCGTTGTCCCCCTGCCCCCCGAGTGCCCGAGTGCCCGAGTCCGGCGGAAGCAACATAGTCCTTTCTGAACTTCCCAATTTCTGACTTAAGGTATGAACTACCCAATTTTTGATTTGCAATTTCTGATTTAGGGTTTTTTATGTGCTATGATATCCAGTAGATGAATTGAACACATGCATAATTGTGCACATCATTTTTGGCCCAAATAGCATTAATTGAGAATTTTAGTGTGTTTGTAAGACCATATTGAGTTATTTCTATGTGATATTGGTAACTAGTTAGAACATTCATGTGTCATATTTCTTAGGAATATTTTTAGGGGACGGACCACCCTGTTCTCAAATGCTAGCTCCGCCACTACCCATAGCAATGCATCACACTGATGCACATCTCTTATGAATAATTGTATTTTGTTAATTAGGTTTTCATATATTTCATCTATGAATTAAAACAATACAAGTTTCAGTTAAGACGCCTAATACAACATGTGCTGCAAGTAACTAAATTTGAGTGACATGAGGTGATTATCCATATATCATGGGGATGGATTGAATGGGAGTTGAGGATCTTAGAATTCGCATATTTGACTATGAGTGTAAATTGGGCAAAACTGTGTCGTCTCCTATGTACCGCAGAGTAATTCTGCTTTTATCCTGCAAATTTTAGTCGTGCTAGATATGCTCATTACAGAGCACATGCTGTCATTTGAGGGTGGATATTCTACTCGAGTGTACTACACTCGGGTTTGCAAATTCCCTAGCCCAAGCCCCTAATCCTGTCGCCGCCACAATCAACATCCGGGTCTGGACCGGCGAGCAGCATGGCGGTGCCCGCTTGGCTCCGCCGAAACGACCGTAGCCCGCGCGGAGGCATCCCTCTAGGTTGCGCGGCGGCGACGCAATGCTCATAAATTTGGTCAGCTAACATAGAGAGAGCAAGACTTCTACTTTAGTTTCTGAAGATGATGAAAGAATCTCAATTAATTATTTACATCTCATTTCCCAACCCGGTTATCATTAGAGTGTAAACTGTGTCTTTGAGTTGCGTGTAGGTTATTTGAATGTATTGAATTTCTAAAGTTATATTAAGATCCATATTACCAAAACTTGTAGGTTATGACGGTATATCCCAATGGAAAAGGAATAAATCTTGTTCAGATGCATGGTGCCCACGGGTGACTGTTGGTGCGAGCTGGTGCTGTCCCATCGTGGCAATACAGATTTGGAGGCGGGGTAAAGGCCGGTGATGGCATCGGGAAAAATTACGACGAGCAAGGCAGCGACATTGTACAGTAACACGGTCATGTGTGTGCCCTCTGCGTGGCTGCGACGGGTATCCATCGGAGCAAGGACGATGGCGCACACACACATACATGTTTAAAATGGTGCTCGAGGCCGCAGGGCCGATTTGGCATGTGGATGGTACATGTCTGATTGTCAACATTGGATTCTGAGCGGTCGGTTGAATTTAGAGATGTTAGTTTTACTTTACAAAACATTCATGACTTATATGCTCTTCTATCAAGTGTGAGTGAAGGAAGGGAGAGACTGAGAAGAGTGGAGAGAGAGAGAGAAGGTTATTATAGGATGACTGTTGTCGAGTCACTCAAATATATGCATTGTAGCCCGTAGCAACGCACATGCGTTCTACTAGTATAGAAAGGATTGCTCTACATTAGAAGAAAATTTACAGCCCACATATCTTTTGCAATAATTTATGCATCCTCACGTCATGTCATGTGTTAAAGACTCTTGGGTGCTAATTGAGTAGATTTTCAATTATGTAGGATGTGTGTTTCTATTCTATGTTTAGAAATCATGTAAATCAAATGTTCCCTAATAAATTCTCAAAGGAAACATGCCCTAATAAATGATGCTGATAGTTACCTCCTTGAACAACATATAATCAAATCGACCTTATTTTTTGCCGGGGGAATGACCATCTGCTGTGCACATTCTATTGGTAAATAAAAAATGTCTCATTCAGAAAGTGTGTATAATTTACCTATTTTATATAATTTTCCTCCTACTCATCCAACTAAGAAACAAGCAATTCCAAATTAAAACTCACTACCATTTAATTTATATATTTTATATAATTTTCCTCTTACTCAGCCGACTAAAAAACAAGCAATCTCAAATTGACACTCAGTGCCTAATCAAAACGTTGAGAACCATTTTATTTATTTATTTATACCATTATATATCCCACGGGTGAGAAGGTTGACTGGTAAATAATTTTTCTTAAATCGATTGTGAAATCATTACTACACGTTTCTTAGACAATATGACCGGTTTCTGTAAAGCAGATACAGAGCTTCTCAGACACATGATTAGGGACAAGCATGTTGCTTGTTTCCAAGATTGGCTAATCGTTTTTGCGTGAATTTACATGGCTATCGTATTCCCTAGAGCTTGCATTAGTTAACTTATTAGCCATTGGCTTTTCATTTTTCTTTTTCTTGCCTTTGTTCTCCCTCCTTGTATAACATACTTATACATGATTAATTGAAAATTACCTTAGAACAATCTATGGCCTCTTAGACAGGAAGATATCCCGCCGATTTGCTAGTGCCTTCTTGGCTTGGCGTAGAGTGCTAACGAATGTGACCATTGAACGATATATCTTCAAGATGCTGATAATTTTTTTAACCCAACACCGTAGAACAATAGTTCTACGGTAAATATATTAAAATAAAATATGGTACAAACCCCAGAGGAGCCAAAGTTTGGCTTAAAGGCTCAGCCAATGCCTGCTCTAGGAATGGAAATCATTCTATTACATGTTATTGCCTAACCATTGAAAGAAACTTAATTCAAACTAATTTTTGATCTTGTGTCGAAGGAGTCCTAGATCTTTCTTGAGATGAAATCTCCATGATTGTACGGTGTGTTGAAGTGATCTGAAGACTTTCCCATTTCTCTTTATCCAAATGTTTCAGCATCCCAGAATAACTATTTCTGCAGCAAATTGTTTTGACAAACATTTCATAGCAAGAATGGTGTCCTCATATACAGATGTTCCTCTCTGTCTGTTTGGGATCAGTGAATTCTAAAACTCTTGGGCAAAATTGCAGTCCCAAAGGAGATGCATGGTTGTCTCTTCTACCCGTTGATTGCAGTTTGGGCAGAACAGATCATCTAGGTGCATGCCTTTTCTTCATAGAAGTGCCCTGGTGTTGATTCTGCAATAAGACACCAGCCAAAAGAAAATTTTGTGTTTGAGTCTGCTAGAGCTCCTCCAAATAATGCTAAGAATTGGGTGCTCCTCCTTATGCTCCATCAGCTAGTTATAGATGTGGATGGCTGATGTCTTCCCAACAGATCCCTTTATGGTCCAAAAGTACTTTCTATGAGGATGCAGCTGTGGAACCATTTCTACAAGTTGATTAAATTGTCCATAGGCTTCTAATGACATTGGGAGGTGGAAGTGATATGTCCATTCCTGAGTTTCCATAAACTATTGTAAAGTTTGGTGCTCATTGATGACAAAGGAGAAAAGTTGTGGGAGTGCTTGCTGTAGAGTGTGATCTTGCCATTTATCTTTCCAGAACAGAACAGATTGTCCAGATCCTATGGAGCAACTGCTTGTGTGTTTAAACTTCTCAAATAATGCAATGTGGGTCTTCCACCAAAAGGAGCCTTCTACCTTTTCCCCTTGGTGCCTCAATGTGATAGTATTTCTCCCAGATAAGTTTGACCTAAGGAATATCTTCCAAGTTGATGAACTTGAGCAGGTTTTTAATGAGGAGAGCTTTATTATGAAGTGCAATGTCCAAAATTCCCAAACCTCCCTGCTTTTTTGGCTGACAGACTTTGGACCATGCAATCAGTGTTGTCCCCTTGTCCTCCATGCCAAATTTTCTCCATAGAAAGTTTCTCAAATATTTGTTTACCTGATCAATTACTCCAGCAGGTAAAGCCAGGGTGCACATGAAGAAGATTGGTAAAAGCAGCAAAGACAGACTTAATAAGAATCAGTCTGCCATCATAGGAAAGCATAGTTGAGCATCATGTGAGTCTTCTTTCAATTCTTTGCATCATTGGGTTAAAATCCTCAATTTTTGGTTTTGTTGCGCCCAGCGGCAGACCAAGATATGTGAATGGGAATTGACCCTGCTTGCACCCCATGATGCCGAGGAGGCTAGCCATGCATGGTTCTGACACATTAATGGGCACCATGAAGGATTTGTCATAATTGACTTTGAGCCCAGTAAACTCTGTATATGCAAAATTAGAATTTTTACATGTGTCAGTTGTCTTGCATCAGCAGGGAGCACTAGAATTGTGTCATCAGCATACTGAATGACAGGAAAATCTGGGCATGATTGACTGTCAAGATGCTGATTCGAACACCTCATCATGTCAGGGATGGAAACTCTTTGTCCGGACCTTTATTATTGACCAGTCTCTTGCGTCGTGATCTTATTAAAGGTGTTGTCTACTTGCTATTGTGCTGGTTGTCATTTGTTGGTCTCGGCAATCAGGATGAAATCCTTGTCCAAGTCATCTTTGGCTAGACGAGACGATGATGGTGTGAGGACGTTTACCCCTTCTTGCGCGCGTTCTTGCGGAATGAAGTCGACTTTGACGTAGGTGTTTATTTCATATCTTGTAATCGTTCGGCTATGGTTGTTGTTTTGTACCATATTTAATAATTAATAAAAATAGATGTGTGCATCAATGGACGCAGAGGCCGGAGTTTCAACCTCCTTTCCGAATAATAAAATTGTTCTATCACGGCCTCGAAAGAGATGTTGAGTTGTAGCGCATTTGAAAGACTTTGATAGTATTTTTCTTTTTTGAAAATAAGAATGTAGCACATCGCCGACCTTATATTTCAAAACCTAAAGCCTGAGGACAGATACTTTGATAGTATCACCCACGACCTGTAACTTGGGAAAAAAGAATCAAAGAACAAATAGTAGCTACATTTTCCGGTTCCACTCGTACTACTTCGTTAAAGTCCAAGAATCTATACTACTCCAAGAGTGCATTATAATCCAAATGTATTCAGGCGTTGGACGTTAATTGCTTCAGCTGTAAGCATATTTCACCTGGTCCCTATCATTGTGTCCTGGTGCTGCAATACGGACACGCAGCGCGTAGTGTGGCGTATAGTTTGTACTTTTCAAGCTTGGGTTGGCCAAGAAAAGGAAAGCCGTACAAGTCTAAAGAGAAGGAGGCGCATCTTTGATTATTCATTATCCGTATATAATACTCCTAGATCTAGTCCTGCTCTGCTGCCTGCCATGTGAGCCGGGCGTGCATGCATCGGTTCACAGCCTTCGCCATCTTCAGCATACACGCCCAGAACCCTCACACGTACCACCCCACACCTTAGCACACGTGTCTGGGTATGTGCACGGTGCGCCGCACGCGCGCCTAGTTCGTGCTCACGGTGTCCCGGCTTGGTTCCCCCTTTCTAACCTCGCGACGACTTGGTGCTCTACGCTGACAGGTCCTGGTCCCCAGGCAAGCTGCAGCTATCGCTGGTATGCCAGGTCGCGATGCCGTGGTCAAGGCCAGGAGGTGAGAGTCCCGAGGTCCAGTAAGAGCCCTTGAGGCGCGATACTTAGGAGGTCCCCTTTAGCGCGCAAGCAGCCACCGAGAGGTGAGAAAGGAAGGCAACATTACCGCCACAGGGCCGCAACAAGTGAAATTTTCGCGTTGTAACGATTAGTTGTTCCAGGCGTGAAACTTATCTCGGTAATCTGGATCCATTCCCTTGCGTTGCGCCAGACTTGTGCATCGGCAGCCGTGGCGTAGCTAGGTTAGGCCCGTGCGAGCCTCCCCTTTCTTCCCTGCACTCTCCTTCGTGATCTACGTCCTCAGATCCCGGCCCTCGAGCAAGCTCAACCGCTAGTGGTATGCCAGGTCGCGATGCCGTGGTCAAGGCCAGAGGTGAGGACTGGAGAGCCAGTAAGAGCTCCTGAGTTGCGATGCTCAGGAGCCCCCCTTTTAACGCGCAAGCGGATCGCATGGGAAAGAGAGAGAGCCCGTTGCGCCGCCCGTTGTAGTCCTTAGGAAATTCCTGCAAATCAGCACGAGAAAGGCACGGGTTTCCATTATGATTGCCGGCCGTCCATAGGTTGCTCTAAGAGAAGGGTGAGGGCACTGAGGGCTGATGCGTCTATTTTGCATCATGCTTTTATATCAATATTTATTGCATTATGGGCTGTTATTACACAATATATCTCAACACTTATGGCTATTCTCTCTTATTTTACAAGGTTTACCATGAAGAGGGGGAATGCCGGCAGCTGGAATTCTGGCTGGAAAAGGAGCAAACATTGCTCCAAAAATCCTGAAACTCTGTGGAAGTTATTTTTAGAATTAATAGGAATTATTGAGCGAAGAAACAACCAGAGGAAGCCCACACCCATGCCAGGAAGGTGGGGGCGCGCCCCCTGTCTCCTGGGCCCCCTGGTGGCCCTCCGGTGCCCATCTTCTGCCATATGAAGGCTTTCACCCTGGAAAAAAAATCAGAGGCAAGCTTACAGGACGAAACTCCGCCGCCACGAGGCGGAACCTTGGCGGAACCAGTCTAGAGCTCCAGCAGAGCTATTCTGCCGGGGAAACTTCCCTCCGGGAGGGGGAAATCATCACCATCGTCATCACCAGCGATCCTCTCATCGGGAGGGGGTCAATGTCCATCAACATCTTCACCAGCACCATCTCCTCTCAAAACCCTAGTTCATCTCTTGTATCCAATCTTGTATCAATAGCACAAATTGGTACGTGTGGGTTGCTAGTAGTGTTGATTACTCCTTGTAGTTGATGCTAATTGGTTTACTTGGTGGAAGATCATATGTTCAGATCCTTAATGCATATTATTACTCCTTGTGAGTAGTTACATTTGTTCCCGAGGACATGGGTGAAGTCTTGCTATTAGTAGTCATGTGAATTTGGTACTCGTTCGATATTTTGATGAGATGTATGTTGTCTTTCCTCTAGTGGTGTTATGTGAATGTCGACTACATGACACTTCACCATTATTTGGGCCCAGAGGAAGGCATTGGGAAGTAATAAGTATATGATGGGTTGCTAGAGTGACAGAAGCTTAAACCCTAGTTTATGCGTTGCTTCGTAAGGGGCTGATTTGGATCCATATGTCTAATGCTGTGGTTAGGTTTACCTTAATACTTATTTTGTAGTTGCGGATGCTTGCAATAGGGGTTAATCATAAGTGGTATGCTTGTCCAAGTAAGGGCAGTACCCAAGCACCGGTCCACCCACATATCAAATTATCAAAGTACCGAACGCGAATCATATGAGCGTAATGAAAACTAGCTTGACGATAATTCCCATGTGTCCTCGGGAGCTCTTTTCTCATTATAAGAAATTGTCCAGGCTTGTCCTTTGCTACAAAAAGGATTGGGCCACCTTGCTGCACTTTATTTACTTTCATTGCTTGTTACTCGTTACAATTTATCTTATCACAAAACTATCTATTACCTATAATTTCAGTGCTTGTAGAGAAAACCTTACTGAAAACCGCTTGTCATTTCCTTCTGCTCCTCGTTGGGTTCGACACTCTTACTTATTGAAAGGACTACGATAGATCCCCTATACTTGTGGGTCATCAAGACTCTTTTCTGGCGCCATTGCCGGGGAGTGAAGCGCCTTTGGTGAGTGGAACTTGGTAAGGAAACATTTATATAGTGTGCTGAAATTTTCTGTCACTTGTTACAATGGAAACTAATCCTTTGAGGGGCTTGTTCGGGGTATCTTCACCCCCACCAGAAGAGCAAAGAGCTGCTCCTCAACCTACTGAACCTACTAAAAATATTTACTTTGAGATTCCTTCGGGTAATGATAGAGAAACTGCTAGCTAATCCCTTTGTAGGAGATGGAACATTGCATCTCGATTTACACCTTATCTTGGTGGATGAAGTTTGTGGATTATTTAAGCTTGCAGGTATTCCCGATGATGTTGTCAAAAGGAAGGTCTTCCCTTTATCTTTGAAGGGAGATGCATTGACATGGTATAGGCTATGAGATGATACGGGATCTTGGAATTATAAACGATTGAAGTTGGAATTTCACCAGAAGTTCTATCCTATGCATCTTGTTAATCATGATCGTAATTACATATATAATTTCTGGCTCGCGAAGGAGAAAGCATCGCTCAAGCTTGGGGGAGGCTTAAGTCAATGTTATATTCATGCCTCAATCATGAGCTCTCCAGAGAAATGATTATTCAAAATTTTTATGCTCGGCTTTCTCCCAATGATCGCAACATGCTCGATACTTCCTGTGCTGGTTCTTATATGCTGAAGACTATTGAATTCAAATGGGATTTATTGGAAAGAATTAAACGCAACTCTGAAGATTGGGGTTCCGACGATGGTAAGGAGTCAGGTATGACACCTAAGTTTGATTGTGTTAAATCTTTTATGGATACCGATGCTGTTCATGGATTTAGCGCTAAATATGGACTTGACTCTGAGATAGTAGCTTATTTCTGTGAATCTTTTGCTACTCACGTTGATCTCCCTGAGGAGAAGTGGTTTAAATATAATCCTCCCATTGAAGTAAAAGTAGTTGCACCTATTACAGTTGAAGAAAAGACTGTCACTTATAGTGATCCTATTGTTCCTACTACTTATGTTGAGAAACCTCCTTTTCCTGTAAGGATAAAGGATCATGCTAGAACTTCGACTGTTGTTCGTAAAAGTAATACTAGGACTTATACACCTCCTGAGCAAATCAAAGTTGAACCTAGTATTGCTTTGGTTAAAGATCTTTTGGATGATGATTTAGATGGGCATGTTATTTATTTCTGTGGTGAGACTGCCAATATTGCTAGACCAGATGCTAAGAGACATAGACATGTTGTAGGCATGCCTGTTATTTCTGTTAAAATAGGAGATCATTGTTATCATGGCTTATGTGATATGGGTGCTAGTGCTAGTGCAATACCCTATGACTTATATAAAGAAATTATGCATGATATTGCACCCACTGAAATGGAAGATATAGATGTTACTATTAAGCTTGCCAATAGGGATACTATTAAGCCATTTGGGATTGTTAGAGACATTGAAGTCTTGTGTGGGAAGGTTAAATATCCTGCTGATTTTCTTTTTTTGGTTCCCCACAAGATGACTTTTATCCCATTATTTTTGGTAGACCCTTCTTGAATACTGTTAATGCTAGGATTGATTGTGAAAAGGATACTGTTACAATTGGCTTAGAGGATGTGTCTCATGAGTTTAATTATGCTATGTTTCGTAGACAACCTCGTGATAGAGAATCACCTAGTAAGGATGAGATTATTGGTCTTGCTTCTATTGTTGTGCCTCCTACTGATCCATTAGAACAATATTTGCTAGACCATGAAAATGATATGTTTATGAAGGAAAGAAGGGAAATAGATGAAGTGTTCCTTCAATAGGAACCTATTCTGAAACACAACCTACCCGTTGAAATTCTAGGGGACCCCCCTCCACCCAAAGGCGATCCCGTGTTTGAACTCAAACCATTACCTGATAATCTTAAGTATGCTTATCTTGATGAAAAGAAAATATATCTTGTTATTATTAGTGCTAACCTTTCAGAGCAAGAAAAAGAAAGATTATTGAAAACTCTGAAGAAGCACCGTGCTACTATTGGATATACTCTGGATGATCTCAAGGGCATTAGTCCCACGTTATGCCAACACAAAATTAATTTGGAGGACGATGCCAAACCAGTTAGAGATCCTCAACGACGATTGAATCCTAAGATGAAAGAAGTGGTAAGAAAGGAGATATTAAAGCTCCTTGAGGCAGGTATAATTTATCCCATTGGTGATAGTGATTGGGTAAGCCCTGTCCATTGTGTTCCTAAAAAGGGAGGTATTATTGTCGTTCCTAATGATAAAGATGAATTAATCCCGCAAAGAATTATAGGATGGTAATTGATTTCCATAAATTAAATAAAGCTACTAAGAAGGATCATTACCCTTTACCTTTTACCGATCAAATGCTAGAAAGACTATCCAAACACACACATTTCTGCTTTCTAGATGGTTATTCTGGTTTCTCTCAGATACCTGTGTCAGCGAAGGATCAATCAAAAACTAATTTTACTTGCCCTTTCGGTACTTTTGCTTATAGACGTATGCCTTTTGGTTTATGTAATGCACCTGCTACCTTTCAAAGATGCATGATGCCTATATTCTCTGACTTGTGTGAAAAGATTTCTGAGGTATTCATGGATGATTTCTCCGTTTATGGATCCTCTTTTGATGATTGCTTCAGCAACCTTGATCGAGTTTTGCAGAGATGCGAAGACACTAGTTGTTGGCGTTATGGGAACGGGGGTCCCCAGACTTGCCTGCATGCGGCCTGCGTGGCTCAAGTGGGGGCCCAGTGCGGCCCAGCTTCATCAGCTCAAGCTCAAGACCCTCGCGAGGGGCCAAGCCTCACGGGGCGGATGACAGGAAGCTTCCTCAGGAACGGCCTCATCAAGCAGGCTCGCGAGGAGGCGGAGAGATCAAGGAAGGGTACCTCGCGAGGAACCCGTAACGCAAGCCATGACGATCGAGACCAGGCGGGCGCTAGGCGAGCGTCGGCCTACGTAGTGTCCTTGTTTCCCCTTCGGTGCAAAGGGGGCAAGCACAGGCCAAGGCATCAGGCAAAGGTTACCGTTTCGGTGCAACAAGACCAAGACCAGCAGAACGGAAGGATGGAGGTCATCGTGGAGCCCAGGACGGTGTCATCGTCAGAACCTTTGGCAGCCGAAGACCAACTTTAGTCAGGATAAGTGTACTAGATGTTCCCCTTCAAAATGGCCAATTGTTGGCGCCCTTCCCGCTCATTATTTGGGAAGAGGCCCAGGGCCTCCCTCTATAAATAGGACTAGCCACCACAAGGCAGAGGGGGGATGGATGGATCAGATCAGAGAGAAAGAGAAAGAGAAGCGACTGAACTCACCCAAGCAGTTCATCGCACCAGCTCAAGAACAGCCCCTCGCGAGGCTGTTCTCCCTCTGTATTGTTCATCATCAGCCCCTGTGGCAATCCACCACACCACACACTGGAGTAGGGTATTACACCACAATGGTGGCCTGAACCAGTATAAACCTTGTGTCCCTTGTGTGTTCTTCTTTCTAGCTTAGATTCCTTGCGAGCATCGAGACGCGAGCTGGTAGGGGAAAGATCTTCGTGTGCACCCCAGTGTTTGAACCTCAAGGGTCTGCCGGAACCCAAAATCCTACATTTGGCGCGCCAGGTAGGGGGTGCGCCGAAGTTCTCCCTGCCGACGACCCGCTCTCCACCGACATCGCGTTTCGCCCTCATGGCGGACAACGCGCCGCCCGCCCCGGCAGCCGATGCCGTCACTGGGGCCAGGGGGCTCCGAGCCTTGGCTCCCGCCTTGCGAGCGGTGCAGTGGCCGCACAAGTTCAAGCCGGAGATGCCGCCGCGCTACAACGGCACGATGGATCCGCTGGTTTTCCTGCTGGCGTACGAGGAGGCCATCCTCAAGGCCGGGGGCGACGACAGTGTGATGGCCAACTGTTTTCCCATGGCCCTCGCCGGCGTTCCGCGCATGTGGCTGCTCCACCTACCGACGGCCTCTGTGACCTCCTGGGGGGAGCTGCGCGACCTCTTCCTTGCCCATTACGCCGCGCCAGTGCCCCCGGTTGTCGCAGCTCTCCTGGGCGGCTCACAGGCGCCACCTTCGAGCCGCCACGTCAAGCCATTCACCCGCCAGATCGGCACCGCCTACAAGCGCCGAGAAGCCTCCCCGGGCTGGGCGGCGCCCGAAGCCGATTTGACCTTCAACTCGGACGATCACCCCTCCAACCTCGCCGGTTCGGGTGCGCTCTAGATGTTGTGCACCCCCACCATCTGCCAGGTGGCCGTCACCAGGACCCTCATCGACGGTGGTGCTGGCCTCAATGTGCTCTCAGTGGAGGCCTTCAGCCTCCTCCACGTGCCACTAGAGCAGCTTCAGCCCAGCAGGCCTTTCTTGGGCGTCGGAGTCGGTTCCACCGCTTCCTTGGGATAGATTCGCCTCCCGGTGACCTTCGGCACCTACGATAACTTCCGCACAGTGCTGATCGACTTCGACATCGCCCCCATCGGCCTCCCCTACAACGCCATCCTCGGCTACCCTGCCTTGGCCCGGTTCATGGCAGCAACTCACCCTGCGTACAACCTCATGAAGATGCCCGGGAGCAGCGGCGTCCTTACCGTGTCAGGAGACACAAGGGATGCACTGCAGGTGCTCAAGCTCGCTTTCAAGACGCCCGCGGTGGTGCAGCCCGCCAGCACTGACGCCCTCGAGCCCAGGGGGGCTGCGCTGGCTAAGAAGAAGCAGCTATTCACCCAAGACAAAGCGGAAACCAAGCAGGTACCGGTCGACGAGGACGGATCCACTAGCGCCACCTTCACCATAGGTGCCAACCTCGAACCCGAGCAGGAGGAGGCCTTGGTGTAGTTCCTGCGCGCAAACAAGAAGGTGTTCGCATGGGAACCTGATCAGCTAGCGGGGGTCCCGAGGGGTGTGATTGAGCATCACCTCAACGTGTGCCCCAACGTGCGCCCCGTGAAGTAAAAGGTGAGGCGGCAGTCCACTGAGAAACAAGCTTTCATCGTCCAAGAGACCCGCAAGCTAGAGGCAGCAGGGGTTATTCGCGAGGTCCGCTACCCAGATGGGTTGGCTAACCCGGTCGTTGTGCCGAAGAAGGGAGGAAAGGAACACATGTGTGTCGACTTCACCAACCTCAACAAAGCCTGCCCGCAGGATCCATTTCCGCTCCCCCGCATCGACCAGATCATCGACTCCACCGTTGAGTGTGACCTGTTGTGCTTCCTGGATGCCTTCTCGGGCTATCACCAGATCAAGATGGCGGTAGAAGACGTGGAAAAATGGCTTTCCTGACCCCGTGTGGAGTGTACTGCTATACATGCATGCCATTTGGGTTGCGCAACGTGGGCACGACCTGTCAGCGGCTGATGCACATCACCTTGGGCCCGCAGCTCAGGAGGAACGCTGAAGCTTACGTTGATGACATTGTGGTGAAGTCTCGGGAGGCAAGAACCCTAATACATGACTTGGAGGAAACCTTTGCGAACCTTAATGAAGTGAACCTGTGGCTCAACCCGGAGAAGTGCGTGTTTGGAGTCCCCTCGAGCAAGCTCCTGGGTTTCCTTGTGTCCCATAGGGGCATCGAGGCCAACCTAGAGAAGGTCAAGGCAGTCGAAGACATGAGCCCGCCGAAGACCCTTAGAGAAATGCAGAAGCTCACCGGGCGTGTAACCGCTCTAGGACGTTTCATCTCCAAGCTGGGGGAATGAGCACTACCCTTCTTCAAGCTGATGAAGAGGAAGGGCCCTTCGAATGGACTAAAGAGGTCGACAAGGCATTCCAAGATCTCAAGAGGTACCTTACCAACCCTCCGGTGATGGTAGCCCCGCACCCTCGGGAGCCCCTGGTGCTCTACCTTGCAGCCACCCCCTACTCCACCAATGCAGCCCTGGTGGTGGTTAGAGAGGAGCATCAGACCAAGGCAGGAGCGACCGTCTGGGCCGAAGCAAAGCAAAGCCAAGACAGCCTCACGAAGACCGCGCCTGCAAAGGATCAGCCGCAGCAGGGGAACACACCTGGAGTAGAGGAGGCCTCTCCAAGCGACCAGACGCTGGGGGCTCCCTCGTCTCAGGAGGCGCCTCAACCTCCGGAGGACGCAAGCTGCGCTAGCACCCTCAACCTCGTCGAGCACCCCATGTACTTTGTCAGCACGGTGCTATGGGGCGCAAGGGCGCGGTACCCCATGCCTCAAAAACTCCTCCTCGCGCTATTGGTAGCCTCAGGCAAGCTGCGACACTACTTCCAAGGCCATCCCATCAAGGTCGTCTCAGCGTACCCCCTGGAAAGGGTACTCAGGAGCCCCAACTTAGTTGGAAGAGTCGCTGAATGGAACATCGAATTGCAAGCGTTTCAGTTAGAGTTCAGCACGACCAGAGTCATCAAGGGGGCCGCACTTGCAGATTTCGTGGTAGAATGGGCAAAGGCACCGGGCCTCAAGGCAGGCGAGGACCGATCACTTTCCCCGGGAAGCGAGGCATCGGACGGCTGGGTCATGTACTTCGACGGGGCGTTCTCCCGACACGGCGCGGGGGGCGGCGTAGTGCTCGTATCTCCTACTCAGGACAAGCTCTACTATGCCGTGCAACTCTGTTTCCAGCACGGAGAAAAGGTCTCCAACAACATAGCAGAATATGAAGGCCTGATAGCAGGCTTGAAAGCCGCAGTCGCCTTGGGGGTAAAGCTCCTCGTCATCAAGGGCGATTCGCAACTCCTCGTCATCTTCTCCAACAAAATATACGAGCCGAAGGACGAGCACATGGAAGCCTACCTCGCGGAGGGTCACAGGATGGAGAAACAATTTTGGGGGCTGGAGTTGCAGCATGTGCCTCGCGGCACCAATCAAGAGGCTGATGACATCGCCAAGAGGGCATCCAGGCGGCTGCCTCAGGAGCCTGGCATCTTCAAGGAGCGACTCTTCAAACCCTCGGCGGCACCATCACTATCGAGCACGGCGCAACCTAGGGAGGAGCTCCCTCAGCCGCCTGCCTCAAGAGCCCCGGCCTGCGGCCCGGCCTCAGGGGCACGCCTGCTCCTAGCATTGGAGCCTCAGGAAGGACTTTTGATTGTAGAGCTCAAGAACTACTTGATGCAAGGGACCCTGCCGGAGAAGGAGGAGGACGCGGAGCGTGTGGCGCGGCAGGCCATGGCCTACAGCATCAAGGATGGGGAGCTCTACCGGAGGCGACCAAATGACGTGTCCCTACGTTGCATTTCCAGAGAGCAAGGGAAGGAGCTGTTGGCGGACATACACGGTGGAGACTGTGGGCACCACTCATCCTCACGAACCCTCGTTGGCAAGGCGTTCCGCAGCGGATTCTACTGGCCCACGACACTCAGCGATGCCATTGAGCTGGTGAAGGCTTGTGAGGCCTGCCAATTCCATGCCAAGCAGATCCACCAGCCGACGGGGGGTCTACAAACCATACCCCTCTCATGTCCGTTCGCAGTTTGGGGGCTGGACATTCTGGGCCCGTTCCCTCGGGCACCGGGGGGCTATCGCTACCTCTATGTCGCCGTGGACAAGTTCACCAAGTGGGCTGAGGTGGAAGCTGTCCGCACCATACCCGCGGGCTCCGCAGTCAAGTTCATCAAGGGCCTCGTGAGCCGATTTGGGGTGCCTAACTGCATCATCACCGACAACGGTTCGCAATTCACCAGCAATCTCTTCAAAATGTACTGTGCTAATCTTGGAACGTAGATATGCTACGCCTCGGTAGCACACCCCCGGAGCAACGGCCAGGCCGAGCGAGCCAACGCGGAGGTCCTGAGGGGCCTCAAAACTAGGACCTTCAAGAAGAAGCTGGAGGCCTGCGGCAGGGGCTGGTACGACGAGCTCCAATCTGTGATGTGGTCTATCCGCATGACCGCGGCCAAGCCGACTGGCGAGACCCCATTCTTCCTCGTCTATGGAGCTGAGGCCGTCCTCCCTCACGAGGTCATGCGTCATTCCGCACGGGTCCTGGCGTTCAACAAGGCGCAGCAGGATGCTATGCGGGGGACGGATCTCGTGCTGGGGGAGGAACGCCATCGAGAAGCTGCGCTGCGAGCGGCAAGGTATCAACAGGCGCTGCGGCAGTACCACTGCCACAACATCTGCCCCAGAACTCTTGAGGTAGGGGACCTCGTGCTCAGACGGGTTCTCTCCAGGGAGGGGTTGCACAAGATCTCTCCCATGTGGGAGGGCCGATTCAAGGTTGTTCATGTTTCCAGGCCCGGCTCTGCGCGCTTGGAGACCCAGGAGGGGATACCGGTCCAGAACACATGGAACATTCAACATCTCCGAAGGTTCTACCCCTGAGCGAGGCCCAATGCCTATGGAAAAGGCCCGGTGCTTGTGAAGAAGGCCAATGCCTGTGAAGTTGCCGCATTTTTGGAAAAGGCCCGGTGCCTGTGAAGAAGGCCAATGCCTATGAAGCTGCCGCATTTTTGGAAAAGGCCTGGTGTCTGTGAAGAAGGCCAATGCCTGTGAAGCTGCCGCATTTTGGAAAAGGACCGGTGCCTGTGAAGAAGGCCAATGCCTGTGAAGCTCGCCACCCGTGACACTCTCACGTAATAATGAGTGGGTCTGTACACGCCCCGGAGTCTCCGGAGTGCCGCCCTCGGGCCTCGGGGGCTCCCGCCCACGCCCAATGGCAGCACTTAGCTCCGCGCTGGTGAGAAGACGTCGAAGACTAGATTAGGTGCCGGACGCGGCTTTTTCATTTGCTTTCTGCAGTTGGCTTGTTCGTTCCTATTTGAATTTTATTAGAGCTGTTGCCGTCTCTAGCTTGTGCCCCGTTGTCTTTTTCACTCACTTGCCTCGTCTTCTCTCGCACAAGTCTCGCGAGGGAGGTACGCGGGCACCCTCGCGAGTGTTTTTCTGCCCCGGTCGTTTGAAGCTTTCCTATCCGAGTCCGCTGCAGGAGCACTCCTCCCAGTCCGTGCCCCACGGGCATAGCGACGCGAGCACATGACCTGGGTTGGTCGCCCCCACTACCGAGACTGGAAACTACCCCTCCTGACTAATCCTTGCAGGACATGAAGCGCACGGCGAGGCCCCAGCCTTGGGAGGCGAAGACCACGACAAGCCTCCCCGAGCTAAGTAATTCCCGCACCCGGGCATGCGGCACGAAAACATAGCACATAAATAACAGAAACAACACGATAATTAACAGCAACAGTTCAACGCGCCCCCGCAGGGCCCCAGACTACCTTCCTTTTGCGCAGGGAAGGAAGAAAAACAAAATAGGCACGACTTGCTCGGCGCCAACTCGCGGCGAGGGCTTGCACTGCCTCCGGAGCTCAGTTGGATCCCATCTCCCGCTTCACCGGGGCGCGGCGGCAGACCGACCTACTACCTTCCCCCAGGCAGGCGCGACGACGCGGGGGCTGGTCGTGGCCACTGCTGGAGGAGCTGTCTGAAGGAGAGTCGCCGAAGATTGGCGAGCCCCAGGCGCCGCTGCCCACGCGCCTGTCGCCGCCTTCATCCTGATCAACACCGGGGCTGGGCTCGGGGTCGCGGTCATCGTCTTCGGGGCAGCACCCGACACGGCGGCCGTCTTCCCCAAACACCCTCACGTAGAGAGTGGCATCGCCATCGAACTTGAAGTGCAGGGTGCACTGCCGGCTCAGGCCATGCGCGCGGGCAAACATTTGCCAGCCGCGGGTCAGGGCTGCCTCCCCGGTGACGGAGACCTCCTGCGAGGCCCAAGAAGCCCTGCTGCAGCAACCGTCCGCTTGAAGCCAGAGGCCGCCCGGAGCACCGGCCGGAAGTTCACCTACAAAGAAGCGGGGGAGCTGGAGCCAGGTGCTGGTCAGGTCCACCGACCACACGGCGAACTCCGGCAGCACCTCCGCCGAGCGGAAGCGCGGCCTGGAGGGTCGCGCAGCCACGGCGTACCTCCCATCGGCAGCCGGGCGCTCATCGCCGTGCAGAGGACCGCCTCCACGACCACGGGAAGCCACTACGGGGGCCGCAGGATGCTTGCGAGGGCGGCCCGGTCGCGCTTGGTCGGGGGAGAGTCAGGCCCTTCCCGACGAGCCTTTCCCTTCTCCACGGCCGAGAACCTCTTCGACGGAGCCATGGGGATGGCAAGTAGCCGGGATGGAGAGAAAGGTAGCGGGAAGGAATGGACTGAAGGGGCGCACGCCGTTCCGTACTTATAGCCGGAGAAGGCCAACCACCGACCTCCACGATCGCAGGTAATCATTACCCGTTTTTGCATGCAGGCACTTGTCAAGTCGTGCGGTTGCCGAGGCGTCGTGGGGAAGCGGAGACGCCCACGTCCAATCAATCGCCACGCGGCGTCCAAGGCCGCAGGATATTGGGGCCCGCGGCGCTTTGCACTTGCCCCTTCGCTTCTCTGCTAAGCCAAGTCCGGGCACGCCTTGGGCCCCGGGGCTATTGTCGGCGTTCTGGGAACGGGGGTCCCCAGACTTGCCTGCCTGTGGCGTGCGGCGTGGCTGAAGTGGGGGCCCAGTGTGGCCCAGCTTCATCATCTCAAGCTCAAGACCCTCGCGAGGGGCCAAGCCTCGCGGGGCGGATGACAGGAAGCTTCCTCAAGAGTGACCTCATCAGGCAGGCTCACTGGAGGCAGAGAGATCAAGGCAGGGTACCTCGCGAGGAACCCCGTGACACAAGCCATGACGATCGAGACTAGGCGGGCGCCAGGCGGGCACCGGCTTGCGCAGTGTCCTTGTTTCCCCTTCGGTGCAAAGGGGGCAAGCACAGGCCAAGGCATCAGGCAAAGGTTACCGTTTCGGTGCAACAAGACCAAGACCAGCAGAAGGGCAGGATGGAGGTCATCGTGGAGCCCAGGACGGCGTCATCACCAGAACCTTTGGCAGCCGAAGACCAACTTTAGTCAGGATAAGTGTACTAGATGTTCCCCTTCAAAATGGCCAATTGTTGGCGCCCTTCCCGCTCATTATTTGGGAAGAGGCCCAGGGCCTCCCTCTATAAATAGGACTAGCCACCACAAGGCAGAGGGGGGATGGATCTATCAGATCAGAGACAAAGAGAGAGAGAGAAGCGACTGAACTCACCCAAGCAGTTCATCGCACCAGCTCAAGAACAGCCCCTCACGAGGCTGTTCTCCCTTTGTATTGTTCATCATCATCCCCTGAGGCAATCCACCACACCACACACTGGAGTAGGGTATTACACCACAATGGTGGCCTGAACTAGTATAAACCGCGTGTCCCTTGTGTGTTCTTCTTTCTAGCTTAGATTCCTTGCGAGCATCGAGACGCGAGCTGGTAGGGGAAAGATCTTTGTGCGCACCCCAGTGTTCGAACCTCAAGGGTCTGCCGGAACCCGAAATCCGACACTAGTCTCGTCTTTAATTGGGAAAAGTGCCACTTTATGGTTAATGAAGGCATTGTCTTAGTGCATATGATTTCTGAGAGAGGTATTGAAGTTGATAAAGCTAAAGTTGATGCTCTTGGAAAGATGCCATGTCCCAAGGACATAAAAGGTATAAGAAGTTTCCTTGGTCATGCAGGTTTTATAGGAGGTTCATTAAGGACTTTTCTAAAATCTCCATGCCTTTGACTAATTTATTGCAAAAAGATATTCCTTTTGTCTTTGATGATGATTGTGTAGAAGCATTTGAAATACTTAAGAAAGCTTTGATCACTGCACCTATTGTTCAGCCACCTGATTGGAATTTAACCTTTGAAATTATGTGTGATGCTAGTGATTATGCTGTGTACCTGAGCATGAACAGGAACAGATCCTACGCAAGTGTCACTCTGAATCATATGGAGGACACCACGCTGGAGATAGAACTGCACATAAGGTATTGCAATCTGGTTTTTATTGGCCTACTCACTTCAAAGATGCTCGTAAGTTTGTCTTATCTTGTGATGAATGTCAAAGAATTGGTAATATTAGTAGACGTCAAGAAATTCCTATGAATTATTCTCTTGTTATTGAACAGTTTGATGTTTGGGGCTTTGATTATATGGGACCTTTTCCTGCCTCTAATGGTTATACACATATTTTAGTTGCTGTTGACTACGTTACTAAGTGGGCAGAAGCTATTCCAACTAGTAGTGTTAATCATAACACTTCTATTAAAATGCTCAAAGAAGTAATTTTTCCGAGGTTTGGAGTCCCTAGATATCTTATGACTGATGGTGGTTCACATTTTATTCATGTGCTTTCTGTAAGATGCTTGCTAAGTATGATGTTAATCATAGAATCGCATCTCCTTATCACCCACAGTCTAGTGGTCAAGTAGAGTTGAGCAATAGAGAGCTCAAATTAATTTTGCAAAAGACTGTGAATAGATCTAGAAAGAATTGGTCCAAAAAACTTGATGATGCATTATGGGCCTATAGAACTGCATATAAAAATCCTATGGGTATGTCTCCGTATAAGATGGTTTATGGAAAAGCATGTCACTTACCTCTTGAACTTGAACATAAAGCATATTGGGCTATTAAAGAGCTCAACTATGACTTCAAACTTGCCGGTGAGAAGAGGTTATTTGATATTAGCTCACTTGATGAATGGAGAACCCAAGCCTATGAGAATGCCAAGCTATTCAAAGAAAAAGTCAAACGCTGGCATGACAAAAGGATACAAAAGCGAGAATTTAATGTAGGTGATTATGTGTTATTATTCAACTCTCGTTTAAGATTTTTTTGCAGGTAAACTTCTCTCTAAATGGGAAGGTCCTTATGTTATCGAGGAGGTCTATCATTTCATTGCCATAAAAATCAACAACTTCGAAGGCACAAGTCCGAGGGTGGTGAACAGTCAAAGAATTAAACATTATATCTCAGGTAATCCTATCAATGTTCAAACTAATATTGTTGAAACCGTAACCCCTGAGGAATACATAAGGGACACTTTCCAGAAAGTTCCAGACTCCGAAAAGGAATAGGTATGTGGTACGGTAAGTAAACCGACTACAAAACAATTCTAATGGCAATTTTTATCAGTTTTGGAATATTTAAGAATTTTGGAAAGAAAGAAGTTGTCCGGGAAGTAAACGAGGCCTCCATGAGGGTGAAGGGCGCGCCCACCCTTCCTGGGCGCGCCCCCCTGTCTCGTGGCCACCTCGTGTGCCTCCCGGACTCCATTTTATTGCACGTTACGTAGTTTGGTTGGTAAAAATTCATTATATAATCTCCCAAAGGCTTTAACCACCGTATCATGCAAATATCCTCTGTTTTTGTTTCGAGTTGTTTCTATTACAGATTTAGAGTATGTTGTCTCAGGATTCGGAAGGGGAGAGCTATGTGGCTGATTACCTTGCAGACCCTAAGGTCTACGGGGACTTGGAGCATGATGGCTGGACCACTGAAGAAGAGGAAGACTATGAGCCTAAGGGAAAGGAGGATACGAGTTCAGACAAAGACGAATCCCCATTACCTCAACCTGGGGACATGCATGTGGAGTTTAAAAAGTCAAGCCTCCCTGATAGAGCAAAGAAGCCAAAGATCGAGTTTATCCCTTTTCGTCTCTTGCAGGAAAATAAGCAGGAACTATGCAAAAGAATATTAAGTCTTGAGCAAGAGATTTATGATCTAAAGGAGCAAAATATTATCCTCAAGCGCAAATTGAGGAAGAAGCCACCATCATCATCACCACCTCCATCACCTCCAAGGACATAATCACATGGGTATGGGCACTCACCTTGGCAACTGCCAAGCTTGGGGGAGGTGCCCCGGTATCGTATCACCATCACACTCCTATCTTTACTGTTTTATTTAGTTCGATCCTTTTAGTAGTATCTTGATCTAGTAGATTGAAGTTTTGGTATCAATTAGTTTTGAGTTTTGCTTTGTGATCTCTTTATGTAATCGAGTCCGTGAGCTATCTATAATAAAGATTAGTGTTGAGTCAAGGGCTTTGCTATCTTGCTATGATCTTGAGGAAGTAGAAAGAATAAAAGAGTTCATATTGATCTTATAGATAGCAATGACTTCACACATAGAAAGTATGAGGCATAAAAGTTGTTGAGAGTTGACAAACGTAGTTTTGGTCATCGTTGCAATTAATAGGAAGTAATAAGGAAACAGAGGTTTTCACATAAAAATATATTATCTTGGACATCTTTTATGATTGTGAGCAGTCATTAAGTATGACATGCTAAAAGAGTTGATGTTGGACAAGGAAGACAACGTAATGGTTTATGTTTTCTCACATCTCAGTTAAAGTATATTGTCATTGATCTTCCCAATATGTTGAGCTTGCCTTTCCCCCTCATGCTAGCCAAATTCCTTGCACCAAGTAGAGATACTACTTGTGCTTCCAAATATCCTTAAACCCAATTTTTGCAATGAGAGTCCACCATACCTACCTATGGATTGAGTAAGATCCTTCAAGTAATTTGTCATGTTGCAGGCAATAAAAATTGCTATCTAAATATGTATGACTTATTAGTGCAAAGAAAATAAGCTTTATACGATCCTGTTGTGGAAGCAATAAATTCGACGGACTGCATAATGAAGGTCCACATACAATTGGCAATATAAAGTGACGTTCTTTTGCATTAAGATTTTATGCATCCAACCCTAAAAGCATATCACAACCTCTGCTTCCCTCTGCGAGGGGCATATCTTTTACTTTATGTTTTTTTACTTTATGCTTGAGTCAAGGTGATCTTCACCTTTCCCTTTTCATTTTATCCTTTGGCAAGCTCCTCGTGTTTGAAAGATCTTGATATATATATCCAATTGAATGTAAGTTAGCATGAATCATATTGTTGACATCACCCAAAGGCGAATATGTTGGGAGGCAACATAATTAGCCCCTATCTTTCTCAGTGTCCAGTTGAAACTCCACAACCACAAGTACTGCATGAGTGTTAGCAATTGTAGAAGACTACATGATAGTTGAGTATGTGGACTTGCTGAAAAGCTTTATTCTTGACTCTTTCTGATGTTATGATAAATTGCAATTGCTTCAATGTCTGAGATTATAGTTTGTTCGTTTCCAGTGAAGTTTTTGAACCATACTTGACATTGTGAATTGATTGTTACTTGAGCATAAGAAATCATATGATAAAATCTATTTATGTTGCTGTTATAAGAATGATCATGATGCCCTCATGTACGTATTTTATTTTTATCGACACCTCTATCTCTAAACATGTGAGCATATTTTTCGATTTCGGCTTCCGCTTGAGGACAAGCGAGGTCTAAGCTTGGGGGAGTTGATACGTCCATTTTGCATCATGCTTTTATATCAATATTTATTGCATTATGGGCTGTTATTACACAATATATCTCAATACTTATGGCCATTCTCTCTTATTTTACAAGGTTTACCATGAAGAGGAAGAATGCCGGCAGCTGGAATTCTGGCTGGAAAAGGAGCAAACATTGGAAACCTATTCTGCACTGCTCCATAAATCCTGAAACTCCACAGAAGTTATTTTTGGAATTAATAAGAATTATTGAGCGAATAAATTACCGGAGGGGGCCCACACCCAGGCCAGGAGGGTGGGGGGCGCGCCCCCTGTCTCCTGGGCCCCCTGGTGGCCCTCCGGTTCCCATCTTCTGCCATGTGAAGGCTTTCACCCTAGAAAAAATCAGAGGCAAGCTTACGGGACGAAACTCCGCCGCCACGAGGCGGAACCTTGGCGGAACCAATCTAGAGCTCCAGCAGAGCTGTTCTGCCGGGGAAACTTCCCTCTGGGAGGGGAAATCATCACCATCGTCATCACCAACAATCCTGTCATCGAGAGGGGGTCAATGTCCATCAACATCTTCACCAGCACCATCTCCTCTCAAAACCCTAGTTCATCTCTTGTATCCAATCTTGTATCAAAACCACAAATTGGTACGTGTGGGTTGCTAGTAGTGTTGATTACTGCTTGTAGTTGATGCTAATTGGTTTACTTGGTGGAAGATCATATGTTCAGATCCTTAATGCATATTATTACTCCTCTGATTATGAACATGAATATGCTTTGCGAGTAGTTACGTTTGTTCCTGAGGACATGGGTGAAGTCTTGCTATTAGTAGTCATGTGAATTTGGTATTCGTTCGATATTTTGATGAGATGTATGTTGTCTTTCCTCTAGTGGTGTTATGTGAACGTCGACTACATGACACTTCACCATTATTTGGGCCTAGAGGAAGGCATTGGGAACTAATAAGTAGATGATGGGTTGCTAGAGTGACAGAAGCTTAAACCCTAGTTTATGCATTGCTTCGTAAGGGGCTGATTTGGATCCATATGTCTAATGTTGTGGTTAGGTTTACCTTAATACTTCTTTTGTAGTTGCGGATGCTTGCAATAGGGGTTAATCATAAGTGGGATGCTTGTCCAAGTAAGGGTAGTACCCAAGCACCGGTCCACGCACATATCAAATTATCAAAGTACCGAACGCGAATCATATGAGCGTGATGAAAACTAGCTTGACGATAATTCCAATGTGTCCTCGGGAGCACGTTTCTCATCATAAGAAATTGTCCAGGCTTGTCCTTTGCTACAAAAAGGATTGGGCCACCTTGCTGCACTTTATTTACTTTCATTGCTTGTTACTCGTTACAATTTATCTTATCACAAAACTATCTATTACCTATAATTTCAGTGCTTGCAGCGAAAACCTTACCGAAAACCGCTTGTCATTTCCTTCTGCTCCTCGTTGGGTTCGACACTCTTACTTATCGAAAGGACTATGGTAGATCCCTTATACTTGTGGGTCATCAAGGGCCTGGTGAGGCGGCGCGCACGGGGCTGCCGCAGGCCAGAGCTCGACTGCTCAGATTTGTCGACGTTGCAGGGATGGACCCGTGTGCAAGCACCGTGCCAGCGCGAGCGGCTCCCGTGCTAGGTGGCAATCGAGCAGCTGATAATCACAGGTAGGTTAGGCATGAAAGGCGCCCCTAGCAAGGTAGGCCAAAGACAAAAAAAGAGATACTTGTCGCAGGGACGGACCCATGCAGCCTGAGAATGATGCAACCCTGAGGGCACTCCCAGCTGAAATGAACTTGGGAGATGTCACCTGGTTCTGTTGTAGAGGGGGTGTTGGAGTAGCTTGAAGATGCGCGGTGAAGAGGCCGACCCTCACGAGCCACCGGGGCCGTGAGCCTCAGGAGGCTCTGGGGGTCCAGGTGGTTCCTTGAGGACCGTCTCCATTTCTGCTAGGACTGCGTGGTACCTGGCCTCCTGAGCCGCCAGGATGCTCCGCATGTGACGCTGGTAGGTGGAAGCCGCGTTCGGCAGGCCGAAAGGCATGTGAACGTAGCTGTGCGCCGGACCCTTGCAGCGTCCCACGCACGAATGCCAGAGGCGCTCCTGCCATGCGGCTCGGTTGAGCCCTGGAATGTCGATGTAGATGCACAACCCACCATACTCGCCTGGATGAGGAGCCACACCACAGGGGCAGCGGTCGCCGTGCATGGCCCTTGCTTCGTGAAGCTCATGAGTGGTCTTGGCAATGAACTCCTGAACGTTGGGCTTTCCATGCCCTGTGCCTTCTTGAGGGAAACCTGCCGTGAAGCACGCCTCCAAGTGGTGCCCGAGCGCCTCCCTCGTGATGTTGGCGAGGTCTGAGGCCCTCCAGAAGAGAGCCCCTGAGCCCTTCATGAGGAGGGCGCCGGGCGCGCCTTCCTATGCGTGGACGGAGGCACCCCAGGCACGGGCGTTGATCCTGACGCGGCACCACCCGAGATGCCAACCTCCTGAGGCCTTGAGTGGAGCGGTTGCTTCTTCTTCTTGTGGATGGCCTCAGGAGGGTTCTCGCCCTTGCTGTCCGGGTCCTCGATTGCTGCAGCTTGAAAGGTACACTCGAGGGAGCACACCGCATCTCTCTCTTCGCAGGGGACCGTGATGATTCTGCCGCTTCCTGGCATCTTGAGGACGTTGTAGCCATGGTGGGTCACCGCCATGAACTTGGCTAGGGCCGGATACCCGAGGATGGCATTGTACGACAGGTGGATGTGGGCAACGTCAAAGTTGATGAGCTCGGTGTGGTAGTTGTCGCGCTGTCCGAAAGTGACAGGGAGGCGGACCTGCCCTATCCTGGTGGTGGAACTTATCGTATGGCACTTGAAGGTTGTCGAACATCTCAACGGACAGGACGTTAAGCCCTGCGCCACCATGGATGAGGGTCTTGGTGACTTGCACGTTGCTGATGATTGGGGAACAGAGCATCGGGAGGATGCCAGCAGTAGCCGCGCACTTGAGATGATCTGCCGAGCTGAAGGTGATGGTGCACTTGGACCACCTGAGCGGGCATGTGGCCTCGAGCCTGGGGAGGACTGCGTTCACCTCGCGAGCAAACTGCTTGAAGATGCGCTGAGAGGCTGGGGCCTGAGCTCCGCCCAAGATGCAAGCGATAGCACGTGGCTCTTGAAAGCCCCCAGCCCCCTCGTCCTGATGATGGTCATCATTCCTTCTTGGCGGCGGCGGCAGTGGAGGAAGGTCTGCGTTACCCTGTGGGCGGTCCTCGCGAGGCTGATCCCTCTATGCGCCCTGATACATCTCCAACGTATCTATAATTTTTGATTGCTCCATGCTACTTTATCTACTATTTTGGACTATATTGTGCTTTATTTTCCACTTTTATATTATTTTTGGGACTAACCTATTAACCGGAGGCCCAGCCCAGAATTGTTGTTTTTTTGCCTATTTCAGTGTTTCGAAGAAACGGAATATCAAACGGAGTGCAAACGGAATGAAACCTCCGGGAACGTGATTTTCTCACCGAACGTGATCCAGGAGACTTGGACCCTTCTCCAAGGAACAAAAGAGGCGTTCAGAAGGGTGGGGGGCGCCCCCCTAGGGCGCGCCCCCTGCCTCGTGCCCCCCCTGTTGCTCCACCGACGTACTCCTTCCTCCTATATATACCTACGTACCCCCAAACGATCAAAACAGGAGCCAAAAACCTAATTCCACCGCCGCAACCTTCTGTATCCACGAGATCCCATCTTGGGGCCTGTTCCGGAGCTCCGCCGGAGGGGGCATCCACCATGGAGGGCTTCTACATCAACACCATAGCCCCTCCGATGAAGTGTGAGTAGTTTACTTCAGACCTTCGGGTCCATAGCTAGTAGCCAGATGGCTTCTTCTCTCTTTTTGGATCTCAATACAATGTTCTCCCCCTCTCTCGTGGAGATCTATTCGATGTAATCTTCTTTTTGCGGTGTGTTTGTTGAGACCGATGAATTGTGGGTTTATGATCCAGCTTATCTATGAATAATATTTGAATCTTCTCTGAATTCTTTTATGTATGATTGAGTTATCTTTGCAAGTCTCGTCGAATTATCCGTTTGGTTTGGCCAACTAGATTGGTAGTTCTTGCAATGGGAGAAGTGTTTAGCTTTGGGTTCAATGTTGCGGTGTCCTTTCCCAGTGATAGAAGGGGCAGCAAGGCACGTATTGTATTGTTGCCATCGAGGATAACAAGATGGTTTTTTTTATCATATTGCATGAATTTATCCCTCTACATCATGTCATCTTGCTTAAAGCATTACTCTGTTTTTAACTTAATACTCTAGATGTATGCTGGATAGCGGTCGATGAGTGGAGTAATAGTAGTAGATGCAGAATCGTTGTCTTGGATGTGATGTCTATATACATGATCATACCTAGATATACTCATAATTATGCTCAATTCTATCAATTGCTCAACAGTAATTTGTTCACCCACCGTAGAATATCTATGCTCTTGAGAGAAGCCACTAGTGAAACCTATGGCCCCCGGGTCTATTCTCATCATATCAATCTCCATTACTTTATTACTTGCTTTGTTTTACTTTGCCTTTTACTTTTCACTTTGCATCTATATACCAAAAATACCAAAAATATTATTTATCATCTCTATCAGATCTCACTCTCGTAAGTGACCGTGAAGGGATTGACAACCCCTAATTGTGTTGGTTGCGAGGAGCTATCTTTTTGTGTAGGTACGAGGGACTTGTGCGTGGTCTCCTACTGGATTGATACCTTGGTTCTCAAAAACTGAGGGAAATACTTACGCTACTTTGCTGCATCATCCTCTCCTCTTCGGGGAAATCCAACGCTATGCTCAAGAGGTAGCAAGAAGAATTTCTGGCGCCGTTGCCGGGGAGGCTCACGCAAGAGCAAGTCAACCATACCAAGTACCCATCACAATCCCTATCTCTCGCATTACATTATTTGCCATTTGCCTCTCGTTTTCCTCTCCCCCACTTCACCCTTGCCGTTTTATTCACCCTCTCTTTCCCAATCTCCTCCTCTCTTTCCCATTTGCCTTCTCCCGTTGCCTTTTTGTTTACTCGTGTGTTAGTTTGCTTGCTTGTCATTATGTCAGAAATTGGGGAAATTATTGCCGACATGGGCGATAATAATATCATGGAAAATTCTGAACCTCCTACTGAAGAATCCCCTACCTATCATACAAAAAGATTTCGAATCGGTAGTGGTAATATTATTGGAAAAGGAGTTATTCAAGATTTCTTTACTTGTGCTGGTGCTTTGCTCTCTATGGGCAGTTCTATTCTTCATAGAACTAGTAGTCTGGCGGATGCCATTGCCATGCTTATCGTTGAACTTGAGAGGCAATTTATGCATATGCACCCTTCTATACAAAGGATTTTCCTAGAATTTTCTAATATCGAACACTCCTCTGTTAAGCGTGCCGCTACTATCTTTTTGGCTCATGAATTCAGATTTGTAATAAAAGAGGCCAAAGAAATCTTTCCGCATTATAGGGTGGACGCCGGCCGTCCTCCCATAGAATCTATCCTCTTTGATCAAGAAGAAATTATGCATTTTCAATCTTTTGACTATGTTGCTTTCAGTGAAAACCTTAGGAAAAAGGTGCCAACCAACATTCTAATTGATAGAATATCTGAACTTAATGATGATTTGGCTATTAAAAATAATGAGTTAGGATACTCTCTTGAGTATAGACTCACAAGGTTCTGTCAAAAGAACGCTTATAATGATGAATTGGTTGTGCATTATGAAGGGCCAAAAGAGGAACCTATACCTCCTAAAATTGATCTTGGGGATTTTTGCACTATTAAATTTAGCCCTTTTGATTACTTTTGCTTGCCTCAAAGAAAACTTGCTGCCGAACGTAGAGAATATGAAATGAGTTTCACCGATCTATCTTATTACTACGGCACTACCTAGATCTATCCTTGCTTTTATGCCTAGCTAGGGGCGTTAAACGATGGCGCTTGTTGGGAGGCAACCCAATTTTATTTTTTGTTTTTTGTTTTTGCTTCTGTTTAGGAATAAATAATCCATCTAGCCTCTGTTTGGATGTGGTTTTATGTTTTAATTAGTGTTTGTGCCAAGTAGAACCTATAGGATAACCTACGATGATAGTTGATTTGATTCTGCTGAAAAACAAAAACTTTGCACGCACTAATATAATTTTGTTAAATCACAGAAATGTGATTTTGCGTTGATTCGTTCTGCTGCTGTTCAATAGACAAATTTTCCAGGACTTCCTATTTTTGTAGGATTTTTAGAGTTCCATAAGTTTGCGTTAGTTACAGATTACTACAGACTGTTCAGTTTTTGACAGATTCTGTTTTGCGTGTGTTGTTTGCTTATTTTGATGAATCTATGGCTAGTAAAATAGTTTATAATCCATAGAGAAGTTGGAATACAGTAGGTTTAACACCAATATAAATAAGGAATGAGTTCATTGCAGTACCTTAAGTAGTTCTTTGTTTTCTTTCTCTAACGGAGCTCACGAGATTTGTATTGAGTTTTGTATTGTGGAGTTTTCAAGTTTTGGGTGAATTCTTTTGATGGATTATGGAACAAGGAGTGGCAAGAGCCTAAGTTTGGGGATGACCATGGCACCCCCAAGATAATCCAAGGACACCAAAAAGTCAAAGCTTGGGGATGCCCCGGAAGGCATCCCCTCTTTCGTCTACTTCCATCGGTAATTTACTTGGAGCTATATTTTTATTCACCATATGATATGTGTTTTGCTTGGAGCATCTTGTATTATTTGTGTCTTTGCTTGTTAGTTTACCACAATCATCCTTGCTGTACACACCTTTTGAGAGAGCCATACATGCATTGGAATTTGATAGAATACTCTATGTGCTTCACTTATATCTTTTAAGCTTGATAGTTTTGCTCATAGTGCTTCACTTATATCTTTTGAGCGTGATAATTTTTGCTCTAGTGCTTCACTTAGATCTTTTAGAGCACGGTGGTGGATTTGTTTTAAAGAAACCACTGATCTCTCATGCTTCACTTAGATTATTTTGAGAGTCGTTAATAGCATGGTAATTTGCTTAATTTAATATACTTGGTATTCAAGATGTGTGAAACTTTCTTTTGAGTGCGTTGAATATTAAGAAAAGTTTGATGCTTGATAATTGTTTTGAGATATGAAGATGGTGATATTAGAGTCATGCTAGTTGAGTAGTTGTGAATTTAAAGAATACTTGTGTTGAAGTTTGTGATTCCCGTAGCATGCACGTATGGTGAACCGTTATGTGATGAACTCGGAGCATGATTTTTTATTGATTGTCTTCCTTATGAGTGGCGGTCGGGGACGAGCGATGGTCTTTTCCTACCAATCTATCCCCCTAGGAGCATGCGTGTAATACTTTGCTTTGATAACTTCTAGATTTTTGCAATAGGTATATGGGTTCTTTATGACTAATGTTGAGTCCATGGATTATACGCACTTTTTCCCATCCTTCCACGATTGCTAGCCTCTCTAATACCGCACACTTTTCGCCGGTATCATACACCCACCATATATCTTCCTCAAAACGGCCACCATACCTACCTATCATGGCATTTCCATAGCCATTCCGAGATATATTGCCATGCAACTTTCCACCATTCCGTTTATTATGACACACTCCATCATTGTCATATTGCTAGCATGATCATGTAGTTGACATCGTATTTGTTGCAAAGCCACCATTCATAATTCTTTCATACATGTCACTCATGATTCATTGCATATCCTGGTACACTACCGGAGGCATTCATATAGAGTCATACTTTGTTCTAAGTATCGAGTTGTAATTGTTGAGTTGTAAGAAAAATAAAAGTGTGATGATCATCATTATTAGAGCATTGTCGCAAGTGAGGAAAGGATGATGGAGACTATGATTCCCCCACAAGTCGGGATGAGACTTCGGACTTTAAAAAAAGAAAAAAAGGGAGAAAGGCCAAAAGAAAAAAAAGAAAAAAAGAAGGCCAAAGAAAAAAGAAGAAGAAAAAAATGATGAGAGAAAAAGAGAGAAGGGACAATGCTACTATCTCTTTTTCCACACTTGTGCTTCAAAGTAGCACCATGATCTTCATGTTAGAGAGTCTCATATGTTGTCACTTTCATATACTAGTGGGAATTTTTCATTATAGAACTTGGCTTGTATATTCCAATGATGGGCTTCCTCAAATGCCCTAGGTCTTCTTGAGCAAGCGAGTTGGATGCACACCCACTTAGTTTCTTTTGTTGAGCTTTCGTATACTTATAGCTCTAGTGCATCCTTTGCATGGCAATCCCTCCTCACTCACATTGATATCTATTGATGGGCATCTCCATAGCCCGTTGATACGCCTAGTTGATGTGAGACTATCTTCCCTCTTTTTCTCTTCTCCACAACCACCATTCTATTCCACATATAGTGCTATATCCATGGCTCACGCTCATGTATTGCATGAAGATTGAAAAAGTTTTGAGAATGTTAAAGTATGAAACAATTGCTTGGCTTGTCATCGGGGTTGTGCATGATTTAAATATTTTGTGTGGGGAAGATGGAGCATAGCCAGACTATATGATTTTGAAGGGATAACTTTCTTTGGCCATGTTATTTTGAGAAGACATAATTGCTTAGTTAGTATGCTTGAAGTATTATTATTTTTATGTCAATATGAACTTTTGTCTTGAATCTTTCGGTTCTGAATATTCATCCCACAATTAAGAAGTTTTACATTGAAATTATGCCAAAGTATCACTCCGCATCAAGAATTCTTTTTTTATCATTTACCTACTCGAGGACGAGCAGGAATTAAGCTTGGGGATGCCTGATACGTCTCAAACGTATCTATAATTTTTGATTGCTCCATGCTACTTTATCTACTGTTTTGGACTATATTGGGCTTTATTTTTCACTTTTATATTATTTTTGGGACTAACCTATTAACCGGAGGCCCAGCCCAGAATTGCTGTTTTTTTGCCTATTTCAGTGTTTCGAAGAAACGGAATATCAAACGGAGTCCAAACGGAATGAAACCTTCGGGAACGTGATTTTCTCACCGAACGTGATCCATGAGACTTGGACCCTGCTCCAAGGAACAAAAGAGGCAGTCACGAGGGTGGGGGCGCCCCCCTAGGGCGCGCCCCCTGCCTCGTGGCCCCCCTGTTGCTCCACCGACGTACTCCTTCCTCCTATATATACCTACGTACCCCCAAACGATCAGAACAGGAGCCAAAAACCTAATTCCACCGCCGCAACCTTCTGTATCCACGAGATCCCATCTCGGGGCCTGTTCCGGAGCTCCGCCGGAGGGGGCATCCACCGCGGAGGGCTTCTACGTCAACACCATAGCCCCTCCGATGAAGTGTGAGTAGTTTACTTCAGACCTTCGGGTCCATAGCTAGTAGCCAGATGGCTTCTTCTCTCTCTTTGGATCTCAATACAATGTTCTCCCCCTCTCTCGTGGAGATCTATTCGATGTAATCTTCTTTTTGCGGTGTGTTTGTTGAGACCGATGCATTGTGGGTTTATGATCCAGCTTATCTATGAATAATATTTGAATCTTCTCTGAATTCTTTTATGTATGATTGAGTTATCTTTGCAAGTCTCATCGAATTATCCGTTTGGTTTGGCCAACTAGATTGGTAGTTCTTGCAATGGGAGAAGTGTTTAGCTTTGGGTTCAATCTTGCGGTGTCCTTTCCTAGTGACAGAAGGGGCAGCAAGGCCCGTATTGTATTTTTGCCATCGAGGATAACACGATGGGGTTTTTATCATATTGCATGAATTTATCCCTCTGCATCATGTCATCTTGCTTAAAGCATTACTCTGTTTTTAACTTAATACTCTAGATGCATGCTGGATAGCGGTCGATGAGTGGAGTAATAGTAGTAGATGCAGAATCGTTGTCTTGGACGTGATGCCTATATACATGATCATACCTAGATATACTCATAATTATGCTCAATTCTGTCAATTGCTCAACAGTAATTTGTTCACCCACCGTAGAATATCTATGCTCTTGAGAGAAGCCACTAGTGAAACCTATGGCCCCCGGGTCTATTCTCATCATATCAATCTCCATTACTTTATTACTTGCTTTGTTTTTACTTTGCCTTTTACTTTTCACTTTGCATCTATATACCAAAAATACCAAAAATATTATTTATCATCTCTATCAGATCTCACTCTCATAAGTGACAGTGAAGGGATTGACAACCCCTAATCGCGTTGGTTGCGAGGAGCTATCTTTTTGTGTAGGTACGAGGGACTTGTGCGTGGTCTCCTACTGGATTGATACCTTGGTTCTCAAAAACTGAGGGAAATACTTACGCTACTTTGCTGCATCATCCTCTCCTCTTCGTGGAAATCCAATGCAATGCTCAAGAGGTAGCACACCCTCGCGAGGTTGGTCCCTCCAGGCGCCCTCGCGAGGCTGGTCCTGCCAGTGATCCTCACGAGGTCAGTCACGCCACTCCTGGCGAGGGCCACGGTCGTCCATCGTCCTCCGTCACGTCCTCCTCCTCAGGCGTAGCCCCGGTCGTTGCACTCAGGGCGTTGACTGAAGCGTCCTTCTCGAATGGCCCTGAGCTCCTGGCAATCGTTGGTGTTGTGGGTGTGGAGGTTGTGGTAGGCGCAGAATAGTCAGTTGCCCTTGGACGACTCCGGCTGGTCTGTGCAGCGCTTCGTGTCTGGTTCTGCCGCAATCACGGCTAGTCCCTTGCGCTTCACGTCCTTGGCCTTGGTCTTCTTTTGCTCCGGGTTGATAGCTGGGAGCTCGTGGAGGGAGAGGCGTCCCTCCTTAGCTCTTGCGCACTTGGTCGCCAGGTTGAACAGCTCCAGGGATGTGCATAACTCCTCGTGGACGGCGAGCTCCTCCTTCATCTTGACGTCACGGACTCCATCAGAGAACGCCGAGATGATGGCCTCGTCCGTCACCTTAGGGATCTTGAGGCAGCCACTGTTGAAGCGCTCGATGTATTTCTGCAGGTTCTCCCCAGGCTGTTGCTTGATGCGGCACAGGTCACCCGCAACCAGGGGGCAGTCGCGAGTGCGTTGGAAGTTGGCGATGAAGCGGCTGCGCATCTCATCCTAGGAGGAGATCGAGCCGGGAGGCAGGTTCAGGAGCCATGAGCGGGCATCGTCCTTGAGCGCCATGGGAAACCAGTTCGCCATGTCCTTCTCGTCTCCGTTAGCCGCCTCGATGCTTAGCTCATAGAGCTGCAAGAACTCTGTGGGGTCGGGGGTACCGTCGTAGCGACGAGGCAGGTCCGGCTTGAACTTGCCCGGCCAGGCGACGCTGCGCAGCTGGGGGGTGAAGGCGCAGCAACCTGCTGTGGTCACCGGGGCCCTTTGCTAACGCGGAGCTTGCTCTTCATGGCACCCGCTGAAAGTGCAACTATCCCTAGGTGGTTTTGGTAATTCATAACAACATATAGCTCATTGAGCTAATGCTATTCCAAGACTATTATTTCAGGAAAGCTCAATGAATGGCATGGCATGGATGATGAAAGTGGATCCCTCAAAATACTAAGGACAAAGGATTGGCTCATGCTCAAAAGCTCAAGACTCTTCATTTTATATTTTAGTGATCCCAGATCACATTGAGTCTATAGGAAAAGCCAATACTATCAAGGAGGGATGAGGTGTTGCTTAATGAGCCTCTTGCTTCATGTGCTTAGTGATATGCTCCAAAACCCTCAACTACTTTCCCACATCCACAAATGACCTAAACCCAAAGCCAAAATCGGTCACACCGATTCTTCCTATCCGGCGCCACCGATTTCAAAAGTCATAGCCACTGCCACAAACCCTAAGCAAATCGGTCTTACCGATAGGGATCTCGGTCTCACCGAGATGGGGTTGTAATCTCTCGTTTCCCTTCGTAACGTTTCGGTCTAACTGAAGTGAGCGATCGGTCCCACCGAGATTGCAATGTAAACTCTCTGTTTCCTTTTTGTAACATTTCGGTCTCACTGAAAAGAGCAGATCGGTCCCACCGAGTTTACCTGACCAACTCTCTGGAAAGCTTATTACCAAATCGGTCTTACCGAGTTTGTGTAATCAGTCTTACCGAGATTACGTTATGCCCTAACCCTAACCGAATCGGTCTCACCGAGATGCATGTCAGTCCCACCGAAAATCACTAACGATCACTAGGTTTACTAAATCGGTCCGACCGAGTCTGTTGAATCGATCCCACCGAGTTTGGTAAATTGTGTGTAACAGTTAGATTTTGTGTGGAGGCTATATATACCCCTCCACCTCCTCTTCATTCGTGGAGAGAGCCATCAGAACAAACCTACACTTCCAACTTACCATTTCCGAGAGAGAACCACCTACTCATGTGTTGAGGCCAAGATATTCCATTTGTACCATATGAATCTTGATCTCTAGCCTTCCCCAAGTTGCTTTCCACTCAAATCTTCTTTACACCAGATCCAAAACCTATGAGAGAGGTTGAGTGTTGGGGAGACTATCATTTGAAGCACAAGAGCAAGGAGTTCATCATCAATGCACCATTTGTTACTTCTTGGAGAGTGGTGTCTCCTAGATTGGCTAGGTGTCACTTGGGAGCCTCCGACAAGATTGTGGAGTTGAACCAAGGAGTTTGTAAGGGCAAGGAGATCGCCTACTTCGTGAAGATCTACCGCTAGTGAGGCAAGTCCTTCGTGGGCGACGGCCATGGTGGGATAGACAAGGTTGCTTCTTCGTGGAACCTTCGTGGGTGGAGCCCTCCGTGGACTCGCGCAGCCGTTACCCTTCGTGGGTTGAAGTCTCCATCAACGTGGATGTACGATAGCACCACCTATCAGAACCACGCCAAAAACATCCGTGTCTCCAATTGCATTTGAATCCTCCAAACCCTTCCCTTTATTTTCTTGCAAGTTGCATGCTTTAATTTCCGCTGCCTATATACTCTTTGCATGCTTGCTTGAATTGTGTGATGATTGCTTGACTTGTCCCAAAGTAGCTAAAATCTGCCAAACTCTAAAATTGGGAAAAAGGTTAAGTTTTTATTGGTCAAGTAGTCTAATCACCCCCCTCTAGACATACTTCAAGGTCCTACAAGTGGTATCAGAGCTTTGGTCTCCATTTGCTTTGATTTCCATAGCTTTTGGTGGTCATAGCCTTGGTTTCACAACCTAGGAGAGTATGGCGTCTAGCGAGGGAAATTATCACCGTAGAGGTCCTTACTTTGATGGTACAAATTTTGCTAGTTGGAAGCATAAGATGAAAATGCATATTCTTGGACATAACCCCGCCGTTTGGGCAATTATTTGTATTGGCTTGCAAGGTGAATTTTTCGATGGGAGAGAACCGAACCGTGAAGCTAATGCGGAAGAATTGAAGATGCTGCAATACAATGCTCAAGCTTGTGATATCATCTTCAACGGATTGTGCCCCGAAGAATTCAACAAAATTAGCCGTCTTGAGAATGCAAAGGAAATTTGGGATACTTTGATTGATATGCATGAAGGTACCGAGTCCGTCAAGGAATCCAAGTTGGATGTGCTCCAAAGTCAGCTTGACAAGTTCAAAATGAAGGATGGTGAAGGTGTCGCTGAAATGTACTCTAGGCTTGCTCTTATCACAAATGAGATTGCCGGCTTAGGGAGTGAAGAGATGACCGACAAATTCATCATCAAGAAGATCCTAAGAGCATTGGATGGAAAGTATGATACCATGTGCACATTGATTCAAATGATGCCAAACTACAAAGATCTCAAGCCAACGGAAGTCATTGGAAGAATTGTTGCTCATGAGATGTCACTCAAGGATAAGGAGGAACTTCACAACAAGTCAAGTGGTGCTTACAAAGCCTCAAGTGAAGCCCCCACATCATCAAGTGAGAAACAAACCTTCAATGAAGAATTGAGCTTAATGGTGAAGAACTTCAACAAATTCTACAAGAGTAGAACCAAAGAAAGAAGCTCCAAGTCAAGGTCTTACAATGACAAATGATCTTCTAGTCGAGAGCGCAATTGCTACAATTGTGGGAGACCCGGACACTATTCCAATGAGTGTACGACACCCTACAAAAGAAGAGAAGATTCTCCAAGAAGAAGGAGCAAAAGAGAAGAATCACCACCAAGAGAGAGGAGGAGTAAAGATGATCGTTATGAACGAAGACCCTCACGGAGAAGCAAGGATTCGGAAGGGAAGGACAAGTCATCAAGGAGCTACACAAAACGAAGACATCAAGCTCATGTTGGTGAATGGGTATCCGGCTCCGACTTCGACAATCACTCCGAGAGAAGCTATCACTCCGACTCCGAATATACTCAAGATGAAGGTGTTGCCGGTCTAGCACTTGTGTCAACCAACTCCTACGACATATTTGATTCACCAAATGAAGGTGTTGGAAGATGCTTCATGGCCAAAGGTCCAAAGGTAACACATCCTGAGTATGTTGATTTCAATAGTGATGAAGATGACTTGCTTGTGGATGATGATTTACTTGTTGACAACTCTAGTGATGAATACTATGATGAAACGTCAATTAATCATGCTAATCAAGATAAAATGAATGACAATGATAAGGAGAAGATTGAGCTTCTGACTAAAGAACTAAACACTCTTAAGTTAGCTCATGAAACTATCTACGAAGATCATCGAGAACTTTTAAGGGCTCATGAGAAGTTACGCTTTGAAAAGCTCAATCTTGAGCAAGAGCATGAGTTCTTAAAAGCAATAAATGATGATCTCCGCAAGAAAAGCTCTTCTTACATTGCCAAGCATTTACTCTTATGTACTTACATGCCTCAAGTCAAGTCTAGTAACAAGTACAAGAAAGATACTTCCTCTAGTAGTAACAATAATAATGTCAAATCCAATATTGTTGCTTCTAGTAGTTCTCTTGATTCCACTAATGATTCTCTTAGCCAAGTTACACTTGAGCAAGAAAATAGCTTATTGAAGGGAATTATAGAGAAAGGTGTTTACAAGAGCCTTGCCGGGAGTAAACAATTCAAGGAAATTGTACGCAAGCAAGGAAGGCACCGGAAGAATCAAGGTGTTGGTTTTGAACGAAAGTTCAATGCCAATGGAGTTGAGTGGGAAGAAGATCAATACCCCAAGATGAAGTTTGTTCCTCAACAAGAGAAGTATGATCCTACTTCCTTCAAGGGAACACAAGCTCAAGATGATCTTCCACCACAAGACCACAAGAACAAAGGCAAGGACAAGCTTCAAGAAGAGATTGATGTATTTGAAGAAGCACCTAAAGCCTCGTTCAAGTGGGTTCCCAAGACTACGTCAAGTTCTACTTCATCAAGTACAACTACAACTCCAAGGATTCCCATCAAGATGATGTGGATCCCGAAGAAGAAGAACAAGAGAGTTCTTGAGGGTGACTCCGCCAACATTCTTCACTCATATCATTTTGGCAAGAACAAGTGCAATCAACTTCCACATATTGCACTAGTTCAAGGAGTCACAAACCCTCATGTTGGTAAGGCAAGGGACAAGATAACCTAATGATTTCATGGACATCATCTTGTGTGTGCATCACTCTATGTCTATGGATATTCTTGTTTGTTCCTTGTGGGACTAACCCATGTAGGTAAGTTGAAAGTGCAACTCACTCCAAAGGATTGCTCCAAATGATCTACATCAACATTGAGCATCTACATCTTCAACACCTACATGAAGTCATCATCGACAAAACCCAAGGTTAGTTCATCCCCCTAAGGGGGATCTCACATCTAGGGGGAGCTTAACTCTAAGAATTGAGTCAAAGCAACTCTAATGGTGTGAACAAATCAATGCATTATGTAAAAGTGGTAACCCCACTTGAGCTTAAACGATGAGTATGACCTATGATCAAATGTTCTCATTTGACTCCTAAGTCAATATACTCATATATAGATGACCTAGTCATCGCCAATTGAGTGTTGGGGAGACTATCATTTGAAGCACAAGAGCAAGGAGTTCATCATCAACGCACCATTTGTTACTTCTTGGAGAGTGGTGTCTCCTAGATTGGCTAGGTGTCACTTGGGAGCCTCCAACAAGATTGTGGAGTTGAACTAAGGAGTTTGTAAGGGCAAGGAGATCGCCTACTTCGTGAAGATCTACCACTAGTGAGGCAAGTCCTTCGTGGGCGACGGCCATGGTGGGATAGACAAGGTTGCTTCTTTGTGGACCCTTCATGGGTGGAGCCCTCCGTGGACTCACGCAGCCGTTACCCTTCGTGGGTTGAAGTCTCCATCAACGTGGATGTACGATAGCACCACCTATTGGAACCACGCCAAAAACATCCATGTCTCCAATTGCGTTTGAATCCTCCAAACCCTTCCCTTTACTTTCTTGCAAGTTGCATGCTTTAATTTCCGCTGCCTATATACTCTTTGCATGCTTGCTTGAATTGTGTGATGATTGCTTGACTTGTCCTAAAGTAGCTAAAATCTGCCAAACTCTAAAATTGGGAAAAGGTTAAGTTTTTATTGGTCAAGTAGTCTAATCACCCCCCTCTCTAGACATACTTCAAGGTCCTACAAGTGGTATCCAACAACGGCAAATTTGAAAGGGGACAGCTAGTACAAGCTATCCTGACTAAAGGTGGTATTCACATGTCAAAGGCGCTGGTGGTGACGCCGTCTTGGGCTCCACGATGACCTCCGTCCTGCCATCCTGCTAGTCTTGGTCTTGTTGCACCAATATGGAAACCTTTCCCTGGTGCCTCGGTACTGCGCGCCTGCGCTTGCCCCCTTAGCACCAAAGGGGAACGAGGACACTGCGCACGCTGGCGCCCGCCTGGCCTTGGTCGTCATGGCTTGCGTCACGGGAACCTCGCGAGGTACCCCTTGCCTTGATTGCTCCGCCCCCTCGCGAGCCTGCTTGGTGAGGCCGCTCCTGAGGAGGCCTTGTGTCATCCGCCCCACAAGGCCTGGCCCCCTGCGAGGGTCTTGAGTGTTTGTTGATGAAGACGGGCCGTACTGGGCCACTGGTGGAGCCACACCGCGGGCCGCAGGCAGGCAAGTCTGGGGACCCCAGTTCCCAGAAGGCCGACAGAGATGATTGAGTATCAGATGACACACTTGTATGTGTCATGCATGGCAATAAATGAGATCACTATGATGCCAACCTATAATACTTTTAGTATGCATTGTGAAGGTAGTATCATACACATTTGTATCATTTGCATGGTAATAGTATATGATACTCCCTCAGTAAACTAATCTAAGACTTTTTAGATCACTAATTTTAGTGATCAACTAATATAAGACATTTTAGATAGTAGTGATCTAAAATGTCTTATATTAGTTTACAGACTCTGCGCCATAAAGCACGAGGAGCAAGGCCCTAGGACATAGCGCCCAGGACCAGTGCTCGGAGCCTCCCCGAGCATAGGTTATCAATTAGCTTGTGTAGGGAAATCATGCATTGCACCGTGCACGAGCTCACAGACTTGATGACCCACAAGTATAAGGGATCACAATAGTCTTCGAAGGTAGTATTTTACCCAAATTTATTGAATCAACATAAGGGGAACCAAAGAATATTTATAAGCCTTAGCAGTTGAGTTGTCAATTCAACCACACCTGAGAAGTTGTTTCTCTGTGGCAAAATATTAGTAGCACAGTAATATGATTGTTTTGATAGCAATAGTAGTAACAGTTATGTAGCTGTTCGAACAGTAGCACTAGTAGTAACTTAGCAAAGACAATATGAGGAAAGGGTAGGCATGGAGTAGCGATGGTTATTTGGATGACATATTCATCATGTGACAATCACTACCTAGAGCGATACACAATAGCTCCAATTCATCAATCATATGTAGGCATGTATTCCGTATATAGTCATACATGCTTGCTATAACAACTTGCATAACATATTTTGTCCTACCCTCCCATGGCAGCGGGGTCCTAATGGAAACTCGGGGTAATTAAGGCGCTCCTTTTAATAGAACTAGAACAAAGCACTAACACATAGTGAATATATGAACTCCTCAACTTATAATTAAATCTGAGAAAAGTTTGATACCTAAACCATAACTCAACCAAACTCACATGAGCTAGCTTGACACTTGAACCTAAACCAAACCCACGATAGCTATCTTGACACCCAACCAAAATCAAACTTGCTGGGAATTTTAACCAAACTGAACTAAACCAAGCCTTCAACCATGGGTTGAAACTGTTTACATAAATGGGTTAAGAACCGTTTGATTAAATGGGTTGACATAGTGAAGCAACAAAGCACTATATTAACAGTGAACCAAAAAACAACAAGCACATTGAACCAACTTACTGCTTCACCCAACTGGAGTTTAACAATGGCATCTCAAACTAAATATACATTACAAAGGACTCATATTCAGAATTGAGCATCAAGTCAACCTCTAACAGGATGAAATTAACAAAGACACAACACAAGTAACTAGAGCATCAGGAATCCACATGATCTAAACAAAGATGGGCTATCAAACAGACAATCTATGTAACAAGCTTGGCCATAACTGGCTGCGGCAGCCGCTAGTACTTGACGCAGAAGTTCACATCCGTCATGAAAACGATCATCACGCTGGCCGCGGCACAAGCACCCGAGAACATGAGAATGGCCATGACCTACAAAATAACATGCACATCATCTCACTTAGAAAACACTTTCTTATCAATAGAAGCCTAGAACCTATATATATCAATGAAAAATAGAGTGCTAGCAACTCCTATTACAGGTTTTGGTGGATTTATTGTGTGCTAGATGAGGTCGGCAACCACTTTTTTTCAAATTTCCAAGGTCAGCAGGACAGTACTTGCTCTCTTTTTCAAACCAAAAAACAAAAAACAAATCCAAACTATATCAGGGCGGTGGGCTTTGTGGATGCGGTATGCAGCAGTGAACCAGAGCAGAGCAGAGTAGGGAGATATCCAAACTGTGCCAAGGTGTGAGGTGGTTATTGAGATTCAGCTTCAGCCTGGCTCGCACCACTTGACAAGAATTTTTTGTGTATTTGCTCTGTAAATTAAATCATGATTTTGTTCGGTGACCACCTAGATGTATTACGTGCTAGATGAAATGAACACACATTCATTACGTGACCACCAAGATTTTTTATGTATTCGACTTCAGCCAAGAATATATATCAACGAAAATAGAGTGCTGGCATGTTACAGGTTTTGGTGGATTTATTACGTGCTAGATGAAGTGAACACACATTCCTACAAGAACAGAGGAAGAAATAGGGCAACAAGACCCGGCTGTGTTCCAGCCAACAAATTCAATGAACTTATGATATGCCTATGAATTGGCTGACTCATCACTCCTTTATTCATCACTCACTTCTTCTTTTCAAGAGTGTCATATCAAACCAAAGTCCAATAGTTCTACAGACTAGTGTTGGTAATGTTTACTTGCTTAGCGACAGTGTTTTTGCTTGTCCAATCACTATAACCGAAAAAAGGAGCAAGGCAAAGGCCAATCAATGATCATGATCATATTTTTACCTTTTCTTGGTTTCAATTTTTAGCTGCGTCCTTACTGTCCATAACTTGCAAATGAAACAAAGAATTAATTTAAAGGCATATAAACACTTCTATACCGCAGGTTTTATATATCACATTTTACACAAGTAGTAGAACCAAAATGTAAGTGGTTAACTCACCCTCCTTTGGTTTAAACAACCAATCTTTAGCTCAAACAAGCACTTCTAGCATATCAGGGTTCAAAGAGCTTCTCTTGTTGCCAAGTATGCTCTTACCACAATTGAAGGCTGATTCAAATGCCACTTTGCTCAAAGGAATTACAAGTAAGTCATGGGCCATAGATGCCAATATAGGAAACTTTTCGGCATGCCTCTTCCACCAACCCAAGACATCAAAGTCAGCACCGTCCTCCTCGGATGCTTCTTCCAAGTATGCGTCAAGCTCGGATTTGTGTACACGTGACCTCTGACGAGACTTGTGCTGGGCAAACTCTTCTTCAAACTTCCTTTTCCCTGTAATAGGTGATCCAATATTGGTATTGCTTTGACTAGAAGGTGTCGAGTGTGCAGTGCTTGTCGTTCCAAGTAGCTCATATTCCTTAACATACTTTCTCACCCATTCTAAAGCAATCTCCACTTATTTTGTAATCGGCTCCTTGTTGGTAGACAACTTGCAATAGAAGAAATCCGAGTAATCTTCTTTCCTCCTTGAATCCAGGAATGTAGAAACGACAAGTGCGAGGTTAAACTCAATGCCCTTGCTTTTTCTACGATGGTAAGGATCTGCATTCTCCTTATCCTCGGGATCCCAATATTTATTGAGCTTCGTTTGCATCGTTGCCGCCAATTCATTCAACACATTAGAGGTCTGCCAACCCGGATCTTTTAATGCATGGCAAATAGAAAGAACAATTGGCAAAAACTTATGTGAAGTTGACTTCCTGTGAGTTGAAACAATCAAGGTAAGCTCTTCAAAAGCTTTCAGAAACTCACAAATAGCTTTTGCCTTCTCCCATTATTCCTCACTTAGAGAATCTATCATCTTTCTATTGGCATAACTAGTGAGGACAGATTTGTACGTCAATGCTTCTACAAGCAGGTTGAGTTCCATCTTGTTGGTGTATCAACAGAGATACCTTTCTTTGAAGATAGGCCCATCCCACTTGCAATTGTATTGAAATCTTGAAGTCTTGAAGTAGAAGAGTCAATATACTTCAGCAGCTTACGTATAATATCAATAGCTTCATGGATTATTTTCATTCCATCCAGAACCAAGAAATTAAGAATGTGCACACAACACCTGACATGCAAATGTTGACCTTCAAGGACCGCTCATGTTTGTGATATTTTATTAACTCCTCACATGCATTAGTATTATTGTTGGCATTATCTAGTGTCAAACTGAATAATTTTCCCCCTATGCTCCATTCTGTTAAGCAACGGACTATTTCAGCCTGTGTGGGGATACTTCACTTCTGTGAAACTTATGATCTTCTTCTTGTAGTTGAATTCTGCATTGATATAATGGGCTGTGATGCACATGTAGCCCAAGTTCTGTGATGATGTCCACATGTCAGATGTTAACCAAATGCGAGAATCCAAATTTTGTAGCTCTACTTCGATATCTTTCTTCATTCCCTTATACGTCTTCACTGTATCATCACAAATTGTGTGACGACCCTTGGTGTAAAACGCTGGCTGCATTGAGTCAATCCATGGCTGAAGGTGGAGATCTTCAAACTTAAGAAAGGGGATCTCAGCATGGAGGCAATACTTGACCATGAGTTCACGACAAGCTTTTTCACAAACACAAACAGGCCTTCAGATGTTTTTTTTGTAGTCGAACCTGAGCAATGTGACTTGCATCGAGCTCAAAATTGACATTCAAGATTGAGGATTCATGAAGGTGACTACATAGATCCAACCTTTCACTCTTGTCCTTGTACTCCCATATTTTATCCCTGCAAGGTTGATTGTTAGCAAACCACATTCTAGGTATTTTCAGCACAAAATCTTCCAAGTAATTCAGAGTGTAAACTATGGCAATATGACAACAATTGCTAAATAGGTAATGGAAGGATACAACCTCCTGTAACCCTAAGTTGCAGCTTGAAATGCCGGCTGCATTGAGTCAATCCATCTTCACTTGCTGTCGTGTCCATCAAAATTGCATCAAATAAATTTCCAATCTAATGTAATGGGCGGATGCAAACTGAAATTGAACCTGAACCAAACATGTACAGAGAACAAAATCGAAGTGGTTCTTTGTTGTTGCAGACCTGGTTGCTGCTGACCAGCAGGGGCACCTTGCCCTCGGAGCACCTTGCGAAGGAGGAGCAAGTGGAGGACTAGGACCTTACCGCAGTCCGCGGGAGGAGCAGAACCTGGTCAATAGATAAGAAACAGGCGGGTTAGAGAGAGAGAGAGAGAGAGAGAGAGAGAGAGAGAGAGGTACCTGCCGACGGAAGGAAAGTGCCGCGGAGGAGACGGCCCGGCGACCTCAACCCTAGCGAAGGAGGGGCGGCGACACTGATGGGAGGGCCAGCGTGGGGTAGCTCATGGTCGGGATCTGTTGTGCCGAGGAGGGGGCGGCACCAGAGGGTGACGGCGAGGCGGCAACGTGATGAAGGGACGGTGAGGGGAAGAGACACGGGGGGGGGGGGCATGGGGGAAGAGACAAGGGGCGGCATGTGGGTTGGGGTGGGGAGCAGTCAAAGGCAACAAACCAATACAATGAACCGGGTTGTACCCACAGTTTGTAGCCCATAATACATCAAATGGTTTCAGCCCATGACCAACTGACCCAAACTGGTTCCTCTCCAAACTGAAGTTAAGAAAGCCTTAGCCCAATAAAACCTAAACCAATCAAGCCCATAATAAAAACCAAACCATTTAAACCAGTTTTTTTGTAAAACCACTCCCAGATTTACTTATAATCATCCCCGAGAGTATCCCAATTATTGTCACATTGGGGTCTACGGATCAGAACAATAACATGTACATATAACTTGTAGATAGGATCAAGAACTCAAATATATTCAAAAAAACATAATAGGTTCAGATCTGAAATCATGGCACTCGGGCCCTAGTGACAAGCATTAAGCGTAGCAAAGTCATAGCAACATCAATCTAAGAACATAGTGTATACTACAGATAAAGCCCTAACAAATTAACTCGATTACATGACGAATCTCATCCATCTTCATCTACCTCTAGTATGCCTATGATGGAATTACTCACTCCCAGCAGCGAGCATCAAGAGGTTGTTGATGAAGAAGAGTTGTTGATGACGACGACGATGAATCACTCCCTCTGGGGCCCCAAACGGCCTCCAAATCAGGCCTCCTGATGAAGAACAAAAGGTGGCGGTGTCTCCATGTCGTAAAAAGCGATGAAACTTTCTCTCCGATTTGTTTTCTCGGGAAGATGGTAGTAATAGACTTGCAGGTAGGGCAAACGGAGGCTCGTGGGGCCCACAAGCTCAACCGGCGTGCCCTGGGCCCCCCCTGAGGTTGTGGCTCTATGGTGCCCCCCTCTCATAACTCTTTGCGCCAGTATTTTTTGTATATTCGAAAATAATTCCCCGTAAAATTTCTTACAATTCTGATATCTTTTTATTTCTGCACAAAAAACAAAAGTAGTTCTGCTGAAAACTGCGTCAGTCCAGGTTAGTTTCACTCAAATCATGCAAATTAGAGCCAAAACAAGACAAAAAGAGTTTGGAAAAGTCGATATGCTGGAGACGTATCAACTCCCCCAAGTTTAACTCATCGCTTGTCCTCAAACAATTCAATTGACAAACTAAAAGTGACAAAAAAAATTTACAAGCTCTTTTGTTTCTGTTGCCATATATAAGCTTAACTAGCAACCATGTTTTCAACAAAGATCATGAACTAACCACAGAAATGATGACACTTAGAACTCACATTTACTCATGTCAATGGCATATTCAATTAGCGAGCAATAATAATATATTTCAAATGCCAACACTTTGTCAAAACAATCACCATATAATATAATAGAATGGTATCTCGCTAGCCCTTCCTGGGACCTCAAGACATAAATGTAGAGCACCACCGAAGTTCAAGCAGCGAGTAAATGTTGTAATTCAGGGCAGAAGATATCCAATCATGCTCACATCCAACATTAACTATACCCAGTGAATGTTAAACTAAAATGAAAATAGTGATCTCAGGATTGGTGCTTGAATGAGAAGGTGATGACTCAATAATAAAACTAAATAACATGAAAGTAAAAGAAGGTCCGCTCATAGAAGGAAGTAGAGATTTGCAGCGGTGCCAGAGCTCATTGTTAACACAGAGATGAATTCATTTTGAGTGGTGCGCTTTTCCTGTCAATGTTACGACAAAGGTTTTCAATATGTTCCATGCTAAACACGTTAATGGTGGTTCCCATGCAAAAAGGCTTTCTCCTCCACAATCATACAAACACAATCCATGTCTAGCCAAATCCTCGGGTGCCCTCGAACAATCAACTGTCCAGGGGGAGTTTATTTTTATAAATTGAAGCGGGACTGTTCACCCCAAATACCAGCCTCCCTCGTGGAGGGCGAGTTAATAAACTCTCGTCGTGAGTAAAACACACTTAGCATGGAAGATATTGGCACAGAAAATAGATGTTTATTTGAAGATTCAGAGATGGCACATACAAATTTATTTGGAACGACAAGGTAATACCTTATATAGGTAGATATGATGGACCCTTTTGGCACAACTTTTATTTCAGGATTTTGGATGCAGAAGCAGTATTTCCGCTTAGTACATGCAAAGGCTAGCAAATAGATTGAGGAGCGACCAACTAGAGAACGACAATGGTCATAATCATGCATTTTGAATAATTACCACTGAACATGAGCATGAGGAGGTTATAAACACTCTGAATCAATTACGAGAGTGAACATGTGCCGAGTCAAACCACTTGAATTCTTCAGAGGAGGATACCAAACGTACTACATCATGATCATTTTAATGCATGTTGACACACAAGATAACTATTATTCACTCCTAGCTACTTACAAACATGTTTACTCATAATATGTTGAATCAGTACCACTAAGTTAAACATATTTACAAAAACAAGAACAAGAAGAGTTCATACCAACTTTACTTCACCACGGTCACTTAATCGAATCATCGTTATTATTGCCTTTCACTTGCACAATCGAATGATGTGGACATATAATATTGCAAGCACGTCATGGACTAAGAGCAAATATGCAAACACTTTATTCTCATACCATAACCACCACTCCAGGGGCCAATTGTAGCAATGAGAGGGCGCGTGATGCATTGAATAAAAAAGTATTGAGCTGTTGGCATGGAACTGGGTTATCCACCAACAAAGAAAGTAGAGTGTCACCTTGTGCTGAAAGACCAAACTGCAAGCCGCTTAAGGTTAAGCCGTTGGCCCTTTCAACTTGACCATTTTACTGTGGGTGATATACGGAGGCGAAATCAAGCCGAATGCCCATTTTTACGCACCATGCCTTGACCATTTTGGTTGTGAGGGAGGCCATGGCAGGCGTGGTGCAGAGATGGGGATGGGAGTGAAGGATGATGGATGCGGCTATGGCTGAGCCTATGGTCTATATATCGGGGGCATGGCAGTGAGACCGGGGACGTGATTAATGGCGGGCCACAGACGGACAGGCATGTGGCGCCGGCTCACCGTTCCTCGGCAACCACGTGCATTTAATGGAGACAGGCGGACATACAGGTGCCGTTTGATGCGGAGAGACGACGCTCGTACCGGGAAGCGGGGTCGGCAGAGCTCGCGCCGGCACCGCTCTCGCCGGCGCCCCGCTTCCATGCCGGCTCCAATGAGAGGTCGTGTCTGATTTGGGCCGGGATGAATGCGGCGCTGACGCTGTGTAGTGGCGCCGACCAGCGTCGGGCGAGAACGAACACAGACGAGGGAGGAGGATTTTTGGTGGGCCGAGGTAGTCAGGAGCGGACGTGGTAGCGGTCAGGACGCCCGCAAAGCCCACCCCTGGTCTCCGGTTTGCGTGAAAAGGCACGTCCAAACCGGCCTGCGGACCGATGGGGACCGCGTTCGATGGCAAAACGTGTCCGGACCGCAGGCGGTACGAGGGTCGACGTTGGAGATGCTCTTAAAGGACCAAATAAATACTCCCTTCATTTTAAATTATTAAATTACTATAAGATGTTCTAACTTTTTCATGAATGAGATGTATATAGAGATGTTTCAATGCGTTTGTTCACCTATTTTAATTCGTATGTAATCTTTATTATAATAGTATAAAACATATTACCGCCCTGTTCGGAATCGCGCCTCTCCACAGCTCCGCTCCCGGAGTGGGCGTAGCTGTACTTGAAAATCACGGAGCTGCACTTTCCTCGCTCCATAGATTTTGGGAGTGGGTAGATTGCCGAACAGGACCTATAGTTCAGAACTGATGTGTGCGCATGAAAGCTACACAAGGAAAATGATCTAACAAGGATGGGAGCCTAGTCGCTACGTGGAAAAAAAGTAATCAAAGGAGGCATTTCATCTCCAAAAGAGAACATCTATCAAATCTTGCCTACTCTGAACCAATCCTTTTTTAGATTAACTTTTGAAAATATTATCTACATCAGATTTTCAAGCTTGGCAAATCAAATGTTTTTATGACAAATTTTGTTGTCACATGGATGACAGTTTTATTTACGAAGCATGGCAAATCCTGGCAAAAAAGTGAACATGATAAGGATTTGTCATGCTTACTAAAGAAAATTGTCGTCCTCACAACAACATAATTTAACATTTCCGGCATTACCTTTTCCATGCTAAAAAAATTTGATGTTCCATTTGGAGTGAAATCTTTATTTTTTTCATTGTACGATAAAAAAAATTCAACACCTCATCCCGGCAAAAGAAGAAAGAATTGCAACACCATCGAAAAAGAAGGTATTACAACAAAAAAATACAAGAAAATGGAGGTCTTGTTCCCCCGGCGACTTGACCAAGATGTGGATTACATCGGATGAAATGACATGACATAGCACACACTTGACAATTATTGTCGACAATACATGGTCATGTTCCCCTCCTACGAACGCGACAGTTCCGAGTTGAAAGCACGCATTTCTACAAATGAATCCAGTTCGCCATGCGTCATGTGATGCTTGTTCCCTCTTCCGGGCGGCCCCATGACTTTATTTTTTTTAAAGGGGAAAAACCCCGGCTTCTGCATCAGCACGATGCATACGGCCCTCTTATTAAAAAATAAAGTAGTGCCAACATGGTTCCAAAAGTCGTAGAAAAGTAGAAAAAGCTCACACAGAGTCAAAAAAGACTAGAAACAACAACTAGCCAAATCAAGATGCCACAACCGGCTGGGTAAAGTAGATAGGAACACTAAATGCCTATCCTATTACATGACCGCCATCCAAACCGGTTGAAGATATCCCGAGCTACCATCTCCCAGCGGACAGACCCAGTAACCAAATGCTCCCTGGCCTCCGTCTGGGTGATTGGTGACCACGAACGAATCAGTGCCGTAGTCGGGAATAAAACCTGCAAAAATTTTATACATGATATTCTGTTAAAGACCAAATCATTTCTGCAATTCCAGATAGTCCACAACAAAGCACAAGCCCCAACCCGAATATGTCTCGCTACGTTGGACTCAATCCCATTAAGCCATGTCCCAAAGAACGCATAAACAGAAGTCGGGGGTTTGATATTGAAAGCAATATGGACCGTCTGCCAAAGTACCTTGGCCAGCGGGCAATCAAAAAATAGGTGTTTAATAGTCTCATCCCGATCGCAGAAACTACACCTAGTAGGTCCTGTCCAATTACGCTTCATCAAGTTATCCTTAGTTAAAATTACTTGTTTATGGACAAACCACATAAACACTTTTATTTTCAAAGGAACTTTGATATACCACACATGTTTGGACGTAGGAATGGAGTTCAAATTAATTACATCAATATACATTGATTTAACCGTGAATACTCCAGACTTAGTCAACTTCCAGCGTAATTCATCGGGTTGTTGAGAAAGCTGGACTTCCATCAGTCTTCTAACCAGACGGAGCCATTCTTCCCAACGATTGCCCGCTAGCACTCGTCTGAACTGTATATTAAGGGGGATAGATTGAAAGACCGATGCAACGGACACCTCACGTCGTTGAACAATGCGGTACAAAGAGGGATATTGGATGGCTAAGGGTGTGTCACCGAGCCAAGTATCTTCCCAGAAACATGTACTCGCGCCGTTTCGAACAACAAACTTTGTCCTATTAAACAAAGCATGCTTGACCTTCATGAGACCCTTCCAGAAGGGCGAGTCGGTAGGCCTTACTGTGACCTGTGACAAGGTTTTTGACTGGAGGTACTTGTCGCGAAGGATTTGAGCCCACATAGCATCATTTTCCGACGAAAGCTTCCACAGCCACTTGCTAAGAAGGCATTTATTCTTAATTTCTAGATTCTCAATACCTAGACCCCCTTGGTCTTTCGGTCTACAGATGATATCCCACTTAGCAAGCCTATATTTTCTTTTAAGCTCATCACCCTGCCAAAAGAACCGCGATCTATAGAAGTCCAGTCTCTTCCTAACACCAACTGGTACCTCAAAGAACGAGAGAAGAAACATCGGCATACTTGTGAGCACCGAATTAATTAGGATTAATCGGCCTCCATATGACATGAGCTTTCCCTTCCAGCAGCTGAGTTTCTTCTCAAATCGGTCCTCGATGCACTTCCATTCTCTGTTTGTTAGCCTACGATGGTGGATAGGAATTCCCAAGTATGAGAATGGTAGCTCTCCCAACTCACATCCAAACAATTGCCTATAAGCATCCTGTTCATCTTTGGCCCTACCAAAACAGAACAGCTCGCTCTTATGAAAGTTTATCTTTAACCCGGTCAATTGTTCAAATAGGCATAACACCAGCTTCATATTTCTTGCCTTAGCCAAGTCATGCTCCATAAAGATGATTGTATCATTAGCGTATTGTAGGATAGAAACACCTCCATCAATAAGATGAGGCACCAATCCACCTACTTGACCATTTTCCTTAGCCCTTCCTATCAAGACTGCCAACATATCCACCACTATGTTAAACAAGATAGGGGACATCGGATCTCCTTGCCTTAGGCCTTTATGTGTCTGGAAATAGTGACCTATGTCATCATTAACTCTAATTCCCACACTACCTTTTTGCGTAAATGATTGAACGTGTCTGCGCCAGGCTTCATCAAAGCCTTTCATACGCAAAGACTGTTGGAGAAATGGCCATTTGACCTTGTCATACGCTTTCTCGAAATCCACTTTAAAAATCACTCCATCTAATTTTTTGGAGTGGATTTCATGGAGCGTTTCATGCAGGACTACCACCCCTTCAAGGATATTTCTGTCCGGCATGAAAGCGGTTTGGGACTGTTGCACCACAGAATGCGCAATCTGTGTGAGCCTGTTAGTCCTGACCTTAGTGAAAATTTTGAAACTAACATTAAGGAGACATATGGGCCTGAATTACTCAATTCTGACCGCATCCGTCTTCTTAGGAAGTAGTGTGATAGTCCCAAAATTCAAGTGGAATAGTTGAAGCTGTCCAGAGAACAGATCATGAAACATAGGTAGAAGATCCCCCTTAATAATGTGCCAGCACTTCTTATAGAACTCAGCCGGGAAACCATCCGGTCCAGGAGCCTTATTATTTTTCATCTGTGCAATAGCATCAAAAACCTCCTTCTCCGTGAACGGGGCAACTAGAATGTCATTATCAGCAGCCGATAACTGAGGCACATCCTCAGTTCTGGACTCATCGAGGGACACTGTATTCTCCTCCGGCGGTCCAAATAACTGCTTATAATAGTCGGTTATGTATGTTTTTAGATTATGCTGACCTAAAATAGTGCCCTCGTCCTGCTCAAGCTGAAATATTCGCTTCTTTCTGTGTTTGCCATTAGCTATTAAATGGAAGAACTGAGTGTTTGCGTCCCCCTGGACCACTCTACGTACTTTAGCACGTAAAGCCCACTTCAGTTCTTCTTCGCGGAGTAGTTCTTTTAACCTCTTTTCCGCCTCATTTTTAACCTGAAGCTCTGCTGGTGCCAAAATGTTGGATTCGGCCTTAATGTCCAGGTCATGTATAAGAGCAAGGAGTCTATCCTTTTCAATCTTATACACACCACTAAGGTGCTTAGCCCAACCTCGTAAGAAACTTCTCAAGTTCCTAATCTTATTCTGCCACCTCTCAATTGGAGATTTGCCTCGAACATCTTTAACCCATTCCCTGGCTATCAAATCTAAGAACCCTTCCCGTTCAAACCACGACGTCTCAAAGGAGAAGGTGTTCTTGTTACCCACATGATTCGGCTCCCCCAAGTCCACGAACAATGGGGTATGATCAAATAATCCCCTCGAAAGAGCTTGCACCGTAACCAGCGGGAATTTCTGTTCCCACTCCACGCTTGCAAGAACTCTATCAAGTTTTTCGTAGGTTGGGTTTGGCAGAGCGTTAGCCCATGTGAACTTTCAACCAGAAAGTTCTATCTCTCTCAGATCCAAGCTTTCAATAATGGTGTTGAACATGAAGGACCATCTGCCATCAAAGTTATCATTGTTCTTCTCCTCTCTCCTCCTGATGATATTGAAATCACCTCCAACTAAAATTGGCAGCTGCTCTGATCCACAGATTCGAACAAGGTCTGCGAGAAACTCCGCTTTAAGCTCTGGTTGCGCGGCACCATAAACCGCCACCAAAGCCCAGTTAAAGCCATCCATCTTAGACCTAACTCGAAACTTGACCGCGAAATCGCCCATCACTACACTACGGACTTCAAGCGAATCGCATCTCACACCGAGTAAGATACCACCCGATCTTCCTCGCGGAGGGAGGCAATGCCAATCGAAATCAATACCACCAACCAGAGAGGAGAGAAACTGCGGTGCAAAGTTATCTCTACCCGTCTCTGATAGAGCAACGAAGTCTAACTTCTCTGCTACAGCTGTCTCAACCAGGAATCTTCTTTTAGCCAAGTCCTTTAGACCTCTGCTATTCCAAAAAATTCCTCTCATAGTTCATCATGGAATTTTTTGGTGGTTCGAATCCTAGCACTCCTACGAACTGCGGAATCGGGATAGATCTTCCGTTTCCACTTACACTTAGGTTTACTAAGCTCAGGCACCCGGTCCTCATGACCGGGTTCACCAATATTAGTCGAATCGTTCTCTGGGGAAACATAATCTTCCTCAGCGTCATGGTTGGTGGGTGCTAGATCCGCACATAAGCTATCAAGCACTCTAACCCCTAACGCATTAATCTCATCATCATTCATTGGTTTAACTGCTGCAAGATTACGAATAGTCTCTAAAGCACGTTCCGCCTTCAGATCTAAAATATCATTCACCGACTTAGTAATCTCACTGTCCGTAGCACCTAGTGAAACTCCTAATTGGTTTGCATTATTTATAATGTCCTCATTAGAAAAATGCAATAGTGAATTAGATAAGTTGACGGACATACCAGACGTAAACGCAGCCTCCTGAAGCTTGGCCGCCCTCATAGCGCACCGCTGCTGCAAATCATCTATCTCGGGGACGTCCAGGATGCGAGCACTTATCCGTCTCCCGTCGGCAATCGGGTCCGGGATCCCGCCAAACGCGACCACCTCCTCCCTAGTAACACCTGGCATAGAGCCCTTCGAAGGCTGTACCGGGGTTACCTGAGAAGGCGTCAGCGGGCTCCCGATCCCCTTAGACGGGAGTCCCACACTAGGGACCCTGGTCATGGGTAGGGGCAGAGAGGAGATGATGACGGGGGCCGCCTGCCCGCGCCCTCCTCCGACCGCAGCCGCAGGCTCAGACGCATGAGCCATCAGCGAGGGAGAGACGGTCCTCCTGATCGTCGAGGGTGAAGGGGGAGCCAAGGCCTCCTGCCCCAGCACCCCCCCAGCTCCGCTACTGCTGCGGTGGTTACCGCCACCGTCGGGGAGGCAGGAGCCGAGGCCGCCTGCCTCGGGATCCCGCCCCTCGTACCGGCCGACCCACACTGGGCCAGCGTGACCTACGCCGCCGAGGGCGTGGTGGAGTGGGAAGAAGGCGAGGCCACCTGCCCCGAAGCTCCCCCCTGGACTCACCCTGCCCGTAGACGCCAACACCGGAGTACATGGGCCGATGAGCTTTATAAATCCGGTGAACTGCTGTAGTACATGGAAATTCATGAACCAAACCACCACGAGGGCTCTCCTGCAAGCTGCAAGCGGTCCTGCCGTCCAAAGTCACTAATCGGGAATAGTTTAGGTGCAGATGGACCATGCGCCTCCAGTCCCAGTGGAGCAAAGGGCGGGAACAAATCAAGAGTTCTTTTCCGGTGTATCAATTAATTTTGGGCCGTTTATTTTCATGGTTCGGCCGCCCATATGAGGCAGTATTGGACCAAATGTTTGTAGTATAGAGTAGTCAACGACATATTTGGTACTCACTGTTTGTTTCTATTGTATTTTTTTGTTGGTAGTTTATCAAATTGGGCTTTTGGTTATTTCTGTTGTATATTTTGGTGCGTGCCCAGCTGGCCAACCACACCGTCACGACCACATCGGCAAAATTCCCCGAGTCACCGGAGTTCACCAATCTTGTTCCCTAGCAACGCCCATTCCCCCTTAACGACCATCGATGTGTCATCAGAAACTGGCCTACAATACGGACCTACAAAACTAGTACTCCCTCCGTTCGGAATTACTTGTCGGTGGGCCTGATCGGCTACAATGCCGAGTACGCAACAACATCCAACCATAGAACTAGAAGTACTTTATAGGTGTAAAGGGATAGGTTTGCAAGATAATAAATAACACTATAAAAGCTAGAGCCGTTTAGATAAAGAAACAATTAAGTTAGTTTTAGTAGAGAGCTTTTTTTCACAAGAAAGTTATTTGTCCCTAGGCAATCGATAACTAGACCGGTAATCACTATTGCAATTTATATGAGGGAGAGGCATAAACTAACATACTTTCTCTACTTGGATCATATGCACTTATAATTGAAACTCTAGCAAGTATCCACAACTACTAAAGATCATTAAGGTAAGACTCAACCATAGCATTAAAGTATCAAGTCATCTGTACTCCCATACGCCACGACCTACTTACTCGGGTCTGTTCTTTTGTCACTCATGCCACACACCATAAGAGAATCATGAACATATTACAACACCCTTCAGCGGGGATCCCTCATGCTTGCGCGACACGGAGAGCACCATAGGACAACATCGATAATAAAACATACAACTCAAAGCAATCACGATCCCATAGGACAAAACGAATCTACTCAAACATCATAGGATAGCTACATATCATTGGATAATAATATATAGCGTTGAGCACCATGTTTAAGTAGAGATTACAACGGGGGGAAGAGGTGTTACACCGCTGCATAGAGGGGAGAGAGTTGGTGATGACGGCGGCGAAGTTGTTGGTGTAGATCACCGTCACGATGTGGCCCCGACGGCGTTCACTGAGAGAGAGGGAGAGAGGGAGAGAGCCCCCCTTCTTCTCTTTCCTGACCTCCCCCTAGATGGAGGAGGGTTTCCCCTCTGGTCCTTGGCCTCCATGGCGGCGGAGGGATAGGAGCCCCTCCAAGATTGGATCTCTCTCTTTGTTTTCTTCTGTTTCTGCATTCTTGTTTTCTGGCCTTTCAGCGTTTTTTAAATTCCCGAAGATCCGTAACTTTGATTGGGTTGAAATTTTAACACGGTTTTTATCCGGATATTATCTTTCTTGCGGCGAAAGAAGGGCACCAACCTCCTTACAGGGGCCCCACAAGCCTCCTGGTCGCGCCTTGGTAGGCGGCGCGCCCATAGGGCTTATGGGCCCCTCGGGCATCATCTCGCGTTGATTCTTTTTCCCAAAAATCATAAATATTCCAAAATAAATCACCATAAATTTTTATCGCGTTTGGACTTTGTTTGGTATGCATATTCTAGGAAACAAAAACATGCAACAAACATGAACTGACACTGGGCACTGGATCAATATGTTAGTCCTAAAAATAATATAAAAAGTTGTCAAAAGTATGTAAAAGTTGTAGAATATTGGCATGAAACAATCAAAAATTATAGATACGACGGATACGTATCAAGGCCCAGGTCCCCACGAGTTGACTTTTTCTTGGTATTTTCGTAAAAATGCAAAAATAGAAAGAAAGAAAATAGGAACTAACAGTGGGCACTGAATCACCATGCAAGTCCTAAAAATTCAAAACTATGCCCAAAGTATTTTTAATTGATAGCAAAATAGCATGAATCATGCTATAATTACAAATATGTTTGAGATGTATCAGTTGTGCAATTAAGAGAACTCTATCTTTCGAATGACATCTTTATTCATCTCGAAGTAATCATTATAGGTCATGGCACCTTGTAGATGTATTGGAACTAGTGTCGCTGCATCTAAAATTGCCAATAGAGATATGATTCAAATTGCGCATCATGGGCAAAGTAATGATCGTACAATATCACATGCCCCATTGCCATCTGTCGATTCAATACTTGATGTCCCTTTGTTGAACCCTCGTAGTTGAGAAGATGCTCCTTTGCATGATCAACATCTTGAAGAATATCCCATATCATCGTCGTTTCACCCTCATCCAATGAAGGCAAACACATAAACTCGTTGTAGAAGTACTCCTTGTCTGAATCCATCATGTTTGCTTCAAAGTAAAAAACAAAAAACATCAAAATGTGGCTATGAAAATTGACCTAACACTAACCGTGTCGTGGTGTACGCTATGGACGACATCGGCATGGTGGAGGGTATGTGGGCGGCGGCAAGATCCGTCATGAAAGGGCAATGTAGGCAAAATTAGGTATGTGCCTGAATGGAGTGGCGGAGGTCCGTCAAGGCCTGGGCAACATCCGATGTGCTATGATAGCGGAGACGGACTCTGAGAGCGTGGATAAAATAGGCAAGTGGATTGACGGTTTGGGGGAAAGGATGGCTTCAGGTGGGGGTTTTGGATGGGCCGAGGTGAAGGAGCTCGATATAGCGGATGTTCGGACTTCCCTATACCTTCCCTTAGTTTCGTTCTGGTTTGGAGGATTTTAGACATGCAGACCTATCCGAACAAATTGGACAACCACCGTTGGATGGCCACAAATTTCTAGAATCCGAATATTTGGGTGAAATTTTGTGATCCACGTTGGTGATGCCCTTACGGCAAGGACAACGACAGGGGCAGACACCATACGACTAGAGCGACCAAGTGCCAGCCAAATTGGAACAGATGTTTCGAAAAGTGGTCAAATTTGTTAAAATTTGATATATTATAACCAAAAAGACAAAAAGTAAGTCTCAACTAAATCAAACTAAATTAAAAAAACTAATCTATACTATATGAGGTATTGGACAGTGACCTTATAGGCATGACCTCCGTCTCCGCCGGTGTCCAAGCCATCATCGCCATCCTTCAAGTGGCGGAGACACCACCAGGTGCCGCGGCAGCCCTGATCGGCCTTTGTTGCGTGCTGGTGGTGCATCCGCTAGGCCTGCTCCACTTGGCACAGAACCTTGGCCCGACGGCGACGAATAGGCACGACCGCGAACTCCACCCTGCTCCCGCCCCTTTGAGTCGGGCCAAGTGTGTGTGGTCTGCTAGGACCTAGGATGACATGGCGACGAATCTCGTGGATGATGCCTGATGTTGTGCTTTGTGTCTCTCTAGGCGCACTGTCTTGAAGGCCACCATCATTGTCGAGGGTGAGTCGCTGCCGCCACCATCGAGGTAGTAGGAGAGGCGACATTGATGACCATCGAGGAGGGCGTGCAGAGAACCAGTTGCTTCCGTTGGACTTGCCCATCGCGACGGCCAGTTGTAAAGGTGTGCGTAGGAGAGGAGAGGAACAACGACGGTGTTGGTAGGGCATTGACCGACACTGGTTCAATGCGGGCGCATCGGCGGGGGTAGTCTTCAGGATCACCATGTTGATGTGAATGTCCGTGCTATCATCCCTCCGTGTCACTTCCTTCTGACTGGCATCAATGCAGCTGGCGTCTCTCTGGGCTCGTCCGCTCTATAAGAGCACACTCCATCCATCCATATATATAGGTCCTACAACAGTTTTTGAGGTTGCATTTGACCATTGACAAGATTAACAATGCATGAGATGTACAATATACAAATTATATCATTAGAAACTCCTTTTACATACGAATCTAACGGTATACTTTGTGCAACACACATGTCATATATTATTGCTATAACCCATGGTCAAAGAGAATCTTGAAAAATGTATTAGGCCCTATATATATTGATAGAGGGAGTAGTTAATAATATAGCCAAGAGCCAGCTATGTGGAGTTGCCATGTCACTTATAGCCAACCTAATATCCCACACATACAATAGTTAGCCATACTAGTATGTCATACAATAATATATGGCCCATCTCTTTATTTCGGAGCATCTACAGCCGGACTTGGCAAATCCGTCTCCTCAAACGCATGCGGACGCGCCCGACACTGACCAGGCACCCCTCATATTTGCCATTCTGCATCCGCGTATCTCATATTCAGCGCCTTATATCCGTACTACCCATGCACATGTTGATCTATCCTACGTGATCAGACGACGAACAACAAAATTGAGGGGCAAAGGAACACAAGATCCGCTGCAAACGGACATAAACATACTTCACCACATCCAAAAGATCATAATTCTTCCACAGACAAATTCATAAACTTCTACAACTAAAAACGATATAAACATTGAGGAGGAGGAGGGGGGGCGGAATCACCACTTCCACACTGGGCCTTTGCCCTTCCGGTCGTCGGCGCAGCTGTAGGCGTCAGCGGCTGGTGGAGGGTCTTGGTCGTCAGACGAGGAGGTGCAGCTATCCCCGTTGTCGGTGTCAGAACCGGCGGATCTCGGGTAGGGGGTCCCGAGCTGTGGATCTTGGATGAATGGGAAACAAGGGACTAGGGACATGATGTTTACCCAGGTTCGGGCCCTCTCTAAGAGGTAAAACCCTATGTCCCGCTTGATTATATTACTTGTGTATATGAGGATTACAGAGTCGATCTACCACGAGATCAGATGAACTAAACCCTAACTAGTAGGATGATTATTGTTGTTCTTTAGCCTCTACGGCCTAAACCCTTTGGTTTTATGGACACCAGGGGTGCTAGGGTTACACATGGTCGGTTACAAGGAAAGGATAAACGCGTTGATTCTTCTTATCTTGACTTGGAGGACAGACCAAGGAACCAGAAAGCCTCCTGCCCTGATACGGGGTCTCCAGTTATGTTCGGCCAACAAGCATTGGCAATATGGCCCAACAGTCCGGCCCCAAGAGATAGGCCGGCAGGCCGAAGACCCCCTAATCTAGGACTCCCTCAGTAGCGCCCGAACTTTCCTCCAACGCCAGTGCTTCATGTCTTGGGATCTTGATATACCCAACGTCTCCGGCTTGCGGGGTGAGTTCCTATCCCATTCCATGTTCGGCTCTGTCTTCTTCCACCATGTTCTCAAAGATTTCTGAGGTAGAATCCGACCATGCGCTAACCAGGTAGTGTTCGGAATCTGAATTGTAGTTATTACTTAACCTTGAAGGCTAACCGCCCAAGTGTGAAGAGTATCACCGTGTGACAATTTTTCTGTGAAGGGTCACACCCGGTCATATATATCGAACCGCTATAAAAACTCGATTCGCGGTTCAAGGCGATGCCTCTATCGGCACGTCTCATCGAGGTGGGGATCATGCCCCATTTTTTAGGGATACGATCAATGATCTCAATCCCTCCATTCACGCATAACGCCACGATGATATCGGGAAGTGGCAAGCCCCCTAGTACAGTTAAAGGACTATTAGCATTCACGGTAGTTTATAAAAGAGGAGCGGCCACCACTTGTTTGGATACGCCTTCTCCCTTCTCTTGCCATCACTCTCCCCATCAGCAGAGCTCTAGCGCCCCCAAATCCTTTCCCCTTAAGTGATTCTCTCCAGTCATCCCCTGGATCCAGCTATGGCCGGATCCGGCGCACGTGGCAAGTGGAAGGTTTCCTCTATCACCAACGGTGACATCGAATACTTAAAGCGCGCCGGCTACCTCCCGGCCGTAAACGCTTACCGAGCTCCTGAGGAGGGCCAGGCCGTCCCCATGCCTCGACCAGGCGAGAGGGTGGTGTTCATCCCCCACTTCATCTGGGGAGTGGGCTTCCCGCTCCACCCCTTCGTCAGGGGGCTGATGTTCTTCTACGGGCTAGATTTCCGCGATCTGGCCCCGAATTCCTTCCTCCATATCTCGACCTTTATCGTCATCTGTGAGGCCTTCTTGCGAGTCTAGCCACACTTTGTCTTGTGGCTAAAGGTCTTCAACATCAAGCCGAAGATAGTTGACGGCCGGCAGACGACCTGTGGTGGGGCGATGATCAGCAAGCTCGTCCGGGTCGAGTGGCTGGAGGGCACGTTCATTAGTACTATCAAAATTTGGCAGAAGGAGTGGTTCCATATCACAGAACCACAGGATGCGGCCTGGACGGCGGCTCCCGAATTCAGACCCGGACCCCCGACGCGGTTAACCTCGTGGACCAAGAAATGCCTGGATTGGGGATCCACTATGGATGTGGAGGCACCGCAGAAGCACGTTTCCAACATAATAATGGCACCCAACTGACCAACGTGGTCCAGGTTATGTTGTGCCGCCACCTCCTTCCTTGCTAGCAAAGGGCCACCCCAATGTGGTCTTACAAGCTCACGTATTGGACCACCATACAGTACTTCTACGACACCACCCTCGACAAGTTGCGGAAGGTGTTGTTCAAGCCTCAGAAAGAGTGGCCGGCCAAGAAGGAGGACATCGGCCTCGACACCGCTGACCCCCCAAAGGAGGTAACATAGCTCTTACCTGTTCTACGTTCACATATTATTCTTATGGGAGATTTAATCCCTGCCTTCTTACTCCCACAGGACTGGCTCGAGAAGGCAAAGTAAATAGATAGCCCGACCCCGTTGCCTGAAGACCCATAAGGTCGGTTCAGCTGGATGAGATGCTGACCGTGGTGCCAACAAGGCGCCAGAGGCGCCAGAGAAGAGGAAGAGGAAGAAGAAGGAGGTGCCGAAGGCCAGGGAGGTCCCCGGCCTAGAAGGCATCTGGGTAGCAAATCCGGAGACACCCAGACCCCCTCCGCCCAAGAGGCAGACATGACGAGGACGAGGAGGAGAGCGACTCCTCTCTTTCAAAGAAGAGGGCAGCGTCAAGTGATGCTGAGGAGGAGGATCCCCCTCAGGCCCGAAAGAAGCAATGCAGGCCCAAACTGGTCCTGCCTCATGACAGCTCGGACTCTGACAAGGAGTCCGCAACGTCCAAACAGGTTCCAGAGACGAACCCCAGGGTTAAGCCCCTTGCCGCAAGGTATGAATTCGAATGGTCTTCAAGTGTTTGTTTTAATGTTCTATTATTGATGTGTGCCCTTTATGTTGCATCCCATCGCGCGCCCATCCTACTGACCAAACCTCCAAGGGGACTTCTCCGCAAGCCGAACTGGCGAAGAGTGGGTCTGCATCATGTTCTGTGTTGCCTTTGGTCGGGCGGGGAGGGCGGGAAGGTGCTGTCCTGAAGGACCCCTCCCAGCCCGGACATGGGAGGTGGCAGTGACGAGATTATGGTCGAGGCTAACACCACGGTTACTGAACACCAGGAGGAGGGATCTCCCCTGGTGAACAAAGAGGGGGAGCCCGGTCAATACGAGCCCTCCCAGAAGATGACCTCGGAGCCCCCAAGGCCCCTGGAAGCGTCAATTCTGCCTTCCACTGGAGGAGGAGCCGGGGCCCTACCGCCAGTGTCGGGTACCGACGATCGAGTTGCGGGTGGGTGGCCGGAGGTGATTGAGGAGGATTTGAACAACTCCTCCATCATTACAGAGCACCACGCTTTAATGGGCGTGGTGCTGAAAAGTATTTGGTCCGTGAATAGCAGACTGAAGGAAGCCTTTGGGGGCCTCCTTATGGGCTTCGAGGTAAGCCGTGTAATGTTCCTTTCATGAAGAGAATTGTACATCCCATGTAGATAGTATCCCCCGGGACTTTGTCTGGTATGGAAGAAACCTGGCAGAGGATCGAAAACATGAAATCGGGAGTCTGAACTATGTGATTTTTGTTATAGTAGGCCTCATCTCTTGCGGCGGCTGCTGACGCCATGTCGCTGGATGAGATGAATCAGAAGCTCAAGAGCTCCGATGAAGAGCTTGACCTCGTTAACAAGCGGTTTGACAAGGCACAAGGTGAGTCCGCTCAAGACTTTTTGTTTCTTCTGTTTATCAAGGTATTCGGGATTAGCCCTAAGCAAAAAAGGTGCTTGATTATGTTTGCAGCTGCCGCCGTGGTGGTCGAAGGCCTTTAGGCCAAACTGAAGAAGGCCAAGGGGGAGGCGGCCGAACATAAGGCGGTGGCTGATCGAGCGGCCACCAAACTCAAGACGGTGAAAACCGTTAGTGAGAAGCCTGAGGCCAGAGTGGCCAAAGTGCAACAGGAGCTCAAGGATGCCATCACAAAATGTCAGGACCTTGAGCAGAAAAATAAGGATCAAACTATCAAATTGTCCAAGATAAGGCAGGAGATCCGGGAGGCAAGGACGGATGCACGAGGCGCCCGGGAGGAGCTCCGCCAAGTGAAGTAGATTGCAGATGGTAAGCCGTACTTATTGCAAAGTGTCTTTGGTGGCCAGAGGTTTGCATAGCTTACACGGTCTAGCATTCCTCAGGCGCATTTGCGGAGCTCCCCAGGAGTGCGACATAGAGCTCAGGCTGTTTTGGGCACAATTCCAGGCCCCCGAACACCCTCCCCTCTTTAGCAACCAGATGAAGAAGCTGATGGAGCTGCATCGAATGGCCGAACCAGCCATGAAGGATCTCTGTGTCCGGTTGTGGTCCGTGGAGCCAATACCGAGCAGCAACTTTGGTCTGGTGCAGAAGCTGCGCAACGCATCCTCCGGGGTTGATGCGGTGAAGCGCTCTGTGTGCATCAAAGCAGTTTGGATGGCCTTCACGAAGACAATGGTGCACTGGCCTAAAATCAAGCCAGTTGAGATGGCCATCGGTCCCCCGCCTGCTGGAAAAGAGCATCGCCGTCCCAATGGTATTTCCCCATTATTATGGATGGTGCTCAGGCGATAGAGGACTAGTGTCCCAAAGATGTGATCGTTGAGTGAAACATCATGTATTCAATGACAATTAGACCTTTTGCTTTATAATGTGGCCTTTTGTATTGTTTATCATACTTGAATGCATTTTGGTTTTATTTTGACACCTGTGCGGCCGTTTGGAGTCTGAAAGTTGCCAGTCGTCAGCTTCAGCCCCCATGTAGATGCTACGAGGGGTGTTTCACCCTCTGCACTGTGACCCTTAGCCGATGTTACTTCTATAACTGTTTGCAAAGTTCCATGACCCATTTAGCACGTTTATTAGTTTACAATTAATAGTTCCAGTATTATGCAAATTCACATTTCATATCGAACAGCTGTTTGCCAATTTCATATCAGGCAAAAGATATATTTTAACATCACAGTACGATAGCTGCCTGAAAACAGCACAGTATAGCATATAGATAGTTCAACTTCATAAGAACAATATTAGAACAATATATTCATTTCCCTAATCGGGATCATCTAGGCTTGTCTTATCCACCTCTGCTTTTAGTTCAGCAAGGACCTGTTTTGCACTGGCCAACTGGGAAAGTTCCTCCTCCTTCGCCAACACCATCTTAGCAAAGTCTAATTTACAAAATCTGAGCTCAGTCTCCACCTTCCTCTTTTTATCTCGCATCTGCAAATATTCTTCAGCGTTGACAACACTTTATCTAAGCCTACCTCCGTTCTCTTCCTGATACATGCTCCAGAGCTTTGCTAGGCACATCTTCAAAGACCGTGGCCACTCTTGATCAACCCACTCCAAGTAAGAACACTTCCGTTCATCCTATAATATTTAAAACTATATCAGTAACAATTGTAGGGAAAATGGGTTTATAGCAACATAGAAAATCACCAATACTTATTTTGAAAAACTGAAGAAACAGGTTAATTATGACATATCTTCTCAAAATCAATCTGCAAATGAATGAATTGCTACTGAGACAATAACCAAATTCTGAAACATCAGAAGCTATAGTTAACTACAACAACGCTACAAGTTCTTACTCATTTACTATAAATAACAAATTGAACATTTTAAGAGGAAGGTAAATATAACTGCAATAGCATAGCGACAGTGTTTGGATCACAACAAATTGATACTAACAGGTGTGTACATGCACAAATTTAGTAACATAGAACTAATAGCACTAAGGCCGTCCACTATGTATGCCAAAACTGGTGTAAAGAGAACTATTGCTACATCTCACTCCGGTGCCCTGCATTGGCGAGCTGATGCAGTAGAAAAAAATCAGGGACCATAACTCTGGAGCACCTAGTTGCTCTGACGCCCAGTTCCTTCGTGCCATAAAAATTTAGTATTTTACTGCTTGGCTGCTCGGATGTGTGGACAAGTTGGCTGCACAAACTGCTGAAGCAGTGCCAAATAATTTTCTAATGGCACCGCTGATGAGATGTCAACATTTTTAGATACTAGGTACAAACTATGACACTATCTTAGGATGCGTTTGGTTGAAGGTGTGGTATGAATGGGTTGGGACCGTGACAGTGTCTGAATCTCATCTAACAAATAATTTGTAACAACGAAAGAGGGTCTAATCTTCTCTGCACATGCCATAAACTTCCTTCCACTATCCACAGATTCAAACGCAACTAGCTTCACGCATGGAGATTGATGATGACAATGAGCAGACAGATCTTTAGCCACCCCGCTCCATTCTATGCAACTATTGGTCCTAGGGAACTACAAGAGGAAGAAATGACTCAAATCAACCGCCGGGTAAAAATCTTGCATTCCAAGTCATAGCCCGAGAGAGAGAGAGAGAGAGAGAGAGAAGAGAGGCATACTTGGGTGGTCAAGGAGTCGGAGGAGGAGGAGGAACCGCTGGAGACGTCTTTGAAGAAGACCATGGCGACCCCGGTGGTAGGATGCGAGACGACGAGAGCGAGGAAGGGGCTATAGCTTAGGAAGGAAGGAAGGAAGGGGGAAACATGAGAAATGTGACTTGTGGTCGGGTAGAAAAGGGGGTGGGGAAGGGGGGTAGATATTTCGGTGGTAGGCCAACAATTTTGAAATGTGGAGGGAAAACCTGCACGTGGTGCCGCCGGACACCATTCACTTTGAACGATAGTGTGCATCGCGAATGATTCTTCTCCTCAACGCGCATGGGATGAGTTTGATAATTCAAATTTTGGTGGAAATTTCCCTGGGTACCTCATTGCATAATTTAACATCGTTTGCTAATTTGGGAACACAAAAGAGCGTACAGCACACAGACCACACTTACTGTATCGAGCTATTTTAGTAATTAAAAGAACCAGTTGACCTAAACATTGCTCTAACAAAAGACCAACATTTAAAACAAATCCTAAGTATGCATAATTTTAATAAATCCGCTGCCGCGCCGGCCCATGCATCGCTGGTATGAGATGAGACATCGATGACTTGTCCTGGCGACAAGCCTCCGTTGGTGGACGCCCCGCCCCCCTGCTGAAGTCGACCGCGCCCTCGTCCTCGTCCTCGGTGTCGCCCTCAAGGTTGTAGTACTCGTAGTAGTGGCTACGCTAGAGCTCGCCTTGGTACTCCACCGCCGATTCCTCGATGGACAAACTCTTCTCTACCTCGACCTGCGCCGCGCGCAACTCCTTCTCCCGGCGCTCCTTGATCTCCGCCGCCTCCTACATCTCCAGCTCCAACTCAGCGACCTCATGAGGAAGCAGGTGCTCTGGGTTGCATGCTAGATTCCGAGGTGGCCTGGAATATCTTGGCGTGTATGGCCTCGACCCGGGCCAGGGCGATAACGGTGGCACGGACGGCAGCTCGAGCGCTCTCGGCGTTTGCAGCCACCGTCACAGCAGCAGGTGCAGCCATCTCGGCTACTGCAGTTGCCCTCTCGGCGGAAGCGGCCGTGCTCAATGCGGATGCGGTGGCACTCTCGGCGTAGGCGGCGGTGCTCGGGGGGGGGGGGGGGACGCGGCCATCGTACGGGCCTTCACGAAGCATTTCCATGGTGTCATCTTTGCAAGAAGGGGGTGCGGGCATGGGGATCGGGATTTGTGGATTCGGGGGTTGCCGACACTGGAGCAGACGTGCCGGCGAAGCTTAAGGTGGAAGACTTAAATAGATTCAGAAATTTTCATCGCAAACGATTCCTACAAAACAACTGTGTGATATGTTGTAGATATTTTTTATTAGTTGTGAAAGATGAATTTGGAGTAAAGTGGCAACGGATGGTGTTTTAAATATACGAGAAATTTTTTAGTACTAATACAACTTTCATGTCAAATTTTGGAAAATTTCACGGGTCATTTGACCTTTTAAGACATTTAAGTGATTTTCTAGCCATTTAATGACCGTAATTGAAATTTGAACTACATGTACATGCAACAGATAAGCATACCGGTTTGAAAAGTCATATATTGTGTACTTGTGTGCAATTTAATTCCATGTGCAATAAATTGGAATGAATTATCAAACATATTGGTCTAACGGCTATGACACAATTAAGCATGAAGTGCCATGGCATTTAAATTCCAAAAAACTAAAAAAATGATCAGAAACACATGAAACCTTGGTTGATGTAATGTCATGCCACCAAGATGATGTGGTAAAAAATTGGCCTGTTTGACGAAAGTTTGGACACACACCCCTCACAAACCGGAGCAACTCACTAGAAGGCTCGTGGTTTCGAGAGGGAAAATGCATGTTTGATGACGAACGGTATATAGCTTCCTCTTACGGCCTTCAATTTGTTTCTACGTGTAACGTGCACTAATACAACTGTCATGTGAAAATTTGGGAAATTTCAGGGGTCATTTGACGTTTTGAAGACATTTAAGTGATATTCTAGCCATTCAATGACCGTACTTCAAATTTGAACTACATCTACATGAAACGGCTAACCATAACGGTTTGAAAAATCATATTTGTGTACTTGTGTGCGAGTTAATTCCATGTGTGGTAAATTAGAAGGAATTTTCAAACATATTGGTCTCACGACATGGACACATGCATGGAGTGCCATGGCATATTAATTCCAAAAAATGAAAAAATGATCAGAAAAACATGAAACCTTGCTTGATGTAATGCCATGCCACCAAGTTGATGTGGAAAACAAATTGGCCTGTTTGACAAAAGTTTGGACACACACCCCTCACAAACCGGAGCAACTCACTAGAAGACTCGTGCTTCCGAAAGGGAACAATGCATGTTTGATGACGAACGGGAGATAGCTTCCTCTTACGGCCTTCAATTTTTTCTACGTGTAACATGCACTAATACAACTGTCATGTGAAAATTTGGAAAAATTTTAGGGTCATTTGACCTTTTGAAGACATCTAAGTGATTTTCTAGCCATTTAATGATCGTAATTCAAATTTGAACTACATCTACATGCAATGGCTAACCATAACAGTTAAAAAAAATCATATTTGTGTACTTGCGTGCGAGTTAATTCCATGTGAAGTAAATTAGAAGGAATTTTCAAACATATTGGTCTCACGGCATGGACATATGCATGGAGTGTCGTGGCATTTTAATTCCAAAAAATTAAAAAATGGTTAGAAAAACATGAAACCTTGCTTGATGTAATGTCGTGCCACCAAGATGATGTGGTAAAAAAATTGGCCTGTTTGACGAAAGTTTGGACACACACCCCTCACAAACCGAAGCAACTCACTAGAAGGCTCGTGGTTCTGAGAGGGAACAATGCATGTTTGATGACGAAGGAGAGATAGATTCCTCTTACGGACTTCAATTTTTTTCTACGTGTAACATGCACTAATACAATTGTCATGTGAAAATTTGGAAAATTTCAGGGGTCAATTAACCTTTTGAAGACATTTAAGTGATTTTCTAGCCATTTAATGACCATAATTCAAATTTGAACTACATCTACATGCAAAGGCTAACCATAACGGTTTGAAAATCATAGTTGTGTATGTGTGTGCGAGTTAAAAAATCATCAGACGATGTAAATATCTGGTGTCCAAAAGAGAAAATGTAAAATCTGGCAAGACAACTAGCCCCCACACGATTGGCACTCTATTTCGCGCCTCGAGGTTTGGAAGGTGAGTGGCGGGCGTTATTAATTAGACACAGTTATGCATTGGGAATCGTCAGCTATTATGTTCACACATGGATTTTGCTTCAGGAATCGTGTGTAATTTAAATTACAGTACTTGTAAATTTCGGCGACCGGCGTGTGTACTGTTCCCGTCGATCTAGATTCCAGCCGCCAATAAATACTACCTTGCTCACGTCGTCCCGCCTGCATTCTCATCTACATCCTCCCCTTGCTCGCCCTCTCTCTCTCTCTCAAATCTCTACCATGGCGCTGCTGGTCTGCCCACGCGCCGACGAGGAGTCGCCGCGCCTCGAGGACGCTCACTCGAAGAGCAGTGGCGAGGACCCCTATGCGCCGTCGGAAGAGGTTGTGCTTGACCCCCCTGAGAAAGTCCTGGATTAGGGGGTCCCCGGGCATCCGGCCTATGTTACATGGGCCGAACTAATGGGCTATGAAGATACAAGACAGAAGGCCTTCCCCCGTGTCTGAATGAGACTCTCCTTTGCGTGGATGGCAAGCCTGGCGTTCGGATATGAAGTTTACCTTCTCTGTAAACTGACTTTGTACAACCCTAGCCCCCTCCGATGTCTATATAAACCGGAGGGTTTAGTCCATAGAGATCATCGCAAAACATACATGCTAGAATCTAGGGTTTAGCCATTTCGATCTCGAGGTAGATCAACTCTTGTAACCCCTATACTCATCAAAGTCAATCAAGCAGGAAGTAGGGTATCACCTCCATTAAGAGGGCCCGAACCTGGGTAAACATCGTGTCCCCCGCCTCCCTTCGATCCTTAGACGCACAATTCGGGACCCCCTACCCGAGATCTGCCGGTTTTGACACCAACATTGGTGCTTCCATTGAGAGTTCCACTCTGCCGTCGACAGAAGGTTCGATGGCCCGATCAATCATCCACAACGAAGCTGTTTCAGGGGAGACTTTCCTTCCCGGTCAAATTTTCATGTTCGTCGGCTTCTCGCTACGTGCCAACTCAATTGGCCACCTCGAACAAATCGACAGCTACGACCCTGGTCATCAGTTCAGTTTTGGAAATCTGAGTATTTCGCTGATATCCGAGGAGACTTGATCTTCCAAGGGTGTGCAGCCTCGACCATAGCTCTGGCCTTAGATCCGGAGCATGTCACCAGGTCCGAAGACGGGAGTTTAGAGCCCGTCAGACTCTCTGAAGCTATAGAGCTCGCCACCAGAGAGCCGGAGGGGACTGCGTCACCGGCAGGCTTGGAGTTAAACCAGGTTCCCTCTGTCATCGTAAAGCCGGACTCACCTCCGGATACCAGCTCTGAACTCTCTACGTCCGCGTCACTTGAGCTCGGCCAGGAGACTTCTGCCCCGCCCAGCTACACGGACTCTTGCTTCCCCGTCCAAACCTCGCTCTTGAACGAGGCTCTGGACTTAATGCGATCCCTCGCCATCACAGAGGAATCACTTCCGAATTGCGTCCATCCCGGACTAGGGGCTGAGAGCAAGGAATTTTACGTCCCACCCACCACCCACTTCATAGCCACTGTCGAGGACTTAACCGACATGCTGGACTACGCCTCCGAAGACATTGACGGTATTAGCGACGATGCCTGAGACGAACAAGGCCAAGACCCACCGTTCACCGGACGTTGGACGGCCACCTCCTCATATGACGTGTATATGGTGGACACACCCAAAGAAGATGATGATGACGGCAGAAAGGACCCGGTCGAGGACGAGCCCGATGAGGCACCACCAAAGCGTCGACGTCAGCGGCGCCGTTCAAAATCGCACCGCGAAAAAGACAGTAATACCGGCACTAGAGACAATAACACTCTGGATAATGCCAAAGACCCCGAAGCCCCCATCGAACCTACATCCGAACATGATGATTGGGAGGAGGGGCAAGTCGACCCCAACGATCCGGTCAGAAACAACTCAGAGGATAGTAACTATCTACCACTCTCCGAGGATGATGTAAGCCTGGGCGACAAAGACTTTGTCATGCTAGAGGAACCCCTCGAGCAAGAGCGCTTTAAGCGCCAGCTAATCGCCACTGCGAGAAGCCTAAAAAAGAAGAAGCAACAACTCCAAGCCGAACAGGATACACTCAAAGACAGATGGACCAAAGTCGTGGCAGCCGAAGAATATGGCCTCGAACGCCCAACAAAGAGCTACCTGAAGCGCAAGCTGCTACCCTAATTCGACGATGAGGCCCTGGAGCCTATACCACCAACGCATAACGCTGCTGACAAACCTGACTGACCACCACGTGGCCGTGATAGAGCGGCAACTCAAGCCAAACCCGCCTTAGAGGCAGGGAGACAGCGGCCCCAGGATATACCTACGACCTACGTCAGGACCTGGACAATAGAGCCGGTCGGACCAGATCAATCTATGGATCAAGGGGGCGCGCACCAATCCGAGAGGACGGCCATCAGGGCTGGCGCGACAAGCACAACCTCATCCAGGCCGAAAACCGCATACGGACTTCATCCAAACTGTGTCGTGACGTTGCCCGATACAGACGCGCCGCACACCCCTTATGCTTCACCAATGAGGTAATTGAGCACCAGTTCCCAGAAGGGTTTAAACCCGTGAACATTGAATCATACAATGGTACAACAGATCCTGCAGATTGAAGATTTTCTCCTCCACATTCACATGTCTCGCGGTGACGACCTCCATGCCATCAAGTACCTCCCCCTAAAACTCAAGGGACCAGCTCAACACTGGCTAAACAGCCTCCCAGAAAACTCAATTGGTAGCTCGAAAGATTTGCATGACGCCTTCAGAGACAACTTCCAAGGCACTTATGTCTAGCCTCCAGATACCGATGACCTTAGTCACATAGTCCAACAGCCCGGAGAGTCAACCCGGAAGCTCTGGACCAAATTCTTAATTAAAAAAACAAATTGTTGATTGTTCGGACGCTGAAGCTCTTGCTGCCTTAAAGCACAGCGTCCAGGACGAATGGCTCGCAGACACCTCAGCCAAGAAAAATCGAAGTCCATGGCATCCCTTACAGCACTTATGATCCCCTTTTGCGCGGGAGAAGATAGCTGGCTAGCTCATAGAAGCAATAGCACCAGCGACCCTGGAACCTCCGAAGCTAGAAACAACAACGGTAGTCCTCGATGCAACAAACACAAGCGTCAAAGCAACAATGCAGATACCAAAGATATAGTGGTCAATGCCGGATTCAGCGGCTCCAAATCCGGTCAGCGGAAAAAGCCATTCAAAGGAAACAAGGACGGTCCATCTAGCTTGGACCGAATACTCGATCGACCTTGCCAGATTCACGGCACCCCTGACAAGCCTGCCAACCATACCAACAGAAGTTGTTGGGTCTTTAAACAGGCTGGTAAGTTAAACACCGAACATAAGGGGAAAGGGTCCTCCAGCGAGGACAACGATGAAGAACCTCGCCCGCCGAACACAAGGGGACAGAAGAAATTTCCCCCTGAGGTAAAAATGGTGAATATGATATACGTTACATATATCCCCAAGAAGGAACGCAAACGTGCGCTCAGGGACGTCTACGCCGTAGAGCCGGTCACCCCAAAATTCAACCCATGGTTGGCTTGTTCGATCACCTTCGATAAAATGGATCACCCGAACAGCATCCGTCATGGAGGTTCGGCTACTTTGGTCCTCGATCCAATTATCAACGGGTTCCACCTTACGCGAGTCCCCATGGACGGCGGTAGCGGCCTTAACCTGCTTTATCAGGACACTGTTCGCAAAATGGGTATTGATCTGTCAAGAATCAAGCCCACGAAAACCACCTTTAAGGGGGTGATACCCGGTATAGGCCCGCTGCACAGGGTCCATAACGCTGGAGGTAGTCTTCGGCTCACCGGATAATTTCTCAAGCGAGGACTTGATCTTCGACATCGTCCCTTTCCACAGTGGTTATCATGCACTGCTCGGACGAACCGTGTTCACTCACTTCAATGCGGTCCCGCACTATGCCTATCTAAAACTCAAGATGCTTGAACCACGCGGTGTTATAACAGTCAAGCGAAACACGGAGCGCTCCCTCCGTACTGAGAAGCGCACCGCGGCCCTCGCAGCGGAAGTACAGGGTGGCCTTATCAAGCCGAATACTACATCGACAGTCAAGCCCCCGGACACTGTCAAACGAGTTTGGTCTACCCTGCAGAATGATAGTCTGGCTCGTCACGAGCTAGATTAACAATTCAGCCTCTATCACAGCCCTAACCGTATTGCGGCCTATGTACTGCACGTACATAACTACGCACTAAAAATACCATTGGCAAAGATGGAGGCATATTAAAATACAAGTCCACAATATGGCTCGACCCTATCTAGACCCTCATATTCTCCTTTTCTTCTTATTTTTATTTTCTCAGGTTCTTTACAAACCACATCACCTTACGATGGTACCAAGGGCTCTTTTTCCAGGACCCTTATGAATACCCGATTGTTGATCCTCTCGAAGGATCATACACCAATGCGAAAAGCAGTGCAGACGTGCGGTAGAGCATCCAAAGGATCTTCAAGATCACCTTTTCCTTTTTAGGACCTGTACACAGCTTTCCCTTGTGCTCAGCATATAAAATAGCCTCGATACTTATCGCATTATCTATACAAATATGTTTTGACGTATCAATCCGACTATAATGGAAGTAGTTTTTCGCCCAAACCTATTCGGTATTGGCTTATTTCCTAATCTGTATTCCCTCTTTACGTCAGATTTGCATATACACCTCGGCATATATTACCAAGGGCTCTTTCCGGCCATGTATATTCTTTCAAAATACAAAAGAAGTCTGAACACTTTTATAGTACACTTCGCCGTCCCGAATATAGCATTATATGTATCGGCTCCAAAACATGTCTTTGGTCAATAGTTGGGTTGCCCGGCTGCTATGCTTACTACCTTACGTTCCTTTTTTCGGCTAAGGTAGTAAAGGGATAACTACTGCGATTGTGCTTCTGGTTCGTCCGGTCAAGCACCTCAGTAGAGAAAGCCGAAAACTGACTGTCATGATGCGGCAAGAGCTGGTCATCTATTCGGTGACTTAATGTAAATCCCTAGCTATTTCTTCCGTATTATACAAAGGACCGGCTTCGGTTTGGTCATGCGCTTAAGGCATCCTAGTTCAATAGCCGCATACGCACCAGGGGCTAGCTAATAGCCCCCATTGTCAAATTTCTATGGCTAAGTGAGAGTGCTAAAACCTCATAGTCCAATTGCCTGGTTCGCTACGCTGACACCTCCTTCACGGACCAAGACGTTGGGTCAAGTGTAGTCATGCGCTACTCTGAACACCCCCCGTAATATCTACATGGGGGGCTTAAGCCGACGACTGGTAAACTCTCATAAATAAAAATGGCCGCATGGGAGGAAAATAATTTCAAACACAAGCATAAATATATTACAAGGACTTGTTTCATAATACAAAGTCTGGGAAGCCTGGATACATTCATTTAAAGATAATATCCTTCGAGCATTGACCCTCTATTAAACGGGCTCCTTCAAGGACGTCTTCAAAAAAGCACTCCGGCTTGCGGCGCTCCTTGCCTCCGGGCGGGCCCTCAACTGCCATGTCGGCAGCCTTAATTTTCACCCAGTGCATCTTGACACAGGCAAAGGCCATCCGCACACCTTCTATGCACGCCGAGCGCTTCATAGCTTCAATTCGGGGCAAGGCGTTGCCGAGCCGCTTGACCAGGCCGAAGTAACTACTAGGGATGGATTCGGCTGGCCATAGCCGGACAATGATGTCCTTCATGGCCAAACCTGACATCCTATGCAGCTCGGCCATCTGCATCATCTGGTTGTTTAGCAGCGCTGGTCGCTCCGGTGCTAGTTACTGCGACCAGTAGAGCTTCTCCGTCGCGTTCCCTTCCTGGGCCCTGGAAATGTTGTGCATCGTCAGTAGTGCTCCTTGGGAGATCCGCAAAAGTGTCTGAAGCACTCCATAGTCGATTCAGTAAAACATATCTCCGGCTGCCAAATATACTTTGCAGAAGAAAAGGCTTACCAGGCGCTATTTGTTCGGCTTGCTTGATCTCCTTGCGAGCCGCCCGGGACTCGGTCCGCGCCTCTTTGGCCTCTTGAAGGGATTTGGCAAGTTCGGCCGCCTCACTACAAAAAAATACACTTCGTGATGATACATGTTTGTCACAGTAGGTCACGTTTTCTGTCATGCATGACGATTTTATGACAGAATCAAGATAGTCATACATGTGCTGTCGTAGAAGTGTTCCATGACATTACCAAAATTATCATCACGGAAGTGTCCACTTCCATGACGATAAATCACGCGTCACAGAAGTGCTTTCGTCAAGGGTGACCGGCACGTGGCATCCATCGTAATGGAACGCCCTTAAGCTATCGGGACCGGTTTTGGATCCGATAACCCTTTAACAGCCCGGACCAATGGGGATTTTCCACGTGTAAAATCATCATTGGCTGGAGGAAACACATGTCGGCTCACCGTTTGGACAAATGTCACCCACCAGTTGGACCGAAGGCACCTATGATACGTCGACATGTGGCACGGCCCAATAGAGGCACATTCCTGTGAAAAGGCCAGCCCACGGAAAGCCTGTTAACGGCATGTTCGCATATATCCCATTTACAGCCCGCTAACCCAGGGCCCGTTACGACCCACCCGAATTAGGCCCAGTAGCGTCATCTAGGCCGTCCAATATGATTCCAGCCCGTTTTAACTTCCGGCCCATGTATGGCCCATGACGTCTTTCGGCCCATATGAGGCCCTTGGTAACTCTTGGCCCATTAACGGCCCGTGGTGAAACTGGCCCGTAAGGAACAGTGTATCACTTTATACACATTAATGGCCCATCATTCCATTGGGCTGTTTCTAGACCATGTTATCTTTTGGCCTTCTGAGGGCCCATTTATTCTTGGTCTCATTTCCAGCATTCGGTTACTTACGACCCGTTACTATCATTTTCTGCTTGCGGGCCAAATTCAGCCCGTTGTTACAGTCGGCCCGTTTGTGGGCCGTTAATACATTGGGACGTTTTTATAGCGTCATCAAATACGGCCTAGTAACGACGACCCATTATGGTCTTCCCATGAACGGACGATTCCAACTCTAGCCCGTTTACGGCCATACTGCAGTCTCTTATTGGCCCATGTTTGGCCAAACGATCATACGGCCCATATAAGGCCCATTGATGATACAACCCGTAGAAGGCCATTGTGTCTACGGCTCGTAGAAGGCCCATTGTTTCTACGGCCCGTAGAAGGCCCATTGTTTGTACGGCCCATAGGAGGCCTAGTGTCACTATAGTAAATATGTAGCCCATGGTTATTGTGTCCTAGTTTTAAAAAATAGGTTGTTGCGACCACTAGCAAACCATGGAAAAAGAACTGCACTGACTGCAAGAAAAAAAATTAAACAAGACAACAAGGAAGTAAATAAGCAAGCAACTTACGCTAGGCTATCACGGCTATTACACATATTACATCCACTGGGCATCAAAGTTTGCCACCAGTGCAAATATAGGGAACAAAACAGCATATAAATGCTGCAGCAAAACAAGTCCAGAACAGAAACCACTTCAGAAGAGCTCAAGAAACAATATCCTGGGTACCAATAATGCTGGCAAGATGCTTAGCAAGCTTATTAACTTTCTCTTGTTTGGCACTTAAATCCTCCAGCGCTTGCTGTTGCACAAGAAAGTATGCATCTGAATTTTGGAGGGACTTCCTGAGTCCTTCGGCTTCTTGCCGCAGCACAGCTGACTCAGCTTGTACTGAGACTGAAGAAGCCAGGTAGCGAGTTCAAAGAGCTTGTGCCAGCGGTACTGGCCAGTAACTCGAACACTACATCAACGTAGGATTGTGGGGTTTTTTCACTATCTACAAGATCATTTTTATTCCTTTCTTGGAGACCAACAGGGTTGTCTCACTATCTTGAACCTTATCTGCGTTACTTTCTCTACCATTGCATAGTGGGGTTGAGGGAGTCCTGGATTAGGGGGTGCCCGGATGGCCGGACTATAGCCTTTGGCCGGACTCCTGGACTATGAAGATACAAGATTGAAGACTTCGTCCCGTGTCCGGATGGGACTTTCCTTGGCATGGAAGGCAAACTTGGCGATACGGATATGTAGATCTCCTACCATTGTAACCGACTCTGTGTAACCCTAACCCTCTTTGATGCCTGTATAAACCGGAGGGTTTTAGTCCGTGGGACAAAAAACAATCATACCATAGGCTAGCTTCTAGGGTTTAGCCTCCTTGATCTCGTGGTAGATCTACTCTTGTACTACCCATATCATCAATATCAATCAAGCAGGAGTAGGGTTTTACCTCCATCGAGAGGACCCGAACCTGGGTAAAAACATCGTGTCCCTTGTCTCCTGTTACCATCCGCCTAGAGGCACAGTTCGGGACCCCCTACCCGAGATCCGCCGGTTTTGACACCGAGATTGGTGCTTTCATTGAGAGTTCCTCTGTGTCGTCATCTTTGGGCCCGATGGCTCCTCCGATCATCAACAATGATGCGGTCCAGGGTGAGACTTTTCTCCCCGGACAGATCTTCATATTCGGCGGCTTTGCACTGCGGGCCAATTCGCTTGGCCATCTGGAGCAGATTGAAAGCTACGTCCCTGGCCATCAGGTCAGATTTGGAAGTTTGAACTACACGGCTGACGTCCGCGGAGACTTGATCTTCGACGGGTTCGAGCCACAGCCAAGCACGCCGCACTGTCACAATGGGCACGATCTGGCTCTGCTGCCGAACAGTGCCCTGGAGGCCGCACAAGTGTCCGCTCCGACCCTTAGCTCAGAGCCGACTGCTGGGTGGCTGGACACCGCCTTGGGGGCTGCTATCCCTACAGCGATTGAGCCAAACACCAACCCTGTCCTTTTGCGAAGCTCGTGACTCCAAGGTGCCGGACTCCTCTCCGGACTCCGAACCTTCCGCGCCCCTGCCAATCGAATCCGATTGGGCGCCGATCATGGAGTTCACTGCTGCGGACATCTTTCAGCATGCGCCCTTTGGCGACATCCTGAATTCGCTAAAGTTTCTCTCTTTATCAGGAGAGCTCTGGCCGGAGTATGGTCAGGAAGGTTGGGATGCGGACGACGAAGAAATTCAAAGCCACCCACCACCCACTTCGTAGCCACTATCGATGACTTAACCGACATGCTCGACTTCGACTCCGAAGACATCGACGGTATGGACGACGATGCAGGAGACGACCAAGAACCAGCGCCTACAGGGCACTGGTAGGCCACCTCGTCATACAACATATACATGGTGGACATCCCAAATGATGGGAACGGCGATGGAACAACGGAGGATGACCCCTCCAAGAAACAGCCTAAGCGCCGGCGTCAGCGGCGCCGCTCTAAATCCCGCCACAGCAAAAACAGAGATTCCGGCACCGGAGACAATAACACCCCGGACAGTGCCAAAGACAACCCCCTCCAGCAGGATTCAACGCAGGAGGATGGAGAAGCCAACCCTCATGAGAGAGCGGCAGACAGAGAGGTAGAGGACGATAATTAGATGCCTCCCTCCGAAGACGAGGCAAGCCTCGACGACGACGAATTTGTCGTGCCTGAGGATCCCGTCGAATAAGAGCGTTTCAAATGCACGCTTATGGCCATGGCAAGCAGCCTCAAGAAAAAGCAGCAACAGCTTAGAGCTGACCAAGACTTGCTAGCCGACAGATGGACTGAAGTCCTCGCGGCTGAAGACTATGAACTCGAACGCCCCTCCAAGAACTACCCAAATCGCAGGGTGCTACCCCGATTAGAGGAGGAAGCACCTAAACCTACATCACCAGCGCATGATACGGCCGACCGGCCACCTCGTGGCCGCGACAGAGAGGCCTTTCGGCCCTCCACTCAAGCCGCACCACGGCGCCGCTCAAAAAATACCAAGGCGCGGGGAAATGTGCCAGACCTGCGGGATATATTGGAGGACAAGGTAAGACAAACAAGATCGACCTATGGATCGCGTGGGCGCCCCACGATGCGTGTTGATAACCGTCACGCCAGATATGGCAATTCCGGCCGGGTCGAACACAGTAGACATATCTCATTTGAGCTACGTCGTGATATAGCCCAATACAGGGGCGCCGCACACCCACTATGCTTCACAGACGAAGTGATGGATCATCAAATCCCTTAGGGTTTCAAACCCGTAAACATTGAATCATACGATGGCACAACAGATCCTGCGGTTTGGATCGAGGACTATCTCCTTCATATCCACATGGCCCACGGTGATGACCTACATGCCATCAAATACCTCCCACTCAAGCTTAAAGGACCAGCTCGGCATTGGCTTAACAACTTGCCAGCGGAGTCAATTGTTTGTTGGGAAGATCTAGAAGCCACATTCTTCGACAATTCCAGGGCACCTATGTGCGACCACCAGACGCCGATGACCTAAGCCACATAATTCAGCAGCTAGAAGAATCGGCCAGACAATTCTGGACACGGTTCCTAACCAAGAAAAATCAAATCGTCGACTGTCCGGATGCATAGGCCCTTGCAGCCTTCAAACATAACATCCGCGACGAGTGGCTTGCCCGGCACCTAGGACAGGAAAAGCCGAAATCCATGGCAGCCCTCACAACACTCATGACTCGCTTTTGCGCAGGAGAGGACAGCTGGCTAGCTCGTAGTAACAACATGTCCAAGAGCCCTGGTAATTCGGATACCAAGGACAGCAACGGCAGGTCGCGTCGCGACAAGCACAAGCGCCGCATTAATGGCGATAATGCTGAAGATACGGCAGTCAATGCCAGATTCAGAGGCTCTAAGCCCGGTCAGCGGAAAAAGCTATTCAAAAGAAATACTCCGGGCCCGTACAATTTGGACCGAATACTCGATTGCTCGTGCCAGATACACGGCACCCCTGAAAAGCCAGCCAATCACACCAACATGGGTTGTTGGGTGTTCAAGCAGGCAGGCAAGTTAAATGCCGAAAACAATGACAAGGGGCTGCATAGGGATGACGAGGAGGAGCCCCGGCCGCTGAACAATAGAGGACAGAAGGGCTTCCTCCCACAAGTGCGGACGGTGAACATGATATACGCAACCCACATACCCAAAAGGGAGCGGAAGCATGCACTAAGGGACGTATATGCAATGGAGCCAGTTGCCCCAAAGTTCAATCCGTGGTCCTCCTACCCGATCACTTTCGATCGAAGGGACCACCCCACTAGCATCCGCCATGGAGGATTTGCCGCATTGGTTATAGACCCAATCATTGACGGATTTCACCTCACGAGAGTCCTGATGGACGGCGGCAGCAGCCTGAATCTGCTTTATCAGGATACAGTGTGCAAGATGGGCATAGACCCCTCAAGGATTAAACCCACAAAGGCGACCTTCAAAGGCGTCATACCAGGTGTAGAGGCCAACTGTACAGGCTCAGTTACACTTGAAGTGGTCGTCGGATCACCGGATAACTTCCGAAGCAAGGAATTAATCTTCGACATAGTCCCGTTCCGCAGCGGCTATCACGCACTGCTCGGACGAACCGCATTTGCAAAGTTCAATGTGGTGCCGCACTACGCATACCTCAAGCTCAAGATGCCAGGCCCTCGAGGAGTCATTACGGTCAATGGAAACACCGAACGCTCCCTCTGAACGGAGGAGCATACGGCGGCCCTCGCGGCAGAAGTACAAAGCAGCCTCTTAAGGCAATTCTCGAGTCCGGCTATTAAACGTCCGAACACCGGCAAGCGCGCCCGGAGTAACCTACAACAAGACCGCCTGGCAAGTTCCGAGCACGCGTAGCAATGCGGCCCCAACCCCAGCCCTCACAAAATTGTGAAACCAGTACTACGCGTACATAATTATGCTTTGGAAATACCATGGGCACAGGGGGAGGGGCATGACCACGGCAGGCCCAGAGTGCGGCTCAACCGCACCAGGGGCTCCCAATTGCTTCATTCTTCTTTTTTCTCTTACTTTCAGGACTCCTTTCTCAAGAAGCCCTATCCGACAGTAGAATCGCCGAACACACGATGCAACAGCCAGGGAAGCAGAAAGCTACGTCGAGTGTCCAGGTGGTCTCTATAATGAGCAGTATACTTGTTTTACATAACATCGCGCAGCTCGCTCCTGGAGGGAGACATGTCAAATAGTCCCGTCCCTTGCTTATCGCACTATTTGTATCGTTCTGCTTTTACCGCAACCTTTTTGAATTAACAAGGCATAGCTTTTGCCTATTATTGCATTCCCTTTTTTATCTATATATGTTCACTTATGACATGTTGCACCCGTACACTTTGGTACGACCAAATACACTAGGGGCTTAAGTACCCCAAAATATGGTGTGATAAGTCCGAACACTTTCACAAGTGCGGCACCCCGAACTTATAGCATTATATGCATCGGCTCCGAATCATGTCTTGGGTCAATAGTTGGGTTTGCCCGGATCCCATGTTTTGGTACCTTACGTTCCGTTATATCGGCTAAGGTAGTGCTGGGAGAACCACTGCGATTGTGCCTCGGTTGAGCTGGGTTAAGCACCTCAGTGGAGAAAGCTAAAACTGACCGTCATGATAGGGTGAGAGCTGGTCGCTGTTCGAGAGGTTTTCCAGTCCCTAAAGACTTATGCCGCTTAGAGCGAAGAGTCGGCTTTGTCCGGCCCAGGCGTGGATAGCGCCCCGAATTCGGTCTTCCAAATACTAGGGGCTTCGCCGAAATTTAAAATTATAGAATTCTATGGCTAACTGAGAGTGTTCACGCGTTATAGTCCGGTTGCCTTGTTCGTTGCGTTGAGCGCCTCCCTCGAAGGACCCAAGAATGGTAAAAAGAGCGCTCAAGTTTAAATCGAACACCCCAGCACTCTTGGCATGGGGGCAGAAGCCGACGACTCGCCATCTCTCAAATTTAATAAACGACCGCACAGAAGGTAATATTTTAAATTCACAAGCGTTGCTTAGAGCATATGAACAAGTTTTCAAGCGTACAAGATAACAAATGTGAGTTTACTCAAAAATTACATCTTTGGAGCATTCACCCGCTATAAGGCGGGCACCCTTCAGGACGCCCGCATAATACATCTCGGGCTGCGATACTCCCTGCCCGGCGGTGGAGCGTCCGTCACAAGCTTCTCAGCGTCCATCTTGCCTCAGTGCACTTTAGCACGGGCAAGGGCCCTACAGGCACCTTCGATACAGACGGAGCGCTTGACGACTTCAATCCATGGACAGGCGTCCACCAACTGCCTCACCAGCCCGAAGTAGCTCCCAGGCATGGCTTCTTTAGGCCACAGCCGAACAATGAGGCCCTTCATGGCCTGTTCGGCCACCTTATGGAGCTCGACCAGCTGCTTCAGCTGGTCGCTCAAGGGCACCGGGTGTCCGCCCTCAGTATACTGAGACCAGAACACCTTCTCCGTCGAGCTACCCTCCTTGGCCCGGTAGAATGCGGCAGCGTCGGACACACTGCGGGGCAAATCTGCGAATGCTCTTGGAGAGCTCCGGATTCGGGTAAGTAATAAGTAATTTACTTTCACGTGCTTGCTTTGCATGAAGAATGCCTTACCCGCCGCTATGTTCTTCATCGCCTCAATTTCCTGGAGGGCTTTCTAGGATTCGGCCTTAGCGGCTTTGGCGCTCTCAAGAGCCGAGGCAAGCTCGGACTCTCGAGTCTTTGAGTCACGCTCCAAACTCTCGTGTTTCTCCACGAGAGCCTGGAGCTCTTGCCGCACCTCCACCACCCGCGCCTCCTGCCTCTCTCGCTCAGTGTGCTCCGCGGCCGCATTGCTTTCGGCCTTGGACACCGCCTCCTTCAGGGTCGCCACCTCGTTCATGGCCCCTACAATTCTCATGTTATTCCTGTCATTTTTTGCAACCACATCTTTTATATACTTCCATAAGGTATTGCTTACCTTCCTTGTCCTCGAGCTGCTTCTTGGCAAGGCCGAGCTCGTTCTCGGACCGCTCGAGGCTCTGCTTCAATGCATTTACCTCCGCAGTCAGTGCGGCAGAGGTCAGCAGCGCAGCCTGCACTCCCCATATTGACATACTTATGTTAGACTCCTGCGTACATCTTTTTAGATCCTCAGTTCGGCTTTTCTTTCCGAACACCAAACTGAGCATCAGGGGTTACTGTCTATGCGGTAATATTTTCACTTATCTTAAATACATACCTCAAAGCCTGTTAGAAGGCTGGCACAAGCTTCAGTCAGCCCGCTCTTGGCGGACTGAACTTTCTGGATCACCACACTCATAACAGTGCGGTGCTCCTCGTCGATGGAGGTGCCGTTAAGCGCCTCCAGCAAATTATCCAGTGCCTCCAGTTGGACGGAGGTCACCGATATCGCAGTCTCGCTGTCGGTGTCAAAACCGGCGGATCTCGGGTAGGGGGTCCCGAACTGTGCGTCTAGGCGGATGGTAACAGGAGACAAGGGACACGATGTTTTTACCCAAGTTCGAGCCCTCTCGATGGAGGTAAAACCCTACTCCTGCTTGATTGATATTGATGATATGGGTAGTACAAGAGTGGATCTACCACGAGATCAAGGAGGCTAAACCCTAGAAGCTAGCCTATGGTATGATTGTTGTAATGGTTGTGTGTCCTACGGACTAAAACCCTCCGGTTTATATAGACACCGGAGAGGGCTAGGGTTACACAGAGTCGGTTACAATGGTAGGAGATCTACATATCCGTATCACCAAGCTTGCCTTCCACGCCAAGGAAAGTCCCATCCGGACACGGGACGAAGTCTTCAATCTTGTATCTTCATAGTCTTGGAGTCCGGCTGACGATGATAGTCCGGCTGTCCGGACACCCCCTAGTCCAGGACTCCCTCAGTAGCCCCTGAACCAGGCTTCAATGACGATGAGTCCGGCGCGCATATTGTTCGGCATTGCAAGGCGGGTTCCTCCTCCGAATAATTCATAGAAGATTGTGAACACCAGGATAGTGTCCGGCTCTGCAAAATAAATTCCACATTCCACCGTAGAGAGAATAATATGTACACAAGTTCAATCTGCTGACGTATTTTGTGGCATGACGTCATACCACCACCAAGCCTTTACTTGAATCGTTTTTTATTATACCACCTCAGCGCGTTTAGCGAAGCGGTTTCCTTGGCACGTCTTGTCGAAGCAGAGATCGTGTTCCCCTTATTCCGGGATTCCCATCAATACGGACGTGGGTAACCCAACCGCGCCATTGATGGTGGCGCTTGGGAGATAAGCGAGTTTTACCAGGCCGGTGGGGACGCATAGTCTTCGTCCGCCTATATATAAGGGGATAAGGATCCACCTTTTTACCTACGCCTTCTTCCTCCTTTGCTTATCCATCTCCGCGCACTCGAGCTCCAGCGCCCAAGTCCGCACATCTCGTCTCGACCTTCTCCAGCCATGTCTGGAGCGGGAGGCAAGTGGTTGGCCTCCTCCGTTACGGAGGAGCACATCGAAAACTTGCGCGGCGCCGGATACCTTTCCAGCGACATCGCGCACCGGCTGCCCGACGAGGGGCAGCTCATCCCCACCCCCAGGCCCCATGAGAGGGTCGTATTCCTTCCCCACTTCCTCCGCGGACTGGGCTTCCCACTTCATCCCTTCGTCCGGGGGCTCATGTACTACTACGGCCTGGACTTCCACGATCTGGCGCCAAACTTCATCCTCAACATCTCGGCGTTTATCGTCGTGTGCGAGGCCTTCCTCTGCATCCGGCCCCACTTCGGCTTGTGGCTCAAGACCTTCAATGTCAAGCCGAAGGTGTGAAGGGCGTCCAAGCGGAGTGCGGAGGCGCCATGGTGGGCAAAATGCCCAACGTCACCTGGCTCGAGGGGGCCTTCGTGGAGTCCATCAAGGGATGGCAATCGGGGTGGTTCTACATCACTGAGCCGCGTGACCCTAAATGGGCAACGGCCCCCAAGTTCAGATCTGGTATCCCCATGTAGCTCACCTCCTGGAAAGAGAAGGGCTTGCTATGGGGCAGTTCGGAGGAGGTGACAGGACTCCAGTCCTGTCTCCAGACCTTGGTGAACAAGAAGCTTAGGCTCGTCAATGTGATCCAGGTCATGATCGTCCGCCGGATTCTCCCCTGCCAACAGCGGGCCTTTAATTTGTGGGAGTTCGATCCGGCTCAGCACCAGACCCTCAGCGGGCTCTTCAACACAACATACGAAGCGGCCTGGAGGGTGTTGTTCAAGGGCAGAGAACCCCCCGCGTCCGCGACTGAAGACCGCGGATTCAGCACCAAGCGCCCTGCCGGTGAGGTAAGCTTTGTTATCCTCTATGGGACAGTTATTTTCTTTCATAGTTTAATTCTATGTGGGATCTAAAACTCCCAATGCCTTTGACAGGACTGGGAGAGGACGTCCGGACAGGTAGACTGTCCGGCTCCCCTTCCCGAAGACCCAGCGGACGCCCATTTAACGGGGCTACTAGTCCCAGCACTTTATGTGGTGCCGGAGAAGAAGGCCAAGAAAAAGGCCACGGCAACTCGAAGAAGTTCCCGGCGCCAGGTGATATCGGACTCATCGTCCGATGGCTCCGAGGGGACTCCTCCCCCGAAGACGAGGAGGAGAAAGAGGACTCTCCCCAGGAGGGGGAGAGAGGAAAAGGAAGGCTTCCCCAACGGGGGAGGCCGAAGGGTCCAAGAGGGGAAGGACCCTTCCCCCGGACAGCTCCGCCAACGCCAACGTTGGCGACGAAGAGTGGCCCTCAAGGGCCAGGCCTCCGGCAAGATCGTAAGTATCCGGATTCCTGAATGATTTATAATATCTCTTTTGTGTCACATAGTGTCCTTCTAATGCCGCACACTACCTGTAGTCCGGCCGATGATGATCTTCCCGCTTCGTCGAGCGGGTCCTTGGCTCCGTCGGACGTGGATTCCATTCCGACCGCCTCCACCCCTCGTGATGCTGACGACGCCGAGGTGGGATCCCAGGAGGGGACCCATCAGGAGGAGGCTCCGGAGGTGCCGCGAGGCAGCCTCCCGGACTTTGCGCCGGACTCCATGCCGGAACCCGCAGTGGTTCCGGAGTCCGGCAGGCGGCCCCTTCGTAAGAAGGGCAAGACCGTGACGCCGGCAGCCTCCGTCCAACCGGAGACACCGGACAACTGGTTGGAGGCGCTTAACAGCGCTTCCATCGAGGAAGAACACCTCACTATCATGAGTGCGGTGATTCAGAAGGTTCAGCTCGCCAAGAGCGGGCTGACCGAAGCCTGCAGTAGCCTTCTAACAGGCTTTGAGGTAAGAAGTTTAAAATATGTAATGTAATACCGCATAGACAGTAGCCCCTGATGCTCGGTTCGGTGTTCGGAAAGAAAAACCGGACTGAGGATCTAAAAAAGATATACGCAGGAGTGCTAAAAATTATGTCAATATGGGTTTGCAGGCTGCGCTGCTGACCTCTGCCGCACTGACTGCGGAGGTCGGTGCTTTGAAGCAGGACCTCGAGCGGTCCGAGCAAGAGCTCGGCCTTGCCAAGAAGCAGCTCGAGGACAAAGAAGGTGAGTAACACCACTTTTAAATTTGTACCTTACAGAAAAGGATTTTGGTTGCAATAGAAATAACAAGGATAACGTGGGTACTGCAGGGGCCACGAACGAGGTGGCGACCCTGAAGGAGGCCGTGTCCGCGGCCGAACGCAATGCGGCCGCGGAACGAGCGGAGCGAGAGAAGCAGGAGGCGCGGGTGGCGGAGGTGCGGCAAGAGCTCCAGGCTCTCATGGAAAAGCATGAGAGTTTGGAGCGCGACTCGAAGACTCGAGAGTCCGAGCTTGCCTCGGCTCTTGAAAGTGCCAAAGCCGCTAAGGCCGAGGCCCATAAGGCCCTCCAGGAGATTGAGGCGGTGAAGAAAATAGCGGCGGGTAAGGCATTTTTCATGCAAAGCAAGCATGTGAATGTAAATTACCTGTTACTTACCCGAATTCGGAGCTCTCCAGGGGCGTTTGCAGATCTGCCTCGCAGCGTGTCCGATGCCGCCGCATTCTACCGGGCCGAGGAGGGGAGCTCAACGGAGAAGGTCTTCTGGTCTCAGTACGCTGAGGCCGGACATCCGGTGCCCCCTAGCGACCAGCTGAAGCAGCTGGTCGAGCTCCACAAGGTAGCCGAGCAGGCCATGAAGGGCCTCATAGTCCGGCTGTGGCCTGGAGAGGCCATGCCTGGGAGCTACTTCGGCCTCGTGCGGCGGCTGGTGGATGCGTGCCCCTGGGTGGAAGTCATCAAGCGCTCCGCCTGCATTGAAGGTGCCCGTCGGGCCCTTGCCCGCGCAAAGGTGCACTGGGGCAGGCTGGATGCTGAGAGGCTTATCACGGACGCGCCGCCGGCGGGCAAGGAGTATCGTACGCCCGAAATGTACTATAAGAGTGTCCTGAAGGGTGCCCGCAAGATTGCGGATGAGTGCCCCAAAGATGTAATTATTGAGTAAACTCGCAATGTGTTATCCTGTGCGCTGAAAACTTTGTTCATATGCGCTAAGCAACGCTTATTGATTTAAAATATTACCTTCTGTGCGGCCGTTTATTAAATCTGAGAGATGGCAAGTCGTCGGCTTCAGCCCCCATGCCACGAGTGCTGGGGTGTTCGGGATAAACTTGAGCACTCTTGTTCCCATTTTTGGGTCCATCTAGGGAGGCGCTCAACACAACGAACAAGGCAACCGGACTTATAATGCTTGAACACTCTCACTTAGCCATAGAATTCTATAATTTTAAATTTCGGCGAAGCCCCTAGTATTCGGAAGACCGAGTTCGGGGCGCTATCCACGCCTGGGCCGGACACAGCCGGTTCCTCGCTCGAAGCGGCATAAGTCTTTAGGGACTCGAAAAGACCTCTCGAACAGCGACCAGTATCTCGCCTTATCATGACAGTCAGTTTTAGCTTTCTCCACTGAGGCGCTCGCCCAGCTCAACCGGGGCGCAATCGCAGTTGTTCTCCCAGTGCTACCTTAGCCGACAGAACGGAACGTAAGGTACCAAAACATGGGAGCCGGGCAAACCCAACTATTGACCCAAGACATGATTCGGAGCCGATGCATATAATGCTATAAGTTCGGGGTGCCGCACTTGTGAAAGTGTTCGGACTTATCACACCATAATGCGGGGAACATAAGCCCCTGGTGTATTCGGCCATACCAAAATGTACGGGTGCAAGATGTCATTAATGAACATATATGTAAAAAAGGAATGCAATTATAGGCAAAAAGTGATGCATTGTTTATTCAAGGAATTCTGCTATGAGTGCAGAACGATACAAATAGTGCGGTAAGCAAGGGATTGGACTAATTAAACATATCCCCCTCCAGGGGTAGGCTACGAACTGGTGTATTTAACAAATTTAATGCTCATAATGGAGACCACCTGAGTGTTCGTCGTAGCCTTTGTCCCTCCCTGGCTGTTGCATCGTGAGTTCGGCAGATCTACTGCCGGACAGGGCCTCTGGTGAACGGAGTCCTATGGATAAAAACGAAAAAATAAAAAAGAAGAAAAAAGAGTGACACACTTGGGAGCCCCTGGTGTGGTTAAGCCGCACTCTGGGCCTGTCGTGGTCGTGCCCCTCCCCCTATGCCCATGGTATCTCCAGAGCGTAATGATGTACGCGAAGAGCTGGTCTTGCAATCATGCAAGGGCTGGGGTTGGGGCCGCATTGCTACGCGTGCTCGGAACGTGCCAGGTGGTCTTGATTGATGTTACTCCGGGCGCGTTTGGCCATGTCCGGTCGTTTAACGGCCGGACTCGAAAATTGCCTTAAAAGGCTGCTCTGTACTTCTGCCGCGAGAGCCGCTGTGTGTTCCTCCGTTCGGAGGGAGCGTTCAGTATTTCCGTTGACCGTGATGACTCCACGAGGGCCTGGCATCTTGAGCTTGAGGTATGCATAATGCGGCACCGCGTTGAATTTTGCAAACGCGGTTCGTCCGAGCAGAGCGTGATAGCCACTGCGGAACGGGACTATGTCGAAGATTAACTCCTCGCTTCGGAAATTATCCGGGGATCCGAAGACCACTTCCAGTGTGACTGAGCCTGTACAATTGGCCTCAACACCTGGTATGACGCCTTTGAAGGTCGTCTTTGTAGGTTTAATCCTTGAGGGGTCTATGCCCATCTTGCGCACTGTATCCTGATAAAGCAGGTTCAGGCTGCTGCCGCCGTCCATCAGGACTCTAGTGAGGTGAAATCCATCGACGATTGGGTCTAAAACCAATGCGGCGAATCCGCCATGGCGGATACTGGTAGGGTGGTCCCTTCGATCGAAAGTGATCGGGCAAGAGGACCATGGATTGAACTTCGGGGCGACTGGCTCCATCGCATATACGTCCCTAAGTGCACGCTTCCGCTCCCTCTTGGGTATATGGGTTGCGTATATCATGTTTACCGTCCGCACTTGTGGGGGGAAACCCTTCTGTCCTCTACTGTTCGGCGGCCGAGTCTCTTCCTCGTCGTCGCTGTGCAGCCCCTTGTCATTGTTTTCGGCAATTAACTTGCCTGCCTGCTTGAATACCCAACAATCTCTGTTGGTGTGATTAGCTGGCTTTTCGGGGGTGCCATGTATCTGGCAAGAGCGGTCGAGTATTCGGTCCAAATTGGACGGACCCGGAGTAGTTCTTTTGAATGGCTTCTTCCGCTGACCGGGTTTAGAGCCTCTGAATCCGGCGTTGACTGCCGTATCCTCATTGTTATCGCCGTTAACGCGGCGTTTGTTTTTGTTTCGACGCGACCTGCCATTGTGGTCCTTAGTATCCGGACTGCCAGCATTTTTGCTGAGGTTGTTGCTGCGAGCTAGCCAGCTGTCCTCTCCCGCACAGAAGCGGGTCATGAGTGATGTGAGGGCTGCCATGGATTTCGGCTTTTCCTGTCCTAGGTGCCGGGCCAGCCACTCGTCGCGGATGTTATGTTTGAAGGCTGCGAGGGCCTCTGCATCCGGACAGTCGACGATTTGATTTTTCTTTGTTAAGAACCGTGTCCAGAACTGTCTGGCCGATTCGTCTGGCTGCTGAATTATGTGGCTTAGGTCATCGGCGTCTGGTGGTCGCACATATGTGCCCTGGAAGTTGTCGAGGAATGCGGCTTCCAGGTCCTCCCAACACCCAATTGACTCTGCGGGCAAGCTGTTAAGCCAATGCCGAGCTGGTCCTTTAAGCTTGAGTGGGAGATACTTGATGGCGTGGAGATCGTCGCCGCGGGCCATATGGATATGAAGGAGATAATCTTCGATCCAAACCGCGGGGTCTGTTGTGCCATCGTAGGATTCAATGTTCACGGGTTTAAACCCTTCAGGGATTTGATGATCCATTACTTCGTCTGTGAAGCATAGTGGGTGTGCGGCGCCTCTATATTGAGCAATATCACGACGTAGCTCAAGAGAGCGTTGTCTGCTGTGTTCGGCCCGGCCGGAGTTGCTGTATCCGGCGCGACGGTAGTCGTCGTGGGTCGTGGGGCGCCCACGTGATCCGTAGATAGATCTGGATTGTCTTGCCTTGTCCTCCAATATATCCCGCAAGTCCGGCGCATTCCCTCGTGGCTTCGTACTTTTCGAGCGGTGCCGGGGTACGGTCCTGATGGAGGGCCTAGATGCCTCTCTGTCGCGACCACGGGGTGGTCGGTCTGCCGTATTGTGCGCTGGTGATGAAGGTTTGTATGCTTCCTCCTCTAGTCGGGGGAGCAACTTGCGTTTTGGGTAGCTCTTGGAGGGGCGTTCGAGTTCATACTCTTCGGCCGCGAGGACCTCGGTCCATCTGTCGGCCAGCAGGTCTTGATCAGCTTGAAGCTGTTGCTGCTTTTTCTTTAGGCTATTTGCCGTGGCGATAAGCCTGCGTTTAAAACGCTCTTGTTCGACGGGATCCTCTGGCACGACGAATTCGTCGTCGTTGAGGCTTGCCTCGTCTCCGGAGGGAGGCATGTAGTTTTCATCCTCCTCGTCTGCCGCTCTCTCTCGAGGGCTGGCTTCCCCGTCCTCCTGTGCTGAATCTTGCTGGAGGGGGTTGTCTTCGGCACTCTCTGGGGTGTTATTATCTCCGGTGCCGGAATCTCCATTCTTACTGTGGCGGGATTTAGAGCGGCGCCGCTGACGTCGGCGCTTGGGCTGTTTCTTAGAAGAATCTGCCTCCGCTGCTTCTTCGCCGTCCCCATCCTTTGGGGTGTCCACCATGTATATGTCGTATGACGAGGTGGTCTTCCAGTGCCCTGTAGGCGCTGGTTCTTGATCGTCTCCGGCATCGTCGTCCATACCGTCGATGTCTTCGGAGTCGTAGTCTAGCATGTCGGTTAGATCGTCGACAGTGGCTACAAAGTGGGTGGTGGGTGGGCTTTGAATTTCTTCGTCGTCCGCATCCCAACCATCCTGACCGCAGTCCGGCCAGGGTTCTCCTGATAACGAGAGATGCTTTAGCGAATTTAGGATGTCGCCAAAGGGTGAGTGCTGAAAGATGTCCGCGGCGGTGAACTCCATGATCGGCGCCCAATCGGATTCGATTGGCAGGGGCGCAGGAGGTTCGGAGTCCGGCAAGGAGTCCGGCGCCTCGGAGTCACGAGCTTTATAAGGGACAAGGTCAGTATTCGGCTCCATCGCCGTAGAAGTTGCAGCTCCCGAGGCGGTGTCCAGCCACCTGTCCTCGATCTGCGCGGTCTGCTCCGAACTATGGGTCAGAGCGGACTCGTGTGCGGCCTCCAGGGCACTGTCCGGCGGCAGAGCTAAATCATGCCCATCGTGACAGCGCGGCACGCTCGGCTGTGGCTCGAATCCGTCGAAGATCAAGTCTCCGCGGATGTCGGCCGTGAAGTTTAGGCTTCCAAACCTGACCTGATGGCCAGGGGCGTAGCTTTCGATCTGCTCCAGATGGCCAAGCGAATTGGCCCGCAGTGCAAAGCCGCCGAACACGAAGATCTGTCCGGGGAGAAAAGTCTCACCCTGGACGGCGTTGTTGTTGATTGAAGAAGCCATCAAGCCTATCGGTGACGACACAGAGGAACTCTCAATGAAAGCACCAATGTCGGTGTCAAAACCGGCGGATCTCGGGTAGGGGGTCCCGAACTGTGCGTCTAGGCGGATGGTAACAGGAGACAAGGGACACGATGTTTTTACCCAGGTTCGGGCCCTCTCGATGGAGGTAAAACCCTACTCCTGCTTGATTGATATTGATGATATGGGTAGTACAAGAGTGGATCTACCACGAGATCAAGGAGGCTAAACCCTAGAAGCTAGCCTATGGTATGATTGTTGTAATGGTTGTGTGTCCTACGGACTAAAACCCTCCGGTTTATATAGACACCGGGGAGGGCTAGGGTTACACAGAGTCGGTTACAATGGTAGGAGATCTACATATCAGTATCGCCAAGCTTGCCTTCCATGCCAAGGAAAGTCCCATCCGGACACGGGACGAAGTCTTCAATCTTGTATCTTCATAGTCTTGGAGTCCGGCTGACGATGATAGTCCGGTTGTCCGGACACCCCCTAGTCTAGGACTCCCTCACTCGCCCTTCTTACGCAGGGGCCGCCTGCCGGACTCCGGAACCACTGAAGGTTCCGGTGCGGAGTCCGGCCCAGGGCCGGACTCAGAACCCTTCGGGGTTTGATCCCCTTGTGCCCAAAGTCCGGAAGGTTGCCTTGTGGCACCTCCTCCTCCTGGCTGGGCCCCTTTTGGGACCGCACCTCAGCGTCGTCCGCAGCGCGAGGAGAGGAGATGGGCCGGAAGTGAAGTGCTATTCACATCCGACGAAGCCAGGGAGCCGCTCGTTGAAGCGTCGAGCCCGTCCTTGGGCGGGCTGCAGGGTTATATTTGGCGTTAGGAGATTCTATGCGACAAACGAAACACCATGAGTTATTCTGGTATCCGGACACTTACGATGTCACCAGGGGCTTAGTCCTCGGTGGCCACTCCTCTTCGCCGTTGTCGGCGTTGGCGGAGTAGTCCGGAGGGAGGGTCCTTCCCTTCTTGGACCCTTCGGCCTCCCCCGTTGGGGCGGCCTTCCTTTTCTTCTCTCCCCCCACTGGGGAAGAGGCCTCTTTTTCCTCCTCCCCGTCTTTGCAGGAGGAGTCCGCCTCAGAGTCGTCGGACGATTAGTCCGATAACACCTGGCACTGGGAAATCTTTCGAGTTCCCGTGGCCTTCTTCTTGGCCTTCTTCTCCGGCACCACGTGAGGTGCCGGAACCAGCAGCCCCGTCAATCGGGCGTCCGCTGGGTCTTTTGGCAAGGGAGCCGGATAGTTAACCTGCCCGGACATCTTTTGCCAGGCCTGTCAAAGGTAAGGGAGTTTAGATCCCGCATAGAGTCAAACTATGGATAACAAGAGTCCCGTAAAGGGTAAAATAGCTTACCTCGCTGGCTTAACGCTGCGAGCTGTATCCGCGATATTCGGAAGCGGATGCGGGAGCCTCGGCGCCCTTGAACAGCACCTTCCAGGCATCTTCGTACGTAGTGTCGAAGAGCCTGCTCAAGGTTTGGTGCTGTGCCGGATCAAACTCCCACAAGCTAAAGGCCCGTTGTTGACACGGGAGGATCCGGTGGATGAGCATGACATGGACTACGTTGACAAGCTTGAGCTTCTTGTTCACCAGGCTTTGGACGCAGGATTGAAGTCGGTCAGCTCTTCTGAATTACCCCACATCAGGCCCGTCTCCTTCCAGGAGGTGAGCCGTGTAGGAAAGCCTGATCGGAATTCGGGGGCCGCCACCCATTTAGGGTCACGCGGCTCGGTGATGTAGAACCACCCCGATTGCCACCCCTTTATGGTCTCCACAAAAGAGCCCTCGAGCCATAGGACGTTGGGCATCCTGCCCACCATGGCACCTCCGCACTCCACTTGGCAGCCGCCCACTACCTTCGGCTTGACATTGGAGGTCTTCATCCATAAGCCAAAGTGGGGCTGGATGCAGAGGAAGGCCTCGCACATGACGATGAACGTCGAGATGTTGAGGATGAAATTCGGGGCCAGATCGTGGAAATCCAGGCCGTAGTAGAACATGAGCCCCCGGACAAATGGGTGAAGTGGGAAACATAGTCCGCGGAGGAAGTGGGTGAGGAAGACCACCCTCTCATGGGGCCCAGGGGTGGGGATGAGCTGCCCCTTGTCGGGGAGCCGATGCGCGATGTCGCTGGACAAGTATCCGGCCTTCCGCAGCTTTTTGATGTGCCCCTCCGTGGCGGAGGAGACCATCCACTTGCCTCCCCCTCCGGACATGGCTGGGGAAGGTTGAGGCGAGATGTGCGGACTTGGGCACTAGAGCTCGAGTGCGCGGAAATGGATGAGCAAAGGAGGAAGAAGGCGTGTGTGAAAAAGTGGATCCTTATCCCCTTATATGGACGGACGAAGCTATGCGTCCCCACCAGCCTGGTAAAACTCGCTTATCTTCCAAGCGCCATGATCAATGGCGCGGTTGGGTTACCCACGCCCGTATTGATGAGAATCCCGGAATAAGGGGACACGATCTCTGCTTTGACAAGACGTGCCAAGGAAACCGCCTCGCTAAACGCACTGAGGTGGGACAGTAAAAACGATTCGAATAAAGGCTTGGACGTGGTGTGATGTCACGCCACAAAATATGTCAGCAGATTGAACTTGTGTAAATGTTATTCTCTCTACGGTGGTATGTGGAACTTATTTTGCAGAGTCGGACACTATCCTGGTGTTCAAAATCTTCTATGAAGTATTTGGAGGAGGAACCCGCCTTGCAATGCCGAAGACAATATGCGCGCCAGACTCGTCGTCATTGAAGCCTGGTTCAGGGGCTACTGAGGGAGTCCTGGATTAGGGGGTGTCCAGATGGCTGGACTATAGCCTTTGGCCGGACTCCTGGACTATGAAGATACAAGATTGAAGTCTTCGTCCCGTGTCTGGATGGGACTTTCCTTGGCATGGAAGGCAAACTTGGCGATACGGATATGTAGATCTCCTACCATTGTAACCGACTCTGTGTAACCCTAACCCTCTTCGGTGCCTATGTAAACCGGAGGGTTTTAGTCCGTGGGACGAACAACAATCATACCATAGGCTAGCTTCTAGGGTTTAGCCTCTCTGATCTCGTGGTAGATCTACTCTTGTACTACCCATATCATCAATATCAATCAAGCAGGAGTAGGGTTTTACCTCCATCGAGAGGGCCCGAACCTGGGTAAAAACATCGTGTCCCTTGTCTCCTGTTACCATCCGCCTAGATGCACAGTTCGGGACCCCCTACCCGAGATCCGCCGGTTTTGACACCGACAGGGGTGCTCTTCTCCAATATTTTGTTTGCATACTACAAGAGAAACAAGCAGACACATCACAGATTTAGCATGTAGTATACGAAACTCATTTTGGTAAACCGGTTCAGTAGTAAGGTGGACAAGATAACAACATGAAACAAACATATATCTATGTACTATGGTCACTATATTGTCCATATCATTCTAATTTATGTTGCCTAATCAAGATGGAGACATAGTTCAACTCATATATTTTTAAGACACAGGGGGTGCTCTTCTCCAATATTTTGTTTGCATACTACAAGAGAAACAAGCAGACACATCACAGATTTAGCATGTAGTATACGAAACTCATTTTGGTAAACCGGTTCAGTAGTAAGGTGGACAAGATAACAACATGAAACAAACATATATCTATGTACTATGGTCACTATATTGTCCATATCATTCTAATTTATGTTGCCTAATCAAGATGGAGACATAGTTCAACTCATATATTTTTAAGACACAGCAGCATAGACAGAATATAAGTGTGAGAAACTACACAACATTGGCAACACTTGTAATGTGTATCACATGAGAACATAATTGTTTATACAACTGAAACTGAAATCAACGTAGAGCAAGAAGTTAGAACAACAATCCAGTTAAAGAAATAGGTTTAAAACATACTTGTTGCGTCATTGGAGTTTTAATTGGATCCTTCAAATTTGAAAGTAGTTGGTATGAGTAAATACAGTGATGCAACAGCAAAGGAGTATGGACCATAGCTACGTAATCTGACCTGAGAACAGTTGCTCTTCTTCTTTAAACGTGGATTTTGGGTTAGTTGTGGTGGTCTTCGTGCTTTGGGCACTGCAGTTGCTTTTCAAACTGCTCGTGTGGGGCTACTCTGTGGTGGACATGGTGCTTTGTCAACTAGAAGTGGGTTACTATCCGCTGGGGTTGCGGTTAGATGGGTTCTATCTGGTTATCTGCCCAATGGTGTAAGTGCGCAATCTGGAAGAGTCTCAATTATGCGTGGTGGGGCTAGTTTGTGGGCCACTACAACCATGGTTTTCTCTGCATCGACGGGTAGCACTGTCTTTTGTGAAGAGCGGGTTTTTGCTCCCTTAGATACTGCCATCACCCCCTCCAATTCAAATAACTGATAAACAAGTAAAGAAATTGAATGTACGGACATTGTATGATAGACAGATGTGGTAATTCACATATATGTTGTCTAACCAAACAGGACAACATGACACAATTTCACATATATGATGCCTAACTAACCAGGATAGCATGACACAGTTTCAAATATATGATGGATAACTTAATAGGATATAATGGCATAATTCTACATATGATGAGTATCTAAAGAGGATGACATGAAAAAACTATATGGTGTCTTTTTAAAATAGGTTGGGATGAAATAATTCACATACATGTTGTCTAAGTATACAAGATGGCATGATATAATTGACATAATTGATTCATATACTAAGCAGCTGGCACTCGCATGTATGATCTATAAACTAAGCAGATGGAATTCAATATTGTGCATATGATGTCTAAACTAAGCAATGCAAGACACCATATTAATGATATGATAAATATAAACATTGCAACTTAGAGCATGCACCTCAGGTGGGATATAGGACTGGTCATCTGTCTCTGAATCCTCCTCTGAGGAGCTCCCTGTAACCATCGAGATATATGGTTTAACAGGTACCATTGTCTGCTCTGAAGACCTTGTTTTCACTCCAGATTTTTCCATAACCGGCTCAAATGGTTGATACACATGAGAGTAGTTCAATATACACAGATTGTCGACAAATGGAATACGTAATGAAAAAAATGGCATGAGATAATTCACATATATATGATGCCTAGCTACATGGCGGTGCATAATTCACATATATGATAACTGGCTGAAAAACATGGCATTGCGTAATTCACATACCTGATATAGGAAACCAACAGGAGGCATTCACATAAAGCATGTCTAATCTAAGCAGATGGCATGGCAATGGAAGACACCATATGCATGATATGAGCAATATAACCCTACCAATTTAGAGCATGCACCTCGGGGGGGGATACGACTAGTCATCTGCCTCTGAATCCTCCTCTAAGGAGCTATCTATAACCAGCAAAAAATCTGCATCGACCGGTAGCACCGACTGCTCAGAAGACCTTGTTTTCACTCCAGATTTTCCCATGACCGACTCAAATGGCTGATGCACAGGAAGAGGAGATGAATGTATAAACATTGTTGACAAATGGAATACATTATAAAAAAAATATGGCACGATTCACATATACGATGACTGGCTAAATAGGATGGCATTGCATGATTCACGTATATGATGCCTGGCTAAAGAAGATGCCATTGCATAATTCCCATATACTCCCTCCATTCCTAAATATTTGTCTTTTTAGAGATTTCGAATGGACTACCACATACAGATGTAGATAGACATATTTTAGAGTGTAGATTCACTCATTTTGCTCCGTATGTAGTCACTTGTTGAAATATCTAAAAAGACAAATATTTAGGAACGGTGGGAGTATGATATAGAAACCAAACATGTGGCATTCACACAAAGCAAATCTAAACTAAGCTGATGACATATAATATGTATAATGTAAGCAATGCGAGGCGCCATATGCATGATATGACCAACATCAGCATGTCAGGTTAGAGAAAACACCTCAGGTGGTAAACAGGAGTGGTCGGCTCCCTCTGAATCCCCATCTGAATAGTTATCTTCCTCCGGAATACAATTTGGAATGGCATGAGGGGGGGGGGGAGGCACTTCGCCCACCATGGACCGGCGTCTGCATGACATTATATTCCCACGCAATGGTCTTCTCTTTTACTCTACATGTTCGATACGATTGTGTACAATATCTGACATGCATAATAAAAAGAATAGTTAGATTTTATAAGCCCTAAGGGGTGCATGCAAAAAATCAAGACTGATGGTAGCAAACAAGTGGATGGATCCAAAACTAATGATAGCAGGTAGATTATAGCTTCAGTTTAAAAAGATAGACAATGGATCATCTATTGTTTGTTGCCCACCCAACATGAACCACAAAGAAGACCCCAGATGAACCAGATAGTAGACATATACTATTCGTTGCTGCCTCGATATGAAACCCACGGGCATTTTAAAACTCAAGTTTGAATGATAAAGTAGCACATAATAATAATCGATGTATAACATAAGCAAACACGAAAGACTGCGACCTCTCTTCCGGAACTGTGTAGTCATCAGGTTCATCTGCTTAGTCGATGATGGTAATGCAGTTGGCGTGGCTGCCGGCAATGGGGAAGATGATCTGAGGCGGCAAAAGAAAGTCTGCAGGGGGAATCTCTGCTGTAGTGAACGCTTCTGTCACTGGTGCACCTCAGGTGGGGTGGATGACGGCACGGCAGGAGTAGGACATAACACTCAGAGTTTTCTTTGACGCCTATCTAAAAATGAAGTAAATCTTTAAGGGCTCCTTAGAATTGGAGGATTCTATAAACGTAGGGACAGGAAAAACACATGAATATGATAGGAAGGCACGTGCAAAACAAAGCATTTGGAAACATATGATTCCCGTCAACCTGGGTGTTTGGTTCACATGAATTGGAAGAACACATGAATGGATAAATATGGTCAAATTAAAGTCAAACCACGTGAAAATGAAAAAATAAGAATCTTATTATGCCAGTAATGCAATTAGTTTTGTTCTTTATGCATATTAATTTGAAAAGGACGTCCAAGTGAATATTAAAATTCCTATGTTTTTTCTTTGAAAGAGACACCAAAGGAAAAAATCCTCCAATTTTGCTTTGCTCCACTCGTTCTAACCAAATGCACGAATAGTAGTACCATAGTAGTTCCATAGCAAAGTATCCCTGAGGAATCGACATGAATGTAGAGTAAGAAAGTGATGCGACGAGTGTACAACCTCTTTGGTATAGCCTTGTGGACCTCAGCATCATTGGGTTGGACGTGGAGGATGGTGATGCTGGTGTGACCGTCGGAGGCGGGGAAGAAGATCTGAGGCCTCTGGAAATGGCACCGAGGGTACTGCTCCACTGTGATGGACGGTTCCGTCATTGGAGCAGCTCTGGTGAGGTGTACGGGGCGAGGCTGAAGTAGGACAAGACATACAACGTTAATCTGAAGTGGGACTCTAATATCATCTGCAATAGATGAAGTAAAATACATCACCAAAAAGTGCTAGATGTAAAACGCATCAGCCGCGCCACGGCTGCTCTGACAAATGTTGTAAGTACTGTTCACTCTGAACTTAACTGAGGAAACTGAACTTTACAGTTGAAACTAAATTTTACTGTCAAAACTGATTGAACTACTAGCGGAGCATTGCAATAGATGTTTAGGGTGTTTGAGCACTAGTAGCAGAGAAGCAATGATCTAAATCAACAGACACTCGAGAAGGGAACGCACTAGCAGAGAGTGATACGTCTCCAACGTATCTATAATTTTTTATTGTTCCATGCTATTATATTACCCCTTTTGGATGTTTATGGGCTTTATTTTACACATTTATATCATTTTTGGGACTAACCTACTAACCGGAGGCCCAGCCCATATTGCTGTTTTTTTCCTATTTCAGTATTTCGAAGAAAAGGAATATCAAACGGAGTCCAAACGGAATGAACCTTCGGGTGCGTGATTTTTGGAACGAACGTGATCCAGAGGACTTGGAGTGCAAGTCAAGAAGCAGACGAGGCGGCCACGAGGGTGGAGGGCGTGCCCACCCCTACAGGGCGCGCCCTTGTCTTGTGGGCCCCTCGAGCAGCCACCGACCTACTTCTTCCCCCTATATATACCCACGTACCCCGAAAACATCCAGGGAGCCAATGAAAAACAATTTCCACCGCCGTAACCTTCTGTATCCGCGAGATCCCATCTTGGAGCCTTCGCCGGCGCTCCACCGGAGGGGGAATCGACCATGGAGGGCTTCTACATCAACACCATAGCCCCTCCGATGAGTTGTGAGTAGATTACCACAGACCTTCGGGTCCATAGTTGTTAGCTAGATGGCTTCTTCTCTCTTTTTGGATCTCAATACCATGTTCTCCCCCTCTCTTGTGGAGATCTATTCGATGTAACTCTTTTTGCGGTGTGTTTGTCGAGATCCGATGAATTGTGGGTTTATGATCAAGTTTATCTATGAGAAATATTTCAATCTCCTCTGAATTCTTTTATGTATGATTGAGTTATCTTTGCAAGTCTCTTTGAATTATCAGTTTGGTTTGGCCTACTAGATTGATCTTTCTTGCCATGGGAGAAGTGCTTAGCTTTGGGTTCAATCTTGCGGTGTCCTTACCCAGTGATAGCAGGGGTTGCCATTGAGGATAAAAAGATGGGGTTTATATCATATTGCATGAGTTTATCCCTCTACATCATGTCATTTTTCTTAATGCGTTACTCTGTTCTTATGAACTTAATACTCTAGATGCATGCCGGATAGCGGTCGATCTGTGGAGTAATAGTAGTAGATGTAGGGAGGAGTCGGTCTACTTGTCGCGGACGTGATTCGTATATACATGATCATGCCTAGATAATCTCATATATATTTGCTTTTCTATCAATTGCTCGACAATAATTTGTTCACCCACCGTAATACTTATGCTATCTTGAGAGAAGCCACTAGTGAAACCTATGGCCCCCGGGTCTATCTTTTATCATATAAGCTTTCAATCTACTTTTATTTGCATCTTTACTTTTCCTATCTATATTATAAAATACCAAAAATATATTTATCTTATCATACTATCTCTATCAGATCTCACTTTCGCAAGTGGCCGTGAAGGGATTGACAACCCCTTTATTGCGTTGGTTGCGAGTTCTTTGTTTGTTTGTGTAGGTGCGTGGGACTTTTGAGGATCCTCCTACTAGATTGATACCTTGGTTCTCAAAAACTAAGGGAAATACTTACGCTACTATTGCTGCATCACCCTTTCCTCTTCAAGGAAAACCAATGCAAGCTCAAGACGTAGCAAGAAGGATTTCTGGCGCCGTTGCTGGGGAGGTCTTCGCTCAAGTCAAGACATACCAAGTACCGATCACAAACTCATCTCCCTCGCATTTACATTATTCGCTATTTGCCTCTCGTTTTCCTCTCCCCCACTTCACCCTTGCTGTTTTATTTACCCTCTCTTGCTGCCTTTTTTCCGTTTGCTCGTGTGTTAGATCGTTTACCTTGTCATAATGGCTAGTCCTCCGATTTTGTTATTACTCCCGAACATGATATTCTTAATTTTAAGCAAAGGGAGGGAGAAAATTAAAAGATGCTTGGCATAGAATTTGCAATGCTCAAAATAAATCCACTAGGAAGCTTTCTACTTCCGTTCTTCTTCGCAATTTTTATGTAGGCATTACCCTTGGAATAGATGCGTTCTTGATACCGTTACCGGAGGGAATTTCTTGAGTAGCCATACTTTTGATGCTTATAATGCTATGTTAGATTTGTTTGGCCCACGACCTCTTTTGGTTAATGGAACTGTTTTAACTTTGGAACATGTGATGCAACGGCTTGAAATTATTGAAAACAAGGTTGCCACTGTTGAGTTGATTGAAAATTTGGACAAAAAGATTCATAATCACATACCCAATATGGATCTAGGGTTGGAGTTACTTTGAATCTTTTTAAAGAGAAAGAACCTACAGTTAATGAAAAGATAGATTTAGATTCTGCAAGAATCGGTAAACTTGAGAATATTATTACCAACTTAGGGTCGGCGTTTTCTTCCATGAAAAACACTCCAAAACCTCCTACCAAAACTGCCAAGTTTATTTATGTTCCTAAAAATAAGGGTGAATCTTCTAGTAAGGGAGACGCGGATCTCAAATCAATAAGCGTTCATCCCAATTGTCTCTCTATTATTAAGGAACCTTTTGCTAGAAACGAATTTCTTGAATTTTTGCCTAAAGGTTTAATCATTGCTAAAAAGGGAGAAACCACTAAAGATTATAAGTGCTCTATTGATGAATTGAGTGCCAAAGATGGCACTACTTAGATCTATTGTCGCTTTTATGCCTAGCTAGGGGCGTTAAACGATAGCGCTAGTTGGGAGGCAACCCAATTTTATTTGTGTTTTTTGTTTTTTTCTGTTTAGTAATAAATTTTGTATCTACCTTCTGTTTAGATGTGTTTTTATGTTTTAATTAGTGTTTGTGCCAAGTAGAACTTATAAGATAACCTATGGTGATAGTTAATTTGATTCTGCTGAAAAACAGAAACTTTGCGCGGATGAAATTAGTTTTTTTAAATCAAAGAAATGTGATTTTGCGTTGATTCTTTTTGCTTCTGATCAATAGAACAATTTCCTAGGACTTCCTATTTTGGTAGGATTTTTAATGTTCCAGAAGTTTGCGTTAGTTACAGAGTGCTACAGACTGTTGTCAAAAATTCTGTTTTTCGTGTGTTGTTTGCTTATTTTGATGCATCTATGGCTAGTATTAAGTGGTATGAACCATAGAGAACTTGAAATACAGTAGGTTTAACACAAATATAAATAAAGAATGAGTTCATTACAGTACCTTATGTGGTGCTTTTGTTTTCTTTCACTAACGGAGCTTATGAGATTTCCTGTTGAGTTTTGTGTTGTGAAGTTTTCAAGTTTTGGATAAAGATTTGATGGACTATGGAACAAGGAGTGGCAAAAGCCTAAGGTTGGGGATGCCCATGACACTCCAAGATATTCAAGAATAGCCAAAAGACTAAGCTTGGGTGTGCCCCGGAAGGCATCCCCTCTTTCGTCTTTGTTCATTGGTAACTTTACTTGGAGCTATATTTTTATTCGCCACATGATATGTGTTTTGCTTGGAGCGTCGTGTATGATATTAGTATTTTTCTTTTAGTTTACCACAATCATCCTTGCTGTACACACCTTTTGGGAGAAGCCCACTTGATTGAATTTTTTTAGAATACTCTATGTGCTTCACTTATATCTTTTGAGCTAAATAGTTTTTGCTCTAGTGCTTCACTTATATCTTTTAGAGCACGGCGGTGGCTTAATTTTGTAGAAATTGCTAGTCTCTCATGCTTCCCTTATATTATTTTGAGAGTCTATTAGAACAGCATGGTATTTTCTATGGTTATAAAATTGGTCCTAGAATGGTAGGCATCCAAGTTGGGTATAATAAAAACTATCATAGGAAGTGAATTGGATGCTATGATCAACTTGATACTTGATAATTGTCTTGAGATATGGAGGTAGTGATATTAAAGTCATGCTAGTTTGGTGATTATGAATTTAAAGAATGCTTATGTTGAAGTTAGCAAGTCCCGTAGCATGCACATATGGTGAAAGTTGTGTAACCAATTTATTGCATAGAGTGCTCTATTGATTGCCTTCCCTTGAGTGGAGGTCGGGGGGCGCGCGATGGTTAACTCCTACCAACCTCCCCCTAGGAGCATTCATAGTAGTACTTTGCTTTGAGGGCTAATAAAACTTTTGCAATAAGTATATGAGTTCTTTTGACTAATGCCGAGTCCATGGATTATACGCACTTTTACCTTTCCATCATTGCTAGCCTCATCGGTACCGTGCATTGCCCTTTCTTACCTTGAGAGTTGGTGCAAACTTCGCCGGTGCATCTAAACCCCATGATATGATACGCTCTATCACACATAAACCTCCTTATATCTTCCTCAAAACAGCCACCATACCTACCTATTATGGCATTTACATAGCCATTCCGAGATATATTGCCATGCAACTTTCCACCGTTCTGTTTATCATCATGACACGCATTACTATTGTCATATTGCCATTGCATGATCATGTAGTTGACATCATATTTGTGGCAAAGCCACCATGCATAATTTTTCATACATGTCACTCTTGATTCATTGTACCATCCCGGTACACCGCCCGAGGCATTCATATAGAGTCATATCTTGTTCTAGTTTTGAGTTGTAATTCATATGTTGTAAATCAATAAAAGTGTGATGATCATCAATATTAGAGCATTGTCCCCAAAAAGAAAAAAGAAAAAAAGAAAAAAAAGAAGAAAGGCCAAAAAAAAGAAAGGCCCAAAAAAAGAAAAAGAAAAAAAAGAAAATAAATAAAAAGGGGGCAATGTTACTATCTCTTTTTCCACACTTGTGCTTCAAAGTAGCACCATGTTCTTCATATAGCGAGTCTCATATATTGTGCTTCAAAGTAGCACCATGATTTTCATATAGCGAGTCTCATATGTTGTCACTTTCATATACTAGTGGGAATTTCTCATTATAGAACTTGGCTTGTATATTCCTACGATGGGCTTCCTCAAATGCCCTAGGTCTTCGTGAGCAAGCAAGTTTGATGCACACCCACTTAGTTTCTTTTGTTGAGATTTCATACATTTATAGCACTAGTGCATCCGTTGCATGGCGATCCCTAATCCTCATGTTGACATCAATTGATGGGCATCTCCATAGCCCGTTGATTATCCTTGTCAATGTGAGACTTTCTCCTTTTTTGTCTTCTCCACACAACCTCCATCATCATATTCTATTCCACCCATAGTGCTATATCCATGGCTCACACTCATGTATTGCATGAGAGTTGAAAAAGGCTGAAGCCTGTTAAAAAGTATGAACTAATTGCTTGGCTGAAACCGGGGTTGTTCATGATGGGAGTATTTTGTGTGATGAAAATGAAACATAGCCTAACAATATGATTTTGTAGGGATGAACTTTGTTTAGCCATGTCATTTTGAGAAGACATGATTGATTTGATTAGTATGTTTGAAGTATTGCTATTTCTTATGTCAATATGAACTTTTATTTTCAATCATTTGGATCTGAACATTCATGCCACAATAAAGAAAATTACATTGAGAATTATGTTAGGTAGCATTCCACATCAAAAATTCTGTTTTTATCATTTACCTACTCGAGGACGAGCAGGAATTAAGCTTGGGGATGCTTGATACGTCTCCAACATATCTATAATTTTTAATTGTTCCATGCTATTATATTACCCCTTTTGGATGTTTATGGGCTTTATTTTACACATTTATATCATTTTTGGGACTAACCTACTAGCCGGAGGCCCAGCCCGTATTGCTGTTTTTTTGCCTATTTTAGTATTTCAAAGAAAAGGAATATCAAACGGAGTCCAAACGGAGTCCAAACGGAATGAAACCTTTGGGAGCGTGATTTTTGGAATGAACATGATCCAGAGGACTTGGAGTGCAAGTCAAGAAGCAGCCGAGGCGGCCACGAGGGTGGAGGGCGCGCCCACCCCTATAGGGTGCGCCCCCTGTCTCGTGGGCCCCTCGGGCGGCCACCGACCAACTTCTTCCTCCTATATATACCCACGTACCCCGAAAACATCCAAGGAGCCAACGAAAAACAATTTCCACCGCCGTAACGTTCTGTATCCACGAGATCCCATCTTGGAGCCTTCTCCGGCGCTCCGTCAGAGGGGGAATCGACCACGGAGGGCTTCTACATCAACACCATAGCCCCTCCGATGAGTTGTGAGTAGTTTACCACAGACCTTCGGGTCCATAGTTATTAGCTAGATGGCTTCTTCTCTCTTTTTGGATCTCAATACCATGTTCCCCCCTCTCTTGTAGAGATCTATTCGATGTAACTCTTTTTGCGGTGTGTTCACCGAGATCCGATGAATTATGGGTTTGTGATCAATTTTATCTATGAGAAATATTTGAATCTCCTCTAAATTCTTTTATGTATGATTGAGTTATCTTTGCAAGTCTCTTCGAATTATCAGTTTGGTTTGGCCTACTAGATTGATCTTTCTTGCCATGGGAGAAGTGCTTAGCTTTGGGTTCAATCTTGCGGTGTCCTTACCCAGTGACACCAGGGGTTGCAAGGCACGTATTGTATTGTTGCCATCGAGGATAAAAAGATGGGGTTTATATCATATTGCATGAGTTTATCCCTCTACATCATGTCATCTTTCTTAATGTGTTACTCTGTTCTTATGAACTTAATACTCTAGATGCATGCTTGGATAGCGGTCGATGTGTGGAGTAATAGTAGTAGATGCAGGCAGGAGTCGGTCTACTTGTCACGGACGTGATGCCTATATACGTGATCATGCCTAGATAATCTCATAATTATTCTCTTTTCTATCAATTGCTCGACAGTAATTTTTTCACCCACCGTAATACTTATGCTATCTTGAGAGAAGGCACTAGTGAAACCTATGGCCCCCGGGTCTATCTTTTATCATATAAGCTTTCAATCTACCTTTATTTGCATCTTTGCTTTTCCTATCTATATTATAAAATACCAAAAATGTATTTATCTTATCATATCATCTCTATCAGATCTCACTTTCGCAAGTGGCCGTGAAGGGATTGACAAACCCTTTATTGCATTGGTTGCGAGTTCTTTGTTTGTTTGTGTATGTGCGTGGGACTTTTGAGGAGCCTCCTACTGGATTGATACCTTACTTCTCAAAAACTGAGGGAAATACTTACGCTACTATTGCTGCATCACCCTTTCCTCTTCAAGGAAAACCAACGCAAGCTCAACACGTAGCAGAGAGCAAGTCGTGTAGTAGCACCGCGAGCGAGTGCTAAAGCAGCAACTCCTGTAGCTGCAGGAGGTCATGCAGCAGCAGCGCAAGCGAGAGCAAGAGCACATCAGCAGTACAAACAAGAGCAAGAGCGGAGCAGTAGCGTGACCGACAGCAACAGCAGTGCAGAGCAGCAGCACGAACGAAAGCAAGAGCAGTGCAGCAGCGCGACCGATAACAAGAACAGAGCCACAACGCGAGAGAGCCGGAGCAGCAGCAGCAGCGCGAGCGACAGCCGGAGCAGTTGCGGCTAGTCCCGGTGTGGAAGTCGTCGCCGAGGAAGCAATGACATGGGGGAGAGACGCCGTGGATGAAGTGGCCGGCGACGGCGCCGTCGATGGAGACCCGCCATAGCTGCTCGGTATCAAGCACCAGCAGCCCCGTAAGATCGAATAAAAGATAAAATGCAGCGGTGAGTGAAGAACTTCCTTGGTGGCACTGAGTTGGCCTCGGCTTCATCGGAGGAATTGGTGGGGGTGTTGCGGTTCCGGTGGGGCTGGTCAAGACGGCGCTGTGGGGATGGAGGCGGTGCGACAGATGAGGCGAACGTCGGGGGAGCTCCTTGGAGGTGGAGGACGGGGCGGCTGATCCGATGGGATAACGAGATCGACGACGGATCCTCATTCGGTGCGGTGGATGAGGGACGGCGAGCTGTTGCGGTGGACGACGTAGTCGGGGAAGAGTCTCCGTCTGGGTGGCGGTCGGGAGGCCGACAGAGGAGCGTGGGGTTTCGCGGGTTTTGGCGGCCTCGGTTTACGAATGGGGGAACGAAGGGGAAGGGAGGCGGGAGCCATGGCTTAGGGACACGCTTGTCCAAAATGTAGGGTAAGTTACCAGTGTACCGCCACCGATTTTGACACTGCGACGTCGAGCTTCATTTCCGGCAGAGGAGTAGAAGGGGGATTTCACGTGTCTAGGCGGCGGGACCGATTTCGGATGAGGAGGGAGTTTTGGCGTGCGTCGAAATTTTAGGATAACAAGGAGCGGCGCGGGTTGAAGAGGCGGGAGTTTCAAAGCAGGTGAGACAAACGATACTCGAGCTTGAAAATTTTGGGAAGGTGTGGATTCCTTGTTCGGCAGAACAAACTTAACGTGTACAAAAAAACAATTCATACAAGACACAAGAGAGTCATGTCCCCTTTTACTATATTGCTATAAATGCCATTGAATAAACTACAAGAAAAATGTAAAAAAATCAGGAGAACAAGATTACCCTGTACAGTACCAAATCGATTCGCACTTCCCTCAACAACAACAAGAAACAAATCAATTCCAACCAAAAGAAAGAGTAATGTCCCTTTTTATATGATTACAAATGCCAGGATCTTGAATTTCAATTTTTGAATCCACGTTATGTTGAATTCGAATATATTGTTAGACGACCTTGCGTTTATAATTGACGTAGTCGTAAATTTTGATCTTCCATCATATATGAACATTTTACTCCACCCTGTGAACATATATATTATCATCTACCATATGGACTAAATTTGAATCAATTTTCCTTATATGAATACGATTGTTGTCAAGTTATACAATCATTTAAATATTATCTTGATAACAAAAAAAATGCATATAGCAGTAATCATATTTCACTATGAACTACATGTACCATACGATCTCCAATTCAAATATTTGTATCCATTTTATGTTGAATTCAAATCATAGTACATTGGTCTAGGTAGCTTGATGTTCGGGATAATCGAAACCCTGTTTTCATATGTATAATTTTTGGCTGAATTGGGACAAATTTTGGTATAAGCTTCTTGCAAAACCGGAGATTCTCTCAACAAGCCTCGTGGTTCCGAGAGGGAACGTGTCACCTTTGTGTGTGAAACGATATACGCTGCCCCCCTGATTTCATTTACAGAGGCAACATAGAACTATATGAGTGCCCTGTTAAATTTTGGAATTATTCCGGGTTCGTTTGGCCTTTTTATACATTAATTGAGTTTCTGGACTTTTAATGTGCATAATCCAAATTTGAACTGTAGGCACATGCTCTCGTGCACCAAAATTGGTTGAAAAATCACATGTGTGTCCTTGGTTGAATTTCTAGGTCCCATGCAAGAAATGAGAATGAAATTCAAACATTTGGGCGTCATGACTCGGCCGAGAACATCGAGAAACTTGGATTTTAAATTCATGTAAATGCAAAACTCGCCTGGAAATCATGAAACTTGGCATGGTGTCATGTCATGGCACTAACATGTTGTGGTAAAAAAATTGGGACGATTTGGAACAAGTTTGGTATAGGGGCCGTTTGGATTATGCCCACACCAGCCCGACCAAAACGACGGATGCCAAAATTTTGGCGAAGCAAATAGCCACCGGGAACTCGCCCACATGCTAGTGCGGAATCACAACGGCTGGCCAAACCAAAAACTTGGCTGCGATCCAAACACTGGCCCAACTTATGGTCAACGACCAAAATTTTGGAAGGCCAGCTTGGGGCCGCCATCCAAACAGCCCCATAAGCTTCTTGCAAATTGAAGCTTCTCTCAAGAAGGCTCGTGTTTCTTAGAGGGAACGTGCCACCTTTGAGTGTGAAATGATATACGCTGCCCCCCCTTGAGTTTCTTTACAAAGGCAACATAGAACTACATGAGTGCCTAGTTAAATTTTAATTATTCCGGGTTCCTTTGTCCTTTTTTATACATTAATTGAGTGGTCATTTAATGTGCATAATTCAAATTTGAACTACAAGCACATGCTCCCGTGAACCAAAGTTGGTTGAAAAATCACATATGTGCCCTTGGGTGAATTTCTAGGTCCCATGCAAGAAATGGGAATAAAATTCAAACATCTGGGCATTGTGGCTCGGTCGAGAACATTGAGAAACTTGGTTTTAAAATTCTTGTAAATCCAAAATACGTATGAAAATCATGAAACTTGGCATGGTGTCATGTAATGGTACTACCATGCTGTGGTAAAAAAATTGGCCAAATAGGAACAAATTTTGGTATAAGCTTCTTGCAAACCAAAGCTTCTCTCAAGAACGCTCGTGGTTCTGAGAGGGGACGTGCCACCTTTGAGTGCGAAACGATATACGCTGCCCCCCTGTCGGTGTCAAAACCGGCGGATCTCGGGTAGGGGGTCCCGAACTGTGCGTCTAAGGCTAACGGTAACAGGAGGCGGGGGACACTATGTTTTACCCAGGTACAGGCCCTCTCTATGGAGGTAATACCCTACTTCCTGCTTGATTGATCTTGATGATATGAGTATTACAAGAGTTGATCTACCACGAGATTGTAGAAGCTAAACCCTAGAAGCTAGCCTATGATTATGATTGTTGTTGTCCTACGGACTAAATCCTCCAGTTTATATAGACGCCGGAGGGGGCTAGGGTTACACATAGTCGATTACAGAGAAGGAGATCTACATATCCGAATTGCCAAGCTTGCCTTCCACGCAAAGGAGAGTCCCATCCGGACACGGGACGAAGTCTTCAATCTTGTATCTTCATAGTCCAACAGTCCAGCCAAAGTATACAGTCCGGCTGTCCGAGGACCCCTTAATCCCGGACTCCCTTAGTAGCCCCTGAACCAGGCTTCAATGACGATGAGTCCGGCGCGCAGATTGTCTTCGGCATTGCAAGGCGGGTTCCTTCTCCGAATACTCCATAGATGATTTCGAACACGAGGATCGTGTCCGGCTCTGCAAATAAAATTCCACATACCACCGTAGAGAGCACAATATTACACAGATCTAATCCGCCGACAGCTTTTTCATAGTGTGACATCATGCCACGGCCCGGTCCTTATTCGAACCGTTTTTCACAACCAGCCACTACACGTGCTGCGAGGCGGTTTTATTGGCACGTCTTATCGAAGTAGAGATCGCGTTCCCCTTATCCCGGGATTCTCATCAATACAGGTGTGGGTAACCCAACCGCGTTTGTTTAATATGACTCCTCGATTTTAGGCAAGTCCCAAACGGCCACGCGGGGGACGATTGATATTCGTCCTCTTTATAAGCGGGCCAAGGCTTGTCCTTTTCTTCCCACGCTTGATCCTTCCCCTCCCACACCTCGAGTTCCAACACCTAAGGCTCAAGCTAAGGGCTTCGGACCTTCAACCATGTCTGGATCCAACCTTCAAGGCCGGTGGATGGCCTCCTCCGTCACAGAGGAGGACGTCAAGAAGCTTAGGGAGGCCAGATATCTTACCTCCGAGATTCCGCACAGGCTGCCTGCTCAAGGGCAGGTCTTCCCCACTCCCAAACCCAACGAGAGCATCGTATTTATTTCCCACTTTCTCCGAGGGCTAGGCTTTAGTCTTGATCCCTTCATGAGAGGGCTCATGTTCTACTACGGGCTAGATTTCCACGATCTAGCTCCGGATTCCATCCTTCACATCTCGTCGTTTATCGTCGTGTGTGAAGCCTTCCTCTGCATCACCCCCACTTCGGCCTATGGCTCAAATGTTGGGGAACGTTGCAGAAAAATAAAAATTTTCCTACGGTTTCACCAAGATCCATCTATGACTTCATCTAAGCAACGAGTGATAGGAGTGCATCTACATACCCTTGTAGATCGCGAGCGGAAGTGTTCAAGAGAACGGGGATGATGGAGTCGTACTCGCCGTGATCCAAATCACCGATGACCAAGTGCTGACCGGACAGCACCTCCGCGTTCAACACACGTACAGAGCGGATGACGTCTCCTCCTTCTTGATCCAGCAAGGGTGGAGGAGAGGTTGAGGAAGAAGGCTCCTGCAGCAGCACGACGGCGTGGTGGTGGTGGAGATGCAGTACTCCGGCAGGGCTTCGCCAAGCAACTGTGGGAGGAGGAATAGGTGTAGCAGGGGGAGGGAGGCGCCAAGACTCAGGGTGCGGCTGCCCTCCCTCCCCCTCCTTTATATAGGCCCCCAGGGGGGGCGCCGGCCCTAGAGATGGGATCTCTAGGGGGGCGCCGGCCAAAGGGGGGTGGAGTGCCCCCCAAGGCAAGTGGAGGCGCCCCCTCCCCTAGGTTCCTAACCCTAGGCACAGAGGGGGGCCCAGGGGGCGCACCAGCCCACCAAGGGCTGGTCCCCTCCCCACTTCAGCCCACGAGGCCCTCCGGGATGGGTGGCCCCACCCGGTGGACCCCCGGGACCCTTCCGGTGGTCCCGGTACAATACCGGGTGACCCCGAAACTTTCCCGATGGCCGAAACAACACTTCCTATATATAAATCTTTAACTCCGGACTATTCAGGAACTGCTCGTGACGTCCGGGATCTCATCCGGGACTCCGAACAACATTCGGTAATCACATACAAGTCTTCCTAATAACCCTAGCGTCACCGAACCTTAAGTGTGTAGACCCTACGGGTTAGGGAATCATGCAGACATGACTGAGACAGCTCTCCGGCCAATAACCAATAGCGGGATCTGGATACCCATGTTGGCTCCCACATGTTCCACGATGATTTCATCGGATGAACCACGATGTTGAGGATTTGATCAACCCCGTATACAATTCCCTTTGTCAATCGGTACGTTACTTGCCGGAGACTCGAGCGTCAGTATCCCAATACCTCGTTCAGTCTCGTTACCGGCAAGTCACTTTACTCGTACCGTAATGCATGATCCCGTGACCAAACACTTGGTCACTTTGAGCTCATTATGATGATGCATTACCGAGTGGGCCCAGAGATACCTCTCCGTCATACGGAGTGACAAATCCCAGTCTCGATCCGTGTCAACCCAACAGACACTTTCGGAGATACCTATAGTGCACCTTTATAGTCACCCAGTTACGTTGTGACGTTTGGTACACCCAAAGCACTCCTACGGTATCCGGGAGTTACACGATCTCATGGTCTAAGGAAAAGATACTTGACATTGGAAAAGCTCTAGCAAACGAACTACACGATCTGGTGCTATGCTTAGGATTGGGTCTTGTCCATCACATCATTCTCCTAATGATGTGATCCCGTTATCAACGACATCTGATGTCCATAGCCAGGAAACCATGACTATCTGTTGATCAACGAGCTAGTCAACTAGAGGCGCACTAGGGACATATTTTGGTCTATGTATTCACACGTGTATTACGATTTCCGGATAATACAGTTATAGCATGAATAAAGACAATTATCATGAACAAGGAAATATAATAATAATCCTTTTATTATTGCCTCTAGGGCATATTTCCAACATCAAGACCTTCAACGTGAGGCCGAGGGTGATTGACGGGCGTCACGCGGAGTGTGGAGGCGCTATAATAAGCAAAGGCGCCGACGCCCCATGGCCAAAGGGTTCCTTCACAGAAACTTCCGACTTATGGCAACAGGAGTGGTTTTACATCACAGCTCCCTGAGGTACAAAGCGGGTGGCCGCTCCAGCATTCCACTCGGGCCCTCCACCACAACTGGCGTCATAGGTCAACAAGGGGCTGGATTGGGGGCCAATTAACGACGTGCTGACACTGCAAAGCCGCATCCGATACCTCCTTAAGAGGGATGTCAGTCTTGTCAAGGTAATGCAAGTAATGCTGGTTCGTCGGGTCCTGCCCTGCCAACGTCGGCCTCTTCGTATGCGGGAGTTCAACCCGGAAGGACCGCGAACCATTCAACAATTATTCGGCATGACGCTCAAAGAGATGTATGGGTCGTTCTTTGGATCACGAATGAAGTGTCCGGACACCACCGAGGACGTGGGTCTCAACTGCAACTGTCCGGATACCCAAGTAAGTAATTCCGCTACCGAACACACCGTCCTTTTTGTTTGTTATAACATCATTCTAAAAAATTTCCCTCTGTCAGGACTGGATAAGGAAGGCGGAGAGGATTAGGTGTTCGGCCCCTCTTCCCGAAGGCTCGCAGGATCGTTTATTGATGAGGATGCTTGAGAGCGCACCACATCAGGTGCCATCAGGAGAAGATGAGAGGAGGAATAGAGAAGCCACCGGTGGGCCTCATACTTTACACATCCAAATCGGGGGAGTAAGTGCTTCCGCGAAGGATGATAGTCGGGGAGGTGAATCCAAAATCCCCTCTCCTCATAGTAAGAAAAGGGCTACCTCTGAAGACTTGGAAACAGAGGTTTCCTAACGAGGGAAGAAACCCTCACCAGGGGGCCCTACCCCAGAGGGAGTCCTTACCGCACATCGCCCACAAGGGGGCCAACCCTCAACTGAGCTGTCAGTGAAAAAAGGTACTTTAGTACGTATATCCTGTTTTGTCTCTAAGAATAATAACCGAGACATACTTGTTGCAGTCCGTCTCGTAGCCCTTCTCCATGGAGTTCGTCTTCGGGGGATCTTTTTCGGGAGATGATGGAGAGCGAAACGCCTCCTCCTGCCTCCCCGCCACATGGGGCGTACGACCCCGAGGTGTCGTCACGGAGGATTTCTCCTAATCCGCCGCGGCTAGAAGTTGACACTTCGGCTGCCCGAAGTTCGGAATATTTGGCTCCCAAGGAGAGCGATAGAAAGAGCCCGGGATTGTCTGGCATATAGCCGGACACACTGATGGGTCTTCTCGAGGAGCGGCTATCTCAGAGACACATCATACCTTAATGGGAAGGTGATTGAGAGGATTTCATCCCCCAAAAGCGGTTTGAAGGAAGCCTTCACAAGTCTGCTGAGCGGCTTTGAGGTACGCAAAATAATATATGTATTTTTGACAGTACCGCACATGCTAGGTGTGCTCTGTATAGATAGTAGCCCCTCAGACACTAGTTGCCACCCAGAGGTGGAAAACAGAGGATCGTAATCCCAGGTAATAATTGTGCTGCTTTTATGTGCAGGCAGCTGATTGTCCAGCGGCTGACCGGACTGCTAATTTTGCCGAACTGAAGCGGCATCTTGACGTGGCGGAGGCCGACATTGCGCTTGTTAACAAGCGGCTTGACGAGGCCCAGGGTATGTATGTTCGGCTTGTCAGTAAATGGTAAGAGGAGCATTATGCTAGTATCTATAATATACTGTGACTGCAGATGGAGCTGCTGCCGTAGAGACCCTTCGGGTGGAGCTTGCCCGAGCCAAGGAACGGGCTCGAATAAGTGATGCAGCTGCCCTGAAGGCGGTCGAAGAGTTAAGAGCCGATCAGGCGGCTCATCGCCAGAGCGAGGATAGGATAGCCCAGATGGTTGTTGAGCTAAAAGATGCCGCCGGCCGCTATGAGCTCCGTGAAAAGGACAACCAAGTGAAAGCGGATGATCTGAAGAAGGCCCTGGAGGCAGCCAAGGAAACCTGCTCTGAAATGAGAGGGATAAGGGTGGAGCTTCGTAAAGCCGGAGATATCACGGCTGGGAGGCCCTATTTGTTGCGGATGAAGTTCGGAGATCCGAAGTATGCCCCTTTGGATTAGTTGTGGAGTGCTACAGACGTGTATGCGGACCTGGCAAAGAGTGCTGCTGATGCGACTGAGTTTTACAAAGATCGGAAAGACCATAAGGTAGAAAGGTTATTATGGTCGTAGTTTAGTGCCCCGACGCATTCGCTGCCATTGAATGAAAGGATGGCCGCATGGGATGAGCTCCACAGGTTGTTCGGGCTTGCTATGAGGTCTCTCGTGGATCATCTTTGGCCGTGGGGACCAAGGCCGGACAGTTATTTTGGATTAGTGCAACAATTCCTTGGTGATGTGTCGCATGTCGATGCTGTGAAGAGGTCGGCGTGCATAAAGGGTGCGCGGATGGCACTTGCCCGTGTTAAAACATACTAGGCTGGGATGGAAACCACCGCTATTGCAACCCGGGGTCTCGCGGAAGGCCAGGACCCAGCGGAGCACTATTTTGAAGAAGTCTTAGAAGGCGCCCGTTTAATAGAGGCTCAGTGCTCGAAGAGTGCCATGTTCGAGTTACATGTATCTCAATTGTAAAAACAATGCTATTTTGATTATAAAGGCTGTGTTTATACCTTTTCCCAAAAGTATTATAGTGCCTCCTGTGCGTCCATTTATGTATGTATATAACCTGAAAGTTTGCAGTCGTCGGCTTCAGCCCCCACGCATATAATGCGGGGGTGTTCGAGAAAACGCGTAGTCACACTTTATCCAACGTCTTGGTTCGTTAAGGAGGTGGTAGCGCGGCAAACCAGGCAATCAGACTATATAGCTTTAACACTTTCACTTAGCCATAGGAGTTTGACGGTGGGGCTACTATATGGCCCCTGATACTTCCACGTTCACCCAAATAAGGTGCGCGTATGTACATGATCCGGGAAATCAGTCCTTCGTTAATGCGGAGGAATCGTGAAGATTCCGCTGAGTCATCGAGTGGTTAACTAGTCTCACGCTGTATCATGACAGTCAGTTTTCGGCTTTCTCTACTGAGGTGCTCATCCAGATGAACCAGGGCACAATCCCAGTAGTTCTCCCGATGCCGCCTTAGCAGATAGAGCGGAACATAAGGTAGCAAAACACGGGAGCCGGGCAAACCCAACATTTGACCAAAGACATGATTCGGAGCTGATGCATATAAGGCCAAACTCGCGACGCCGAACACTCCCTAAGGTATTCGGACTTTTCGACATATACTGGGCCGAATAATGCCCTCGATAATAAGCCCTTAGTTTCCAGGTATGTGCATTAGTCTGGTGTGACAAAAATGCCAACAACGCCAGTATCCCTCCCGGTTGTGTTAAGTTTCCGGAGGGGAAGAAGCAACAAGAGACATTAAAAAAGGTTTACACATGGTCTTAATCTAAAGAGAAACCTTTGAAAGGGGCCCTGCTACACGTCTGCGCCTTTATCTCCGTTGTGCCGTATCCTCGAGGGGTGTAGCACGATGATCATCTATAAAAAGCAAAAACCCAGGTGAAAAGACTTCGTGCGAAGAGTTGGTTAATCTGAATGAACCATGAAAATGCAATATGTTATTGTATTAATAGGGTTGAGCCAAACTATGGGCTTCTTTCTTTCGCGAGCAGCCCCTAGCACCACTTATGGGGGTATCCCAGCTGGGCTGTTACATTTGGTGGAGTGCCGGACTCGTCTAACCATGCCCGTGGTCTTGGCGACCGACCGTTTATTCTGGTTGGAGGGGCCGCTCAATGTTCGGCTGCCAGAGCCGCCACATATTCTTTCGCACGTAAGGAACGGTCTGTATTTCCGCTAACTGTGATGATGCCACGTGGACCGGGCATCTTAAGTTTAAGATTGGCGTAGTGCGCTACTGCATTAAAACGAGCGAAGGCCGTTCTTCCGAGTAGTGCGTGGTAGCCGCTTCGGAATGGAGCAATGTCGAAGATTAGTTCTTCGCTTCTAAAGTTGTCGGGAGAACCGAATACAACCTCTAGTACTAGAGAGCCCGTGCAGCGGGCATCGACGCCTGGTATCACTCCTTTAAAGGTAGTGTTGCTTTGGCTGATTCTTGACGGGTCTATCCCCATTTTGCGGACAGTGTCCTGATATATCAGGTTAAGACTACTGCCGCTGTCCATAAGGACTCGAGTGAGATGGTATCCATCAATTATTGGGTCGAGCACCAAGGCAGCTGATCCTCCATGCCGGATACTAGTCGGATGATCCCTGCGATCAAAAGTGATCGGGCAGGCTAACCAGGGATTGGATTTGGGGGCGATGGGCTCCACAGCGTATATGTCTTGGAGTGCGCGTTTGCGCCTTCTCTTTGGAATGTGAGTTGCGTAAATCATATTCAGTGTTTTGACTTCTGGTGGGAATTTTTTCTGTCCCCCAGTGCTCGGCTGGCGAGGCTCATCCTCGTCTTCACTTGCCGTCTCCCTCCCCTTGTGTTCGGCATTTAACTTGATGGCTTGCTTGAAAATCCAGCACTCTCTGTGGGTGTGATTTGCAGGTTTTTCGGGGGTTCCAAGAATCTGACATAATTTGTCTAGAATCTTATTTAGGTTGGATGGTCCATCTCTGCTGCTTTTAAATGGCTTCTTCCGTTGTCCGGGTCGAGAGCCCCTGAATCCGGCGTTGACTGTTGTGTTATCTGGGCTGTTTTCATTGTTTGGACGCTTGTTGTTATTGCGTCGTGGCTTCCCGTTGCCATCTCTGACTTCAGATGTGCCTGGGTCACTGGTGCCACTACGGGCCAGCCAACTGTCCTCGCCTATGCAAAAGCGGGTCATGACGCTTTTTAGGGCTTCCATTGTCCTTGGCTTTTCCTGGCCGAGGTGTCTGGCAAGCCATTCGTCCCGGACACTGTGCTTGAAGGCCGCTAAGGCTTCAGCGTCCAGGCAGTCGACGATTTGATTCTTCTTAGTAAGAATTCTGTTCCAAAGTTTTCGGGCTAACTCTCAGGGCTGTTAAATTATGTGACAAGTCGTCTGCATCCGGAGGTCAGACGTAGGTCCCTTGGAAATTGGCCCTAAAAGCATCCTCAAGTTCTTCCCAAATTCCATTTGAGTTTTCAGGGAGACATTTCAACCAGTGCCGAGCTGGTCCTTTCAACTTGAGGGGTAGGTATTTAATGGCGTGTAGATCATCTCCGCGGGCCATGTGGATGTGATGGATAAAGTCCTCAATCCAGACCACATGGTCTGTCGTTCCGTCGTATGCCTCTATATTCACGGGTTTCAATCCTTCCGAAAATTCGTGGTCCAGCACCTCATCGGTGAAGCACAGGGGGTGTGCGGCATCCCTATATTTGGACGTGTCGTGGCATGCTGTCGACGGTTGTTGTGTTCGGTTCTGATTCCTAGATGGTATTCGATCAATGTGATCGTTTTGCTAGCTCTGGTCCTGTGCCGAAGCATGTTTCCTAGATCCATAGATGGACCTAGCCATACCAGACTTTTTGTCCAGTAGCTCACATAAATCGTGTGTTGACTTGTGTGCGGCAGCATTGGCCGTCCTGTCGCAGCCACGGGGTGGTCAGTCCGGCTGATCGGCTATTTTCGGCTGAATGGGTTCTATGGCCTCGTCGTCGAATTCGGGCAGCAGCTTGCGCTTTGGACAGCTCTTTGTGTGGCAATCGCCACCGCATTACTCTTCAGTGTCAAGCACTTTGTTCCATCTGCGGTTGAGCGTGTCCTACGCGGCCTTAAGCCTTTGCTTCTGCTTCTTTAGGCTCCTCGCGGTGGCAATAAGCCTTCTATGGAGGTTCTCTTGTTCCAAGTGTTTTCCTGGGATGATTAGTGCATCATCGTCCGGACTGTTCTCCTCTCCAGAGACAGGTTGAAGAATTTTACCCTCCGGATCGGCGTCATCTGACGTCAGCTCCGGACTATGTTCGCCGTCCCCTGGCTCATCCTGCTCCATCGCTGGGTCCATGGGGTCGTCGTTTCCTTTGGAGTCCACCGGGGTATTATCCTTTCTTGCACTGCTGTCGCTGTTTTTACTGTGGCGGGATTTAGAGCGGCGCCTACGATGTCGCCTTGGTGGCTTATCGAGGGGATCATCCTTCGTTGCATCATCACCATCGCCTTCTTTTGGTGTGTCCACCATATATATATATATATATATATATATCATATGATGAGGTGGCAGTCCAGCGCCTCGTTGGTGGTGGTTCATGTTCTTCTCCTGCTTCGTCATAAATACCATCGACGTCTTCGGAGTCGAAATCGAGCGTGTCGGTTAAATTATCGATAGTGGCTATGAAGTGAGTGGTGGGTGGGGAGCAAATTTCTTCGTCGTCCGCTTCCCACTCGAGCCGGACATAGTTCGGCCAAGAGTCTCCCGACAAGGAAAGACCCCATAATGAATTTAGCACATTACCCAAGGGCGAGTGCTGAAATATATCCGCGGAGGTGAACTCCATGACCGGTGCCCAATCAGATTCGATAGGCACGGTCGTACGCGGTTCAGATCCTGAAGCCGGAGTCGAGTCCGAGGGTCCGATGATACCGGCCTCGTAGGAGGTGAGGTCAGTGTTCGGCTCCAAGGCCGAGTAGTGTGTGGCCTCCGTGGCGGGGTCTATCCACCCGTCCTCGGATAGCACGATCTGCTCCGGATTGATTCCTGGCGCCGCCGCGGGCGCGATCTCCCGAACACTGTCCGATGGCAGATCTAAGTCATGCTCGTCGTGACCGTTTGGCGCACTTGACATGGGCTCAAATCCGTCAAAGATCAAGTCTCCGCGGATGTCGGCAGTATAGTTCAAGCTTCCAAACCTGACCTGATGGCCAGGGACGTAGCTATCGATCTGCTCCTGATGGCCAAGCGAGTTGGCCCGCAGTACGAAGCCGCCGAATTCGAAGATCTATCCGGGGAGGAAGACCTCTCCCTGGACCGCGTCGTTGAAGATGATTGAAGGAGCCATCAAGCCCTATCATGATGGCACAGTGGAACTCTCAATGAAAGCACCAATATCGGTGTCAAAACCGGCGGATCTCGGGTAGGGGTCCCGAACTGTGCGTCTAAGGCTAATGGTAACAAGAGGCGGGGGACATGATGTTTTACCGAGGTTTGGGCCCTCTCATTGGAGGTAATACCCTACTTCCTGCTTGATTGATCTTGATGATATGAGTATTACAAGAGTTGATCTACCACGAGATCGTAGAGGCTAAACCCTAGAAGCTAGCCTATGATTATGATTGTTGTTGTCCTACGGACTAAACCCTCCAGTTTATATAGACACCGGAGGGGGCTAGGGTTACACAAAGTCGGTTACAGAGAAGGAGATCTACATGTCCGAATTGCCAAGCTTGCCTTCCACGCAAAGGAGAGTCCCATCCGGACACGAGACGAAGTCTTCAATCTTGTATCTTCATAGTCCAACAGTCCGGCCAAAGTATATAGTCCGGATATCCGAGGACCCCTTAATCCTAGACTCCCTCACCCCCCCTTGAGTTTCTTTACAAAGGCAACATAGAACTACATGAGTGCCCTGTTAAATTTTCAAATTATTTCGGGTTCGTTTGGTCTTTTTTATACATTAATTGAGTTTCTGGTCATTTAATGTACATAATTCAAATTTGAACTACAAGCAGATGCTCCCGTGCACCAAAGTTGGTTGAAAAATCACATCTGTGTCCTCGGGTCAATTTCTAGGCCCCATGCAAGAAATGGGAATAAAATTCAAACATCTGAGCATCGTGGCTTGGCCAAGAACATTGAGAAACTTGGTTTTAAAATTCTTGTAAATCCAAAACACGTCTAAAAATCATGAAACTTGGCATGGTGCCATGTCATGGTACTACCATGCTGTGGTAAAAAAATTGGCCGAATAGGAACAAATTTTGGTATAAGCTTCTTGCAAACCGAAGCTTCTCTCAAGAAGGCTCATGGTTCTGAGAGGGAACGTGTCACCTTTGTGTGCATAATTCAATTTTGAAATACAAGCACATGCACTAGTGCACCAAAGTTGGTTGAAAAATCACATGTGTGTCCTCGGGTAAATTTCTAGGTCCCATGCAAGAAATGGGAATGAAATTCAAAATTTTGGGCGTCGTGGCTGGGCTGGAAACATTGAGTAACTTAGTTTTTTAATTTTTGTAAATCCAAAACACACTTGAAAATAATGAAACTTGACTTGGTGCCATGACATGGCACCAACATGTTGTTGTAATTTTGCTGTCCGATTTGCGAAGGCGCACACATTAACAATCAACAAAGTCATTTTGGAACAAGTGCTGTCACGTTACAATCGGAAACACAAGTATTATTGAAACCGTGGGCGTTCTATTTACCATTTACGTGCCGCCATGCGCCCCCTTTTTTTATTAGCTAGGAGGCGCTGTGTAGGGTAGCTATTTGAGTACGAGAGGCGTGCGATCAGACACCTGCGCGTGCTTATCGGGAGGAGAGCCTTTGACCTCCATCTTTCGTCCACCTCTCTCCCAAGGTCTCCATTAATGGCGCCCGAGCCTCTGTTTAACGGCATGGCTATGTATCACTCGACTGAGATTTAAGAGAGAAAAAAGAAAATCTGAAAGCACGGATTTTGATGTAAGATCCGACGGACCTATATAGCATCTACTGTGACTTATAGCAAGACTGATGAATATATAAGGACGACGACAGTTGATAATAATTGTCTTACATAATTTGGAAGATAATAAAAAAAGCCACATGCGGCTATGCCCAAAATACACAAGGGCAAAAGAAGAAGGAAGACAACAATCTGGCACGCTGATCCCTACTTTCTTGATGCGTTGCTGCAGGCCGCGGGAACTAGTCTCCGCGGCGAGCGGCGATGAGCTCTTTCGTGTGCTCAAGACGCTGCTTGATAGCATCCACGGATTCCTGCACCAGCCTTTGGCGCTCGATGCGGAGCATGTCATTCTCGTCCATAAGTTTCTTGACGATGATGCCGGTCCTCTTCAACAAGGCACTGGTCTCCTCCTGCTGGTCTGCACTTCGGACGATCTTCGCCCTCAGCAGGTCGCGCTCGGCCCGGAGCCTCTCATTGCCCTACCTTAGATGCCGGATGACGCCTATAGCCCGTTCAAACGAGGCTTTCATGTCGTCCTGCAACCTCGCCTAGCCGGTGATCTGATTCATCTGGCTATGGACGATCGCATGCATGCGCGTATAAGAGTCGTCGCCTACCTGTGAGACATTTTGCCATGCCGCCGTGGCACAGCGGAACATCTCTGCTGCATTCGCGGTGTGGCGGGACATCTCTGCTGCTTCCACAGCACGGCTGGACCAGTCTGCTGCATCAACGGCGCGACGGGACCTCCGTGCTGCTTCGGCAGCGCGGCAGGACCTCTGTGTTGCTACTTCCGCGTGGCGGGACATGTCAGCTGCTTTCACGGCGAGGCGGGACATCTCTCATGCTTCCGCTTCCATGACCGCCTCTCCCTGTTGGTAATCTCTCGACTCAGAACTCATGCTGGCCATGGCAGACGCAAACGAAGGATGCTGAATGACTTGTTTGTTTTGTGGATGAGGAGTTGAGGAGGAATGTGTAGTCATCTTGGCATAGTAGTATTTATAACCGATTACTAATACGCTCCTAAGTGGGAAACCGTTTAGGTTGTGCTTGGTGTGAACAGGTTTACAATTAAATATAGCATGGTAGTAGTAGTAATTTGGAATGTGACGAGACGCAAGCTCAAAATTTATTGACGGTTCTAGTTTGGAAGTGCGGCACTATTCTCGGATGGCGTAATGTGGGCACATGTTCTCGGCCGTGGTGTAGCATATGCCATGGTAGTTCTTTTTCTACTGTTGTGTTCGTGCAATAACTGGCATCGTCAGATACATATCTTACGGTTATTGGGGCGTTCGACAGGAATAGCCGCGTGGCGAGCTATAGACTAGTGTTTTTTTTTCAGACGCATTACACCTATCTCTCTGGACATCTCGCACGCACCATCTCTAGCTCCCTAGCTAGGTCGATGCCACCCACATACAGTTGTACTCTGAGTTTAGTATGTTATACAGGAAGAGAAGAGGTGCACGCACGCACTCGTCCTCTCTCACACACGCATCTGTAGCTACGAATTGTAGTGTCCTCAACCATCCGATTGGCTCTATCATAGGTTTCACGTTGCTCCTTGGCCTTGAGATTGAGAAGTTTAAAACGCGGAGGCTAAGCTGGAGGCGCGAGGTTTTAGTTAATGTGCGGGCCGCACACGGCACCAACATGACACGAGCTTCGTCTGCCTGGTGCGTAGTTCGGTGAGTTGTCCAACACACCCAGGCCCTGCTTGGTATCTGCGCCTCGACTTATGCGCCGAGAAATTAGGGTCAGAGGGAGTACTGTTCGACTGTTGGAAATTATTGATCTGATGTCGAAGTAATTGCTGCATCGCCACCAAAACCCACCATCTCTTAAGCTAAAGTAGACCGAGCTAATCCCTATATTAGCATATTACTAAGATAAACAAAAGGCACTATAGAAACATTTAGGACGTGAGCTTGTCAATCTGAATGTGGAGGGACACCAGCTTAGCCCCGACCAGTAGCTTGGGCGGAATTGTGAAGAAGGTCTACTCTTGCATGGCGACGTTGCCAGGATCCTTGCTGCTTGTCACCTCCATTTCCACCTTGATGGCGTCGGTCATGCCTTTGGGCTCCCCCAGCGGGCCATTCGCCCACAACTTGGCCACGTAGTGCGGCAGTGGGGACGCCCCCCGCTCTGATGCAGACGACCGACACGGTGATAGGCGCGCTGATGTCGAGAACACCGCCGACCAAGAAAAACATGCGGTCGTCCTCCTCCGCGAACAGCAAGAGCCGTGGCTCCGACAGTGGCACTTGTAGCTGGAGCACCATGCCGTACTGGATCCTGTGCACGGGCATGGGATGCACGGTGCTGATGTGGTGGTAGAGCGCTGGCAGCGGGCCTTTGTAGCCGCAGACGGGCACAGGGCATTTGCAGGGCGCGATCGGACACACGCTCTGGTGATCGGCGAGCTTGTGGTAAGTGACGTAGAGCCCACAGCCTTCGTGCGGACACTCCACCCTCACCGACAAAAGGACGGCGTCCACCGCCATGTTCCGCACGTCGAAGCCACTGCCGCGCTCGCACTTCTGGCATTGCCGCTGGTTTCCAGGGCACTCGATGCGGCAGTCCAAGCAGGCAAGGTGCCCTCCCTTGCACTGCACAAATCAATCGAACAACACGTCAATCAAGAAGCCTGCACCTTGTTCGATCAGCTGAACGGATGAGGTGTATTCGAACCTCATACACTAGAGGCTTCAAGGGGCGGAGGCACAAGGGGCAGTGGAGCAAGGCGAGGTTCATCGAGACCATAAAGAGCTCCATCGTCGGGTCATGTTCCATCTGCATGATCTCGCCCTCCTCGTGCACAACCATCTCTCGCTTTAGGGCCGGGGCATTACAAAGCTTTACTGTCACATATTCATACTACTTCAAGGTGTATTAAATCAACACATGCAAGTATCAAAAGGAGAATCACGGCATGCATGCATGCATTGTAATTAATGCATTGGTAAACGCAAATTATTAAAATATATCGAGTGCAGTGCTTTGATGTGTCGCGTCAACTTGTACAACAATGAGAAGTTTGATTATCCTCTCCCTCGCGGACTGAGCTCCAGTGCCTTAACTGCATCTGCCTTTGGCTGTATGACAGGTTGGCCACCCACCTGTTGGGCCCACCTGTCATACACACAAAGGCATGAGCACTAAGTCAATGAAGTTGCGTCCCTCCCTCGCCCATGAGTGTGGTGGCTGGCAGGACTACAAGAAGCTTTCACTACACGCTCTCCCTCCCGCATGCGGTGTACATGCAATAGTTCAATCGGTGTCAGATGGCCAAAAGCATACTGTAGTACTCCCCAAGTGCAGTAGTACTCCATCATTGTTTGACTTCCCGAAGAGGCGAAGAGCCAAGTGCAGCCCGGACACTCGTGTGGCAGTTTCATGTGTAGAGTATTCTAGGATAACGTGTATCGTGCCTGTAAGCTTAAAATCATTGGGGTCGGCTCCATGCTATATGGTCGTCTCGAAGTTTCTTTTTTAATTAAAATAGTCTTCTGGCCCTACCTTCCATCCTGGTGATTATAGTTTGCACGCTCATCTGGTCAAGATAGGAATATATATTTTAATTTGTGGTGGGTAAATGTTAGAGGTTGCAACAAATATATTGTACACTGCGGGTCTTTCGGCCAAGTTTAGAGGCAAGCATGTGGGGCCAGTGCTATGATGTGTCGCGTCAACTCGTACAATGAGGAGAAGCTTGATTTTACTACTACACGCCTTCTCCCTCGCCCATGCGCGCGGTTGCTAGCAGACGAGGACATGCTTTTGCTTATAGTACTACAACAAGCTATCCCTCCCGCTCGCGGTAGACGGATATGCAACAGTGGATTCGATACTGTAGAAGCAGTAGTAGTAAATCATTGTTCGTCTTCTCGAAGAGGCGAAGAGCCAAGCGCAACCCGAACATGGCAGTTGCGAACCTTGGAGCACGCATATAGCCAGGCTCTTGCATGAGACAAAATTGCTATGCGAGCCCACTATTGTAGTACGTACTTGCTAGTATAGTCCTGTAAACTAGAAAGGAGTATTTGCCTTTCTAGAGATTTCAACAAGTGACTAGACTACACCGAGACGGAGTACATATTGGAGCAAAATGAGTGAATCTGCACCGTAAATAAACACGTAGTTCTCTCGTTTTCCTCTCCGCGGTGCACAATATTGGGTATACTGACTAGTCTCTTTTTGACACGCATTTACGTTTTTTAACACAGTACAGACGCAACCGCTCATATACACGCGAATACACTCACCCCTATGAACGCACACACACACACACCCTACCCCTATGAGCACCTCCGAAAGACTGAGCCGGCACTATCATCTTGAAATTTACGAAGTCATGATACGTCTCCAACGTATCTATAATTTTGATTGTTCCATGCTCTTATATTACCCATTTTGGATGTTTATGGGCTTTACTTTACACATTTATATCATTTTTGGGACTAACCTACTAACCGGAGGCCCAGCCCGTATTGTTGTTTTTTTGCCTATTTCAGTGTTTCGAAGAAAAGGAATATCAAACGGAGTCCAAACGGAATGACACCTTTGGGAGCGTGATTTTTTGAACGAACGTGATCCAGAGGACTTGGAGTGCAAGTAAAGAAGCAGTCGAGGCGGCCACGAGGGTGGAGGGTGCGCCCACCCCTACAGGGCGCGCCCCCTATCTTGTGGGCCCCTCGGGCGTCCACCGACCTACTTCTTCCTCCTATATATACCCACGTACCCCGAGAACATCAAAGGAGACGACAAAAAACTATTTCCACCACCGTAACCTTCTATATCCGCGAGATCCCATCTTGGGGCCTTCGCCGGCGCTCCGCTGGAGGGGGAATTGACCACGGAGGGCTTCTACATCAACACCATAGCCCCTCCGATGAGTTGTGAGTAGTTTACCACAGACCTTCGGGTCCATAGTTATTAGCTAGATGGCTTCTTCTCTCTTTTTGGATCTCAATACCATGTTCTCCCCCTCTCTTGTGGAGATCTATTCGATGTAACTCATTTTGCAGTGTGTTTGTCGAGATCCGATGAATTGTGGGTTTATGATCAAGTTAATCTATGAGAAACAATTGAATCTCATCTGAATTCTTTTATGTGTGATTAAGTTATATTTGCAAGTCTCTTCAAATTATCAGTTTGGTTTGGCCTACTAGATTGATTTTTCTTGCAATGGGAGAAGTGCTTAGCTTTGGGTTCAATCTTGCGGTGTCCTTTCCCAGTGACAGCAGGGGCAGCAAGGAACGTATTGTATTGTTGCCATCGAGGATAAAAAGATGGGGTTTATATCATATTGCATGAGTTTATCCCTCTACATCATGTCATCTTTCTTAACGCGTTACTCTGTTCTTTATGAACTTAATACTCTAGATGCACGCTGGATAGCGATCGGTGTGTGGATTAATAGTAGTAGATGCAGGCAGGAGTCGGTCTACTTGTCACGAACGTGATGCCTATATACATGATCATGCCTAGATAATCTCATAATTATTCGCTTTTCTATCAATTGCTCGACAATAATTTGTTCACCCACCGTAATACTTATGCTATCTTGAGAGAAGCCACTAGTGAAACCTATGGCCCCCGGGTCTACCTCTTATCATATAAGATTTCAATCTACTTTTATTTGCATCTTTGCTTTTCCTATCTATATTATAAAATACCAAAAATGTATTTATCATATCATATCATCTCTATCAGATCTCACTTTCGCAAGTGGCCGTGAAGGGATTGACAAACCCTTTATTGCGTTGGTTGCGAGTTCTTTGTTTGTTTGTGTATGTGCGTGGGACTTTTGAGGAGCCTCCTACTGGATTGATACCTTGCTTCTCAAAAACTGAGGGAAATACTTACGCTACTATTGCTGCATCACCCTTTCCTCTTCAAGGAAAACCAACGCAAGCTCAAGACGTAGCAAGAAGGATTTCTGGCATCGTTGCCGAGGAGGCCTTCGCTCAAGTCTAGACATACCAAGTACCCATTACAAATTCATCTCCCTCGCATTTACATTATTTGCCATTTGCCTCTCATTTTCCTCTCCCCCACTTCACCCTTGCCGTTTTATTCGCCCTCTCTTTCCCAATCTTCTCTCTTTTTTCACTTGCCTTTTTCTATTTGCTCGTGTGTTAGATCGTTTACCTTGTCATAATGGCTAGTCCTCCTATCCTTGTTATTACTCCCGAACATGTAATTCTCAATTTTAAGCAAAGGGAGGGGGGAAATTTAAAAGATGCTTGGCATAGAATTTGCAATGCTCAAAATAAATCTACTAGGAAGCTTTCTACTTCCGTTCTTCTTCGCAATTTTTATGTAGGCATTACTCCTTGGAATAGATGCGTTCCTGATACCATTACCGGAGGGGATTTCTTGAGTAGCCATACGTTTGATGCTTATAATGCTATGTTAGATTTGTTTGGCCCACCACCTCTTTTGGTTAATGGAACTGTTTTAACTTTGGAACATGTGATGCAAATGCTTGAAATTATTGAAAATGAAGTTGCCACTGTTGAGTTGATTGAAAATTTGGATAAAAAAATTCATAATCAAATTACCCAATACGGATCTAGGGTAGGAGTTACTTTGAATTTTTTTAAAGAGAAAGAACCTATAGTTAATGAAAAAATAGATTTAGATTCTACGAGAATCGTTAAACTTGAGGATATCATTACCAACTTAGGATCGGCGTTTTCTTCCATGAAAAACACTCCAAATCCTCCTACCAAAACTGCCAAATTTATCTATGTTCCTAAAAATAAGGGTGAATCTTCTAGTAAAGGAAATGCGGATCTCAAATCAATAAGTGTTCATCCCAATTGTCTCTCTATCATTAAGGAACCTTTTGCTATAAATGAATTTCTTGAATTTTTGCCTAAGGGTTTAATCATTTCTAAAAAGGGAGAAACCCCTAAAGATTATAGGTGCTCTATTGAGGAATTGAGTGCCAAAGATGGCACTACTTAGATCAATCCTCGCTTTTATGCCTAGCTAGGGGCTTTAAATGATAGCGCTAGTTGGGAGGCAACCCAATTTTATTTGTGTTTTTTGTATTTGTTTCTTTTTAGTAATAAATCTCGCATCTACCTTCTGTTATAGATGTGTTTTTATGTTTTAATTAGTGTTTGTGCCAAGTAGAACCTATAGGATAGCCTATGGTGATAGTTAATTTGATTTTGCTGAAAAACAGAAACTTTGCGCGCATGAAAATAATTTCTTTAAATCACAGAAACGTGCTTTTTCGTTGATTCTTTTTTTTGTAGATCAATACACAAATTTCCCAGGACTTCCTATTTTGGTAGGATTTTTAAAGTTCCAGAAGTATTAGGGGGTTACAGATTGCATTAGTTACAGAGTGCTACAGACTGTACCGTTTTTGACAGATTTTGTTTTTCGTGTGTTGTTTGCTTATTTTGATGCATCTATGGCTAGTATTAAGTGGTATGAACCATAGAGAACTTGGAATACAGTGGTTTTAACACCAATATAAATAAAGAATGATTTCATTACAGTACCTTATGTGGTGGTTTTGCTTTCTTTCACTACCCGAGCTTATGAGATTTCCTGTTGAGTTTTGTGTTGTGAAGTTTTCATGTTTTGGGTAAAGATTTGATGGACTATGGAATAAGGAGTGGAAAAAGGCTAAGCTTGGGGATTCCCATGGCACCCAAAGATATTCAAGAATAGCCAAAAGCATAAGCTTGGGGATGCCCCCGGAAGGCATCTCCTCTTTCGTCTTCGTTCATTGGTAACTTTACTTGGAGCTATATTTTTATTCGCCACATGATATGTGTTTTTCTTGGAGCGTCTTGTATGATATTAGTATTTGCTTTTTAGTTTACCACAATCATCCTTTCTGTACACACCTTTTGGTAGAAGCCCACTTGATTGGAATTTATTAGAATACTATATGTGCTTCACTTATATCTTTTGAGCTAGATAATTTTTGCTCTAGTGCTTCACTTATATCTTTTAGAGCACGGCGGTGGCTTAATTTTGTAGAAATTGTTAGTATCTCTTGCTTCACTTATATTATTTTGAGAGTCTCTTAGAACAGCATGGTATTTTCTATGGTTATAAAATTTGTCCTAGAATGGTAGGCATCCAACTTGGGTATAATAAAAACTATCATAGGAAGTGAATTGGATGTTATGATCAATTTGATACTTGATAATTGTTTTGAGATATGGAGGTAGTGATATTAAATTCATGCTAGTTGGGTGATTATGAATTTAAATAATGCTTGTGTTGAAGTTAGCAAGTCCTGTATCATGCACGTACGGCTAAAGTTGTGTAACAAATTTGAAACATGAGGTGTCCTTGGATTGTGCATCCTTATGAGTGGCGGTCGGGGACGAGCGATGGTATTTTCCTACCAATCTATCCCTGAGGGAGCATGCGCGTATTGCTTGGTTTTTGATGACTTGTAGATTTTTGCAATAAGTATGAGTTCTTTTGACTAATGTTGAGTCCATGGATTATACGCACTCTTACCCTTCCATCATTGCTAGCCTCTTCTGTACCGTGCATTGCCCTATCTCACCTTGAGAGTTGGTGCAAACTTCGCCGGTGCATCCAAACCCCGTGATATGATACGCTCTATCACACATAAACCTCCTTATATCTTCCTCAAAACAGCCACCATACCTACCTATTATGGCATTTCCATAGCCATTCCGAGATATATTGTCATGCAACTTTCCATCGTTCCGTTTATCATCATGACACGCATCATTATTGTCATATTGCCTTGTGTCGGTGTCAAAACCGGCGGATCTCGGGTAGGGGGTCCCGAACTGTGCGTCTAGGCGGATGGTAACAGGAGACAAGGGACATGATGTTTTTACCTAGGTTCGGGCCCTCTCGGTGGAGGTAAAACCCTACTCCTGCTTGATTAATATTGATGATATGTGTAGTACAAGAGTAGATCTACAACGAGATCAGAGAGGCTAAACCCTAGAAGCTAGCCTATGGTATGATTGTTGTTCGTCCTACGGACTAAAACCCTCCGGTTTATATAGACACCGTAGAGGCCTAGGGTTACACAGAGTCGGTTACAATGGTAGGAGATCTACATATCCGTATCGCCAAGCTTGCCTTCCACGCCAAGGAAAGTCCCATCCGGACACGGGACAAAGTCTTCAATCTTGTACCTTCAAAGTCTAGGAGTACGGCCAACGGTGATAGTTCGGCTATCCAGACACCCCCTAATCCGGGACTCCCTCAGTAGCCCCCGAACCAGGCTTCAATGATGACGAGTCCGGCGTGTTGATTGTCTTCGGCATTGCAAGGCGGGTTCTTCTCCAAATTCCATATACTTGTCGAATAGTGTCCGGCTTCTTATAAATGCTGCGCTCCTTGGCTTCCACGCCCAATAATGGCCATCTTCCACGTGTCGAACAAATGCGAAAAGCCAGGGTATCTTTACATTTACCCCCCTAGCCGCGCAAATGAGCCGCCTATAAAAGAGATGGGGATCTAGATCCGATTCGCACCATCCTCCCTCCGCGAGCATTCATCAGAGCGCCTCTGACAAAAAATCCATTCCATCATGGATAGTCGACGCGGCTCCTCCTCTCGCGCTCCCAGCCCTCAGCCTGGAGATTGGAAGAGATGCTCAGTCCCGCACAGTGAGTTAGGGACGCTCCAAACCAAGGGATTTCTTCCCCCAGCCTTTATGGTTCCGGTTCGAGCCGGACTTGCCACCTACAAGGGCGGAAAGCAGGCGGAGAGCGTCCCAATCCCTCCAAAGGAGAGTGGGTATGCCTCGTCTCTTATCTGATAAGAGGGCTCGGATTTCCAATTCATCTGTTTCTCTAGGGGCTCCTAGAGTTCTATGGCCTCCAGTTGCACAACCTTACGCCTGCCTCCATTCTGCATATTTCGGGCTTCGTGGCCCTTTGCGAGCTGTTTTTGGGCATTGAGGCTCATTTCGCGCTGTGGAAGAGATTGTTTTGCCTTGTACCCCGTTCTCATGAGGGGTCAATATATCAAGTGGGCGGAGCCGAACTATGGCGCATCGCCGGGACCGGATATCTATCCGGAACCCCGAAGAAGGCGTCCGAAGACTGGCCTTCGGAATGGTTTTACATGGAAGACGTCCCGCTGCCGGATCCTGTTCGGATCGGCCTCCCAGAGTTCAGTAATGCTCCTTTGAAGAAACGCCTAAGCTGGCGCCCGCGGAGCCCCCAGAGGGAAAATGACAGGGATGTCCTCTACCTGATGAGCCGAATAAGGTTATTAGCTCATTCCGGCCTGACTATGATCGGAGTGATGGCCACATGCATTATGCAGGGGGTGCAGCCGCTCTAGTATAGGGGCCACCCCATGTGGGATTTCAACGGGGAGGATGATGCCACCCGTCATGGCCGTAAGGGGCCGGGATCGGTCGCCGATCTGGTGAAGATCTTGTCCGGCCTGTACAAAGGGGAAAAGGAGGATTTTCTCCGTGTTTGTCCACTGAACGGATTTTCTATGAACAATCCTCGAAGCTGGGTAAGTGGACATTTCTTTTTGCCTATCCGATCCCCATTCCCATGGTTAAGTATCTCAGTTTGTGATTTCGACGCAGGAACTGCACCGGGCTGTAGAGGATATACACAGCCCGCCTCCACAACCCGAGGATCCGAAACGGTCCCTCGATCCGGCCTCCGAAGAGGATCCGGACATAAAGGTGGAGCTGATCGATGGGGTGTTCCACCAGCTTAGCATCGACAATGCTTTGGTTGCCATTACGGCCGACTACCCCGGAATATTTCTAGCTTCCCAGGTAACTGTGACCGAAGTCCTGATACCATGACCCATCCGTGCTTATTTCTGATCACCGCATACCAATGGTGTTCCGCAGGAGGTGCCTTTGAGGAGGGAAGCGGAGCCCGCGGCGGCTGGCCAACAAGGGGCAGCTCGGCCCAGCAGGCAGAAAAGAAGTGCGGTGTGGATCGAGACGTCGCCGCAACGGTATGGCGTGCCACCGTGTTTCAAGGAAAGATTCCTGGAAGGCATACTAACACTCGTGATCTTTGCAGGAAAAGGTGCGCTCGCCGGACTGTGTCCGGAGAGGTTGCCAATCGGGCCTCCGCCAGCCAGGCTTCAAAGCCAGGTCCAGAAGGGGAGGCGAACACAAGGCGCGCGTCGGATGCTCCTCCAATGGAGGATGCCGACAGATTGTCCGCCACCAATTCTGAGGTGGAGAGCGCCATGAATCATAGGCGCCAACGGACAATTCTTCGTGACGCATGTTTCTCCCAAGAGGCATTGAATGCCTTTAATTCGGGAGATGCGCACCTCCGTGCCGCTCAAGATGGTCTAGCCAGAGCCACGGAGCAGTATGTGAAAGACATACGGGTGAGGAATTTTGACAGTTATATATGCCGGTAGCCCCCGAGACTTAAAATACTTAGAATAACTGATTTAAGGATCATTTGTTATGCAGGATCTTACAGAAAAGAATACCCAACTATCCCAGGAGCTCCAAAAGTGCACCCAACTTGAGGCCGCACTAGCCGCCGCAGGGGGAGCCACAGAGACCCCCTCTGGTAATAAATACTTCGAAAGATAAGTAGTTTGTGAAGTGCGGCGTGTGTGTAAGTCTGACAATAACATTGCAGATGGCGCCGGGGTAGATCTGGACAAGCAACAACTCGTGCGCCGGTTAAAAGCCAACGAGAATGTGCTTACAAGGGTGCGGCAAGAGAAAAATAACCTCCAAGATGCCAACACCCAGCTGGGCGAGGAACTAAAAGATGTTCGTGCCCAGCTGTCTGACTCCGTTAAGGAGAATCGGCGGCTTCGTCGCGGCATTTATAGTAAGTGCTTGAGCGAACTTTTGAAAAGAAGAGTTCGGCGAGGAAGTCGATTAAAAGAAATATGTCTGTAGGTATGCTCACAGGTCGTCCTGCAGAGGAAATGCCCGGTTCAACGGGTGACCTACTTCCCGAGCTGCTTCAACTGCATGAACGAGTTCGGCAGGTGATGAGAGGCGTCGCCCAGGCCTTGTGGCCATCCATCTCCCTACCCGAAGGTCTTGGGAGCTTGCAGAGAAGCTTCAGGTAGCACGGCGGCGCTTCCGTCTATGGAAGATATCGGCCTGCCGTCAAGGCGCCAGGAAGGCCTGGGCCATGGTGAAGACGCGGTACACGAAGGCTGACCCAAACCACATGGCCGAGGTCGGACCTGTGGGGCCCGATGGGAAGGAGATCCCTGTGAGCTTAGTGTACGGCCAAGTAGAGTTGGCCGCAAAGTATTCCAAGCGGGACTGTAAACTAGACAGCCTATTGGATGGTATTGAACATGAATACAATCAGTCAATTTGACTATGTAATTTAAAATGACATGTAAAATGCCTTCTAGCCGGATTGTAGATCGTTTGTCGTAGCGGACCTTTTCGCTTCAACCTCGGGACCCGACAGTCTGGAGTGTGTCCGAATACCCTCACGGTTATATAAAAAACCGGGGCATGCGTGGAGACTAGGGGTAGGGGTCATTAATGCTTTATCGGACAAGTTCTCAACTAGTTATGTTATATTACATGGTTAGTAAGAAACATCTTCCAGGGAGAATAGTTCCGTTAGGGGTTCCTTTCCCTAGGAGGCATGCCCTAAAGTGCATGTCCAGACTACGAAAAAAGCAGGAAAGCATCTGGGGGCAGATAAATAAATAAGTAAGAAATCGTCTTTTAGTTCATCGACTGAATATTCCCTTAAGAACGCTAGCTTTCGGCTTCACCCAGTCCGAGGTACACATCCGGCTGACCCGGCAGTAACAATCACAGAGGTGCTCCATTTGCCACCTAGCCAAACAATCGGGAACGTAGGGGTAAGCACAGGAGCCAGGCAACCCAGCTTGGCCAAAACTTAAGTCATATCGATGCATATAATGGTGAATAAAAGATACATGCGGAAGTGTGACACATGTGTTGGGCATAAGGCCCGTATAAATAAGCTTCTGTTAAAGAAGCCCCCAGGTATAATGAGCGCGAGTAGCATGTCAAGTGTGTGCGAACAATGCGCAGACGAGCCTCCAAAGGCTTTAAGAAAAAGGAGGGAGAAGGAGAGAAATGAAAGACAACTAAAGTATAAAATGTAGACGGAGGAAGGAGACGAACTCAGAGTCTGGCGCTAGGCATAGAATCTTCGGAGACGGGCTGCGTTCCATTGGTTCGGCTCGAGTCGGTTATCCGATGCGTTTCACAGACGGTACGCTCCGACGGTCAGGACTTGGTTGATGATGAAGGGACCTTCCCATTTGGGCTTGAGTTTGTCCTTTTTCTTGTCCGGCAGGCGTAGAACTAGTTCGCCAACATTGTAAGTTTTGGCCCGTACTTCTCTGCTTTGATATCTTCGAGCCTGCTGTTGATAGAATGCGGAACAAGCTTTTGCCACGTCGCATTCCTCCTCTAAGGCATCCAAACTGTCCTGCCGATCCAACTCGGCTTCTCTTTCTTCGTACATGCGCACGCGAGGTGAGTCATGAATTATGTCGCAGGGCAAAACTGCCTCTGCGCCGTATACCATAAAAAATGGTGTGAATCCGGTAGTGCGATTCGGCGTGATCCGCAGCCCCCAGAGTACGGAGTCGAGCTCCTCTACCCAGTGCGTGTTAGATTCCTTGAGGGACCGCACTAGTCTGGGTTTAATGCCACTCATGATTAGACCATTTGCTCATTCGACTTGACCGTTAGTTTGAGGGTCATAGACTGAAGCGTAGTCGAACTTGATGCCCATGTTTTTGCACCAGAGTTTAACCTCGTCGGCCATGAAGTTCGTGCCGTTATCAGTGATGATGCTATGGGGGACGCCGTAACGGTGTACTACCCCTGATATGAAGTCTATCACGGGTCCGGATTCGGCAGTCTTAACTAGCTTGGCCTCTATCCATTTGGTGAATTTATCCACCATGACCAATAGGTATTTTTGCTTATGGGTTCCTCCTTTAAGGGGTCCAACCATGTCAAGCCCCCAGACCGCGAACGGCTAGGTGATGGGTATAGTTTTGAGGGCGGTGGGTGGCATGTGGCTTTGATTAGCAAAGAGCTGGCAACCGACGCATAGTTGGACTAAGTCCTGAGCATCTGCCCGGGCCGTCGGCCAATAAAATCCTGTACGGAAGGCCTTGCCTACAAGGGCCCGGGCTGCGGCATGGTGCCCACCGAGTCCGGCATGAATTTCAGCTAGAAGATTTCGCCCTTCCTCTTCGGAGATACACCTTTGAAGGACTCCGGTTGTGCTTTTCTTATAAAGCTCTCCCTCATGGACCTTATAGGCTTTAGATCGCCGTACTATGCAGCGGGCCTCATTTTGGTCCTCGGGAAGTTCCTGCCTAGTTAACTAGGCTAGGAATGGTTCCGTCCACGGGGCAATGAATGCCATTATTTCGTGGGCTGAATGTGTTATTTCATTGGCAGAACCACCGATTGTGTCAGAATGTTCGGTGTTGGGTGGTGCGGTTGGGTCCGGATTGTTGTTTCCGGACTCCCCTTCCCATAGTACGGATGGCTTGAACAGCCGCTCTAGGAAGATGTTTGGGAGGGACGGCATCGTGCTTTGCACCGATGCGTGCCAATACGTCCGCCGCCTGGTTATTATCCCGGGCTATATGGTGAAATTCAAGCCCTTCAAACCTAGCTGACATTTTTAGGACGGCGTTACGGTAAGCTGCCATTTTCGGATCCTTGGCGTCGAAGTCCCCATTTATTTGGGATATCGCGAGGTTCGAATCCCCGCGCACCTCTAGGCGTTTAATGCCCATGGAGACCGCCATCCGGAGGCCATGTAGAAGGGCCTCGTATTCGGCTGCGTTGTTGGAGTCCGTGTACATTATCTGGAGTACGTATTTGTGTCTCCGGTTGGGGATGTCAGGATGACACCAGCGCCCAGGCCGGCCAACATTTTGGATCCGTCGAAATGCATGATCCAATTGGAATATGCACTGTACTCTTTAGGCAGTTCGGCTTCAGTCCATTCGGCGATGAAGTCGGCCAAAACTTGCAACTTAATAGCTTGCCGTGGCTTGTAGGTTATGTCGAACGGGAGGAGCTCGATGGCCCATTTTGCAATCCGGCTAGTTGCGTCACGGTTGTTTATAATGTCATTAAGAGGTACTTTGGAGGCTACTGTTATCGAACACTCTTGAAAGTAGTGTCGCAGCTTCCGGGATGCCATGAACACCGCGTACACTATCTTTTGATAATGTGGATACCGGGACTTGCATGGAGTTAGGACAGTGGACACGTAGTAAACTGGTTTTTGAAGGGGGAACTTGTGTTCGTCCGTTTCTCGTTCAACGACGAGCACCGCGCTTACAACTTGATGTGTTGCTGCGATATATAATAACATTGGTTCTCCCATGTTGGGCGTGGCCAGGACCAGATTTGTTGCCAATATGGGTTTTATTTCTTCGAGTCCGGCCATGGCGGCATCCGTCCACTCGAAGTGTTTAGTGCGCCGGAGGAGGCAATAAAGGGGTAATGCCTTTTCTCCCAATCGGGAGATAAAGCGGATTAGAGCCGCCACGCATCCAGTCAATTTTTGTATTTGTTTGAGGTCTTTTGGGATATCCAATTGTGACAGAGCTCGGATCTTGGCTGGGTTTGCTTCAATTCCTCTACCGGATACAATGAAGCCCAAGAGTTTTCCGGCTGGTACGCCGAAGACGCATTTTTCTGGATTCAGCTTAATGTCGTATGTTCGGAGATTGTCGAATGTGAGCCTCAATTCGTCTACTAGAGTTTCGAAATGCTTGGATTTGACGACCACATCGTCTACGTATGCCTCCACTATTTTGCCGATCTGGTTTGCCAGACATGTCTGAATCATGCGCTAATATGTTGCGCCGGCGTTTTTGAGCCCGAAGGGCATTGTGTTGAAGCAGAATGGGCCGTAAGGAGTGATGAATGCCGTTGCGGCTTGGTCTGGCTCCGCCATCTTGATTTGGTGGTAGCCGGAGTATGCGTCGAGGAAGCACAATGAATCGTGCCCTGCGGTAGCGTCGATAATTTGATCGATGCGGGGGAGGGGGAATGGATCCTTCGGGCAAGCCTTGTTAAGGTCCTTGAAGTCGACACATAGGCGCCAGGATTTATCCTTCTTTGGTACCATCACCAAGTTTGCTAGCCAGTCCGGACGTTTTATATCTCTGATGAATCCGGCTTCCAAAAGTTTGGCTAGCTCCTCTCCCATGGCCTGTCTCTTGGGTTTGGAAAAACGCGGAAGAGCCTGTTTGACTGGCTTGAATCCTTTTAGGATATTTAGGCTGTGCTCGGCCAGCCGGCGTGGGATTCCTGGCATGTCTGAGGGGTGCCAGGCGATGATGTCCCAGTTTTCGCGTAGGCATTCTCGTAGTGTGGCGTCTACATCAGGGTTTAACTGTTCCCCAATGGAGGCTGTCTTTGTAGGGTCCGTTGGATGGACTTGGAATTTGACTATTTCGTCCACTGGCTTAAAAGAGGTGGACTTGGATCTCTTATCGAGTATCACATCATCCCTGTTCACCGTGGAGCGCAGCGTAGTGAGTTCCTCGACCGCTAGGGCTTCAGATAGTGCCTCGAGGGCTAGTGCGGCTTTCTTATTTTCGGCGCGGAGTGCTATGTCTGGATCACTGGCAAGAGTGATGATTCCATTTGGCCCGGGCATTTTGAGCTTTATGTACCCGTAATGGGGTATAGCTTGAAAAATTGTGAATGCCTCTCGCCCTAATAAAGCGTGATATCCGCTGCTGAACGGGGCCACTTGGAACGTGACCTCCTCGGACATGTAATTGTCCGGCGAGCCGAACACCACATCCAGTGTAATTTTTCCTGTGCAGCATGCTTCCTGACTAGGGATTATTCCTCTAAAGGTTGTGCTGCTTCACTCAATGCGGCTCCAGTCTATTTCCATTTTTTGAAGGGTTTCCTCGTAAATGAGGTTTAATCTGCTGCCGCCATCCATGAGTACCTTGGTAAGGCGAAAGCCGTCCACTATTGGACTGAGGACCAATGCGGCTGGTGCTCGGGCTGTTCGGAATTTAGGTTCATCACTGGCATTAAAGGTAATAGTCGTGTCACTCCATGGGTTTATTGTTGCTACTTGGTAGACCTCGGCAAGGATGCGGAGTGTTCGTTTTCGCATATTATTTGATGCAAAAGTCTCGAAGACTGTTAATACCGTACTGGTGTTGCTGGGCTGGTTCTCTGGAGCTAGAAGCTCTTCGCCACTTTTGGCCACCTGCCGTAGTATCCAACATGCTCGAAGGCTATGAGTTGGAGTGGCGCCCTCTGTACTATGAATTTTGCAGGGTCCATTGAGCCATCCCTCCAGTACAGTTCCGTGCCCTTTAGTTTTTTTTGCTTTTTGGTATTTAACCCAGGTGCTTGGCGATGATGCACCCTTTTATTTCGGACTAGGGTTGTATTAGGGGCCGGATTATCCCAAAATTAGGTTTCGGTTTTCCAAGCGCTCTCCATCGAACAGTACTTTCGTACTATGGATGCCAAGTCGGCAAAGCGTGTAATTTCACGACGACTTATGGCATTTAGGATTCCCTTGTCCATGCAATTATTGCAGAAAAGTGAAATTGCGTCTTCCTCGCGGTAGTCCTTTATCCTGTCCATAACCAGGAGGAATCTGGCCCAGTAATGGTGTACTGTTTCAGCGGGCTCTTGCCGGATTCGGGATAGATCGCTTGTGTTTGGGTGGGCGGGTGGAATTAAATTCGGAACCCCGTCCAATCTAGGACTCAAGGGCCGAAAAGTTTCCGAACATGGAAGCTTGGGTTTTTGGATATTGTCCAATGAATCCAGCCCACTGGCTGACTTTAGGTTCAGGACTTGATCGACGTCCGTCCCTCCGCGGGAATCCGGCATGGAGGGGTCGGGAATCCGGACATAACTAGTCCTTAATATAGAAGAAGGGTCGCCGTACTATTCCTCCACCACATCAACATCGTGGGTAACCTGGGGAGAGTTGATCTCTCTCAGATCGGTTTTAGGCCCAATCTGATCCTAGTCTGTAGCGACTCCCAGGGCGGCGATGCAATCCAAGAGCTCGTTTAAGGAGGAGAGCGCCATCAGATCTAGCTGCTCGGCAAGTTCCAAGTTAACGTGAAGATTGCTTTTGATGACCCGAGAAGTCATCGTCGGTGCGGCGGCCGAACAGGCGGTCATGAGAAAACCGCCTAGCCGGAGAGTTTGGCCGATGGCCAAAGCTCCTTTAGCAACGGTGCCGTCTTTAAAGACGGGACGAGGCATCCTTCCTGATGGCGACGGCATAGAGGAACTCTCAATGAAAGCACCAATGTCGGTGTCAAAACCGGCGGATCTCTGGTAGGGGTCCCGAACTGTGCATCTAGGCGGATGGTAACAGGAGACAAGGGACACGATGTTTTTACCCAGGTTCGGGCCCTCTCGGTGGAGGTAAAACCCTACTCATGCTTGATTAATATTTATGATATGGGTAGTACAAGAGTAGATCTACCACAAGATCAGAGAGGCTAAACCGTAGAAGCTAGCCTATGGTATGATTGTTGTTCGCCCTACGGACTAAAACCCTCCGGTTTATATAGACAATGGAGAGGGCTAGGGTTACACAGAGTCGGTTACAATGGTAGGAGATCTACATATCCGTATCGCCAAGCTTGCCTTCCACGCCAAGGAAAGTCCCATCCGGACACGGGACGAAGTCTTCAATCTTGTACCTTCATAGTCTAGGAGTCCGGTCAACGGTGATAGTTCAGCTATCCGGACACCCCCTAATCCTGGACTCCCTCACCTTGCATGATCATGTAGTTGTCATCGTATTTGTGGCAAAGCAACCATGCATAATTTTCATACATGTCACTCTTGATTCATTGCCCATCCCGGTACACCGCCGGAGGCATTCATATAGAGTCATATCTTGTTCTAGTTTTGAGTTGTAATTCATGAGTTATAAATCAATAAAAGTGTGATGATCATCATTGTTAGAGCATTGTCCCCCTAAAAAAGGCCAAAAAGAAAAGAAAAAAGGAAGGCCAAAGAAAAAAAAAGAAAAAAAAAGAAAGGCCAAAAAAAGGCCAAAGAAAAAACATAAAAAAAATAAAAAAGGGGGCAATGTTACTATCTCTGTTTCCACACTTGTGCTTCAAAGTAGCACCATGTTCTTCATATAGCGAGTCTCATATGTTGTCACTTTCATATACTAGTGGGAATTTCTCATTACAGAACTTGGCTTGTATATTCCTATGATGGGCTTCCTCAAAATGCCCTAGGTCTTCGTGAGCAAGCAAGTTGGATGCACACCCACTTAGTTTCTTTTGTTGAGCTTTCATATATTTATAGCTCTAGTGCATCCGTTGCATGGCAATCCATACTCCTCATCTTGACATCAATTGATGGGCATCTCCATAGCCCGTTGATTATCCTCATCAATGTGAGACTTTCTCCTTTTTTGTCTTCTCCACACAATCCCCATCATCATATTCTATTCCACCCATAGTACTATATCCATGGCTCACGCTCATGTATTGCGTGAAAGTTGAAAAAGTTTGAGATTGTTTAAGTACGAAACAATTGCTTGGCTTGTCATCGGGGGTGTATAATTTGGGAGCATTTTTGTGTGACGAAAATGAAGCATAGCCTAACTATATGACTTTGTAGGGATGAACTTTCTTTAGTCATGTTATTTCGAGAAGACATGATTGCTTTGATTAGTATGCTTGAAGTATTACTATATCTTATGTCAATATGAACTTTTATTTTGAATCATTTGGATCTGAACATTCATGCCACAATAAAGAAAATTACATTGAGAATTATGCTAGGTAGCATTGCACATCAAAAATTCTATTTTTATCATTTACCTACTCGAGGACGAGCAGGAATTAAGCTTGGGGATGCTTGATATGTCTCCAACGTATCTATAACTTTTGATTGTTCCATGCTATTATATTACCCCTTTTGGATGTTTATGGGCTTTATTTTACACATTTATATCATTTTTGGGACTAACCTACTAACCGGAGGCCCAGCCCGTATTGTTGTTTTTTTTCCTATTTCAGTATTTCGAAGAAAAGGAATATCAAACGGAGTCCAAACGGAATGAAACCTTCGGGAGCATGATTTTTGGAACGAACGTGATCCAGAGGACTTGGAGTGCAAGTCAAGAAGCAGTCGAGGCGGCCACGAGGGTGGAGGGCGCGCCCACCCGGGAGCACCCCCTATCTCGTGGGCCCCTCGGGCGTCCACCGACCTACCTCTACCTCCTATATATACCCACGTACCCCGAGAACATCAAAGGAGACGATGAAAAACTATTTCCACCATCGTAACCTTCTGTATCCGCGAGATCCCATCTTGGGGCCATCACCGGCGCTCCGCCGGTGGGGGAATCAACCACGGAGGGCTTCTACATCAACACCATAGCCCCTCCGATGAGTTGCGAGTAGTTTACCACAGACCTTCAGGTCCATAGTTATTAGCTATATGGCTTCTTCTCTCTTTTTGGATCTCAATACCATGTTCTCCTTGATCTTCTTGGAGATCTATTCGATGTAACTCTTTTTGCGGTGCGTTTGTCGAGATCCGATGAATTGTGGGTTTATGATCAAGTTTATCTATGAGAAATATTTTAATCTCCTCTGAATTCTTTTATGTCTGATTAAGTTATCTTTGCAAGTCTCTTCGAATTATCAGTTTGGTTTGGCCTACTAGATTGATTTTTCTTGCAATGGGAGATGTGCTTAGCTTTGGGTTCAATCTTGCGGTGTCCTTTCCCAGTGATAGCAGGGGCAGCAAGGCACGTATTTTATTGTTGCCATCGAGGATAAAAAGATGGGGTTTATATCATATTGCATGAGTTTATCCCTCTACATCATGTCATCTTTCTTAATGCGTTACTCTGTTCTTTATGAACTTAATAATCTAGATGCATGCTGGATAGCGGTCGATGTGTGGACTAATAGTAGTAAATGCATGCAGGAGTTGGTCTACTTGTCACGGACGTGATGCCTATATACATGATCATGCCTAGATAATCTCATAATTATTCGCTTTTCTATCAATTGCTCGACAGTAATTTGTTCACCCACCGTAATACTTATGCTATCTTGAGAGAAGCCACTAGTGAAACCTATGGCCCCCAGGTCTACCTCTTATCATATAAGCTTTCAATCTACTTTTATTTGCATCTTTACTTTTCCTATCTATATTATAAAATACCAAAAATATATTTATCTTATCATATCATCTCTATCAGATCTCACTTTCGAAAGTGGTCGTGAAGGGATTGACAACCCCTTTATTGTGTTGGTTGCGAGTTCTTTGTTTGTTTGTGTAGGTGCATGGGACTTTTGAGGAGCCTCCTACTGGATTGATAACTTGCTTCTAAAAAACTGAGGGAAATACTTATGCTAGTATTGCTGCATCACCCTTTCCTCTTCAAGGAAAACCAACGCAAGATCAAGACGTAGCAAGTCACCATAGGCACCTTGTTGTCGACAGGAATGTCTCCTGACACGCGATAGACGTGAGGGGCAGTCGCTTCCATAGGTGCTTGAATGCCAAGGAGGGAGAGGGTAGCGGTTCCCGAGACATTGAACGGTCAATGATGCATCCTCAATTACTTGCAGAGGGAATTAATTGGAGAAGCAGAATAGAGCCAGTATGATGCGAATGCAACAGAGTTTGGACTCTCATATAAAGGTGCTCCACCACTCCAATCCATCTACTCCTAGTCTCTGCACAACACTGCTCACTCAAATCCAAGACCAAGTGACCAGAAGCCACAAGCACCTATGGAGGTGATGGACGCGAGCGGCAGTCGGCTGTGCCAAATTTTTCCAGGCGCCGGCCTGCGGCCCCGCACCGTGCAGCACTTCTAGACGGTGCTGGCAACTGCCGGCATCGTAGCCCTCACCGACGCCAGCTTCGCCTCTTGCATGGACAAGATGATGGTCAACTCCATCCGCAAGTTCACCGCCGTCAAGAAGCGCGCGGACGACCTTGCCGTATTTCTCCAGGCCGCGCGCCCAGGCTCCTCATTGCCTAGCACCCTCATCGGCCTCCTTGGTGACGAACTCTTTCAAGCCCTGGTGGCCCTGCAGGTGTTGGAGGTCGCGACAAAGAATGTGCACCTCGAGGCCGCGCTCGCCATGCAGCGCCTCGCCATGCAAGAAACCGTCGACCTGCACATCCACGTCTACGAGGAAATCATCTACATAGGCCACTACAAGGCAAGCGAGGACAGAAAGACGTTGGCCTTCTTCCAGCGGCTGGAATCTTTGGACGCCATTGCTTAGAAGCACGTCGTCCTGGCCACAAAAGTCGCTGCTACTTAGCCGCCGTTCGGTGGGCCGGCGCCCTGAGTCGAGGAGGTGGACGTCGTCGATGGACGCATCTCTTCTTCTTGCCTCCTGTAACCAACACTGCATCGCCTCGTGGCCTTAATGTTTGATTAGTATAGTACTCCCTCCGTTCCCAAATATAAGTCTTTCTAAAGATTCCAGCAAGTCACTACATACAGAGCAAAATGAGTGAATTTACACTCTAAAATGTGTCTACATACATCCGTATGTTGTATTCCATTTGAAATAGTATCTAAAAAGGCTTATATTTTGGAACGGAGGGAGTATATAATGTTTTCACTGTGAGGTGGGGCCGCAATTGAGCAAACCCACCCCGCCCACCGGGTGTCGGCCGAGTTTAGAATTACAAGAGAGAAATGATGGAGGAAAGGTAGTTGTAGCATGGACACTGTTGTCAGATGGGACTCGTGTTGATAGAATAGGAGTACTGAGCACTGGTACCTCTTTTTTGAGGGAAAAATAGTCGTATGTCTAGTACCACTAGTTGGGTGCGTGCGACCTATTGTTGTCATCACTTTAGGTCTCCTTTTCGAACCGCAGCTATGCTTCACAGTACATATTTTTTCACGCATTTATCCTCCTATATGTACTCTTAGGCTATTTCCACATCCACCCTTTCACCGACATGTGGGACATAGAGCATATGAGTCGTAGTGCATGCACGGCTCAGAGCATATGCAGGGGTACTTTACATTTCAGGCCTCATGAATTACATGCAACCCCCCCCCCCACCCGCAGAAGAATAAATAAATAAATGAATTACTACATGAAACCGGATTATTTTTGTAGAAACTGGAGCACGTTCATTAAATTTTGGACATACACGTTTATAAAAACTGACCGGACCTAAACCGGTCTAAGGGCCTCTTTGATTTTTCCCGCAAAAAAGGGCCTCGTTGATTCGCGGGATATTGAAAACACATGATTGGGGAAAGTATGATGGCGATGAACCGAGACAAGGAGAACTCTAACTCAGTTAGAGGTTAGAGTTAGATTCTAACCCTAAACTAACTCTAAACCAAAGAGATGTATGGATGGCAGGGTTAGATTGACAATAAATGCACTTTCTCAATCATTTGACTACTTTGGACCCTATTTCCTGCCAGATTTGGTTTGGTCGGCTCTTGTGTGGCCTCCTCCCGCTCACAATTGACATAAACGAACCATCTTTACAAATCAAGCATGCAAAACATGATAATTTTTACATTGTCCATACAAATGAGATATCCCACTTAAACATACAAGTCGTCAATCAAGCTTCACAAAAAAATACACTCCATGAAACAAAGCATGAGCTAACTCATCACGGAAGTTATTCACGATAGGGAGGGAGCCCGGAGCCCCTCACGCACCCCGGGAGGAGCTCGTCATCGTCGCTCTGGAGGAAGGCTCTGTAGAGCCCAAGCCTCGAGAACCCCTTTTGAGCTGGCGCTTGTGAGTTGAGGTCAACACCGGCATGGGTAGCAGGGTCGCCTGCCGCTGACTGCAAACTTAATCATTGGGCCTCTAGAAATAATGCAAGCCTGAAACTGAAATACCTAGAAAGGTGAACCGAATCTTTCGGCCTCTAGAAATAATGCAAGCCTGAAACTGAAATACCTAGAAATGTGAACTGAATCTTTGGGCCTCTAGAAATAATGCAAGCCTGAAACTGAAATACCTAGAAAGGTGAACTGAATCTTTGGGCCTCTAGAAATAATGCAAGCCTGAAACTGAAATACCTAGAAAGGTGAACTGAATCTTTGGGCCTCTAGAAAGATTTATTACCTCCTCAAGCAGCATCAAACAATTCCATGCAAGCACCACAAATCTATACCAAGTTTGATCAGGATCTACTTTTCCAAATCAGAATTAGCGCTAGAGCGAGCAAGATCAATGATATGGATGTGAGATAGAGAAGGAAAGAACATACTCACCCCTCTCGTGACCTCCCTGGTAGATGTGCCGCCGCCGCGCACGACAGAGTGAGAAAAACGACCGGTGAAAGGGGAGCGGGGCGACCTTCGAAGGCCGGAGGGAGAGGGTGGCCGGAGTAGGGCGGCGGAGGCCAGAGGGAGAGGGCGGCCAGAGAAGAGAGAGGGCGAGCGGCAGAGCGGCGCTTGGGCGGGCGGCCCGATGGGGGACAGAGAGGAGTCGTGCGAGGGGGGAAGAGGGAGCGATCTGGTGCGGGCAGGGGAGATTTTATTATTTCTCTTTTAGTGGGCCCGAGGATAACTAACCCAATTAGAACCTCTCCACCGGGCTAGTTTTTTTAGCTGGGTTAGAGCAAAGTAGCTCAAACTAACCCCTCTTGTTTCGATAATTCGAGGCTATTTCAACCCAAACTAGCTCTAACTCAGGGACCCAAACAAAGAGGAGTAGTACTGTACATCCTACAGTCTGGACCGTAGCACATTGTTTTTTATGGCCATATCACCACATTATTTTCCTAGTTCACTAGGCTACCATGGATCGCACTACTGGTTCACTGGGCTGCTGTGGATCACACTCCTCCGACATGAGTACTAGTAGTAGTATATACCACATCATTCTTTGCTCCTTCTTACTACGTACTTTGCCGACATGTGGGAGAGCCAGCATCCGGGTTGACGTGTCATGCACCAGACTAGAGTGTGGAACGAAAGGGGGGCATCACCCCGGTCGTAGCGCCAGTAATTCATGACTATAGTGAGTAGTCATATCACAAGTCTTTCTAGTAGTAACGCGCCATCAAATCGCACAGCCTGACCTTTCCAGCAGTAAGTTTGAATCCGCCACTCCCTCACCCTCCTCGCCTCTCTGTCAAACCTCCTACCCGAAAATTGCCACGTGTACTGCCTGGGAAAAGCCCCACCCTCAACTTTTAACTACGCGAAAATAGTTCAAGATTGTTCGTTCTATATAAATACTAGTACTGTATGTTTATTCACCTGTGGGGTTGAACAATGAATGGAGGGCCGGGGAGCACAAGTCAACAATACTACTATTACTAGTAGTAAGTAGGAGTCGTACAGTTAGTCACCTTAAATAGAGAGTTTCTTTTCTTTAATGCCACGTACACAAATTGAAATGCTTGTTGTGGACAGAAAAAGATAATCACTCCACTATATATGTACGCAGGGGCCTGAGCGCTTGCTTTACTAGGGTTGCTCTCTTCATTATCTCATCCTCTCCGAATCTAAACAAGACAGCAGTAGCAACATTTTCTCTCTGCTCACCGCTGGTCACAGATCCGGCCGGATCCCTTCGGCCGATGTGTGTAGAGGACTAAAAGGTGGATCATTCACGTGGTCATCGCCGCCGAGGAAGGAAACCCATAGCGGCCGGCGGGGCCTGATCCTTTGCCCGTGTGGTTCTCTCCGACACAGCGTCGGCTCGGGAGGTCCTCCAACCCTTCTTCCTCCCTGCCGTATTGTGCGCAAATCGGACCTGCCGCTGCCGACATCCCGACGAACCTCAGGTACAAGTTCTTCGAAAGCGACCTTGCTCTACTGCCCTAGCTCCCAATGTGTCTGCATGTGCATCTTTTTCTACTTCCATCAGCTCTTCCAAATCCACCTAAATTTTTAGTATTATTAGAGGTAAAGCAACTTCATGATTCTAATCTAGGACTTGGTTCAAACAAAGAAGAAAGGGGGGAATCATAGCATGAATCTAGGAATTGATTCAAAGAGGAAATACCAGGGGAAAGTAGTAGAGACCGGATACCCAACTGGTCTCTTGGTTGAAAAGGGAAATAATGGGAAAACTCGATACAAACTGGATAAGGAACATATATATTATTGGTTGAAAAAAGGATAGAAAGTGGCGGCTGGTGGACAATTCAACAAAGTATGTCCAGGAGTAGATTTGCTGCCCTCACATAGTAAAAGGTCTCCAGGACTAGATTTGCTGCCCTCACTTAGTAAAAGGTCTCCAGGATTAGATTTGCTGCCCTCACATAGTAAAAGTTCTCCAGGATTAGATTAGCTGCCCTCACAGAGCATGAACAAACTCGGCATCACCACTTTATGCCTCCTTCTAGTTACATTGTGCTGATGCATCCACTGTCGCATGTCCTTATACCAACCTTTTGCTGTTGTTAATGTAAGGGTGCATGTAAAATGAAGCGATCACACTGTTACCTTAAGGACATGTCTAACCAGTGTTATTGTTAATATAATGCCTCCAGTGATATGATAGAATTAAACTGTCTTAACAAATGGTACTCCTGCTGTTTTCCCCAGTATGATAAGTAAGTTGCTTCTTTACGCTATTGAGTGACCTGGTGTTCCCACGGTCCCATGCCCTTAAACCAACTCTTTAGCTGCTGTTGATTTACTGTATCTGGTAAACAAGCAATGCCACCATTAAAGTAATCCCATATTTGACGAATGTCATAGTTGATCGTAATGCTTTCGGTAACATGAAGCATTGCTGATGTTTTAAAATTTCTATTGCCCTTGCATGATTGCCATGAACATAATTAATATTCTTCTTTTCATTTCATGTATCTTTCGTATATTCTTATTGACCAGCAACTGTTTACTTTCTATCTTTTTGTGCAGATAGGGATATCCATTTCACCTGTTGCTATTGTGACCTTTCGGTGAACTGCACAAAACACTTGTTTTGGAATGAGTGTCTTGTGCAGTTCAACTAAAATGTCACGTGGGCAACATCTCTCGATTTTGGTGGAACTGCACAAAATGGTGATTGGAGTTTCCAAAATCTCCATCAAATTCTGCTGGTAATCTCGTGCAACATTTTATTAGGTTTTGCAAGATGAGCCATCATTGTCACCACAATGGAACTTTATTTTAGTGGAACTGCACAAAAGGATAAGCAAATTATAGTTGCACCTTACATGAGAAGGACAACCAACCTCAATGTTGCTGAATTTTAGTGCAACTACTAAAGAAGAACCTGCCATCTCATGAGAGAAAGTACTTCTTGCTAGCTGAATGATGCAATCTTTGCTTCATTTCAGGTGAACTGCAGAAAAAGGCGCATGAATTGAATCATGGTACTCCAGGCTGGCCTCATCCGAGTGGAGTTGTAGGTTCACCACATCGAGTCGTGGCGGTATAGGGACCCTCACACCAATTGCTTCAACTAGTGCCACTATTATAGTAATCATGCTCTTTCTTATCTGTGCAAACATGAATACTCTACTACAGATGTTATGATGGTCAAGAGCATTCGCCAGGTTCTTTGGTTGTATGATACGGCTAGCCAAGATGGATTTAATCCCGATATTCACTTTATCAAAAGGCTCTAATGGGTTGGTTCTGAATCTTGCAAGCTGGGAATCAATGAGATGTGTAGGCATCTTTGTTGTACTTATTATTTGAATCTTATTTGTTGGTTCTGAATCTTGGAAGCTGGGAATCAATGAGATGCGTAGGCATCTTTGTTGTACTTATTATTTGAATCTTATTTGTTGGTTCTGCATCTTGCAAGCTGGGAAACACGACATGATGATGCAGATGATAGCAACCATAACAAACTGTTCAAACTTGGTAGTATTTTCTGTGTGAAAGTGCGGCAAATGTGCTGATAACGTGCGTCCTTAGAATAATAATTCTAAATGTTGTGCATGTTGATCCTGTGGCACTGATAGAACGAGCCAATGCATTGCTTGTTTTAAGAATACATTTTAATTAAAGCTAATTAAATTTAAGTAAAGTGACCACTAACACTTGTTATTATAATACCAATACAGACCCACTCGTGAATCGATGTGTGTGGCCCGAATAGTTTTCTTAACGGAGGCGTTTGAAAGCGCCGAGGGTGCATATTCTGCCGAGCGTGCAGCGGGCGAGGGAGGGGTAGTAACTATTGTCGCCTATACACACTCAGTTTACTGTTGAATCTAGTTCCCCAAGAGCTGAAAAATGAACTACTGCTACCGCCTACTCACTCATTCACTTGAAGAGACTCCAATGGCGATCCGAGGGGTGGGCCTGCTGGATACGGACTTCAGCAAGGAGTTCACCTTTGAGTTCTTCGTTCAGTCCCATGGCGGCACCAAGTTGAATGTGATGTACACCAATGATCCGGACTCGGTGAAGCTCTGCCTCGCCGAGTTCAAGCAGTACCTACAGGACGAGAAAGCACAAGGTCGCAGGACTAGACCTTGTGCCCATCCATTCTTCTCCTGACAGGGACCAGCGGTAGCGGATCACGGTCGCCCAGGTATGCATGCGGGACGAGGTTCTCGTCTACCATTGCTATAGGGCCATCAGAGGTTCTGGAGCATTCGCATGTTTCATCGGCAGCACCGACTGCACCTTCGCTACGGTGGAGAGAAGGAAGAACGCGATGATTCGACCATCTGGTGCAACAAGCTTATCGACATCCAAAAGAAATACAAGATCATCGGCAATAGGCAAGAGAAGGACTCCGTGGTTGACCTCGCTGAGACCATCATCAACCCCTGCTACGCCAAAATGAAAGAACACAACGATACCAAGGAGCTCCACCGGCCACCCTGCATCCGAACAAGTCAACCCTCGTACTCCCCTCCGCCTGCGTCTTCCCCCGCTCCGGTTCATTCGGTCTGCGGTCTCAACGTCGTCCTCAGCCTTGGTGCTCTCGTTGCGGCACCACCATCTGTTGTTCCTAACATGGTCAGCAAAAGAAGAGGAATCGGGAGACAACTGTTCATCGAGAGGCTGACAGTCCCGGGCCCACCAGGTCCACGGCTTAGGTTTTGTTGTTTGACATGGGCAACCCACGACATTTTTTGCATCAAGCGGCTTCTGGGCCTCCCAGCCTAGCTTGTCTATAACATCAGCAGCCCAAGTTATGTTTGTTTTTTCAAGACGACGCATGTCGGTGTCAAAACCGACGGATCTCGGGTAGGGGGTCCCGAACTGTGCGTCTAAGGTCGATGGTAACAGGAGACGGGGGACACCATGTTTACCCAGGTTCGGGCCCTCTCTATGGTGGTAATATCCTACTTCCTGCTTGATTGGTATCGATGAATATGAGTATTACAAGAGTTGATCTACCACAAGATCATAATGGCTAAACCCTAGAAGTCTAGCCTATGTGATTATGATTGTGTCCTATGGACTAAACCCTCCGGTTTATATAGACACAGGAGGGGGATAGGGTTGTACAAAGTCGGTTACAGAGAAAGGAATCTACCTATCCGAATCGCCAAGCTTGCCTTCCACACCAAGGAGAGTCCCATCCGGACACGGGAAGAAGTCTTCTATCTTGTATCTCCATAGCCCAACAGTCTGGCGCACGTATATAGTCCGGCTGTCCGAGGACCCCTTAATCCAGGACTCCCTCGGTAGCCCCTGAACCAGGCTTCAACGACGAGGTGTCCAGCGCGCAGATTGTCTTCGGCATTGCAAGGCGGGATCCTTCTCCGAATACTCCAAAGTAGTCTACCAACGCAAGAATCATGTCCGGCTCTGCAAAACAAGTTCCACACACAACCGTAGAGAATATAATATTCCACAAGTCCAATCTGCTGACAGCTTTTTTGTAGCGTGACATCATGTCACCGCCCGGTCATTATTCGAACCATTTTTTAGCTTGCCGCTCCATATTTTGAGGCGCGGTTTCATTGGCACGTCTTGTCAAAGCACAGATTGTGTCCCCTTATTGCGGGATTCTCATTAATACGGGTGTGGGTAACCTAACCGTGCCATCTACACGGCCCTTGGGTAATGGGCGAGTTTTAAGGCAAGTGGGGAGGCGCTTGATATTCACTGCCTTTATATAGAGATAAGGATTCACCCCCTTTTCACCCACGCCTTCTCCTTCATCTGCCCATCCATTCTCGAGCTCCAGCGCCCAAGCTCTCGTATTTTCCGTCCAAAAAGCAGTCCCACTATGTCCGGATCTGGAGCAGGAGGCAAGTGGATGGCCTCCTCCGTCAAGGAGAAGGACATCATGAAGCTCCGGGAGGCCGGGTACCTGGCCAAGGAAATCACCCACCGGCTTCAGGACAAAGGACAGATCGTCCCTACCCCGGAGCCCCAGGAGAGGGTGGTGTTCATCACACACTTCGTCCATGGCCTGGGATTCCCTCTCCACCCGTTCGCCCGCGAACTGATGTTCTACTATGGGCAAGACTTCCACGATCTGGACCAAACTCAATCCTCAACATCTCGGCATTTATTATCGTGTGCGAGGCCTTCCTCCGCATCGCACCTCACTTCGGCCTATGGCCGAAGACCTTCAATGTGAAGCCAAAGGTGGTAAGCAGTCAACAAGCAGAGTGCGGAGGCGCCATGGTGGGCAAAATGCCCAATGTCACTTAGCTCGAAGGCTCCTTCGTGGAGACCGTCAAAGGGTGGCAGTCGGGGTGCTTCTACATCACAGAGCCGCATGGCACCAACTGGGCAGTGGCTCCCGCATTCTAGTCCGGAGTCCCGATGCGGCTTACCTCCTAGCAAGAGAAAGGCCTGACCTGGTCTTCCCCGGACGAGCTAACGGGGCTCCAGACGTGCGTCCAGAACATGATAAACAGGAGAATCAAGCTCGTCAACGTGATCCAAGTGATGCTTGTTCACCGGATCCTTCCGTGCCAAAGCCAGACTTGCCATCTATGGGAGTTCGATCCGGCCAAGCACCGGACCCTATTGGAGCTCTTCGGCACGACGCATGATGATATCTAGAAGGTGCTCTTCAAGGCCAACGAGGCGCCGCCGCCCACGACCGAGGATCGCAGGCATGACTTGACGCACCCTGCTAGTCCAGTAAGTTCTTTCATGCTTTCAAGGTATACCCTTTGCATACTTTAGGAAGGCGCCTAAGCCTCCCTATCAATCTTTTCAGGCCTGGTCAGAGATGGCGGAGCGGATTAACTGTCCAGCTCCACTGCCCGAAGACCTAGAAGTTCTACTTCCGACAAAGATGGTGGTTCCGGTGCCTTATCAGGTGCCGGAGAAGAAGAACAAGAAGAAGGCCAAGGGGACCAGAGGCGGTCTCCGTCGTAAGGGCACTCCGGACGCGATGTCCGAAGACGCCGAGCCTCACTCCGTCACCGAGGACGACGAGGAGGAGGAGGAAGAAGAAAGTCATTCCCCCCGTGCAGGGGGGAGAAAGAAGAGGCCGGCCTCAACACATCTGGAGGCCGAGGTGTCCAAGAAGGGGAAAGCCTCCCTTCCGGACAGCTCCATAGCGGCCACCGATAGCAGCTGGGAGTGGGAGCCCAGGGACAAGCCCGTGGCCAAATCATAAGTGTCCGGACATGTTCATGTATCCGGCCCCTTTACTTCCTTGTTTTAATGTACTGAATTATGCATTTGCAGTTCGGCTCGGTCCAACCTCGAGCGATCCTTATCTTCGGAGGATTCGCTGGACCCGGACGCAATGGACAGCGGGACCCTTCCCGCGGCCTCCTCTTCCAAGGACATGGGTGGCGCCGAAGCATCGTCCGGAAGGATCCTAGGCCCAAGAGAGAATCCGGAGGCCGTCAGGGAGGCGCCGGAGGGTGAAGCCTCGGCTACCGGACACACGGGGGAGCAAACCCCCATGGATACTGACGATGTGGGCCATATACAATTCGGCCCCCAACCGAATATAATTCCGGAGACCCATACGGCTCCGGAGTCAGGCAAGCACCCCTTTTCGAAGGAAGGGGCGTGCCTATTGATACGTCCATTTTGCATCATGCTTTTATATCGATATTTATTGCATTATGGGCTGTTATTACACTTTATATCTCAATACTTATGGCCATTCTCTCTTATTTTACAAGGTTTACCATGAAGAGGGGGAATGCCGGCAGCTGGAATTCTGGCTGGAAAAGGAGCAAACATTGGAAACCTATTCTGCACAGCTCCAAAAGTCCTGAAACTCCATGAAACAACTTTTTGGAATTAACAAGAATTTTTGAGCGAAAGAAATACACCAGGGGGCCTGAGGGAGTCCTGGATTAGGGGGTATCCAGACAGCCGGACTGTGTACAACATCCGGACTATGGAAGCGTGAAGATACGAGACTCAAGACTTTGGCCCATGTCCGGATGGGACTTTCCTTGGCGTGGAAGGCAAGCTTGGCGATCCAGATTTTATATTTCCTTCCTTGTAACCGACTCCATGTAAACCCTAGCCCTCTCCGCTGTCTATATAAACCGGAGAGGTTGGTCCTTAGAAGGCCGATCACAATTACATTCATAACATCATAGGCTAGCTCCTAGGGTTTAGCCTCTACAATCTCGTGGTAGATCTACTCTTGTACTACCCATATCATCAATATTAATCAAGTAGGAAGTAGGGTTTTACCTCCATCGAGAGGGCCCGAACCTGGGTAAAACACCTGTGTCCCTTACTTCTTGTTACCATCAGCCTTGACGCACAGATCGGGACCCCCTACCCGAGATCTGCCGGTTTTGACACCGACATTGGGAGTTCCTCTGTGACGTCGCCGTCATTGAGAGTTCCTCTGTGACGTCGCCGTCAGGCTCGATGGCTCCTTCAATAGTCATTAACGATGCTGCCCAGGGCGAGACTTTCCTCCCTGGACAGATCTTCGTCTTCAGCGGTTCGCACTGCGGGCCAATTCATTTGGCCACTTGGAGCAGAACGATAGCTATGCCCCCGGCCATCAAATAAGGTTCGTAAACCTGAACTACACGGCGGATATCCGCGGAGACTTAATCTTCGACGGATTCGGGCCAGCGCCGAACACTCGCGATGAGCACGGCTTAGACCTGCTGTCGGACGTCGCTCGGGATATCGTCCCGGCAGAAACCTCGGATATAAATCCGGGACAGGTTGCTTCGCCTAAGGACGGAGGGCTGGACCGCATCACTCAGGTCGTACCTTCATCGGCGATGGAGCCAAACACAGGTTTCACCCCTGAGGGAACCTGTGACTCCGGACCCCCAGATCCATATCCGGACGCAGGTTCCAGTCCGTGCGCCCCCGAGCCTGCCGATCCTGGTCGGGCTCCGGTGATGGAGTTCACCGCGGCGGACGTTTTTCAGCACTCGCCCTTTGGCGACATGCTGGACTTATTGAAGTCTCTCTCCTTGTCAGGAGACTCCGGGCCGAACTATGTCCGGCTCGAGTGGGAAGCAGACAACGATGGAATTAGTTGCCCACCCACCACCCACTTCATTGCCACGATCGATGATCTAACCGACGTGCTTGACTTCGACTCCAAAGACATCGACGGTATGGACGACGATGTAGGAGAATCACAGGAGCCACCACTCACCGGGCGGTGGACGGCCACCTCCTCATATGATGTATATATGGAGGACAACCCCTTGGGAAGAAAATCAAAGAATGGGCGTCGTCGGCGCCGCTCCAAGCCCCGCCATAGCAACACCGGCCCCGGAGGCGAAAATAATCTAGATGGCGCCGAAGAAGAATATGACCCTGATCATCCTGCCTTTGAGCAGGACGAACAGGAAGACGAGCAGGTCATCCCAGAAGAACAGGCGACAGACGCATACCCGGGGGAGGACAACTACATGCCCCCCTCCGAAGACGAGATCAGCCTCGGCGACGACGAGTTCGGCGTACCTGAGGATCCCGTGGAGCAGGAGCACTTCAAGCGTAGGCTTATAGCCACTGCAAGGAGCCTGAAGAAGAAGCATCAGCAAGTCCAAGCTGATCAAGACCTGCTCACAGATAGATGGACTGAATTCCTGGCAGCCAAGGAATATGGACTCGAACGCCAAACGGCTGACCGGCCACCCCGTGGCTGGGACAAAACGGGATACCAGCCCGCACCCCCACGCCGATACACTACGGCTCAGGGCAATATGCACGACCTGCAAGATATTCTGGACAATAATGCAGGACAGCCAAGATCGATCTACGGATCAAGGGGGCGCGGCCCAGCGCACGATGACGACCGTCATGCCGGATACATCATCAACAAATCCGGCCGGGCCAAACATAGCAACCCAGACCAATCCGACCTGCGTAGCCACATAGCCCGGCACAGAGGCGCCGCACACCCCCTTTGCTTCACGGATGAAGTAATGGATCATGAATTCCCAGAAGGGTTCAAACCCATAAACATCGAATCATACGATGGCACAACAGACCCCGCAGTATGGATCGAAGACTTCCTTCTCCACATTCACATGGCCCGCGGAGATGATCTACACGCCATCAAGTATCTCCCCTTAAGCTCAAAGGACCGGCCTGACACTAGTTAAATAGCCTGCCAGCAAATTCCATTGGCAGTTGGGAAAACCTGGAAGATGCATTCCTTGACAACTTCCAGGGCACATATGTGCGACCACCAGACGCTGATGACCTAAGCCACATTACTCAACAGCCCGGAGAGTCAGCCCGGAAATTCTGGACTCGGTTCCTCACTAAAAAGAACCAAATAGTCGACTGTCCGGACACCGAAGCCCTGGCGGCTTTTAAGCATAATATCCGTGACGAGTGGCTCGCCCGACACCTCGGCCAGGGAAAACCCAAGTCTGTGGCAGCTCTCACAACCCTAATGACCCGTTTTTGTGCGGGAGAGGATAGCTGGTTGGCTCGCAGCGGCACCATGCCACATTCTGGCACTTCGGACAACCGCGATGCAAACGGCAAGCCACGGCGCAACAGACATAAGAGATGGAACAACGACCACAGCATGGAAGACACGGCAGTCAACACCGGATTCAGCGGACAACGGAAAAAGCCGTTCAAAAGAAATAATCAGGGACCGTCCAGTCTGGACCGCATACTAGAGCGCTCGTGCCAAATTCATGGCACACCGGACAAACCAGCCAACCACACCAATAGAGACTGCTGGGTGTTCAAACAGGCCGGCAAGATAAACGCCGAAAACAAGGACAAGGGGCTTCACAGCAACGATGACGATGAGCCCCGGCGTCTGAACATGGGGGGCAGAAGAAATCCCCCCCAGGTGAAAACGGTCAATATGATCTACGCCACCCACATCCCCAAGCGGGAACGGAAGCGGCACTACGGGATGTCTATGCGATGGAGCCAGTCGCCCCCAAGTTCAACCCATGGTCAACTTGTCCGATCACCTTTAATCGTAGGGATCCCCCTACCAGCATCCGTCACGGAGGCTCTACCGCATTGGTCTTAGACCCAATCATCAACGGATTCCACCTCACGCGTGTCCTTATGGACAGCGGCAACAGCCTGAACCTGCTCTATGAGGATACAGTGCGCAAGATGGGCATTGATTCTTCAAGGATCAAGCCCACCAAAACCTCCTTTAAAGGTGTTATTCCTGGAGTAGAGGCCCGCTGCACGGGTTCTATAACATTGGAAGTGGTCTTCGGATCCCCAAACAACTTCAGGAGCGAGGAGCTGATCTTCGACATCGTCCCTTTCCGCAGTGGCTACCACGCACTGCTCGGACGAACCGCATTTGCAAGATTCAATGCGGTGCCGCACTATGCATATCTCAAGCTCAAGATGTTGGGACCACGCGGGGTCATCACTGTAAACGGAAATATGGACCACTCCCTTCGAACAGAAGAGCATACGGCAGCCCTCGCAGTAGAAGTGCAATGTGTCCTCCTCCGACAAACCAATCCGGCGACAACTCCGAGCATTGTCAAACGAGTCCGGAGCACCCCGCAGCAGGATCAACACGAATGTCAAGATCGTGATTAGCAGTCCGGCCTCCGCTCAAGCCCCTCCAAAGCAGCATTCGTGCCACGCGTACACAATTACGCACTCAAGATACCTTGGGCATAGGCGGAGGCTCATCAACGACTAAGTCGATAATGCGGGTAACCGCTAAATACCTTCATACTCTTTCCCTTTTACCTTTCAGGACACCGCGTTAGTGAAGCATCCTCAGAAGAGCCGAATTGCCGGACTCATATGGAAGAGACACCCAAGGAGGCAACAGACGTTGTGCGCAGAAGGAAATACCCAGGTGGAATCTATTTACGATCATTATACCTGCTTCATCTATCTGCACACGGCTTGCCCCTGGATAGGACATGTCAAATAGTCCTATTTTTATCTCTGCCTAATGCATCCATTGTAAACATACGTTTAAACGTATCTTTCGTCAAACGGTGATTATATATAGCGTCACCTTATTATCATTATTTGAGTATTTTTCTCTTATAAATGTTTATTTGGTATTACATGCGTACACCTTGGTATGGCCAATTTGCCAGGGGCTTCTTATGACGCCCCGTAATATGGCAACTAAAAGTCCGAACACTTTCAATAGTGCGGCACCCCAAACATATAGCACTATATGCATCAGCTCCGAATCATGTCTTGGTTCTACAGTTGGGATACCCCGGCTCCCTTGTTTTGGTGCCTTATGTTCTGTTATATCGGCTAAGGTAGCGCAGGGAGAACTACTACGATTGTGTCCCGGTTCTTCCGGACGAGCACCTCGGTAGAGAAAGCCGAAAACTGACCGACATGATGTGGCGAGAGCTGGTCGCTGTTCGAGAGGTACTAAAATCCTTAAAGATTTTCCGCATTAGGCGATAAATCGGCTTTGTCCAATCAAGGCGTATATGGCGCCCCAATTCGGCCTTCCGGATTCTAGGGGCTTCGCCGAAATTTAAAATTGTAGACTTCTATGGCTAAGTGAAAGTTATAAATCCGCATAGTCCGATTGCCTCGTTCGCTGTAGTGGACACCTCCTTAAGGGACCAAACATTTGGATAAAGAGTGTCCGGGTTTTCCACGAACACCCCAGTGCTAGTCGCATGGGGGCGGAAGCCGACGACTGGCCTACTTTCAGGATTTTATAAACAACCGCACAGAAGGTAATATTTTAAATAACAAAAGCGCTACATAGCACAAGTAACTTCGTCCTTCAAATACAACCATGACAGAAGCGAGTTCATTCAAAAATGGTGTCCTTGGTACATTCGTCAGCCACAAGGTGAGCACCCTTCATAACGCCATCATAGTATAGCTCGGGATGGCGATGCGCCTTGCCCTCGAGCGGTCCGTCCTTGACCAGCTTCTCCGCATCCATCTTGCCCCAATGCACTTTGACGCGGGCAAGGGCCCGGCGGGCACCTTCGATGCACACGGATCGCTTGATCACCTCAAGCCGCAGGCAGGCATCCATCATCCGCTTGATCAGGCCGAAGTAGCTACTGGGCATGACCTCACTAGGCCACATCCGGACTATGAATCCCTTCATAGCCAGTTCGGCCGCCCTGTGGAGTTCGACCAACTGCTTCAGTTGGTCACTCAGAGGCATCGGGTGTTTGGCCCCAGCATACTGGGACCAGAACAGCTTCTCCGTTGAGTTCCCCTCCTGGGCACGGTAGAACTCCGCAGCGTCTGATACGCTGCGTGGCAGATCTACGAATGCCCCTAGAGAGCTCCGAATTCCAGTAAGTAAAAGAAACGCATCCTCCACATGTTTGCTTTGCATAAAGAACTTCTTACCCGCTGCTATCTTCTTGGCCTCCTGGATCTCCTGTTGTGCTTTCTTGGCTTCGGCCTTGGCGTCTTTTAAGCTCATAAGGGCCTCCGCAAGCTCGGCCTCTTTGGCCTTCAGATCATGCTCCACGGACTCACATTTCTTGCCGAGCTCCTGGAGCTCCTGCTGTACCGCCTTGTCTTCGGCCTCGGACAGCACCTTCTTCAGGGCCGCCACCTCGGCAGGCGCCCCTGTTACACGGTCACGACAGTTAGTTGTTAGACCCCCCAATTCTGCCTATCCTTAAAAATATAAGAACGGGAATTACTTACCCTTGTTCTCTTCGAGCTCTCCCTTCCTGAGGTCGAGCTTTCCCTGCGCCTGCTCCAGGTCCCGCTTCAGTTCGGCAACCTCGGCAGTACGAGCAGCAGCAGCAAGCAGCACAACCTGCTTATTCAAAATAACACTTATGATTAGACTCCTGTGGAATCTAATTGACCCTCTGCTCGACTTTTCCTTCCGAATGCCAAACAGAGTATCAGGGGCTACTACCTATCGGGTGGCAATTTTGCACATATTTACTACTTACCTCGAAGCCTGTTAGGAGGCTGGTGCAAGCTTCGGTTAGTCCGCTCTTGGCGGACGAAACCTTCCGAATCACCGCACTCATAAGAGTACGGTGCCCTTCGTCCAGGGAAGCGCCGCAAAGCACTTCCAACAGACCGTCCAGCGCCTCATGCGCAACGGAAGTCCGCGACACAAACGGCTTGCCCTCCTTAGCGATGGGTCGCCTGCCTGAGTCCTGAACCATCGAAGGTTCCAGAATTGTGTTCGGCTGAGAGCCCGGCTAGCCGTGGCTCTCGTCGACACTATCTGCGGGGATCTTGAACCCCGCGTGTCCGACGACTGGACCCCGCCTCAGGGCATCTCGAGGGTCACCTCCCCCTACTCTGGGAGCCTTTGGGACAACACCTCCGTGTCGTCCGCAGGTTGAGGAGTGCTGGCCGTCGGAAGCAAATTCGTCTCCGAATTACTCAGGGACCCGGAGGAGGATACCTCGGGGTGATCCCTGGCCGGACTGCACATATGTTCGGCATTATTAATACAAAAACTGTGAAGTGAAGTCATGATAGAGTGCAAGCACTTATGATCGCACTACGGGCTTCCCCCTGGGCAGCCACCCCTCCTCGCTGAGAGCGGCCGTGGCGGAGTACTCCGGAAGGGGCCCCTTCCCCTTCTTGGACGCCACAGCCTCCCTTCCTGGGGCGGCTTTCCTCTTCTTCTCCCCCCGGTGGGGGAAGGTAGGATCTCTTCCTGATTCCCCCCGCCTCCGCGGGTGGAATCCGACTCGTCGTCATCGGACGACAGGGGAATGACGGCCCTGCGTGGAGGACCTTTTCTGGCCCCCGGATCCGCCTCCCCGGACCCCTCATCCTTCCCGGATGGGGCGTCTTCTTCTTCTTCCACCTCCCCTTCGTGGGAGGAGTCCGCCTCGTCGTCTTCGGATGAGGCTTCCGGCACACCCTTACGCCGGAGACCCTTTCGGATCCCCGGGGCCTTCTTCTTGGCCTTCTTCTCTGGCACCTTGTACGGCGCCGGGACCAGCATCTCCGTCAGGAGAACGTCTGCTGGATCTTCTGGCAGCGGAGCCGGGCAGTAAACACGCTCCCCTGTCTCCATGTAATCTTGAAGCAAGTATGCACAACTATTTAAGGCACTCCCGTGAATATACCGGGAAGAACTGGGTCTGGTGTCAGTCTAAGAACTCACTGGCCTAGGAGCCCGCACGGCGTGAAGCCCGCGGTCTTCGGATGTCGAAGGATGCACTTCGGAGGCCTTGAACAGCTCCTTCCATGCGCCTTTGTGCGTCATACCATAGAGCCTCTGGAGCGTCCGGTGTTCAGTGGGGACGAACTCCCACAGATTGACTGCCCGCCTCTAGCAGGGTAAGATTCGGCGAACGAGCATGACCTGGATCACGTTGACCAGCTTGATGTTCTTGTCCTTCATGCTCTTGACGCATGTTTGGAGTCCGGCCAGTTCAGCAGAATCACTCCAGGACAAGCCCTTCCTCTCCCAGGAGGTGAGCCGCATGGGGGCTCCGGATCGGAACTCAGGGGCCGCCGCCCAGTTGGCGCCGCGCGGCTCGGTGATGTAGAACCACCCCTATTGCCATCCTTTTACGGTCTCCACAAAGGAGCCGTCGAGCCATGTGACGTTGGGCATTCGGCCCACCATGGCCCCTCCGCACTTCGCCTGTTGGGCTCTTACCACCTTCGTCTTCACGCAGAAAGTTTGCAGCCATAGGCCGAAGTGAGGCCGGATGCGGAGGAAGGCCTCGCACACGACGATGAATGCCGAGATGTTGAGGACAAAATTCAGGGCTAGATCGTGGAAATCTAGCCCGTAGTAGAACATAAGCCCGCAGACGAAGGTATGGAGTGGCAATCCCAGTCCACGGATGAAGTGGGCGACGAATACGACCCTCTCGTGGGGTCCTGGGGTCGGAATGACCTGCCCGGCGTCTGGTACATGGTGCGCTATGTCCGCGGCCAAGTATCCGGCCGCCCAAAGATTGGTGATGTGTTCCTCCTTGACGGTGGAAGCCACCCACTTGCCTCCTGCTCCGGACATGTTTAGCTGTGCGGGGAAGACTTGGGCTTGGGTGTTGGAGCTCGAGGGGGCGAGAGTGGGCAAAGGAGGAAGAAGGCGTGGGTGAAAATGGGGGAATCTTATCCCTTTATAGAGGTGCCGGAAGCGGTGCGCCTCCCCACTTGCCCGTTGGGAATCGCTTGTTTCCCAAGCGCCACGGTTAATGGCACGGTTAGATTACCCATGCCCGTATTGATGAGAATCCCGTAATAAGGGGACACGATCTCTGCTTTGACAAGATGTGTCACAGAAACCGCCTCGTAATATGCGTTGTAGCTGGTTGTGTGGAAACGGTTCGAATAATGGATTCGATCATAATAATGTGTCACGTCATCAGGAAAAGTTGTCAGCAGATTGCATTTGTGAAATATCATTCTCTCTACGGTGGTATGCGAAGATCATTTTTTTAGATCCGGACACGATTTGAGTGTTCGATGATTACTTTGGAGTATTCGGAGGAGGAACCCGCCTTGCAACGCCGAAGACAATACTGCGCGCCGGACTCATCGTCATTGAAGCCTGGTTTAGGGGCTACTGAGGGAGTCCTGGATTAGGGGGTATCCGGACAGCCGGACTGTGTACAACGTCCGGACTATGGAAGCGTGAAGATACGAGACTCAATACTGCGGCCCGTGTCCGGAAGGGACTTTCCTTAGCATGGAAGGCAAGCTTGGCGATCCGGATATTATATTTCCTTCCTTGTAACCGACTCCATGTAAACCCTAGCCCTCTCCGGTGTTTATATAAACCGGAAAGGTTGTTCTTTAGAAGGCCGATCACAATTACATTCATACCATCATAGGCTAGCTCCTAGGGTTTAGCCTCTACGATCTCGTGGTAGATCTACTCTTGTACTACCCATATCATCAATATTAATCAAGCAGGAAGTAGGGTTTTACCTCCATCGAGAGGGCCCGAACCTGGGTAAAACACCTATGTCCCTTACTTCTTGTTACCATCAGCGCACAGATCGGGACCCCCTACCCGAGATCCGCCGGTTTTGACACCGACAGGGCCCACACCCTGTCCAGGAGAGAGGGGGGCGCCCCCCCTACAGGGCGCGCCCCTATCTCCTGGGCCCCCTGGTGGGCCTCCGGTGTCCATCTTCTTCTATATCATTGCTTTTACCCTGGAAAAAATTGTGGGCAAGCTTACGGGACGAAACTCCGCCGCCACGAGGCGGAACCTTGGCAGAATCAATCTAGGGCTCCGGCGGAGCTATTCTGCCGGGGACACTTCCCTCCGGGAGGGGGAAATCATCACCAATGGTCCTCTCATCGGGAGGGTGTCAATCTCCATCAACATCTTCACCAGCACCATCTCCTCGCAAAACCCTAGTTCACCTCTTGTATCCAATCTTGTATCAAAACCACAAATTGGTACATGTGGGTTGCTAGTAGTGTTGATTACTGCTTGTAGTTGATGCTAATTGGTTTACTTGGTGGAAGATCATATGTTCAGATCCTTTATGCATATTATTACTCCTCTGATTATGAACATGAATATGCTTTGTGAGTAGTTACGTTTGTTTCTGAGGACATGGGTGAAGTCTTGCTATTAGTAGTCATGTGAATTTGGTATTCGTTCGATATTTTAATGATATGCATGTTGTCTTTTCCTCTAGTGGTGTCATGTGAACGTTGACTACATGACACTTCACCATTATTTGGGCCTAGAGGAAGGCATCAGGAAGTAATAAGTAGATAATGGGTTGCTAGAGTGACAGAAGCTTAAACCCTAGTTTATGTGTTGCTTCGTTAGGGGCTGATATGGATCCACATGTTTAATGTTGTGGTTAGGTTTTCCTTAATACTTCTTTTGTAGTTGCGGACGCTTGCAATAGGGGTTAATCATAAGTGTGATGCTTGTCCAAGTAATTGTAGTACCCAAGTACCGGTCCACCCACATATCAAATTATCAAAGTACCGAATGCGAATCATATGAACGTGATGAAAACTAGATTGACGATAATTCCCATGTGTCCTCGGGAGCTCCTTTCTCGTTATTATAAATTGTCCTGGCTTATCCTTTGCTACATAAAGGATTGGGCCACCTTGTTGCACTTTATTTACTTTATTTACTTGTTACTTGTTACCATTTATCTTATCACAAAACTATCTATCACCTACAATTTCTGTGCTTGCAGAGAAAACCTTACTGAAAACCGCTTATCATTTCCTTCTGCTCCTCGTTGGGTTCGACACTCTTACTTATCGAAAGGACTACGATTGATCCCCTAAACTTGTGGGACATCAAGACTCTTTTCTGGCGCCGTTGCCGGGGAGTGTAGCGCTTTTGGTGAGTGGAACTTGGTAAGGAAACATTTATATAGTGTGCTGAAATTTTTCTGTTACTTGTGACTATGGAAACTAATCCTTTGAGGGGCTTGTGTCGGAGTAATGGGCCACGGGTAGGCTGACCCGGGACCCTAGATCTTTCAAGACATCGGGGCAGGCCGCGCCCCTTCAGCCGAGTCCCAGCTGGTGACCTCCAGAGAGGCCGAGTCCCAGCTGGCGATCTCCAGAGAAGCCGAGTCCCAGATGACGACTCCAAGGCAAGCCGACTCCAAGCTGGCGACCTCCAGGGAAGCCGACTATGGGAGTCGGCCCATGACACTTCACGAAGCCCGATGCGGGGTACGGTCATGACGTGGCCGTCCCTCCCTGCCTACGAGGGACTGGCATGGCTACAGTGAGCCGTATCGCCGGAAGATCTCCGGCGAGGCGCGGCACTATTGCCATGCCTGCCCTGACCTCAGCCAGAGTGCGCGACGCACTGTGCCCACGACGCCGGCCTGTACCAGTTGGCGGGCCCAAGAAGCCGGCGGGAAGAACGGCGGAGTGAGTGACAGACGGCTGGGGCCCGCACCCAGCCGGATTACCATTGTACCCCCGGGGGGTAGGCCTATATAAACCCCCCGGGGCACCCATGCAAAGGGTTCAGACCTTGATAGAGTTAGACCAGATAGCCCAGGAAGGAGAGAACTAGCCTTGCTCTCTCCTGCCTCCCGATACAGCTCCAGGAGCACCATTGTAGTCACCTTGCTTTAGTGACCATGCGGAGACCCCGCAGAGCAGCAGTAGGGGTGTTATCTCCCCGGAGAGCCCTGAAGCTGGGTAAGATTCGCCGACGTGCATGTCTACGACTTATCCCGTTTCCAGGCACCGGCAATGTTCTACTCGCCTCCACCATGATAAGCCATCCTTTGGCATATGTCGCACCCAACCCCCGACATTTGGCGCCCACCGTGGGGCGAGGTGCACCGTCATCCGGAGATCTGTTCTGGACGGGAACCCTCTTCCTCCCTGGCGAGCGCAGCCAGCCAGGCTCGCCAGATGGAGTCTGCATCGACGCGCTACGCGGCGCTGAGGCCGCCTGCGCCACGAGCAGCCTCGCCGAACTTGTCGGCGAGGTGCGCCTCTCTGACGAACCTGCATCCGACGCAGGCACGGGTGGCCCCGAGAGCCTTCTCGCGGGCCTCCTCGACCAACACCACGTCGCCGGCGAGCCTGCCGTAGACTTGGAGTCCGTAGGCTCCACCACCCGATGCTGGTCGACTCCGACGCTGTGTCGCTTGACATTTTCCCCACCAATGTGGTGGTCTACGACGAGCCGCTTCCATACGAGGAGAGCAGCGGAAGCGCCGTCACGGAGGTGCTCGTCATCAGCCACGGCGAGCACTCCAGCGAAGAAGCCCAGGACGCGCTAGCTGCAGCCCTGCAAGACCTAACCGCGCCCATTCCAGAGGATGCAGACGCCGAGACGCTGGAGACACGCCGCCTTTAGATCATCGAAGGCGCCAAGAAGCTGGCAAGTATGAGGCGCTTGTCAAAGGAATACCAGCGCGAGATGGATCGCGTCGTAGGCGGCTCGCCGGCTCCGACTGGGCCGAGCCGTCTAGGTGCGGTCCGGCAGCGCGGCGCAGCCATCGCCGACTTGCTCGGAGCAAAACGCCCCGTGTACGCCACCCTAGCGGAGAACATCCGCGCCGCCCAAGCGGCGACTGACGAGCTGAGGAACTTCGAGGGCGAAGAGCGCCGTGTGATGATGGAGCGAGTCCAACAGCTCCTTGACGCGGTTGCTGCGCAAAACGCGGCCGGCGGCCGCACAGATGCGCTGCAGCAGCCGAACGACGACTTGCCTCCCCGCCGAGTTCAAGGCGCGACCTCTCAGACGCCGACTGGCGGAGTCCGCGGAAGGAAAGAGAAGGAGCCGGCTGTTAGTCACAGTCGGACTCACATCACCATCGAGCACGACCAAGACGGCCGCCCGAGAGCAGTTGAGCGGCGGGACGACTACCTGCCTCCCCCGCCCAGAAGAGAGCGGCGAGTTTCCCCGCCGCCTGTTGAGCATCCGACTCTCGGAGGTCGCCTTGACCGCCGAGAAGGAGTCGGAGAGAATGACGCCCACCATCGGATCGACCGACTCCACCGATCCCTGGCGCTGGAAGAGGAAGACGAGCTGGGTCCGCCTTGCTTCGGGCCCCGCATCAGAGACGAGCCCTTCCCCAAAGGGTTCACGCTTCCCCGAGACACACCCAAGTACACCGGCTCCGTGAAGCCGGAGGACTGGCTGATAGACTACTCCACAGCCGTCAGCATAGCGAACGGCAACAAGCGAGTTGCCGTGAAGTACGTTCCTCTCATGCTCCAGGGCACGGCCCGGACATGGTTGAACAGCCTGAAGCCCCGCAGCATCAATAGCTGGGCCGACTTCACCGAAGCCTTCATCCGCAACTTTACAAGCACGTACAAGCGACCTCCCAAGCCGCGCCAGCTCTCCTTGTGCGTGCAAGGCCCTGATGAATCAACACGCGACTACCTCACACGCTGGGGCGAGCTTCGAAACTCCTGCGAGGGCGTGCACGAGGTGCAGGCTATCGAGTAGTTCACCGCCGGGTGCCGAGAGGGCACCCTCCTCAAGCACAGGCTCCTCTGCGACGAGCCAGAAACCCTCGACGAACTGCTAGTCATAGCAGACAAGTATGCCACGGCCGACTCGTCCATGAAGACGGAGATTCAAGTCAACGCGGCTGGCAAGGTGACTCCCCAGGCTCCTAGAACTTCGGCTGGAGACACCAGTCGGCGACAGCAACAGAGCGACAACAAGCGCAAGGCCCAACAGCCGACTTCCAACAGTCGGCAAGTGGCGACAGTTGAAGATCAATAGCCGGAGGGGCAGCCTCCGGCCAAGCGGCAGAAGGGCGGCAAATCCAATTGGCTGCCAGCCTTCTCCTATGAGCAGACTTTGGATGGTCCCTGCAAGTTTCACAGTGGTGCGAAACCGTCAAACCACAGCACCAGAAAGTGCCACTGGCTCACCAGGATCGCCAAGGGAGACGGCCTCACTCCTCCGCCGCCTGCTGGGCCGCCGCCTCCGCCGCCGCCCCAGCAGCCGGCGGCTCGGCCAGTCGGCGCGGTACAAGACGAGTTCCCAGAAGAGCACGGAGCCTACATAGTGTTCACCAGTGTGGCAGATGACCGGCGCAGCAGGCGCCAACAGCAACAAGAAGTAAATGCAGTAGCGACAGATACTCCAGAGTTCATGCATTGGTCCGAGAGGCCTATCAGTTGGAGTCGGGCGGATCATCCAGAGGTGATGCCGAGTCCGGGCTCTTATGCCCTGGTCCTAGGTGCTACCTTGGCCACTGATAGGCGGGCCGCCCGTTTTTCGCGAGTCCTGATAGACGGAGGCAGCAACATCAACATCCTGTACAAGGACACCATGGAGAAGCTAGGAATCAAGCAAAGACAGCTGCAGAGCAGCCGGACTGTGTTCCATGGAATTGTACCCGGCCTTTCCTGCTCGCCAATCAGCAAGATCCTGATAGACGTCCTCTTCGGAGACAAAGATCATTTTCACCGAGAGCCAGTCTGGTTCAAAGTGGTGGACTTGGAGAGCCCGTACCACGCCCTGCTTGGCCGACCTGCCTTGGCCAAGTTCATGGCGGTTCCCCACTACGCCTACCTCAAGATGAAGATGCCGAGTTCCAAGGGGATTCTGACCGTAGCCGGCGACTACAAGAAGTCGTCTGCCTGCGCAGCCGAGAGCAGTCGGCTGGCCGAGTCCCTGGTGATCGCGGCCGAGAAGCGGCTCCTTGACCAAGTCGTGGCGATGGCCGGAAAGCAGCTAGAGATGTCGCTCGACCCCAAGGAGTCGGAGGAAGAAGGATCATTCAAGCCGGCCAAAGATACCAAGAAGATACCCTTGGACCCGGAGCACCCAGAGAGGTACGCTGTCATGGGCACGGGCCTTGACAGCAAATAGGAAGGCGAGCTCGTCGATTTCCTCCATGAGAATCGCGACATCTTCGCATGGTCTCCCAAAGACATGCCTGGTGTCCCGACGGAATTCGCCGAGCACAAGCTACACGTCAGGCCAGATATGAAACCCGTCAGGCAGCCCTTGCGCCGCCTGTCAGAAGAGAAAAGAAGAGTTGTTGGAGAAGAGATAGCCCGGCTCCTGGCAGCCGGCTTCATCGTGGAAGTGTTTTTTCCAGAGTGGCTGGCAAACCCGGTTTTGGTGCTGAAGAAGAACAAGCAATGGCGGATGTGTATCGACTACACAAGCCTCAACAAAGCCTGCCCAAAGGACCCGTTTGCTCTGCCAAGAATTGATCAGGTGATAGACTCCATAGCCGAATGCGAGCTGCTGAGTTTCCTAGACGCATATTCGCGATACCACCAGATCAAGCTGAACCCATCGGAGAGACTGAAGACCTCCTTCATCATGCCATTTGGAGCCTTTTGCTACCTGGCAATGACGTTCGGCTTGAGGAATTCCGGCGCCACCTTTCAGCGTTGCATGCAGAAATGCCTCCTCCAGCAACTCGGCAGGAACGCCCACGTCTATGTGGATGATGTGGTGGTGAAGACGGAGAAGCGTGGGACGCTGCTGGAAGACCTCAAGGAGACCTTTGAGAATCTGCACCGATTCCAGATCAAGCTCAACCCTGAGAAGTGCGTTTTTGGAGTACCAGCCGGCCAGCTCCTTGGCTTCCTGGTCTCCGAACGCGGCATAGAGTGCAACCCCATGAAGATCAAGGCCATCGAGAGAATGGAGGTACCCAGCCGACTGTTGGATGTGCAGAAGTTCACCGACTGCCTGGCGTCCATCAGCCGATTTATCAGTCGGCTGGGCGAGAAAGCTCTGCCCTTGTATCAATTGATGAAGAAGACCACCTTTTTTGAGTGGAACCACAAGGCGGATGAGGCATTTCTCCAGCTGAAAAAGATGTTGACTACTCCCCCTATGTTGGCGGCTCCGACTCCCAAAGAGCCCATGCTCTTATACATCGCCGCCACCAGCCGAGTAGTCAGCACAGTTATCGTAGTCGAGCGCAAGGAGGAAGGCAAGGCGCTCCCTGTCCAGAGACCGGTATATTACCTGAGCAAGGTACTATCGACCTCCAAGCAGAACTACCCTCACTACCAGAAGATGTGCTACGGCGTGCATTTTGCCGCCAAGAAGCTGAAGCCCTACTTTCAAGAGCATCCAATCACTGTGGTTTGCACCGCTCCACTCGCCGAGATCATTGGAAGCCGAGACGCCTCCGGTCGAATAGCCAAATGGGCTATAGATCTGGCTCCTTACACCATCTACTACCAGCCCCGCACCGCCATCAAGTCACAGGCGCTGGTCGACTTCCTCGTCGACTGGGCCGAGACCCAGTACCTGCCGCCAGCGCCTGACTCCACCCATTGGCGGATGCATTTCGATGGCTCCAAGATGCGCACCGGCCTGGGAGCCAGCGTCGTCCTCACCTCCCCTAAGGGAGACAAGCTCAAGTATGTGCTGCAGATCCACTTCGCCGCCTCCAACAACATCGCCGAATATGAGGCGCTCATTCATGGGCTCCGGCTTGCCAAAGAACTCGGCATTCGCCGGACCCTGTGCTATGGCGACTCCGACTTGGTGGTTCAGCAATCATCCGGCGACTGGGACGCCAAAGATGCAAACATGGCGAGCTACCGCTTCTTGGTGCAGCAACTCAGCGGATACTTCGAGGGGTGCGAATTCCTTCACGTGCCAAGAAATGACAACGATCAAGCAGATGCCTTGGCACGAGTCGGCTCCACTCGCCAAGCGATACCTTCCGGTGTCGCCCTTCAGCGCCTCCTCAAGCCGTCTATCAAGCCTTCACCAGAGTCAGACTCCATTTTTGTGCCGGCTCCTCCAGAAGTAGTCGGATCCGACTCTAGAGCGCCAGCAGACGGCCTCAAGAAAACCACAGTTGAAACCGGCATGTGGACTTCAGAACCCGGCCCGGGGACTGTGCCAACCGTCCCGGGGACTTTAGAACCCGGCCCGAGGATTGTGCCAGTCGGCCCGGGGACTTCAGAGCCCGACCCGGGAACTGCACCAGTCGGCCCAGAGACTCCGTCAATCCAGCAAACGGCCGCAGACTCTAGCCCGCCGCCTCCCAGCCCGGCCACCCTTGTCCAAGTCGTTGTGGTAGCAGTTGAAGAGATAGTAGCACCTTCATGGGCGTAGCCCATCCTCAAGTTTCTAGTGAACAGAGAGCTGCCGACAGATGAGATCCTGGCTCGGCAAGTGCAGCGCTGAGCGGCAGCATACACCATAGTCAACAGAGAGCTAGTCAGGCACAGTGTCACTGGTGTCTACCAGCGCTGCATAGAATCAGAACAAGGACAAGCAATTCTCAGAGACATCCATCAGGGCGAGTGCGGCCACCATGCGGCTTCAAGGGCACTCGTCGCCAAAGCCTTTCGGCACAGTTTCTTTTGGCCGACTGCCCTGGAAGAAGCTAAAGAGCTAGTCCAAAAATGCAAGGGGTGCCAGATGTTCTGCTCCAAACCACTTCAGCCGGCTTCCGCGTTGAAGACAATCCCCATCGCCTGGCCCTTCGCAGTTTGGGGCCTGGACATGGTAGGACCATTCAAGACGGCCCGAGGCGGCCTAACTCATCTGCTTGTCGCGGTGGACAAGTTCACCAAGTGGGTGGAAGCAAAGCCCATCAAGAAGTTGAACGGGCCGACTGCAGTAACCTTCATCGCTGACATTACGGTGCGGTAAGGCATACCGCACAGCATCATCACCGACAATGGCACAAACTTTGCTAAGGGCGTCTTGGCCCGTTTCTGCGCGACGCAGGGCATCCGACTGGACTTAGCGTCCGTTGCCCATCCGCAGTCAAACGGCCAGGTGGAACAATCAAATGGCCTCATCCTGTCCGGCATCAAGCCTCGACTGGTCGAACCACTCGAGCGTTCAGCCGGCTGTTGGGTCGAGGAGCTAACAGCCGTCCTCTAGAGCCTGCGCACGACTCCAAACAAGTCAACCGACTTCACGCCTTTCTTCCTCGTCTACGGTGCCGAAGCCGTCATCCCGACGGATATAGAGTTTGACTCTCCACGAGTCACCATGTACACCGAAGAGGAAGCTGAAGAAGCGCGCCAAGACGGCGTTGTTCTGCTGGAAGAGGGCCGGCTGTTGGCACTCAGCCGGTCCAGCATCTACCAGCAGAGTCTGCGCCGATACTATAACCGCAAGGTCAAGCCGAGATCGTTCCAAGAGGGCGACCTTGTGCTCCGGCTGATTCAGAGAACAGTCGGCCAGCACAAGTTGTCGGCACCTTGGGAGGGTCCCTTCATCATCAGCAAGGTGCTAGCGAACGACGCCTACTATCTGATTGACGCTCAGAAGCCTCGAGCGCGCAAGAGGGACGACTCCGGCAAAGAGACAGAGCGCCCGTGGAACGCGAATCTTCTTCAAAGATTTTACAGTTGATGCAGTATGTATCGCACTACCCCCTTTGTATTAAAGTACTAAGACCTTAGGCCCCCCGAGACGAGCTCGGGGACTGCCTTTTTGTTATCTGTATGATAAGAATCACGCTTCCGAATATGCTACTCTTTTTATCATACCGTCTGGCACCGGGTCCGACTAGCCGGCTCGGGGACTTGCCGTCTTGCGCTATGAAATGCTTCCTGCAGTCGGACAAGTAATGTGTTGTGCTCAAGCCGTCTCCTGTCGAAAGCCGCAGCTCGCAGAGCGACTGCTGGTAGGCAGAGAACAAGCAAGAACAAGCGCACACATGAAAAAATGGCTAAGGACCTAAAGCTTATGCATAGCTCAAGCCGGCTACTAGCCTCCCTCCGCAGAGCCGACTCATGAGTAGTCGGCTCGCCGTCTCAGCTTTTATCAAAGACGGCCGACTCTTGGATAGTCGGCCTATCGCTTTCTAGCCGACTTGCTAAAGAAACTCTAAACGGCCAAGTACTTGCCTTCCCAAAGTAGCCAAGCACTTGACCTAGCGACAGTCCGTAGAGCGGCTGTCCAGTCGGCAAGACGGCAACTAAAGGAAGACGGCAAAGGAAAAAGTCTAAGGAGCAATAAGCAAGGAAAGGAGGAAATCGGATAAATACTTACATAGGCCCTTGGCCAAATTTTCGAATAGAAATTCAGGATACACCCCGCGGGTGGAATTGTTCGAACCTAACAAGTCTTTCAAAAGATTACTAAAGACAGATAAACAGAGGCGGAAAAAGCAGTCTAGGAGGCGGCCTCTGGGGCCAGAGGTTCGGAGGTGACGGCGGTGTCGGGTGCCGGGGCAGTCGGCTGGGCGGTCTCAGCTTGGTCGCCTCCGGCGGCAGTCGCCTTGTCTCCGCGTGGCTCGTTGCTGGAGGCGCGATCGGGCTGAGGCTGGCCGCCTGCTCCGTCTTCTGGAGCCTCCTCCTCGCCTTCGTCCTCCGCCTCGTCCTCCTCCTCGGCGCTGGAGTCGATCACCTCTGCCGAGTCTTCGCCATACTCCGGGTTCATCCCGAACCAGTCCGGCGGCACTTCCTCGCCGCCTTCAGCCCGCTCGGGCACGAAGACGTTGGTGTCCGTATACTCGGCGATGGCCGCCGCGCGCTCAACAAGGGCGCCATCCATGGCCTCCAGCTCGGCCTGGGCCTCTGACCGGAACGCGGCCAGGCGGTCCAGGTCCAGCCCCGGATACCACGCCTTGATGAACTTCCAAGCCTCGAGACGGCCGGCGGCGACTTCCAGCCAGTCGGCAGTCCGACCGGCGGTGCGCAGAGCCGGCATGTCCGGCCACAGGGCGGCAACCGCCTGGGCGCCGGCACGCTGAAGCCGGTGCAGCAATCGGTGAGCCAGACGAAGACGGGCTTCAATGCTCAGGAGCTGCTCGTCGATGGTTCGGGGGGCATTAGCGGCGATCTCCTCGCCCTTCGCCCTTCGCCCTTCGCGCCTCCCGAGCAGCCTCGATGGCCAGAGGGACTGCCTGCGAATGACCAGGAAAGAAGTCTGCTAGGACAAAAGAGAAGAAAGCCGAAAAATCAGTAGCCGGCCTGACACATAGTCAGAAGCCCAAAGAAATGAAAGAGACTTACCATCGACGATGTCCTCAATCTCGTGGTAGCCAGAGGTCAGCATCGCCTCCTTATCAGTCCAGGCGGAGCGCTCAATCTCGAACTCGGCCATGAGAGCGGCCTCCCGCGTCTTGGCCTCGTCCTGCGCCTTCTGGAGCAGCTCCCTCTGCTCGGCCAGCTGCGTCGCCAGCAGGTCACGCTCTTTGGCGAGCCTGCCGCACTCCTCCTCCTTGGCACGCCGAGCAGTGTTGGCCTCGCCCAGCTGCTCCTGAAGGGCGGCGTTGGCACCTAAAGAACGAAGAAAGAGACAAGCAAGTCGTCAGTAAAGTAGATTGCCGGGGAGATCCGGCCCGACTGCTCAGCAGTCGGCCCGAATCTCGAGGACTACAGCCCGCGGGTGCGCCAGCGCACCTCCGCAAAGAAGGAAGAAAAAGAGCTCACCCCGGCTTTCCACCAAGTCGGCGGTCCGCTTATTCAACTCCTCGACATTGCGGTTGAAGGCAGTGGCGCGGAGGTTATGATACTCCTACAAAGAAACCAACAAAGGCAAAGTCAGTGTTCGGAACACGCTAGAGGAAGTTCCGACCCGCCTGCTCAGCAGCCAGACCGGAACTCGGGGACTACACCCAGTGGGTGCACTGGCGCGCCCCCATGGAGTAAAACAAGAATCCGAAAGAAGGAGAAAGCATACTCGGACAGATGTCCGCAGGGCCAGATGCGCCCTGGTGCAGACTTGGAGGGCGTCGCTTTCCGCATGCAGCTTCGCCTGGACGTCCAGGAGCGCTTGGTTCAGCGGGCCAGTGCCGCCTCCGCGCAACCACCCGGTGGGCGCGGCACTGGAGGCCTCAATGTCCAGACTCGCCGAGCTGGCGGTGCCGGTTTCCCGAGCTCGCGGCGCCAAGGTCGTCCTCTCAAGCCGGCGGCGCACCGGCTCAGCGACTTGAAGAAGCAGCCGCGCCTCGGCCTCGTCCGTGATCGGCGGGTCCGACTGACCCGCCAGCTGTTTGCCGTGCGGCCTCCCAGACGGTGGCGGAGGCGGCGGAGGCGGCGCGAGGGTGTCCGAGCCTGAAGCCTCGCCGCCCTCCTCCACGAGGGGGTTCTCGATGCCGACCTCTCCGGTCTGCCCCGTGAATTCCAGAGCTGGCGGCGCCGACGACAATGGGGGGACGAGCATCGCTGATCGGCGACGCGCGGCCTCCTCAGCACGTCGTTTCGCCGCAGCAGCGGCTTCGGCGTCCTCCAGCTTCTTCTGGGCGTTGGCGGCCGCCTTCTCGGCCTGCGCCTTCTCTAGGCGGTCGGCCTCCTCCTCGTCGCGCTTCTCCCGCGCGTTCCGCTCCGTCGCCTCCCGGAGGTCGGCGGCGGGATCGACCCGCCGGGTGTTGGCGGATTTCTCTGCCGACCCCATAACAGAGGGGACGGCGAATCTTTCGAGGGAGAGGGGGGCCCTGAAGAGGAGCGGAGGGAAAATCAAAGAAGACTCAGACAAGATCCAACAAAGAAAAATAAAAGAGCGTAAAGACTTACGCAGGAACTAACAGCGGCCTTCTCACTTCCCTCCAGAAGCGGTTGGCCTTCGCGGCCGCCTCCTCCCGTTTGGTCGCGGCGGCCGCCTCCTTGAACTTCTTCGGCTTGCTGCCGGGCGCGCTTGGCCCGGCGTGACACCTCTTCGCGCTGCCTTGGCCGGCCTGGCCGGCCCTCGGCTGGTGGCGAGGGACGACTTCCCCGTTGGCGTCATCTTCAGGCCAGTCGGCGAAGGTGGCCGAGGGCCTGAAGCCGCCGTCTGCCCCTTCTCCGCCGCCTTCGGCGTCGGCCTCCAATGCCGCCGCCCCCAAGTCAGGGTCGTCGACGTCGCTGTCCGCGCGGTCTGGGACATAGTCGCGGGGCTGTCTCGTGGCGCCGGCTGCGGGCTCCATGAGGGGATTCTACCCAGAAGAAACCAACAAGAATTAGAAGCCGGAGTCGGCCGCAAAGAAGACCAAGCTACAGAAAGATGCGACTTACCACTGGAGGGGGGGTGTCGCGCGAGTACGGCTCCTTGCCGAACTGCCAGTCCTCCGAGAACTCGCAGTGCGCGATGTGGTTCACCAAGTTCGCCACCTCCCTGTGGGGCATCTCCTTGGTGCACATCCGACTTGGGTCATGGCGGCCGCTCATCTGACAGATTAGGTGAGGCCGGCCTTGGAGCGGGAGGACTCGGCGCGCCATGAAGGCGGCCAGAAGGTTGGATCCGACGAGGCCCTCCGACTGCAGCAGGACTCGGAGTCGCGCTACGGCGGCGGCTCCGGAGGGAGTCAGCGACTTGGCCTGGTGAGACCAACTGGGGAGCCTCCCAGTTAGGGGACGGGGTTGAAGGGCGGCAGGTTGATCCAGTCGCCGTCGGTGGAGAGGTTCTTCATGTAGAAGTAGGAGCGCTCCCACATCTTCACCGACTTTATCAGCGAGATGGGAGGAAAGGGGTTGTCGGCTGTCGAGCACCGCACCGCGATGTAGGTGCCGCACTGAGCCGGCGTGCCGGCGGCTTGCGTACCAAGCTTCGAAGAGAAGAATTCTGCCCACAACTCGAGGGTGGGGAGAACACCGAGGAAACCTTCGCACAGAGTGGCGAAGGCGGAGAGCAACACCACCGCATTTGGAGTAAGGTGGTGTGGTTGAAGGTTGTGGAACTCCAGGAATGAGCGGAAGAAACCGCTTGCCGGCAGCCCCAGGCCGCGCATGAGGTGCGAGCGGAAGATGACCCGCTCGCCCTCCTCCGGCGCGGGGCGGGCGCGCACGAGGTCCGCGCTGGGAAGACGGCGGGTCCGGTGGAGGAACTCGATATGTTCCACCTCCACATCCGAACCGTCCCACACGCTGAAGCGCATGGCGGGGGCCGCGGCAGAGGAAGAGCTCATCGCCGTGGTGTGAGGTGCTCTTGCTTGCAGCGGAGGAAGAAGAGAAGGCAGGAGAGTGGGGGAGAGGATGCGCGTGCGGTGCCGCCCCGCTCCTCCCTGCCTATTTATAGCCCTGTGGGCTGAGGAGCCGAGGGGGCGGGCGTGGGATTAACTGCGCACGAAGCCCCACGCCACCCCACGATTTACCCCGCGAAGATACTGCGCGCAGTAACGACGTGGGGGAAGCCAACCGTTCGCGACCGCAGCGGATCCGTTCGGATGCCGAGGCGCGGTAGTGGCAGGCCCCGCCTGACGGCCCGTCCCGTCGCGCACGTGCGTGAGCAGACTATCCTCTCCACGTGGTGCCACGCGATAGGACCGCCTCGATGGTAGCAGGGAAGCGTATCCAATACGCCGCCTGATTTCCCGCCGCGGCTTACAAACAGCGGCCCCTCGCTGAACAAATCCGACTTCAGCGAGTCGGCCAAAAAGAAGACGACGGCCGAATCTCAGAGTCCGCGCTGGGAAGTTTGAAACTGTTGAAGCCCCACGAGGCGGCGTCCGCAGGGCTTCACCAGCTTCGGGGACTACTTTCGGAGTAATGGGCCATGGGTAGGCTGACCCGGGACCCTAGATCATTCAAGACATCGGGGCAGGCTGCGCCCCTTCAGCCGAGTCCCAGCTGGCGACCTCCAGAGAGGCCGAGTCCCAGCTGGCGATCTCTAGAGAAGCCGAGTCCCAGATGACGACTCCAAGGCAAGCCGACTCCAAGCTGGCGACCTCCAGGGAAGCCGACTATGGGAGTCGGCCCATGACACTTCATGAAGCCCGATGCGGGGTACGGTCACGACGTGGCCGTCCCTCCCTGCCTACGAGGGACTGGCATGGCTACAGTGAGCCGTATCGCCGGAAGATCTCCAGCGAGGCCCGACACTGTTGCCATGCCTGCCCTGACCTCAGCCAAAGTGCGCGACGCACTGTGCCCACGACGCCGGCCTGTACGGCCCGAAGACTGCGGGGCCGCCTGTCAGTGGGTGGACCGAAGGCGGCCGGAGCGCCCAAAGACGGCCCTGTGGGAGTCGGCCTCCCCAGAGTCGGCCGTCTCCCCTCCAGGGCCCCACAAGCCATTAACCAGAATGGATGGGGAATGGCAACAGTGATCACCTGATAGACGGCGGCACTGTTGCCACGACCCGGTGACCAAGCCTGCATCACCAGGAGTGCCGCACAGTGTCGGGCCTGTCCGCGGGGCCCACCAGTCGGCGGACCCCAGAAGCCGGCGGGAAGAACGGCGGAGTGAGTGACAGACGGATGGGGCCCGCACCCAGCCGGATTACCATTGTACCCCCGGGGGGTAGGCCTATATAAACCCCCCGGGGCACCCATGCAAAGGGTTCGGACCTTGATAGAGTTAGACCAAATAGCCCAGGAAGGAGAGAAGTAGCCTTGCTCTCTCCTGCCTCCCGATACAGCTCCAGGAGCACCATTGTAGTCACCTTGCTTTAGTGACCATGCGGAGACCCCGCAGAGCAGCAGTAGGGGTGTTATCTCCCCGGAGAGCCCCGAAGCTGGGTAAGATTCGCCGGCGTGCATGTCTACGCCTTATCCCGTTTCCAGGCACCGACGACGTTCTACTCGCCCCCACCATGATAAGCCATCCTTTGGCATATGTCGCACCCAACCCCCGACAGCTTGTTTGTGGTATCTTCACCCCAACCAGAAGATCAAAGAGTTTCTCCTCAACCTACTGAACTTTATGAAAATATTCACTTTGAGATTCCTTCGGGTATGATAGAGAAACTGCTAGCTAATCCATTTGCAGGAGATGGAACATTGCTTCCTGATTTACACCTTATCTTTGTGGTTGAAGTTTGTGGATTATTTAAGCTTGCAGGCATTCCCGATGATGTTGTCAAAAGGAAGGTCTTCCCTTTATCTTTGAAGGGAGATGCATTGACATGGTATAGGCTATGTGATGATACGAGATTTTGGAATTATAAGCGATTGAAGTTGGAATTTCACCAGAAGTTCTATCCTATGCATCTTGTTCATCGTGATCGTAATTACATATATAATTTCTGGCCACGTGAAGGAGAAAGCATCGCTCAAGCTTGGGGGAGGCTTAAGTCAATGTTATATTCATGCCCCAATCATGAGTTCTCTCGGGAAATGATTATTCAGAATTTTTATGCTCGGCTTTCTCTTGATAATCGCAACCTACTCGATACTTCCTGTGCTGGTTCTTATATGCTGAAGACTATTGATTTTAGATGGGACTTATTGGAAAGAATTAATTGCAACTCTGAAGATTGGGGTTCCGACAATGGTAAGGAGTTAGGTATGACACCGAAGTTCGATTGTGTTAAATCTTTTATGGATACCGTTGCTTTTCGTGGATTTAGCTCTAAGTATGGACTTGACTCTGAGATAGTAGCTTCTTTCTGTGAATCTTTTGCTACTCACGTTGATCTCCCTAAAGAGAAGTGGTTTAAATATAATCCTCCTGTTGAAGTGAAAGTAGTTGCACCTATTACAGTCAAAGAAAAGACTATTACCTCTAGTGATCCTATTGTTCCTACTACTTATGTTGAAAAACCTCCTTTTCCTGTTAGGATAAAGGATCATGCTAAAGCTTCGACTGTTGTTCGTAAGAGTAATACTAGGACTTATACACCTCTTGAGCAAATTAATGTTGAACCTAGTATTGCTATGGTTAAAGATCTCTTGGATGAGGATTTAGATGGGCATGTTATTTCTTTCTGTGGTGAGACTGCCAATATTTCTAGACCTGGTACTAAGACACGTAGACCTGTCGTAGGCATGCCTATTATTTCTGTTAAAATAGGAGATCATTGTTATCATGGCTTATGTGATATGGGTGCTAGTGCTAGTGCAATACCTTATACCTTGTATCAAGAAATTATGCATGACATTGCACCCATTGAATTAGAAGACATTGATGTTACTATTAAGCTTGCTAATAGGGATACCATTAAACCCTTTGGGATTGTTAGAGATGTTGAAGTTTTGTGTGGGAAGGTTAAATACCCTGCTGATTTTCTTGTTCTTGGTTCCCCACAAGATGATTTTTGTCCCATTATTTTTGGTAGACCCTTCTTGAATACAGCTAGTGCTAAGATTAATTGTGAAAAGAATATTGTCACTGTTGGCATAGATGGTATGTCTCATGAGTTTAATTTCGCTAAGTTTAGTAGACAACCTCGTGATAGGGAACCACCTAGTAAGGATGAAATTATTGGTCTTGCTTCCATTGTTGTTCCTCCAACTGATCCGTTAGAACAATATTTTCTAGACCATGAAAACGATATGTTTATGAAGGAAAGGGAGGAAATAGATGAAGTGTTCCTTAAACAGGAACCTGTGCTGAAACATAACCTTCCCGTTGAAATTCTTGGGGATCCCCCTCCACCCAAGGGTGATCCCGTGTTTGAACTCAAACCATTACCTGATAATCTTAAGTATGCTTATCTTGATGAAAAAGAAATATATCCTGTTATTATTAGTGCTACCTTTCAGAGAAAGAAGAAGAAAGATTATTGAAAACTCTGAAGAAGCACCGAGCAGCTATTGGATATACACTGGATGATCTTAAGGGCGTTAGTCCCACGTTATGCCAACACAAAATTACATTGGAGGATGATGCCAAACCAGTTAGAGATCCTCAATGACGACTAAATCCCAAGATGAAAGAAGTGGTAAGAAAGGAGATACTAAAGCTCCTTGAGGCAGGTATTATTTATCCCGTTGCTGATAGTGAATGGGTAAGCCCTGTCCATTGTGTTCCTAAAAAGGGAGGTATTACCGTTGTTCCTAATGATAAAGATGAATTGATCCCGCAAAGAATTATTACAGGTTATAGGATGGTAATTGATTTCTGTAAGTTAAATAAAGCTACTAAGAAAGATCATTACCCTTTACCTTTTATTGATCAAATGCTAGAAAGACTATCCAAACACACACATTTCTGCTTTCTAGATGGTTATTCTGGTTTCTCTCAAATACCTGTGTCAGCGAAGGATCTATCTAAAACTACTTTTACTTGCCCTTTTGGTACTTTTGCTTATAGATGTATGCCTTTTGGTTTATGTAATGCACCTGCTACCTTTCAAAGATGCATGATGGCTATATTCTCTGATTTTTGTGAAAAGATTTGTGAGGTATTCATGGATGACTTCTCCATCTATGGATCCTCTTTTGATGATTGTTTGAGCAACCTTGATCGAGTTTTGCAGAGATGCAAAGACACTAGTCTCGTCTTGAATTGGGAAAAGTGTCACTTTATGGTTAATGAAGGCATTGTCTTGGGGCACAAGATCTCCGAGAGAGGTATTGAAGTTGATAAAGCCAAAGTTGATGCTATTGAAAAGATGCCATGTCCCAAGGAGATAAAAGGTATAAGAAGTTTCCTTGGTCACACCGGTTTTTATAGGAGGTTCATTAAGGACTTTTCTAAAATCTCTAGGCCTCTGACTAATTTATTGCAAAAAGATATTCCTTTTGTCTTTGATGATGATTGTGTAGAAGCATTTGAAGTACTTAAGAAAGCTTTGATCACTGCACCTATTGTTCAGCCGCCTGATTGGAATTTACCTTTTAAAATTATGAGCGATGCTAGTGATTATGATGTAGGTGTTGTTCTAGGGCAAAGAGTCGATAAGAAATTGAATGTTATCCAGTATGCTAGTAATACTCTTGATACTGCCCAGAGAAATTATGCTACTACTGAAAAAGAGTTCTTAGCAGTTGTGTTGCATGTGATAAGTTTAGAACTTATATTGTTGATTCCAAAGTTACTATTCACATTGATCATACTGCTATTAAATATCTTATGGAAAAGAAAGATGCTAAGCCTAGACTCATTAGATAGGTTCTCTTGCTCCAAGAATTTGACTTGCATATTATTGATAGAAAGGGAGCTGAGAACCCCATTGCAGATAACTTGTCTAGGTTAGAGAATGTTCTTGATGACCCACTGCCTATTAATGATAGCTTTCCTGATGAACAATTAGCGGTCGTCAATGCTTCTCGTACTGCTCCTTGGTATGCTGATTATGCTAATTACATTGTTGCTTAATATATACCGCCTAGTTTCACATACCAGAAAAAGAAAAAGTTCTTTTATGATTTAAGACATTACTTCTGGGATGATCCACACCTTTATAAAGAAGGAGTAGATGGTGTTATTAGACGTTGTGTGCCTGAGCATGAACAGGAACAGATTCTATGTAAGTGTCACTCTGAATCTTATGGAGGACACCACGCTGGAGATAGAACTGCACACAAGGTACTACAATCTGGTTTTTATTGGCCTACTCTCTTCAAAGATGCTCGTAAGTTTGTCTTATCTTGTGATGAATGTCAAAGAATAGGTAACATTAGTAGACGTCAAGAAATGCCTATGAATTATTCTCTTGTTATTGAACCGTTTGATGTTTGGGGCTTTGATTATATGGGACCTTTTCCTGCCTCTAATGGTTATACACATATTTTAGTTGTTGTTGATTACGTTACTAAGTGGGTAGAAGCTATTCCAACTAGTAGTGCTGATCATAACACTTCTATTAAAATGCTTAAAGAAGTTATTTTTCTGAGGTTTGGAGTCCCTAGATATCTTATGACTGATGGTGGTTCACATTTTATTCATGGTGCTTTCCGTAAGATGCTTGCTAAGTATGATGTCAATCATAGAATAGCATCTCCTTATCATCCGCAGTCTAGTGGTCAAGTAGAGTTGAGCAATAGAGAGCTCAAATTAATTTTACAAAAGACTGTGAATAGATCTAGAAAGAAATGGTCCAAAAAACTTGACGATGCATTATGGGCCTATAGAACTGCATACAAAAATCCTATGGGTATGTCTCCATATAAGATGGTTTGTGGAAAAGCGTGTCATTTACCTCTTGAACTTGAACATAAGGCATATTGGGCTATTAAAGAGCTCAACTATGACTTCAAACTTGCCGGTGAGAAGAGGTTATTTGATATTAGCTCACTTGATGAATGGAGAACCCAAGCCTACGAGAATGCCAAGCTTTTCAAAGAAAAAGTCAAATGCTGGCATGATAAGAGGATACAAAAGCGCATGTTTAACATAGGAGATTATGTATTATTATTCAACTCTCTTTTAAGATTTTTTGCAGGAAAACTTCTCTCAAAATGGGAGGGTCCCTACGTTATCGAGGAGGTCTATCGTTCTGGTGCTATAAAAATCAACAACTTCGAAGGCACAAATCCAAGGGTGGTAAACAGTCAAAGAATTAAACACTATATCTCAGGTAATCCTATCAATGTTTAAACTAATATTATTGAAACTGTAACCCCTGAGGAATACATAAGGGACACTTTCCAGAATGTTCCAGACTCCGAAAAGGTATAGGTATGTGGTACGGTAAGTAAACCGACTCCAAAACAACTCCAATGGCAATTTTTATCAGTTTTGGAATATTTAAGAATTTTAGGAAGAAAGAAGTAGTCTGAAAGGGACACGAGGCTCCCACGAGAGTGGAGGGCGCCCCCCCCTACTGGGCGCGCCCCCCTGTCTCGTGGGCACCTCGTGTGCCTCCCGGACTCCGTTTTCTTGCATATTACGTATTTTGGTCGGTAAAAATTCATTATATATACTCCCGAAGGTTTTGACCACCGTATCACGCAAATATCCTCTGTTTTCATTTCGAGCTGTTTCTGTTTCAGATCTAGAGCATCATGGCGTCTCCAAGCGCTCCCAAGGACAAGTTTTTCAAGAGGGTTATCAACCCCTATCTCGCGAAAGTGCTGCAACACCCTCAAACCATTGAGATGCGTGAGGGGGTGCTGCACATCCGCGATGTGGAGGGACCAAGGCGTACCAGGAGCGTGGAGACAAAGCTCGAAGCCGTGGAGCAGGAAGTTTTCAAGTGTCAAGGGATGGTGGAGCATGGACTCAACGCCAACCAGATGATGATCACGGAGTTCACCAACAACCACAAGCTAGATGCCAAAGTCATTGGGGAGACCATCTTCAAGCTTCAAGAGAAAATCGAGCACCTCCAAGCCCAGATCTATGACCTGCAAAACCAGAACTGTGAGTATGAATATAGATTCAAGAGGATGAGTTTGGCTGCAGATTTAAGGATCCCGGGGACTCGATCATCCTTCTATGATGGAGAGCCTATGCCTTGGAAGACGGACGACAAGCCTACATCATCAACAACTCCTACTTCACCACCTCCGAGGACATAATCACATGGGTATGGGCACTCCCCTTGGCAACTGCCAAGCTTGGGGAGGTGCCCCGGTATCGTATCACCATCACACTCCTATCTTTACCGCTTTATTTAGTTCGATCCTTTTAGTAGTATCTTGATCTAGTAGATTGAAGTTTTGATATCAAGTAGTTTTGAGTTTTTGCATTGTGATCTCTTTTTGTAATCGAGTCTGTGAGTTATCTATAATAAAGATTAGTGTTGAGTCAAGGGCTTTGCTATGTTGCTATGATCTTGAGAAAGTAGAAAGAATAAAAGAGTTCATATTGATCTTATGGATAGTGATAACTTCACACATAGAAAGTATGAGGCATAAAAATTGTTGAGAGTTGATGAACGTAGCTTTGGTCATCGTTGCAATTAATAGGAAGTGATAAGGAAAGAGGGGTTCACATATAAATATATTATCTTGGACACCTTTTATAATTGGGAGCACTCATTAAGTATGACATGCTAAAAGAGTTGACGTTGGACAAGGAAGACAACGTAATGGTTTATGTTTTCTGACATCTCAGTTAAAGTATATTGTCATTGACCTTCCAAACATGTTGAGCTTGCCTTTCCCCCTCATGCTAGCCAAATTCCTTGCACCAAGTAGAGATACTACTTGTGCTTCCAAATATCCTTAAACCCAGTTTTGCCATGAGAGTCCACCATACCTACCTATGGATTGAGTAAGATCCTTCAAGTAAGTTGTCATGTTGCAAGCAATAAAAATTGCTATCTAAATATGTATGATTTATTAGTGCAGAGAAAATAAGCTTTGTACGAACTTGTTGTGGAAGTAATAAAGTGACGGACTGCATAATAAAGGTCCACATACAAGGGGCAATATAAAGTGACGTTCTTTTGCATTAAGATTTTGTGCATCAACCCTAAACGCACATGACAACCTCTGCTTCCCTCTGCGAAGGGCCTATCTTTTACTTTATGTTTTTACTTTATGCTTGAGTCAAGGTGATCCTCACCTTTCCCTTTTTCATTTTATCCTTTGGCAAGCTCCTCGTGTTTGAAAGATCATGATATATATATATATATACAATTGGATGTTAGTTAGCATGGGCTATTATTGTTGACATCACCTAAAGGTGAATACGTTGGGAGGGAACACAATAAGCCCCTATCTTTCTCAGTGTCCGGCTGAAACTCCATAACCACAAGTATTGCATGAGTGTTAGCAATTATAGAAGACTACAAGATAGTTGAGTATGTGAGCTTGCTAAAAAGCTCTATTGTTGACTCTTTCTGATGTTACGATAAATTGCAATTGCTTCAATGACTGAGATTATAGTTTGTTAGTTCCCAATGAAGTTTTTGAACCATACTTGACATTGTGAATTGATTGTCACTTGAGCATAGGAAATCATATAACAAAATCTATATATGTTGCAGCTATTAGAATGATCATGATGCTCTCATGTCCGTATTTTATTTTTATCGACACCTCTATCTCTAAACATGTGGACATATTTTTCGATTTCGGCTTCCGCTTGAGGACAAGCGAGGTCTAAGCTTGGGGGAGTTGATACGTCCATTTTGCATCATGCTTTTATATCAATATTTATTGCATTATGGGCTGTTATTACACATTATATCTCAATACTTATGGCTATTCTCTCTTATTTTACAAGGTTTACCATGAAGAGGGGGAATGCCGACAGCTGGAATTCTGGATGGAAAAGGAGCAAACGTTGGAAACCTATTCTGCACAGTTCCAAAAGTCCTGAAACTCCACGAAACAACTTTTTGGAATTAATAAGAATTTTTGAGCGAAAGAAATACACCAGGGGGCCCACACCCTGTCCAGGAGACAGGGGGCGCCCCCCTATAGGGCGCGCCCCTATCTCCTGGGCCCCTTGGTGGGCCTCCGGTGTCCATCTTCTGCTATATCATCGCATTTACCCTAGAAAATATCGTGGGCAAGCGTACGGGACGAAACTCTGCCGCCACGAGGCGGAACCTTGGCGGAATCAATCTAGGGCTCCGACCGAGCTGTTCTGCCAGGGACACTTCCCTCCGGGAGGGGGAAATCATCACCAATGTCATCACCAACGCTCCTCTCATAGGGAGGGGGTCAATCTCCATCAACATCTTCACCAGCACCATCTCCTCGCAAAACCCTAGTTCATCTCTTGTATCCACTCTTGTATCAAAACCACAAATTGGCACGTGTGGGTTGCTAGTAGTGTTGATTACTCCTTGTAGTTGATGCTAATTGGTTTACTTGGTGGAAGATCATATGTTCAGATCCTTTATGCATATTATTACTCCTCTGATTATGAACATGAATATGCTTTGTGAGTAGTTACGTTTGTTCCTGAGGACATGGGTGAAGTCTTGCTATTAGTAGTCATGTGAATTTGGTATTCGTTCGATATTTTGATGAGATGTATGTTGTCTTTTCCTCTAGTGGTGTTATGTGAACGTCGACTACATGACACTTCACCATTATTTGGGCCTAGAGGAAGGCATGGGGAAGTAATAAGTAGATGATGGGTTGCTAGAGTGACAGAAGCTTAAACCCTAGTTTATGCGTTGCTTCGTTAGGGGCTGATATGGATCCATATGTTTAATGTTGTGGTTAGGTTTACCTTAATACTTCTTTTGTAGTTGTGGACGCTTGCAATAGGGGTTAATCATAAGTGGGATGCTTGTCCAAGTAAGGGCAGTACCCAAGTACCGGTCCACCCACATATCAAATTATCAAAGTACCGAACGCGAATCATATGAACGTGATGAAAACTAGCTTGACGATAATTCCCATGTGTCCTCGGGAGCTCCTTTCTCATTATTAGAAATTGTCCAGGCTTATCCTTTGCTACATAAAGGATTGGGCCTCCTTGCTGCACTATTTACTTTATTTACTTGTTACTCGTTGCCATTTATCTTATCACAAAACTATCTATCACCTACAATTTCAGTGCTTGCAGAGAAAACCTTACTGAAAACCGCTTATCGTTTCCTTCTGCTCCTCGTTGGGTTCGACACTCTTACTTATCGAAAGGACTACGATTGATCCCCTACACTTGTGGGTCATCACCTATTCCGTCGGTGACCTCTGTCCATCCAGAGGAGCCGGACACCTTGCTAGAAGCGTGGCGAGGCGCTTCCATTGTCTAGGAACACCGTACCCTTATGGGTACGGTGATTGAGAGGATCCAGTCCGCAAAAAGCGGACTGGCCGAAGCGTGCACTAGCCTTCAAACAGGCTTTGAGGTAAGTAATTTAATTGTGTAAAAATAATGTCACAGTATAGACAGTAGCCCTTGAGACACTGTCCGGCGTTTGAAAAGATAAGCCGGACATAGGATCAAATAATTTTCGCAGGAGACTAATCTAAAATGTCTATGTGAATAAGTAGGCATCGCTGCAGGCTGCGACCTCTCACACTGCGGAGGTTTCTGGACTGAAGCAGAGTCTGGAGCAGGCCTAGGAAGAGCTCGGCCATGTGAAGAAGCAGATGGAGGACAGTCAAGGTATGCGGTAACCTTGTGTATATTCAGGAAGGATAAATGATTCGTGCTGACTAAAGTGCCATGATATTTATTAGGGGCAACGACTGAAGTAGAGGTCCTCAAGAAGGCGATGACCGAGGCCGAGGACAAAGCGGCCAAGGAACGAGCCGCACGCGAAAAGCATGAGGCCTGGGTCTGTGAGGTCCAGCAAGAGCTCCACGACACCGTCAAGAAGTGTGAGTCCTTGGAGCACGACTTTAAGGATCAAGAGTCCAAACTTGCCAAGGCCCGCCAGAGCACAGACGATGCCCGAGCCGAAGCCTAGGCTGCCCTCCAGGAAATCCAGGCGGCCAAGAAAATCGCGGCGGGTAAGGCTTTTATTATGCAGAGTGATGACCCACAAGTATAGGGGATCTATTGTAGTCCTTTTGATAAGAGTGTCAAACCCAACGAGGAGCAGAAGGAAATGACAAGCGTTTTTCAGTAAGGTATTCTCTGCAAGCACTGAAATTGTAGGTAACAGATAGTTTTGTGATAAGATAATTTGTAACGGGTAACAAGCAATGAAAGTAAATAAAGTGGAGCAAGGTGGCCCAATCCTTTTTGTAACAAAGGACAAGCCTGGACAAGTTCTTATGAGAAAAGCGCTCCCGAGGACACATGGGAATTATCGTCAAGCTAGTTTCATCACGCTCATATGATTCGCATTCGTTACTTTGATAATTTGATATGTGGGTGGACCGGTGCTTGGGTACTACCCTTTCTTGGACAAGCATCCCACTTATGATTAACCCCTATTGCAAGCATCCACAACTACAAAAGAAGTATTAAGGTACATCTAACCATAGCATGAAACTAGTGGATCCAAATCAGCCCCTTACGAAGCAATGCATAAACTAGGGTTTAAGCTTTTGTCACTCTAGCAACCCATCATCTACTTATTACTTCCCAATGCCTTCCTCTAGGCCCAAATAATGGTGAAGTGTCATGTAGTCGATGTTCACATAACACCACTAGAGGAGAGACAAAATACATCTCATCAGAATATCGAATGAATACCAAATTCACATGACTACTAATAGCAAGACTTCTCCCATGTCCTCAGGAACAAACGTAACTACTCACAAAGCATATTCATGTTCATGATCAGAGGAGTATTAATATGCATTAAGGATCTGAACATATGCTCTTCCACCAAGTAAACCAATTAGGATCAACTACAAGGAATAATCAACACTACTAGCAACCCACAGGTACCAATTTGTGGTTTTGATACAAGATTGGGTACAAGAGATGAACTAGGGTTTTGAGAGGAGATGGTGCTGGTGAAGATATTGATGGAGATTGACCCCCTCCCGATGAGAGGATCGTTCGTGATGACGATGGTGATGATTTCCCCCTCCCGGAGGGAAGTTTCCTCGGCAGAACAGCTCCGCTAGAGCCCTAGATTGGTTCTGCCAAGGTTCCGCCTCGTGGCGGCGGATTTTCGTCCCGTAAGCTTGCTTATGATTTTTTTCCAGGGTAAAAGCCTTCATATAGCAGAAGATGGGCACCGGAGGGCCAACAAGGGGCCCAGGAGACAGGGGGCGCGCCCCCACCCTCCTGGCCAGGGTGTGGGCCCCCTCTGGTATTTTCTTCGCTCAATAATTCTTATTAATTCCAAAAATGACTTCCGTGGAGTTTCAGGATTTTTGGAGCTGTGCAGAATAGGTTTCCAATATTTGCTCCTTTTCCAGCCAGAATTCCAGCTGCCGGCATTCTCCCTCTTCATGACAAACCTTGTAAAATAAGAGAGAATAGCCATAAGTATTGTGACATAATGTGTAATAACAGCCCATAATGCAATAAATATCGATATAAAAGCATGATGCAAAATGGACGTATGAACTCCCCCAAGCTTGGACCTCGCTTGTCCTCAAGCGAAAACCGAAATCGAAAAACATATCCACATGTTTAGAGATAGAGGTGTCAATAAAAATAAAATACGGACATGAGGGCATCATGATCATTCTTATAACAGCAACATATATAGATTTTTGTCATATGATTTCTTATGCTCAAGTAACAATCTATCCACAATGTCAAGTATGGTTCAGAAACTTCATTGAGAACTAACAAACTATAATCTCAGTCATTGAAGCAATTGCAATTTATCATAACATCAGAAAGAGTCAAGAATAGAGCTTTTCAGCAAGTCCACATACTCAACTATCATATAGTCTTCTACAATTGCTAACACTCACGCAATAATTATGGTTATGGAGTTTTAATCGGACACTAAGAAAGACAGGGGCTTATAGTTTTGCCTCCCAACGTATTCACCTTTGGGTGATGTCAACAATAATAGTTCATGCTAACTTACATCCAATTGGATATATATATCAGGATCTTACGAACACGAGGTGCTTACCAAAGGTTAAAATGAAAAAGGAAAAGGTGAAGATCACCTTGACTCTTGCATAAAGTAAAAGACGTAAAGTAAAAGATAGGCCATTCGCAGAGGGAAGCAGAGGTTGTCATGTGCTTTTAGGGTTGGATGCACAAAATCTTAATGCAAAAGAACGTCACTTTATATTGCCACTTGTGATATGAACCTTTATTGTGCAGTCCGTCACTTTTATTACTTCCATATCACACGATCGTATAAAGCTTATTTTCTCCACACTAACAAGTCATACATATTTAGAGAGAAATTTTTATTGCTTGCAACATGACAACTTACGTGAAGGATCTTTCTCAATCCATAGGTAGGTATGGTGGACTCTCATGGCAAAACTAGGTTTAAGGATATTTGGAAGCACAAGTAGTATCTCTACTTGGTGCAAGGAATTTTGGCTAGCATTAGGGGGAAAGGCAATCTCAACATGTTTGAAAGATCCATGACAATATACTTTAACTGAGATGTGAGAAAACATAACCCATTAAGTTGTCTTCCTTGTCCAACATCAACTCTTTAGCATGTCATACTTAATGAGTGCTCACAATCAGAAAAGATGTCCAAGATAGTATATTTATATGTAGAACCTCTCTTTCTTTATTACTTCCTATTAATTGCAACGATGACCAAAACTATGTTTATCAACTCTCAACAACATTTAAGCCTCATACTCTTTTTATGTGAAGTCATTACTATCCATAAGATCAACATGAACTCTTTTATTCTTTTTATTCTTTCTATTTTCTCAAGATCATAGCAAGATAGCAAAGCCCTTGACTCAACACTAATATTTATTATATAGCTCACGGACTCGATTACATAGAGAGATCACAAAGCAAAACTCAAAACTACTTCATACCAAAACTTTATTCTACTAGATCAAGATATTACTAAAAGGATCGAACTAAGAAAAATGGTAAAGATAGGAGTGTGATGGTGATACGATACCGGGGCATCTCCCCCAAGCTTGGCAGTTGCGAAGCGGAGTGCCCATACCCATGTGATTATGTCCTTGGAGGTGGTGAAGAAGGAGTTGTTGATGATATAGGCTTGTCGTCCATCTTCCAAGGCATAGGCTCACCATCATAGAAGGATGATCGAGTCTCCGGGATCCTCAAATCTGCAGCCAAACTCATCCTCTTGAATCTATATTCATACTCACAGTTTTGGTTTTGCAGGTCATAGATCTGAGGTTGGAGGTGCTCGATTTTCTCATGAAGCTTGAAGATGGTCTCCCCAATGTTCTTGGCATCTAGCTTGTGGTTGTTGATGAATTCCACGATCATCATTTGGTTGGCGTCGAGTCCACGCTCCACCATCCCTTGGCACTTGAAAACTTGTTGTTCCATATCTTCGAGCTTTGTCTCCACGCTTCCGGTACGCCTTGGTCCCTCCACATCGCGGATGTGCAGCACCCCCTCACGAATCTCAATGGTTTGAGGGTGTTGTAGCACCTCCGCGAGATAGGGGTTGATAACCCTCTCGCAAAACTTGTCCTTGGGATCGCTTGGAGACGTCATGATGCTCTAGATCTATCAGGAAAACAGCTCGAAACGAAAACAAAAGTTTTTTTGCGTGATACGGTGGTCAAAACCTTCGAGAGATTATATAATGAATTTTTACCAACCAAAAGAAATAACATGCAAGAAAACAGAGTCCGGGAGGCACACAAGGTGCCCACAAGACAGGGGGCGTGCCCTCCACCCTCGTGGAAGCCTTGTGTCCTTCCCGGGTTACCTCTTGCTTTCCAAAATTCTTAAATATTCCAAAACAGAGAAAAATTGCCATTAGAATTGTTTTGGAGTCGGTTTACTTACCGTACCACATACCTATTCCTTTTTGGAGTCTGAAACATTCCGGAAAGTGTCCTTTATGTATTCTTCCGGGGTTACAGTCTCAATAATATTGGTTTCAACATTGATAGGATTACCTGAGATATAATGTTTGATTCTTTGACCGTTCACCACCGTCGGACTTGTGCCCTCGAAGTTGTTGATTTTTATGGCACTGAAACGATAGACCTCCTCGATAACGTAGGGACCTTCCCATTTAGAGAGAAGTTTTCCTGCAAAAAATCTTAAACGAGAGTTGAATAGCAACACATAATCACCTACTTTAAACTCACGCTTTTGTATTCTTTTGTCATGCCATCTTTAAACTTTTTCTTTGAACAGCTTGGCATTCTCATAGGCTTGGGTTCTCCATTCATCGAGTGAGCTAATATCAAATAACCTCTTCTCACAGGCAAGTTTGAAGTCATAGTTGAGCTCTTTTATAGCCCAATATGCTTTATGTTCAAGTTCTAGAGGTAAGTGACATGCTTTTCCATAAACCATCTTATACGGAGACATACACATAGGATTTTTATATGCAGTTCTATAGGCCCATAATGCATCATCAAGTTTCTTGGACCAATTCTTCCTAGATCTATTAACAGTCTTTTGCAAAATCAGTTTGAGCTCTCTATTACTCAAATCTACTTGACCGCTAGACTGTGGGTGATAAGCACATGCAATTCTATGGTTAACATCATACTTAGCAAGCATTTTATGAAAAGCACCATGAATTAAATGTGAACCATCATCAGTCATAAGATATCTAGGGACTCCAAATCTCGGAAAAATAACTTCTTTAAGCATCTTAATAGAAGTGTTATGATCAGCACTACTAGTTGGAATAGCTTCCACCCACTTAGTAACGTAATCAACAACAACTAAAATATGTGTGTATCCATTAGAGGCAGGAAAAGGTCCAATATAATCAAAGCCCCAAACATCAAATGGTTCAATAACAAGAGAATAATTCATAGGAATTTCTTGATGTCTACTAATATTACATGTTCTTTGACATTCATCGCAAGACAAGACAAACTTACGAGCATCTTCGAAGAGAGTAGGCCAATAAAAACCGGATTGCAATACCTTATGTGCAGTTCTATCTCCAGCGTGGTGTCCTCCATATGGTTCAGAGTGACACTTGCATAGGATCTGTTCCTGATCATGCTCAGGTACACGACGTCTAATAACACCATGTACTCCTTCTTTATAAAGGTGTGGGTCATCCCAGAAGTAATGTCTTAAATCATAAAAGAACTTTTTCTTTTGCTGGTATGTAAAACTGGGTGGTATAAATTTAGCAACAATATAATTAGCATAATCATCATACCATGGAGTAGTACGAGAAGCATTAATGACCACTAATTGTTCATCAGGAAAGCGATCATCAATAGGTAGTGGGTCATGAAGAACATTCTCTAACCTAGACAAGTTGTCTGCAACGGGGTTCTCAGCTCCCTTTCTATCAATAATATGCAAATCAAATTCTTGGAGCAAGAGAACCCATCTAATAAGTCTAGGTTTAGCATCTTTCTTTTCCATAAGATATTTAATAGCAGCATGATCAGTGTGAATAGTAACTTTAGAATCAACAATGTAAGGTCTGAACTTATCACAAGCAAATACAACTGCTAAGAATTCTTTTTCAGTAGTAGCATAATTTCTCTGGGCAGTATCAAGAGTTTTACTAGCATACTGGATAACATTTAATTTCTTATCAACTCTTTGCCCTAGAACAGCACCTACAGCATAATCACTAGCATCACACATAATTTCAAAGGGTAAATTCCAGTCAGGTGGCTGAACAATAGGTGTAGTGATCAAAGCTTTCTTAAGTATTTCAAATGCTTCTACACAATCATCATCAAAGACAAAAGGAATATCTTTTTGCAATAAATTAGTCAGAGGCCTAGAGATTTTAGAAAAGTCCTTAATGAACCTCCTATAAAAACCGGCATGACCAAGGAAACTTCTTATACCTTTTATGTCCTTGGGACATGGCATATTTTCAATGGCATCAACCTTAGCTTTATCAACTTCAATACCTCTTTCAGAAATCTTATGCCCCAAGACAATGCCTTTGTTAACCATAAAGTGGCACTTTTCCCAATTCAAGACGAGACTAGTGTCTTCACATCTCTGCAAAACTGGATCAAGGTTGCTCAAGCAATCATCAAAAGAGGATCCATAAACGGAGAAGTCATCCATGAATACCTCACAAATCTTTTCACAAAAGTCAGAGAATATAGCCATCATACATCTTTGAAAGGTAGCAGGTGCATTAGATAAACCAAAAGGCATACGTCTATAAGCGAAAGTACCGAAAGGGCAAGTAAAAGTAGTTTTTGATTGATCCTCCGCTGATACAGGTATTTGAGAGAAACCAGAATAACCATCTAGAAAGCAGAAATGTGTATGTTTGGATAGTCTTTCTAGCATTTGATCAATAAAAGGTAAAGGGTAATGATCTTTCTTAGTAGCTTTATTTAATTTACGGAAATCAATTACCATCCTATAACCTGTAATAATTCTTTGCGGGATCAATTCATCTTTATCATTAGGAACAACAGTAATACCTCCCTTTTTAGGTACACAATGGACAGGACTTACCGAATCACTATCAGCAACGGGATAAATTATACCTGCCTCAAGGAGCTTTAGTATCTCCTTTCTTACCACTTCTTTCATCGTAGGATTTAGCTGTCGTTGAGGATCTCTAACTGGTTTGGCATCTTTCTCCACTTTTATTTTGTGTTGACATAGAGTGGGACTAATGCCCTTAAGATCATTCAGAGTATATCCAATAGCAGCACGGTGCTTCTTCAGAGTTTTCAATAATCTTTCCTCTTCTTACTCTAAAAGGTTAGCACTAATAATAACAGGGTGTATCTTGTTTTCATCAAGATAAGCATATTTAAGATTATCAGGTAATGGTTTGAGCTCAAACACGGGATCACCCTTGGGTGGAGGGGGTCCCCTAGGATTTCAACAGGTAAGTTGTGTTTCAGAATAGAACCCTGTTGAAGGAATACTTCATCTATTTCCCTTCTTTCTTTCATGAACATATCATTTTCATGGTCTAGCAAATATTGTTCTAACGGATCAGTAGGAGGTACGGCAATAGAAGCAAGACCAATAATTTCATCCTTACTAGGAAATTCTTTATCAAGAGGTTGTCTACGAAACTTAGCAAAATTAAACTCATGAGACATATCCCCTAAGGCAATTGTAACTACATCCTTTTTGCAATCAATCTTAGCATTAACATTATTCAAGAAGGGTATGCCAAATATAATGGGACAAAAGTCATCTTGTGGGGAACCAAGAACAAGAAAATCAGCAGGATATTTAACTTTCCCACACGAGACTTCAACATCTCTAACAATCCCAACTGGTGCAATAGTATCTCTATTGGCAAGCTTAATAGTAACATCAATACCTTCTATCTCAGCGGGTGCGATATCATGCATAATTTCTTCATATAAAGAATGAGGTATTGCACTAGCACTAGCACCCATATCACATAAGCCATGATAACAATGATCTCCTATTTTAACAGAAATAACAGGCATGCCTACAACAGGTCTATGTATCTTAGCATCTGATCTAGCAATATTAGCGGCCAGTTCAAAGAAGTAAATAACATGCCCATCTATATTATCATCTAAGAGATCTTTAACCATAGCAATACTAGGTTCAACATTAATTTGCTCAGGAGGTGTATATGTTCTAGTATTACTCTTACGAATCACAGTTGAAGCTTTAGCATGATCCTTTATTCTAACAGGAAAAGGTGGTTTCTCAACATAAGTAGTAGGAACAATAGGATCATTATAAGTGATAGTATTTTCTTCAACTGTAATAGGTGCAACTACTTTTACTTCAATGGGAGGATTATATTTAAACCACTTCTCCTTAGGGAGATCAACGTGAGTAGCAAAAGATTCATAGAAAGAAGCTACAGTCTCAGAGTCAAGTCCTATTTAGCGCTAAATCCACGAAAAGCATCGGTATCCATAAAAGATTTAACACAATCAAACTTAGTTGTCATACCTGACTCCTTACCATCGTCGGAACCCCAATCTCCAGAGTTGCGTTTAATTCTTTCCAATAATCCCCACTTGAATTCAGTAGTCTTCAATTTATAAGAACCAGCACAGGAAGTATCGAGCATGCTGCGATCATTTTGAGAAAGCCGAGCATAATTTTTTTGAATAATCATCTCTTGAGAGCTCGTGATTGGGGCATGAATATAACATTGACTTAAGCCTCCCCCAAGCTTGAGCGATGCTTTCTCCTTCGTGAGGCCAAAAATTATATATATAATTACGATCACGATGAACAAGATGCATAGGATAGAACTTCTGGTGAAATTTCAATTTCAATCGTTTATAGTTCCAAGATCCCATATCATCACATAGCCTATACCATGTCAATGTGTGTCCCTTCAAAGATAAAGGGAAGACCTTCCTATTAACAACATCATCGGGTATACCTGCAAGCTTAAATAATCCACAAACTTCATCCACAAAGATAAGGTGTAACTCGGGATGCAATGTTCCATCTCTTGCAAAAGGACTAGCTAGCAGTTTCTCTATCATACCCGAAGGAATCTCAAAGTAAATATTTTAAGTAGGTTCAGTAGGTTGAGGAACAACTCTTTGCTCTACTGGTCGGGGCGAAGATGCCCCAAACAAGCCCATCAAAGGATTAGTTTCCATAGTAACAAGTGACAGAAAATTTCAGCACACTATATAAATGTTTCCTTACCAAGTTCCACTCACCAAAGGCGCTTCACTCACCGGCAACGGCGCTAGAAAAGAGTCTTGATGACCCACAAGTATGTGGGATCTATCGTAGTCCTTTCAATAAGTAAGAGTGTCGAACCCAACAAGGAGCAGAAGGAAATGACAAGCGATTTCAGTATGGTATTCTCTGCAAGCACTGAAATTGTAGGTAACAGATAGTTTTGTTGATAAGATAATTTGTAACAGCTAACAAGCAATGAAAGTAAATAAGGTGCAGCAAGGTGGCCCAATCCTTTTTGTAGCGAAGGAAAGCCTGGACAATTTCTTATAATGAGAAAGGGCTCCCGAGGACACATGGGAATTATCGTCAAGCAAGTTTTCATCACGCTCATATGATTCGCGTTCGGTACTTTGATAATTTGATATGCGGGTGGACCGGTGCTTGGGTACTGCCCTTTCTTGGACAAGCATCCCTACGAAGCAATGCATAAACTAGGGTTTAAGCTTCTGTCACTCTAGCAACCCATCATCTACTTATTACTTCCCAATGCCTTCCTCTAGGCCCAAATAATGGTGAAGTGTCATGTAGTCGACATTCACATAACACCACTAGAGGAGAGACAACATACATCTCATCAAAATATCGAACGAATACCAAACTCACATGACTACTAATAGCAAGACTTCTCCCATGTCCTCAGGAACAAACATAACTACTCACAAAGAATATTCATGTTCATGATCAAAGGAGTATTAATATGCATTAAGGATCTAAACATATGATCTTCCACCAAGTAAACCATTTAGCATCAACTACAAGGAGTAATCAACACTACTAGCAACCCACATGTACCAATTTGTGGTTTTGATACAAGATTGGATACAAGAGATGAACTAGGGTTTTGAGAGGAGATGGTTCTGGTAAATATGTTGATGGAGATTGACCCCCTCCCGATGACAGGATCGTTGGTGATGACGATGATGATGATTTCCCCCTCCCGAAGGGAAGTTTCCCCGGCAGAAGAGCTCCGCCGGCGCCCTAGATTGGTTTCGCCAAGGTTCCGCCTCTTGGCGGCGGATTTTTGTCCCGTAAGCTTGCTTATGATTTTTTCCAGGGTAAAAGCCTTCATATAGCAGAAAGTGGGCATTGAAGGGCCAACAGGGGGCCCAGGAGACAGGGGGCGCTCCTAGTAGGGGGGGCGTGCCCCCACCCTCCTGGCTAGGGTGTGGGCCCCCTCTAGTATTTTCTTTGCTCAATAATTCTTATTAATTCCAAAAATAACTTCCGTGGAGTTTCAGGATTTTTGGAGTTGTGCAGAATAGGTTTCCAATATTTGCTCCTTTTCCAGCCAGAATTCCAGCTGCCGGCATTCTCCTTCTTCATGATAAACCTTGTAAAATAAGAGAGAATAGCCATAAGTATTGTGACATAATGTGTAATAACAGCCCATAATGCAATAAATATTGATATAAAAGCATGATGCAAAATGGACGTATCACAGAGCAGATATGTGAAGGAAAGGTTCCTCTTACTGACCCAGATTTGGAGTTCTCCAGGGGCATTTGTGGATCTGCCGCGCAACATGTTGGATTCTGCCAAATTCTACGGAGCCTAATAGGGGAGTTCTACGGAGATGCTGTTTATCGACCAGCTGAAATGGCTAGTCGAGCTGAATAGGGCGGCCGAACTAGCCATGAAGGATTTGATAATCCGGCTATGGCCTGCCGAAGCCATTCCCAGCAGCTACTTCGGACTCATGAAGCGCCTCGTCAGTGCCTGCCCTCGGCTTGATGACATCAAGCGGTCGGTCTATATCGAGGGCGCGCGAGTGGCCTTTGCCCGCGCCAAGATGCATTGGGCGAAGATGGACGCTACGAAGCTGATGAAACAGGGACCGCCCGCGGGCAAGGAGCACCGTACACCCGAACTGTATTTTGACAATGTCCTGGAGGGATCCCGCCTTGTGGCCGAGCAGTGTGCTAAGGATATCATATTTCCATGAATACACTCATATTATCCTGTCCTGTATTGTAAAACAAGATCGTCATGTAATATAATGCTTGTTATCTAAAAATTTACCTCCTGTGCGGCCGTATTGTTAAATCTGAGAGTTGGCCAGTCGTCGGCTTCTGCCCCCACATAAGTAGTATGGGGGTGTTCGGGATAAATCCAAACACTCTTTACTCCAAAGTTTGGTCCTTAAAGGAGGTGTTTAGTGCAACGAACAAGACAATCAGACTATACAGCTTTATCACCCTCACTTAGCCATAGGAGTTTGACAACAAAAATTTTAGGCGCAACCCCTAATATTCGGAAGTCCGAGCTTGGGATGTTGTAAACACCTGATCGGATAAAAAACCGATTCATCACGTAATGCGGAAAAAATCTCTAAGGATTTGAAACCACTCGAACAGCTGACCGGCTCTCGCCGCATCACGACAGTCAGTTTTCGGCTTTCTCTACTGATGTGCTCATCCGGAAGAACCGGGACACAATCGCAGTAGTTCTACCTTTACTACCCTAGCCGATAAAGCAGAACGTAAGGTAGCAAGCACAGCAGCCGAGAAACCCAACTATTGACCAAAGACATGATTCGGAGCCGATGCATATAATGCTATAAGTTCGGGGTGCTGAACTGTACTATAAAAAGTGTTCGGACTTTGATGTCGTAGTATGGAGCGCAAAAGAAGCCCCTGGCGAATTAGGTCGTACCAGAGTGTACGGACACGATTTGATAAAAATACCAAGACAAAGAAAAAAAATGAAATAATAGGCTAATGCTGCAGAAAATTGAGCCGCAAATTACTTTCCATTGTAATTTGATTAATACGTCAAGGCATATTTGTACAAGTAATGCACTAAGAAAATAGGGCTATTTGACATGCCACGACCAAGGGCGAGCTGCGTGCGGGTTTTTAAAACAGGTATAATGATCGTTAGCAAAGACCACCTCGGGGTTCCCTTGTTCATCAAAGCTTCTTGCCTTCTTGGTGTATTCGTCCCTTGATAGGTTCGATGATCAGGTCGCCAGGAAAGGCCTCGGGAATAGAAAAAACCTGAAATAAAAAATAAAAAGTCAAGGTATGCGGATCCAGGAGCGGTTGAACCACATTATGGACCACGATCTAGCTGTGCCTCCGTCCATGCCCATGGTATTTTAAGTGCGTAGTTATGTACATGTGGCACAAGTGTCGCCGCTTGATCGGGATTGGGATGGAGGCCGGATTGCTAGTCAAGCTCTGGATGAGCTGGACTGTCCTGGTGCAAAGTAGTTCGGACTTGCTTGACGGTGTCCGGGAGCTTGACTGCCGAAATGAGGTTCTGCCTAAAAAGGCTGCTCTATACTTTTGATGCCAGGGCAGCTGTGTGCTCCTCAGTACGGAGGGAGCGTTCCGTGTTTCCATTGAACGTTATGACACCGCGTGGTCCGAGCATCTTGAGCTTGAGGTAGGCGTAGTGAGGCACCACATTGAATAGAGCGAATGCGGCTCTTCCGAGCAGTGCGTGATAGCCACTACAGAAGGGGACGATATCGAAGATCAATTCTTCGCTTTGGAAATTGTCCGGGGATCCGAAGACCATTTCCAGTGTGATTGAACCCGTACAGTAGGCCTCTACACCTGGTATGACACCTTCAAAGGTGGTTTTGGTGGGCTTGACCTCGAGGGGTCGATACCCACTTTGCGCACTGTATCCTGATAAAGCAGGTTCAGGCTGCTGCCGCTGTCCATGAGGACTCGTGTCAAATGGAACCCATCAATAATTGGATCAAGGACTAGTGCGGCTGAACCACCATGACGGATACTGGTCGGATGATCCCTGCGATCAAAAGTGATCGGGCAGGATGACCATGGATTGAACTTTGGGGCGGCTGGCTCTATCGCGTAGACGTCCCTGAGTGTGTGCTTGCGCTCCCTTTTGGGGATATGGGTAGCATATATCATGTTCACCGTTTTGACTTGGGGGGGGGACTTCTTTTGTCCCCCTGTGTTCGGTGGCCGGGGCTCCTCATCGTCGTCCTTGCTTTGGGACCCCTTCTCCTTGTTCTCGGCATTTAACTTGCCGACCTGTTTGAAGACCCAACACTCTCTGTTGGTACGATTGGCTGGTTTATCAGGGGTGCCGTGGATTTGACATGGACGATCGAGTATGCGGTCCAAGCTGGACGGGCCCGGATTGTTTCTTTTATACGGCTTCTTCTGCTGACCGGATTTAGAGCCACTGAATCCGGCGTTGACCGCCGTGTCTTCAGTGTTGTCACCGTTGTTTCGATGCTTGTGTCGGTAGTGTCGGGGCTTGTCGTTGCTGTTTCTGGCTTCAGAAGTGCCAGGTTCGCTTGTATTGTTATTGCTACGGGCTAGCCAGCTATCTTCGCCCGCACAAAAGCGGGTCATGAGTGTCGTAAGGGCTGACATGGACTTCGGTTTCTCCTGGCCGAGGTGTCGGGCCAGCCATTCATCGCGGATGTTGTGCTTAAAGGCCGCTAGGGCTTCGGCGTCAGGACAGTCGACGATCTGGTTCTTTTTAGTTAAGAACCTAGTCCCGAATTTCCTGGCTAACTCTCCGGGCTATTGAACTATGTGACTTAAGTCATCGGCATCCGGAGGTCGGACATATGTGCCTTGGAAGTTGTCGAGGAAGGCATCCTCCATGTCCTCCTAGCTGCCAATGGAGTTTTTTGGTAGGCTGATAAACCAGTACCTAGCTGGTCCCTTGAGTTTCAGCGGGAGGTATTTGATGGTGTGAAGATCATCGCCGCGGGCCATATGAATGTGGAGAAGAAAATCCTCGATGCACAGCGTGGGGTCTGTTGTGCCATCGTATGATTCGATGTTCACGGGTTTAAACCCTTCTGGGAAATCATGTTCCATTACTTCATCAGTGAAGCAGAGGGGGTGTGCGACGCCTCTATATCGGGCCAAGTCGTGACGTAGCTCGGATGGAGTTCGTCTGCGGTTTTCGGCCAGGACATGATTATGTTTGTCGCGTCCAGCCAGATGGCCATCGTTGTGCATCGGAGCATGCCCCCACGATCGAAAGATTGATTTGGTCTGACCTGCTCTGTTTTCCAAGTCATGCCGCAGGTCATGTGTGTATCCCCGAGCTGTTGTATTCTGTTTTTTTGGCAAGGTAGTGCAGGCTGATATTTGGCTCGAGGTGCCACTTTATCCCGGCCGCGTGGTGGCCGGTCAGCCACATTATCTACTGGTAGGACTGGCTCCAACGCCTCGTCATCAAACTGTGGTAACAGTTTGTGCTTCGGGTAACTTTTGGTAGGGCGCTCGAGGCCATATTCCTCGGCTGCCAGGACATCAGTCCATCTGTCATTGAGCAGATCTTGATCAGCCTGAAGTTTCTGCTGCTTCTTTTTCAGGCTCCTTGTAGTGGCTATTTGAAAGCACAAGTGCTCCCTGGGTGATTTTGGTAATTAATGTCAACATATCTCTTGTTGGGCTAATACTTTCATCTAGTATATTTTAGATAAGTCCAACAGTGGAGTGGCATGGACAAGAGGATGTGGAACCCCTTCAAAATGCTAAGGACAAAAGATTGGCTCAAGCTTCAAAGTCATAGACTCTACATTTTCTATTTTAGTGATCCAAGATCACATTGAATTTATAGGAAAGACAATACTATTAAAAGGGTATGAGGTGTTGCTTAATGGCTTGCTTGCTCAAGGTGCTTAGTGATATGCTCCAAAGCCCTCATCCACTTTCTCATATCCACATATGTCCCAAACCAAAAGTCAAACTTGGCCCAACCGATTTGATCCATCCGGCGCCATCGAGTTCATTTGACATAGCCACTACCAGAAACCCTAGTCTTTTCGGTCTCACCGATAGGGATCTTGGTCTCACCGAGATGGGGTTGCAAACTCTTTGTTTCCCTTCATAACATTTCGGTCTAACCGAAATAAGCGATCGGTCCCACCGAGTCTGCAATGCAAACTCTCTGTTTCCTTTTCATAACGCTTCAATCCCACCGAGACGAGCGAATCGGTGCCACCGAGTTTGCCTGCCCAACTCTCTGGTTAGCTTATTACCAAAGTCGGTCCAACCGAGTTTGAGTAATCGGTCCAACCGAGATTATGTTATTCCCTAACCCTAATGGTATCGGTCCCACCAAGATGACATGTCGGTCCCACTAAAATTGCCTAACGGTCACATATACACTGAATCGGTCTGACCGAGTTTTCTGATTCGGTCCCATCGAGTTTGGTATATTGTGTGTAACGGTTAAATTTTGTGTGGAGGCTATATATATACCCCTCCACCCTCTCCTCATTCGTGAGGGAAGCCATCAGATCGTGCCTACACTTCCATTACTCATTTTCTGAGAGAGAGCCACCTACTCATGTGTTGACACAAGGATATTCCAATCCAACCATATGAATCTTGATCTCTAGCCTTCCCCAAGTTGCTTTCCACTCAATTCATCTTTCCACCAAATCCAATCCTATGAGTGTGAGTTGAGTGTTGGGGAGACTATCATTTGAAGCACAAGAGCAAGGAGTTCATCATCAACACACCATCTATTACCTTTTGGATAGTAGTGTCTCCTAGATTTGTTAGGTGCCACTTGGGAGCCTCCAACAAGATTGTGGAGTGAACCAAGGAGTTTGTAAGGGCGATGGCCACGATGGGATAGACAAGGTTGCTTCTTCGTGGACCCTTTGTGGGTGGAACCCTCCGTGGACTCGCAGCCATTACCCTTCGTGGGTTAAAGTCTCCATCAACGTGGATGTACGATAGCACTACCTATCGGAACCACGACAAAAACATCCGTGTCTCCAATTGCGTTTGCACACTCCATTCTCATCCCTTTACATTCTTGCAAGTTGCATGCTTTACTTTCCGCTGCTCATATACTCTTTGCATGCTTGCTTGATTTGTATTGTGAAGGGTTAAACTTATGCTTAAACTCCACTCAAACTTGAGAAACTTAAAAATAGCCAAATTTGTGTGTTGAGTGTCTATTCACCCCCCCCACCTCTAGACACCTCTTCTCGATCCTTTCACTATTAGCCAACGCTTAAAAAGCTCCTGCTTGACGGGCTCCTCAGGCACGATAAAGTCTTCGTTGCCGAGGCTCACCTCGTCCTTGGAGAGCGGAAGGTAATTACTATCCTCCGCGTCTTTGGTCGTAGCCTGTTCGTCGGGGCTATCTTGCCCATCTTCCCGTTCATCCTATTCAGAAGTTGGCTCAATGGGGTCTTCATGGTCTTCAGCGTCGTCCGGAGTGTTATTTTCTCCTGTGCCGGTATTGTTGTTTTTTCCACGGCGGGGTTTAGAGCGGCGCCGATATCATCGGCGCTTTGGCTGTATCTCAGGAGGTTTAGCCTCATCTGGATCCTTCTCATCATCGCCATTGTTCTCCTTGAGTGGGTCCACCATGTATACGTCATACGAGGAGGTGGTTGTCCAACGCCCTGTATGTGGCGGTTTCTGTGCCTGCTCCTCTCCGGCATCGTCATCCATACCATCAATGTCTTCAGAGTCGTAATCAAGCATGTCAGTTAGGTCTTCGACAGTGGCTATGCAGTGGGTGGTGGGTGGGTAGCGAAATACTTCACCCTCAGCTTCCAATTTGAACCAGATATAGTTCGGCTGTGATTCTCCTGATAAGGAGAGGGCTCTTAACGAGTTCAGCACATCGCCAAAAGGCATGTGTCGGAAGATGTCCGCGGAGGTGAACTCAACGATCGGTGCCCGATCAGGTTCGATGGGCGCGGATGCACGCGGTTCGAAACCTATGGCCGGAGATGAGTCCGAGGTTCCGATGACACAGGGCCCACTTGAGGTTGGATCTGCGTGTGGCTCTATCACCGCTGAGTCTGCGGCTTCCGCGGCGGGATTGAGCATCCCATCCTCGGATGACGCGATCTGCTCCGGATCTAGGGCCAGAGCAGTTGTAGGTGCTATCTCCTGACCACGGTGAGATGATAGATTTAGGTCATGTTCATCATGGTGACAGGGAGTGGCAGTCATGGGCTCGAATCCGTCGAAGATCAAGTCTCCGCGGACATCGGCCACATAATTCAAGCTTCCAAATCTGACTTGATGGCCAGGGGCATAGCTATCGATCTGCTCCAGATGGCTAAGTGAGTTGGCCCGCACTGCGAAGCCGCCGAATACGAAGATCTGTCCGGGGAGAAAAATCTTCCCCCGGACTGCGTTGTTGCGGATGATTGTTGGAGCCATCAAACCTTTTTGTGACGACGCAGCGGAACTCTCAATGAAAGCACCAATGCCGGTGTCAAAACTGGCGGATCTCGGGTAGGGGGTCCCGAACTATGCGTCTAAGGTCGATGGTAACAGGAGACGGGGGACACGATGTTTACCCAGGTTCGGGCCCTCTCTATGGAGGTAATACCCTACTTCCTACTTGATTGATCTTGATGAATATGAGTATTACAAGAGTTGATCTACCACGAGATCGTAATGGCTAAACCTAGAAGTCTAGCCTATGAGATTATGATTGTGTCCTATGGACTAAACCCTCCTGTTTATATAGACACCGAAGGGGGCCAGGGTTGTACAAAGTTGGTTACAAACAAAGGAATCTACATATCCGAATCGCCGAGTTCCCTTCCACGCCAAGGAGAGTCCCATCCGGACACGGGAAGAAGTCTTCTATCTTGTATCTTCATAGCCCAACAGTCCGGCCCACGTATATAGTCCAGCTGTCCGAGGACCCCTTAATCCAGGACTCCCTCAACGCACAGCTTAGTTCTATTTTTCTATAAGAATGCAAAACTGAACCTATGTTTTCCCTTCAACAATAGTATACACACACACACACACACAAATATATATGTATATGTACAACCGGTCTATTCTGCTAATATTAGCAGAATAGTTATTCTGATAACACTTCCGCACTCCACGCCCAATAGAAGCGAACTGCATCTTCTTTATGTTGGGCACTACAATGCTTGACAAGAGAGCTGCTTCATTTTCTGTTGTTCCACCCGCGTTTTCTGTGTGGAATCGGGTGTTGCGGGATGATTCAGTTTGTGTCTGCATGTCATTTTAGCTTTATTCTTTCTAATTTACAGGAAAATCTACTAGAGTGCTTGCAAATCGAGGGATTTGCCGGACGAGCTTTCTCTGTCCGTTCGTGTTTGCGTCAGATGCGATTTTTCTGTGCTCGAATGTTATTTTTAGTAGGAATTCTTTGGTTGCGTTCGTTTTAATCGGTCTGTTCACTCTATAGTTTGTTAATTTTTAGGAGTTAGTTTTCAATTCTTATTATTTTGATTGTTGCGGCGGGTGAGCTTCGTCCGCTCCTCTGTTCTTGTCGATTTTTTTGATTTTGCCTGTCCATGCGTGTTTTAATATTGTAATTATTGTTGCTATAGGTTTGAATTCATTGTATTGCGGGTATAATTGTCATTTTTTGAATCGCATTTTTGAAATGAAAGCTGATGTTGTTCGTCCCGTTGCCGTGTCTTCCATACAGCATAACCAAAGCATTAGAAATATTGGTTGTTTCATATTAGACAGCCTAGAGTGCAAATATTGTAAACTTGATGGAGTCTTCTTCTTTGTAGAAAAACACCATGGTCACTTCTCCGACCTCAAAGCCATTCTGGGAGACAAAATCTTTCCAACTAGTAGTTATGTTGATGCAGTCTTCAGAGTCGATGTGGTAGTCAGCTTGCATGTCTGCATACCCATTCTTGTGTTCTGTCTCCAAAGTAACCTTCCCTGAACTCAGAGCAGGAAATTTTATTGTGGATGGCAGTTTCTGCATATTGGAATGGGTGGAAAAAGAATTTTATAAGTAAACAGCAAATGTTTTTCTTTTATACTTAGTATGATCTGTTTATGTTGACTTAAATAGTTACATATATATAACTGCTATTTTCTAAAGTAGTTGCAATGTATGAACAAACTTATATACACAATTGACCCCTAGTTTTACTAGGTTATATATTATACTGCAACACGCTTGCACTGCAATGTCAGTAATAGTGTACTTCACCAGCATGTTAAGATAACTACAACCCTTATCTACTGACCCTTTGTTTGTTCGTGTGTTGGGATTCTGATCTAACTAGTGTCGATACCTGGTGTGGTACTGAAGAAAGATAGGTGGAAGCATCTAGTCTTAATAGCTAACAAATCTGAACAACAATACAAATTCTGTTTTGTATTTTTGTTGACGCTACTGAACAAATTGATTGAACTATATATTCAGATGTGGATTTGCAGGCTAGATTATGTCCAAAATTGTGAGGGGAAAAACATACCCAACTTTCCTGCAGATCTGCGGTTGTGAGGCGATGAAGAAATGGCGCACAAAACCCCCTGTTGGGTATCATCAGGCACCCGAGCATGCTGCGCCACTAGGTGTTTTTGAGCTCTAGACCTTCTGTGTACACGCATGTGTCCGCTACCGGTGCCATCCTTGCCAAACACCCGCACTTATAGTCCATGGCGGGTTCAGTGGAATTCCAGAGAAGAGCTGTGGATGGGATGAACCCTAGATCTACGATTTGAAGAAAATGAGGAACGGGGGGAGGAGTTTTGTTAGTTTGGAGCATGAATGGATACGCTTTTATACAACCAATTGAGCAATGGAAGTAATAAATGTTGTGGTTGGTGTTAGGTGGTGGATTGGTTCTAATTCAGTGTACGCGAATGCATTTGAGAAGCAACAGGACTACTTACTTGAAAATAGTGAATTGCATTGTCATATCACGACGAACTGCGGAACATGTGGTTGGGCCTGTGTTTGTGTATGGTGTGTAGGATTTTTTTTAAAATTTTCAGTGGCCTCTCTTTTGTTTGTAGGCCCTGTTCGGGTAATAAGGACGCATTTAGGCCCAAGTCGGCCTGTGAGCACGGATGGTTCCCGGTGCGCTGTGTGTGCCCTCTAATGTTTAGTCCCACCTCACCCGCGGAAGGCGTGCCCGACCTGTTTATAGCGCTGGCGAGGCATATTGGTCGAACTCCTCTTGTTACTTATTTGGGCGCTTATACACGGCGCTCGCAGCTCTATGCTCTCTGGCCTGTGGGCCAATGTGTGGCCGGCCCCATGCATTGTGACTCAGAACGACTCGCCTTCTGTGGGCGCAGAGCTATTACGAGACTGGCTGGGGCCGGTAGAACCTGGGTGGTCAATTTTTTTTCTTTGTATTTTTCTGTCTTAAGTATTTTTTTTCAATGTCGGCGCGTGCACTGCATTGATCAGGGTTATGTACTGCATGTGCACGCATTCCGTACTGCATGTACAGTTCTTATTTTTTGTTTCCGTGTTTTTGCTATTATGTAATCTTTTTTTCCAATGTATGGGAGTGCACTGCTTAGTAAATCATATGTGTAATGCATTGATTATGGTTTTGTACTACACGTTCATATATTTCTGCACTGCATTTATTTTTTTACGTGTTTGCATTTTTCTTTTTGTGTTTTTGCTCTTATGTATTCTTTTTTCAAATTTAGGTTCGTGCACTGCTTTGTTGGTTATGTTAAAACTTCATTCGACAGAGTCTGTACTGCATTCGTATACAATTTGCACTGCATGCGTCCTATTTATACACTGCAACTTATTTTCGTGCTGCATTCCATGCTCATGTACAGTTCTCATATTTGTTTCCGTGTTTTTGCTATTATGTAATTTTTTTCCCAATGTATGGGAGTACACTACTTAGTAAATCATACGTGTAATGCATTGATTATGGTTCTGTACTGCACGTTCATATATTTCTGCACTGCATTGATTTTTTACGTGTTTGCGTTTTTCTTTTTGTGTTTTTGCTCTTATGTATTCTTTTTTCAAATTTAGGTTCGCGCACTGCTTTGTTGGGTATGTTAAAACTTCATTCGACAGAGTCTGTACTGCATTCGTATAAAATTTGCACTGCATGCGTCCTATTTGCACACTGTATCTTATTTTCGTTTTGTGCACTACTCGAATCTAATGATACATGAGAAGACAACAGAAAACAAATTATCACAGGTATTCTGTACGACAATTTCATCATCAGCAAACTAAGTTGAACAGAAAGCAATCTAACATAATCAAAGTTCATCATTACAAGCGATTCTGCATGGCAAGCAAACTAAGTTCGGCACACAAGCAAACTAATGATACATAAGCAAACAACATAAAGCAAATTTGACGATATATTCTAAAACGATGCTGGCATTGTTGGCTCTTGGCCGGCACCATATTCTTCTTCACCAGTTAGGCTCTTCCCATCCCCAGCCGCTCCTGGCGCGCTTCTTGGTGGGCTCCTCCTTCTCCAGCTTTGCACGGCGAAGGCCGTCCTGGGTGAGGGTGATGCGGTTCCATATCTCGTACGCTGTGTAGGCGTCCTTTACCGCGTACTTGATGTGCCTCATGGACAGAGGCAGGGTGGCCCAGCGCCTGTGCTCGCTGTCGGTGATCCTCTTCTTCATGTTGTTGCAGTAGTCGTCGATGAGCATGCCGGAGATGTCTCCAAGGGAGTCCAAAGCCTTGGTTGCCTCGGGCACCCTCCACTCCGTCTGGATGTCGACGAAGTTGGCGACCTCCAGATTGACGCGCTCTAGCCTGGTTTTGTCGCCGTCGATGGAGAAGTCTGCAAAGGTGTACCTAGGGTCGGTGAGGAAGTTGTCAAAGACGATGCACCTTTCAGCGGAGCTCATTTGGAAGAGCAGCACCGGGTGATTCTTGCCGATGGAGAGCTGGCAGAGGGCGGGTTTCTGCGTCGCTTCAGGCTCGTTGTTGTACTCGAGATCAATGCCGCCGATCATGTGGCGCTGGAGGCTGAGGTGGCGCTCGTACTGCGTGAGGGAGATCGCCATCTTCTTCTTGTCGTTGGTGTGGATGACGTGCAACTTGGTGTTGCCGTGGGCCTCCACGGCTTGTCGCCCTGGTACTCGTCGGTGAATGCCATCGCCGGTAGCAGGGCTTGGTGCTTTTGCGTGGATATGGAGCGATTTGGTGGCAGCGCAATGGATACTTGTGTTGTTGTGGATGAGAAGGCCTTTCGCAGGGGTCTGAATTTAAGGGGAGGGCACGGGGTGGGATGGCCACGTCGGATGAACTGCACGATCTCGCTGATGATGCGGTTGAAGGAAATATGCCCTAGAGGCAATAATAAAGTTATTATTTATTTCCTTATAATCATGATAAATGTTTATTATTCATGCTAGAATTGTATTTACCGGAAACATAATACATGTGTGAATACATAGACAAACAAAGTGTCACTAGTATGCCTCTACTTGACTAGCTCGTTAATCAAAGATGGTTATGTTTCCTAACCATGAACAATGAGTTGTTATTTGATTAACGAGGTCACATCATTAGTAGAATGATCTGATTGACGTGACCCATTCCATTAGCTTAGCACCCGATCGTTTAGTATGTTGCTATTGCTTTCTTCATGACTTATATATGTTCCTATGACTATGAGATTATGCAACTCCCGTTTACCGGAGGAACACTTTGGGTACTACCAAACGTCACAACGTAACTGGGTGATTATAAAGGAGTACTACAGGTGTCTCCAATGGTCGATGTTGGGTTGGCGTATTTCGAGATTAGGATTTGTCACTCCGATTGTCGGAGAGGTATCTCTGGGCCCTCTCGGTAATACACATCACATAAGCCTTGCAAGCATTACAACTAATATGTTAGTTGTGAGATGATGTATTACGGAACGAGTAAAGAGACTTGCCGGTAACGAGATTGAACTAGGTATTGGATACCGACGATCGAATCTCGGGCAAGTAACATACCGATGACAAAGGGAACAACGTATGTTGTTATGCGGTCTGACCGATAAAGATCTTCGTAGAATATGTAGGAGCCAATATGGGCATCCAGGTCCCGCTATTGGTTATTGACCAGAGACGTGTCTCGGTCATGTCTACATTGTTCTCGAACCCGTAGGGTCCGCACGCTTAAGGTTTCGATGACAGTTATATTATGAGTTTATGCATTTTGATGTACCGAAGGTTGTTCGGAGTCCCGGATGTGATCACGGACATGACGAGGAGTCTCGAAATGGTCGAGACGTAAAGATTGATATATTGGAAGCCTATATTTGGATATCGGAAGTGTTCCAGGTGAAATCGGGATTTTACCGGAATATCGGGAGGGTTACCGGAACCCCCCGGGAGCTATTTGGGCCATAGTGGGCCTTAGTGGAAAAGAGAAGGGGCTGCCCTAGATGGGCTGCGCCCCCCCCCCTTTCCCCTAGTCCTATTAGGACTAGGAGAGGTGGCCGGCCCCCTCCTCCTCTTTTCCCCTCCGAGGAATCCTAGTTGGACTAGGATTGGAGGGGGAATCCTACTCCCAGAGGGAGTAGGACTCTCCTGCGCCTCCCCCCTTGGCCGGCCAGCCTCCCCTCCTCTCCTCCTTTATATACGGAGGCAGGGGCACCTCTAAACACACAAGTTGACACAAGTTGATCCACGTGATCGATTCCTTAGCCGTGTGCGGTGCCCCCTGCCACCATATTCCTCGATAATACTATAGCGGAGTTTAGGCGAAGCCCTGCTGCTGTAGTTCATCAAGATCGTCACCACGCCGTCGTGCTGACGAAACTCTTCCCCGACACTTTGCTGGATCGGAGTCCGGGGATCGTCATCGAGCTGAACGTGTGCTCGAACTCGGAGGTGCCGTAGTTTCGGTGCTTGATCGGTTGGATCGAGAAGACGTACGACTACTTCCTCTACGTCGTGTCATCGCTTCCGCAGTTGGTCTGCGTTGGGTACGTAGACAATACTCTCTCCTCGTTGCTATGCATCACATGATCTTGCGTGTGCGTAGGAAATTTTTTGAAATTACTACGAAACCCTACAGTGGTATCAGAGCCAGGTTATTGATGTTGATGTTATATGCACGAGTAGAACACAAGTGAGTTGTGGACGATACAAGTCATACTGCCTACCAGCATGTCATACTTTGGTTCGGCGGTATTGTTGGACGAGACGACCCAGACCAACCTTACGCGTACGCTTACGCGAGACCGGTTCCCTCGACGTGCTTTGCACAGAGATGGCTTGCGGGCGACTGTCTCTCTAACTTTAGTTGAACCAAGTATGGCTACGCCCGGTCCTTGCGAAGGTTAAAACGGAGTCTATTTGACAAACTATCGTTGTGGTTTTGATGCGTAGGTGAGATTGGTTCTTACTTAAGCCCGTAGCAGCCACGTAAAAACATGCAACAACAAAGTAGAGGACGTCTAACTTGTTTTTGCAGGGCATGTTGTGATGTGATATGGTCAAGGCATGATGCTGAATTTTATTGTATGAGATGATCATGTTTTGTAACCAAGTTATCGGCAACTGGCAGGAGCCATATGGTTGTCGCTTTATTGTATGCAATGCAATCGCGATGTAATGCTTTACTTTATTACTAAACGGTAGTGATAGTCGTGAAAGCATAAGATTGGCGAGACGACAACGATGCTACGATGGAGATCAAGGTGTCGCGCCGGTGACGATGGTGATCATGACGGTGCTTCGAAGATGGAGATCACAAGCACGAGATGATGATGGCCATATCATATCACTTATATTGATTGCATGTGATGTTTATCTTTTTATGCATCTTATCTTGCTTTGATTGACGGTAGCATTATAAGATGATCTCTCACTAAATTATCAAGAAGTGTTCTCCCTGAGTATGCACCGTTGCCAAAGTTCGTCGTGCCCAGACACCACGTGATGATCGGGTGTGATAAGCTCTACGTCCATCTACAACGGGTGCAAGCCAGTTTTTTGCACACGCAGAATACTCAGGTTAAACTTGACGAGCCTAGCATATGCAGATATGGCCTCGGAACACGGAGACCGAAAGGTCGAGCGTGAATCATATAGTAGATATGATCAACATAAACGATGTTCACCATTGATAACTACTCCATCTCACGTGATGATCGGTCATGGTTTAGTTGATTTGGATCACGTAATCACTTAGAAGATTAGAGGGATGTCTATCTAAGTGGGAGTTATTAAGTAATATGATTAATTGAACTTAAATTTATCATGAACTTAGTACCTGATAGTATCTTGCTTGTTTATGTTGATTGTAGATAGATAGCTCGTGTTGTTGTTCCGTTGAATTTTAATGCGTTCCTTGAGAAAGCAAAGTTGAAAGATGATGGTAGCAATTACACGGACTGGGTCCGTAACTTGAGGATTATCCTCATTGCTGCACAGAAGAATTACGTCCTGGAAGCACCGTTGGGTGCCAGGCCTGCTGCTGGAGCAACGCCAGATGTTATGAACGTCTGGCAGAGCAAAGCTGATGACTACTCGATAGTTCAGTGTGCCATGCTTTACGGCTTAGAATCGGGACTTCAACGACGTTTTGAACGTCATGGAGCATATGAGATGTTCCAGGAGTTGAAATTAATATTTCAAGCAAATGCCCGGATTGAGAGATATGAAGTCTCCAATAAGTTCTATAGCTGCAAGATGGAGGAGAACAGTCCTGTCAGTGAGCATATACTCAAAATGTCTGGGTATAATAATCACTTGATTCAATTGGGAGTTAATCTTCCGGATGATTGCGTCATCGACAGAATTCTCCAATCACTGCCACCAAGCTACAAGAGCTTCGTGATGAACTATAATATGCAAGGGATGAACAAGACTATTCCCGAGCTCTTCGCAATGCTGAAAGCTGCGGAGGTAGAAATCAAGAAGGAGCATCAAGTGTTGATGGTTAACAAAACCACTAGTTTCAAGAAAAAGGGAAAAGGGAAGAAGAAGGGGAACTTCAAGAAGAACGGCAAGCAAGTTGCTGCTCAAGAGAAGAAACCCAAGTCTGGACCTAAGCCTGAAACTGAGTGCTTCTACTGCAAGCAGACTGGTCACTGGAAACGGAACTGCCCCAAGTATTTGGCGGATAAGAAGGATGGCAAGGTGAACAAAGGTATATGTGATATACATGTTATTGATGTGTACCTTACTAGAGCTCGCAGTAGCACCTGGGTATTTGATACTGGTTCTGTTGCTAATATTTGCAACTCGAAACAGGGACTACGGAATAAGCGAGCACTGGCAAAGGACGAGGTGACGATGCGCGTGGGAAACGGTTCCAAAGTCGATGTGATCGCGGTCGGCACACTACCTCTACATCTACCTTCGGGATTAATATTAGACCTAAATAATTGTTATTTGGTGCCAGCGTTGAGCATGAACATTATATCTGGATCTTGTTTAATGCGAGACGGTTATTCATTTAAATCAGAGAATAATGGTTGTTCTATTTATATGAGTAATATCTTTTATGGTCATGCACCCTTAAAGAGTGGTCTATTTTTATTAGATCTCGATAGTAGTTATACACATATTCATAATGTTGAAACCAAAAGATACAGAGTTGATAATGAAAGTGCAACTTATTTGTGGCACTGTCGTTTATGTCATATCGGTGTAAAGCGCATGAAGAAACTCCATACTGATGGACTTTTGGAACCACTTGATTATGAATCGCTTGGTACTTGCGAACCGTGCCTCATGGGTAAGATGACTAAAACACCGTTCTCCAGTTCTATGGAGAGAGCAACAGATTTGTTGGAAATCATACATACCGATGTATGTGGTCCAATGAATATTGAGGCTCGTGGCGGATATCGTTATTTTCTCACCTTCACAGATGATTTAAGCAGATATGGGTATGTCTACTTAATGAAACATAAGTCTGAAACATTTGAAAAGTTCAAAGAATTTCAGAGTGAAGTTGAAAATCATCGTAACAAGAAAATAAAGTTTCTACGATCTGATCGTGGAGGAGAATATTTGAGTTACGAGTTTGGTGTACATTTGAAAAACTGTGGAATAGTTTCGCAACTCACGCCACCCGGAACACCACAGCGTAATGGTGTGTCCGAACGTCGTAACCGTACTTTACTAGATATGGTGCGATCTATGATGTCTCTTACCGATTTACCGCTATCGTTTTGGGGTTATGCTATAGAGACGGCCGCATTCATGTTAAATAGGGCACCATCAAAATCCGTTGAGACGACGCCTTATGAACTGTGGTTTGGCAAGAAACCAAAGTTGTCGTTTCTTAAAGTTTGGGGCTGCGATGCTTATGTGAAAAAACTTCAACCTGGTAAGCTCGAACCCAAATCGGAGAAATGTTTCTTCATAGGATACCCAAAGGAAACTGTTGGGTACACCTTCTATCACAGATCCGAAGGCAAGACATTCGTTGCTAAGAATGGATCATTTCTAGAGAAGGAGTTTCTCTCGAAAGAAGTGAGTGGGAGGAAAGTAGAACTTGACGAGGTAACTGTACCTGCTCCCTTACTGGAAAGTAGTTCATCACAGAAAACTGTTTCAGTGACACCTACACCAGTTAGTGAGGAAGCCAATGATAATGATCATGAAACTTCAAATCAAGATACTACTGAACCTCGTAGATCAACCAGAGTAAGATCCGCGCCAGAGTGGTACGGTAATCCTGTTCTGGAAGTCATGCTACTAGATCATGATGAACCTACGAACTATGAAGAAGCGATGGTGAGCCCAGATTCCGCAAAGTGGCTTGAAGCCATGAAATCTGAGATGGGATCCATGTATGAGAACAAAGTATGGACTTTGGTTGACTTGCCCGATGATCGGCAAGCAATTGAGAATAAATGGATCTTTAAGAAGAAGACTGACGCTGATGGTAATATTACTGTCTACAAAGCTCGACTTATCGCAAAAGGTTTTCGGCAAGTTCAAGGGATTGACTACGATGAGACCTTCTCACCCGTAGCGATGCTTAAGTCCGTACGAATCATGTTAGCGATTGCCACATTTTATGATTATGAAATTTGGCAGATGGATGTCAAAACTGCATTCCTGAATGGATTTCTGGAAGAAGAGTTGTATATGATGCAACCGGAAGGTTTTGTCGATCCAAAGGGAGCTAACAAAGTGTGCAAGCTCCAGCGATCCATTTATGGACTGGTGCAAGCCTCTCGGAGTTGGAATAAACGTTTTGATAGTGTGATCAAAGCATTTGGTTTTATACAGACTTTCGGAGAAGCCTGTATTTACAAGAAAGTGAGTGGGAGCTATGTAGCATTTCTGATATTATATGTGGATGACATATTACTGATTGGAAATGATATAGAATTTCTGGATAGCATAAAGGGATACTTGAATAAAAGTTTTTCAATGAAAGACCTCGGTGAAGCTGCTTACATATTAGGGCATTAAGATCTATAGAGATAGATCAAAACGCTTAATTGGACTTTCACAAAGCACATACCTTGACAAAATTTTGAAGAAGTTCAAAATGGATCAAGCAAAGAAAGGGTTCTTGCCTGTGTTACAAGGTGTGAAATTGAGTAAGACTCAATGCCCGACCACTGCAGAAGATAGAGAGAATATGAAAGATGTTCCCTATGCATCAGCCATAGGATCTATCATGTATGCAATGCTGTGTACCAGACCTGATGTATGCCTTGCTATAAGTTTAGCAGGGAGGTACCAAAGTAATCCAGGAGTGGATCACTGGACAGCGGTCAAGAACATCCTGAAATACCTGAAAAGGACTAAGGATATGTTTCTCATATATGGAGGTGACAAAGAGCTCACCGTAAAAGGTTACGTTGATGCAAGCTTTGACACTGATCCGGACGATTCTAAATCGCAAACCGGATACGTGTTTACATTAAACGGTGGAGCTGTCAGTTGGTGCAGTTCTAAACAAAGCGTCGTAGCGGGATCTACATGTGAAGCGGAGTACATAGCTGCTTCGGAAGCAGCAAACGAAGGAGTCTGGATGAAGGAGTTCATATCCGATCTAGGTGTCATACCTAGTGCATCGGGTCCAATGAAAATCTTTTGTGACAATACTGGTGCAATTGCCTTGGCAAAGGAATCCAGATTTCACAAAAGGACCAAACACATCAAGAGACGCTTCAACTCCATCCGGGATCTAGTCCAGGTGGGAGACATAGAGATTTGCAAGATACATACGGATCTGAATGTTGCAGACCCGTTGACTAAGCCTCTTCCACGAGCAAAACATGATCAGCACCAAGACTCCATGGGTGTTAGAATCATTACAGTGTAATCTAGATTATTGACTCTAGTGCAAGTGGGAGACTGAAGGAAATATGCCCTAGAGGCAATAATAAAGTTATTATTTATTTCCTTATATCATGATAAATGTTTATTATTCATGCTAGAATTGTATTAACCGGAAACATAATACATGTGTGAATACATAGACAAACAGAGTGTCACTAGTATGCCTCTACTTGACTAGCTCGTTAATCAAAGATGGTTATGTTTCCTAACCATGAACAATGAGTTGTTATTTGATTAACGAGGTCACATCATTAGTAGAATGATCTGATTGACATGACCCATTCCATTAGCTTAGCACCCGATCGTTTAGTATGTTGCTATTGCTTTCTTCATGACTTATATATGTTCCTATGACTATGAGATTATGCAACTCCCGTTTACCGGAGGAACACTTTGGGTACTACCAAACGTCACAACATAACTGGGTGATTATAAAGGAGTACTACAGGTGTCTCCAATGGTCGATGTTGGGTTGGCGTATTTCAAGATTAGGATTTGTCACTCCGATTGTCGGAGAGGTATCTCTGGGCCCTCTCGGTAATACACATCACATAAGCCTTGCAAGCATTACAACTAATATGTTAGTTGTGAGATGATGTATTACGGAACGAGTAAAGAGACTTGCCGGTAACGAGATTGAACTAGGTATTGGATACCGACGATCGAATCTCGGGCAAGTAACATACCGATGACAAAGGGAACAACGTATGTTGTTATGCGGTCTGACCGATAAAGATCTTCGTAGAATATGTAGGAGCCAATATGGGCATCCAGGTCCCGCTATTGGTTATTGACCAGAGACGTGTCTCGGTCATGTCTACATTGTTCTCGAACCCGTAGGGTCCGCACGCTTAAGGTTTCGATGACAGTTATATTATGAGTTTATGCATTTTGATGTACCGAAGGTTGTTCGGAGTCCCGGATGTGATGACGGACATGACGAGGAGTCTCGAAATGGTCGAGACGTAAAGATTGATATATTGGAAGCCTATATTTGGATATCGGAAGTGTTCCAGGTGAAATCGGAATTTTACCGGAATACTGGGAGGGTTACCGGAACCCCCCGGGAGCTATTTGGGCCATAGTGGGCCTTAGTGGAAAAGAGAAGGGGCTGCCCTAGATGGGCTGCGCCCCCCTTCCCCTAGTCCTATTAGGACTAGGAGAGGTGGCCGGCCCCCTCCTCCTCTTTTCCCCTTCGAGGAATCCTAGTTGGACTAGGATTGGAGGGGGAATCCTACTCCCAGAGGGAGTAGGACTCTCCTGCGCCTCCCCCCTTGGCCGGCCAGCCTCCCCTCCTCTCCTCCTTTATATACGGAGGCAGGGGCACCTCTAAACACACAAGTTGACACAAGTTGATCCACGTGATCGATTCCTTAGCCGTGTGCGGTGCCCCCTGCCACCATATTCCTCAATAATACTGTAGCGGAGTTTAGGCGAAGCCCTGCTGCTGTAGTTCATCAAGATCGTCACCACGCCGTCGTGCTGACGAAACTCTTCCCCGACACTTTGCTGGATCGGAGTCCGGGGATCGTCATCGAGCTGACGTGTGCTCGAACTCGGAGGTGCCGTAGTTTTGGTGCTTGATCGGTTGGATCAAGAAGACGTACGACTACTTCCTCTACGTCGTGTCATCGCTTCCGCAGTCGGTCTGCGTTGGGTACGTAGACAATACTCTCCCCTCGTTGCTATGCATCACATGATCTTGCGTGTGCGTAGGAAATTTTTTGAAATTACTACGAAACCCTACAGCGGTTGTGCAGATCGTGGGTTGGTGTTGCATCTGTGATCGTGGGCTTGTCGCGATGGAACTGCTCCGATTGGGTGGTTGTATGCGAACATGGTTTTTTAAGGTGGTTTTGTTTTATTTTTGATATGTATTTTTTTAACCACCACTTTTCTGTGCGAACGGTCATTTTGTTACGTTTATACATGCATCCTGCATGATAATGAACTACATTTGTTATAGTTCTGCACTGCATCGTCTACAATACAGAACTGCATTTGTGTCTACATGTGCGTACTTCACACTTTTTTGCATTCCTTGCTATAGGCTTTGGTGTTTTTCGTTGTGTTCTATGCCGTGTATTTATTCATGTAGGTAATCCGGAACTGAATTGCTACACCGTACTGCATCGTGTAAGAAAGTGCACCGCATCTTTCTACTGCCACGTACTGCATCTTGTTTTTGCCTGTACTTACTGCAGTCCCTAGTATGGGAGGGGTAGGGGAAGGGGGGTGGAGGCCCCCCCCCCACTTTTTTTTGAACTTATGGTTTTTTCTTAGTGGGCCTTGTTGGGCCTGTGTTCGAGTAGTGAAGACGCATTTGGGCCCAAGTCGGCCTGTGAGCACGTCTGGTTCCCGGTGCGCTGTGTGTGCGCTCTAATGTTTAGTCCCACCTCGCCGGTGGAAGGCGCGCTCGACCTGTTTATAAGCGCTGGCGAGGCATATCGGTCAAACTCATCTGGTTACTTATTTGGGCGCTTATACACGGCGCTCGCAGCTCCATGCTCTCTGACCTGTGGGCCCATTTGTGGCCGGCACCATGCATTGTGACTCAGAACGACTCGCCTTCTGTGGGCGCAGACCTATTACGAGACTGGCTGGGGCCGGTAGCACCTGGGTGGTCTATTTTTTTTGTATTTTTTTCTTTGTATTTTTTTCAATGTCGGGGCGTGCACTGCTTTTAGTAAATCATGCATGCACTGCATTGATCAGGGTTATGTACTGCATGTGCACGCATTCTGTACTGCATGTACAGTTCTCATTTTTGTTTCTGTGTTTTTGCTTTTATGTAATCTTTTTTCCCAATGTATTGGACTGCATTGTTTAGCAAATTATAATTGTACTGCATTGATTATGGTTCTGTACTGCACGTTCATGTATTGCTGCATTGCATTTTTTATTTCCGTGTTCGCGTTTTTCTTCATCGCTGTGTTCTATCCCGTGTATTTATTCATCTAGGTAATGTGGAACTGGATTGCTATACCGTACTACATCGCGTAACGAAATGCACTGCATTTTTCTAGTGCTGTGTACTGCATTTGTTTTTTGCCTGTGCTTATTGCACCGTACGGGAGGTGTAGGGGAAGAGGGGGGGTGTTGGGGGGCCCCCATTTTTTTGTGGCACTTAATTGAAGGTAGACTTTTTTTCTTATGCGTTTTCTTAAGATGCGTGTTGTTTTTTATTTTAACTTTTTTTACGAACTATATGTATTTTATTTTGTTTTACCGTCTGAACTTCATGATTCTTCACAGAGAACTACATCATGTGCGTTTTGATGTGGTCTGGCTTATTTTATCCAAGCCATTTTTTGGCCGGCCCTTTTTTGTGACCCTTCTGTGACACGCGGGCCTCCTACGTATCCCTTCCAGGCTATCCCACCGCTCCGCTGACAGGGAGAGAGACCGAGAACAATCCGCTCTCCTCTCCTGCAGTTTCTCCCGAGGCATCTCTCCCTCGAGCAAAACCGCCGTCGCCTGAAGCAACCGCCGTCGCCCGAGGAACCGCCACCCTCAAGAGGTCCTTATTCCTGCACTCCGTGTCGCCGTCCGCTCCACGAGCCCTTGCCGTTGCGCTCCCGCAGCCCGTTCCGGTCTGTTCCCGTCGCCGCCCCCCTCCCCCTCCCCCCCATCATCACCGCACCCTTTTTTTGTGGTACGTTCCGCTTGGCCTCGGTCTTGATCATCCCCTCATCTTGTTTTGTGATTCTCGTAGTTGTTGCTGCCCTTTTTGCTTGTGTAACTTTTCCGTAGGCAGTCAATTTTATCTCGTTTTGAAGTCGATAGTTGTGTGTAGCAATGTGGATCTAGGGTTTCGTGAGATTTTTGCCGATTTTGTTGCTTATGTCTGTCACTTCGTCCTTGTGCTGCAGGCAAATGTCATGTCTTCGCTGAGCAGAGTGGGCGGAGGAGTTCAGGGTATGTGGAGTGCTTATTTTAGGCTTTGTTTATTTTGTTTGATGTTTATCTAGTTTTCTAATTCATCCTGCATATTGGTTTACGCTCTATTAGTTGTCAGCGTTGGTTTGCATTATTTTGTCATGTGATGTTTTGTAATTTTTGTTTTCTGGTTCTTTTTGAATCTAGTAGGTGATTGCAGTTCTCATAATGATACACCAATTGACTCTCCTTGTCCTGGTGGTAAGGATCATGGTGTCGAGGGAGGACATCAAGTGAATTCGCCGATTGAATCTTCTCCCGTAAGTGTGGCCCCTCCTTCTGGTATGTGATTGATTTGTTTATTTTTGTGTATGTTGGTTGCTTGATGTTGTACAAATTAGTGTTGCCTTGTTGTATCTAGTCTGACATTTTGTTCGGAACAACCGTGAAGTTAGTGTATGCAGCATTGCATTTATTTGTATATGTGAACTCCACAATATGTATGTGTGAACTGCATTGTTGTTTTATTCAAGTTTTTTGTACAATGCATTATTTTTTGTTTTGAGCTTATGGTTGGAGCACTGCATTTATATGTCTAACTGTACTGCAATTGTTCTTTTTGTGCACTTTTAACGAGCATAGTCAAACTTCATTTTGACGCAGTGTCTGTTTTCCATGCTGGGGCGTCTGGGTTTGAGGAGGTTACTCAATTGATTAACCATTATTTTGCAGAGGGTAATGTTGGTGTGAGCTTTGATCAGAGACGTCTCGTCTTGTCTGAAACACAATACCAGTCTGTTGATGGTACAGAGGAAGTTACACAGGATTGGATGGTCTCGGAACAGCTTCGTCAATATGAGTTGAAGCAAAGCAAGAAGAAGTTGAGTTTTGAAATTAAGTCAAAAGAGTTTGCGGAGAAGGAGAAGCAGAGGAGAGCTGCAGATGGTGCCAAGGGTGGCAAATTTGACAAGGTGAAGCAGCCTTCTTTGCAGAAGAAGAGGCTGAGTACTATTGCTGAGGAAGGTGGTACACCTCAGCGGAGTCCACGTGTTGCTGGAATGAAGAAGAATCTTGGCAAGAGAACTGCTGAAGCTGGTGGAAATGATGATCCTCAGCGCAAGCGACTACATGTCACTGAAGGTCCCAACTCTGATGATGACGACTTTGTGCTTGCTGATTATGTGAAGGGTGTTCATCCTTGTAGACGCAAAGACTATGGTTCATCTAAGATTCTACCCAAGCGTGCCCATGATGATGTCGATGAAGATGTTGGTGGTGAATCTGGCGAGGAGGTGGATGCTGCTCCAAAGGTTTGTTGAAGTGCACTACATTTGTTTCCTTCATTATTATTCTTTCTGTGTCTTCTATGCCTCTTTTTTTATTGCTAGTCTTCTAATGTGGACTGCATTTCCCTTTACACAGAGGAAGAAGTCTAGTAAGAGCAATGCAACTGAAGATGATGCTGAGGGAGATGATTCTCGATTTAACAAGACCGTACGGTTGTCGCTTCCCACTGTTTGCAAGGCTGCTAAAGAGGCACATTGTAGTCGTGTTAGGGATGTTGGATTCGGTGTTGTCTCTGATCTGATAGTAAAGAAAATTGTGTCACGCATTCTTATGTGCTATCTGATGGGAGTGATTGACCCTGCCACCATGGTAATGGACTTTGGGAATGGCAGGGTTCTTCAAATCAATCGTGATGCAGCTCATCACATTTTTGATTTACCTATGGGACGTCACACTACACCCATGCCTGCTTCCAGCGGTTATGATGAATTGTTGACTGCCCTCAAGGATGAGCTTGGCTTTGACCGTTCAAAAAGTATAGGTGTCAAGGACTTGCTTGAGAAGTTGAAGGTGTTGGTGGAGGAAGATCATTATGTGACTGTTGACCTTGCTGTGAAGGTGTTCTTCCTGATACTTAGAATTTGTTGTGCCCCGGGCCTGCAGTTCATTTGGGTAGAGTTGCTGCAATGGTGGAGAACATGGATTATGCGGCTATGGCTCAGATGGACTTTTGCCAGCTTGTTGTTGATGAGTTGCAGGCAGCTGTGGTGAGGTGGCAAACAGAAGGCAGCAAGCAGAATTGTGCTGAGGGTTGTGCCATTGTCCCCCTGATTATGTATCTTGACTGCTTGAAGCTTCACAAATTTTTAGTCATGCACACGTTGACGCCACGTGTGTCATACCTGATGACCAAGGACCTGATGAAGTTGTACAATGAGGATGTGCTTGTGAAGGGAAAGATTTACTTGGAAAGTTACAAATTTCGGAAGCTGCCGGTTAGTGCATCTGATTTTTTAATATCAGATTTTTTAAAAAATGTGCAGCCATTATAAATCTGAACTTTTCTAGTACTCACATGTGTAATTCTCTTTGCGTGTTGTCTTTTTTTGCAGTGGAAGGCGTCAGCTGATATTGTGTACAACCGTCCTGTTGCAGTTGTACACGGCAACTCTGATGCGGGGCCTAGCACTCATGCTAGGTTTTATGAGCCTATCTGTAACCAGCTTCCTGCCTGTGATGATGAGGTGCCGCATACTCGCGGTTTCATGGCTCGACAGATGTATGATAATAGAAGCTCTTATAAACAGACATTTGTTGGCGGCAAAAAACACGAGGAGATTGATGAGCTTCTTCTGAAGGTTTTGAAGTTGACTGAAGATTTGCCAACCTTTGGTGACAGGTTGAGGACAGTTGATGGTTCTTTCCCTATTGGCCATGGCCCACGAGATGAAGATATTGTTGCTGCTCACAATTTTGATTGTGGCATGATTGACAGCCTGAAGATTGCAGTGACGAATGTTCGGTCTTCATATGCTCAATTGAGACATTCACAGGAAGAAAAATGCGATCGGTATGAGAAGGATGATGGGCATATTTTGGACGAAATGACCCGTCAGGACGCTGGCGTTGGCGCTGACAATGTATGTTCTAGGTTTTTTGTGGCTTTGAACCTCTTTTTTGTGTATTATGTTGACTGCTCCTCACTATTTTTGTTTTTTGTTATAGGCTGGAGTGGAATCTTTTGGTGTCGATGGAACTAGGGACGATGGAGTTGGTCAGGTACAAGTACTTCTGCCATGTCTGTTCTGCCATGCATCCTTTTTCTTGAACTTGCATTTGTTTGCTTCCCATTTTTATTGTTTTTTTGTACTTCACTTTTGTAAAGTGTGTACTGCTTGTGCATAGTTGAATTTTTTTTCTTTTTTGGTCGGTACCATCTTATTTCTCATTTTTGGTTTGTTCTATGCTCGTAGACTGGTGTTGCTGCTTGTGATGTGCACAAAGAGACCTACGATGGCTCTGGAAAGGATGAGGTCTTGGCTGATGCATCGTCCCCTCTGGATGTTGTAGCTGATAAGGTATAGTTGTATTACTTGTTCTGTTAGTGGGTTGTAATCTATTTTTTCATTGTTTGTTATAAACTTTATGTACGCTGTTATGTTTACACATATGCATTTTCATTTACATATGTTAGCTGCAATAGTTTTACATGTGTGCGCTTCATTGTTTGACAGAAGTGAACTGCAGTTCATTTCACATGCGCGGTCCATATTGTTTTACATACATGAGCTTTAGTATTTAACATAACTGAACTGCAGCGTTTGACAAAGTGAACTGCAGTTCTTTTTTTACATATATGTGGGTTGCAATTGTAGTTGTTTTGACACACGTGTGTTGCAGTTGTTTTGCATATGTGGACTGCAGTTGTTCTGTGTATGTTGTCAGCAGTATTTGTCATAAGTGTGTTGTGTGTTGTTGTGTTAATTATCCCCACGCTCATTTTTGTGTTATTGTGTGTTTTTAAACTTTCCACGGCTTGGAGAAGAAAACGTGGAAGTTCACGTTGATCTGAATCAGGGCAGTTGTGCTGTTGATGGTGGTGACAGTGTTGATGCTTCTGCATCGGTTGCCGTTAACTGTGCAGATCCTTCTGTAGCTCAAGGATCCCATGATGCTGTTCCCACTAGTCGGCATGAAGATTCTGATGTTGGCATTGAAAAGCCACTAGAGAATGTCGGCCCTGCTGTTAGTGTTGATTCTTCCCCTGTTTGTCTGGTGTCCAACGATGTTCCGGAAGTATCGAGAGTGGAGCCTCATGTAGCTGAGGTATCTAAGGACATTGTCGTTGACCAGACTGTTGTAAATCCAGAGAATGCTGATGTTGCTGCAGAAGGGCAGTCCAGTGAGGTTGTGGTGGATTGGTCGCAACCTATCCAAGAAAATATTTTGCTCAGCTCTGAAGAACAACAGCCTGAAGACTCTGACACTGAAGGCAAGAGTTTTTTTTTGAACAGTGCAGTAGAAGTTTTCCTCATTCATTTTGTTTAATGACTATGGTATCTGTATTATATGTTTAATGATAAGTGAAACTTGATCTTTTGTCTATGATTTTCAAAATAGCTAGCAGAATTTCCTTATCTTAATATTTAAACTTCATTCTTTGGATAAGTGAGCTTCATCTTTTTTATTACAGATGACGAACTTCCTGTTGTGACACTGTCGAGCATCGATCTAGCTCTTCTGAAAAGATACAATGAGTTGTATGCTGCTGTTACGAGGGCTCGGAAGGACAAGAAGAAGAAGTATGGTTTTTCTAGAAATTTTTTTGTTCATATGTATTTTCTAATTTTGGTATTTACCCCTTTTATTTGTTGTTCTTTTTTTAGTATCTTATGTTTCAGTTTTTCATGAAAAATTCAGGACATTATTGCTTTTAAAACTGAGATGGGTGATATTAGCATTGCGAAGTTGGTCAATCCTTTTGGGATAAAGGGATGCTCACTACAAGGCTTGTAGATCTTGGGGTCTCTTTGCTGGTAGAAAAGTTTAAGGGATCTCCGACAATGGTTGTCCCTTACCATATTTGTGTAAGAATGCAGAAATTTTTGTTTTATTTTTTGATTTTCTTTTCTGTTTTCGTGCGACGAACTGTTTGCTTGAGCATTATTTGATTTTTGTTTTGTTTCGGCTGACAAATATTTGGAATGGTGGTACTGTAGGCAGGAGTGTTAAAATGATATTCTCCTCAAAAGCCGAGGAGCATGTTGATAAAAAGGATATGGTGAGTAACGTTTTTATGTGTCAAAAACTATATTTTGTGTGTTTGTTTTTATAGTGTTCCGTTATTTTCTTCTTATAATATTTTTTATTTATTTATTCGTGCTTCCAACAGGTCCTTTTTGCAACTTTTGATCCGCCAGATACGAGGGATGGCGTTGGTCATTATTGTGTAGTTGCGTTAAATGTGAAAGAAAGGTGGTTTGAATTTCTTGACTCACTCAACGAACCTGGCAGCCTTGATGCGGTCAGGGTTTTTAGGAGGATGGTTAAAAATATCAAGCGTGCATGGAAAGAAGGAAGCTCAAGTTTTGATGAGCCACTAAATCCTCCTACACTTGATGGATTTGTGTTGAAACATGTCATTGTCCCAATGCAGCCAAATGGGTGTGTTCTATACAGCCCTTCTCCAGCATACTGCTCAAGTTTTTTTTACTTCTTTTTGTGAAACTGATGTTTTTTATTCTATTATTGCAGGCATGATTATGGATTCTATATGTTTCAATTCTTGCAGACCTGGGATGGTGTTCAAGTAGCTAAGTTTGGGGTGGAGCACATTGGCTACATCAGAAAGGCCATGCTCTATAGCTGGCTCACATTGAGGAAGTGTTGCCTTGATTTAACATTACTTCTAATTTTTGTAGATAAAGGTTGTTTTAGTGAACTTCTTTATCCTCCCTTTATTTATTTTTTGTCTACTGCTTGGTTCCACTTCTTATGGTCAAGTGAGCTGCATTTTTCTTTATATGTGGGCTGCATTGTTCTTTATATGTGGGCTGCATTGTTGTTTATATGTGGGCTGTATTGTTGTAGAGAAGTGTGGGCTGCATTGCTGTAGACAAGTGTGCTGCATTTAATGTAGACTAGTGTGCTGCATTGCTGTAGACTAGTGGGCTGCATTGCTGTATACAAGTGGACGGCGTTGATGTAGAGAAATGACCTGCAATTCTGTAGACAAGTGGGCTGCATTGATGTATACAAGTGGACTGCATTCTATTTTTCTGTATACATGTATTTTGGTTTTGTATTTTGTCTTGAGTGCTTCCATGTTTTTTCTACACGTTTTTAGGTTTTGATGGGGGGCTTCATGAAGGCTGTACGTCACTGTTTGAGTCCCAGGGTTCTGAGATGGTTATGGAGGATTGTGTCATTGAAATATCTCCAGATAATTCTGGTTCTTTGGCTGGAGATGTTTGAACACAAATGTGGCGTCTGGACCAGATCGTGGAAGTGTCTCTCGACCTAGCTCTCCACACGATGTATATGATGATGATGATGATTTTGTTACGCCGTGTCCACGTGTCACTAGGACTAGGAGTGCAGCAATTAATCCTCCTCCTGTGGATGAGGTTGAAGTATTTTTGAACAAGAGGGCAGGTGAGAGGGCTTTTAAGTTGAGATGCTCTATAGAGAAATTGAAGCCTCCGAGCTTCAAATATATTGATGGGGCGATTAAAATAAAGGATCTTGTTCTCAGCAAAGATTTTGTAACCAAATACCACGAGTAAGTTTTATGTGTGTCCCCTTCATCCTTTTTGTGTGTTTTGATTTTAATTTTAATTTTATTGATCCCATCGGTGTATGTTTACTGCAGGAACGCGTTCTTTATGGTGAGTAGTCCTTTTGGTGATGTCGATACTTACACTGTCGACTATATCTATGATACATTTGGTAAAGGAGCTTTAATGGATTCGTATCTCATGGATTTTGTCATCAAGTACTGGAAGCAAGACCCTGAAATGGGTTTACCTTATCATTCCGGTGAAGTGTGCTACTTTCACCTTTATTTATCATGGTAAATGTTTGCTGTCATTTTTTCCTATTGTACTGGCTTTTTCATGTCCATGCATGCTTGCATTGTTTATTCTTTTTTTCATGTCCTTTTTTTGTTATTTTTTCTGTGCAGTACGTTCTTCAAATGGAAACCTTTGTAGCGAGAGATAATGACGGAAACCATGTGTTGCCAGTTGTGCATATCTCGTTTGTTTTAGAAGATGCACTTAAGTAGTTCAAGGTTTTTGTGAGCGACGACGCAAACCTGTTGGATGCAAAACTGGTAAGTTCATTGTTTGCCATCATTTATTTTCCTGGTTTGTTGCATTTCTTTTTATAGTTATTTTTGGAACAATGGTCCTGGTGCTAAGTGTTGAAATAACTTTTCATTTCATTTTTGTTTTTTTGATGTGAACAGATTATGATGCCGCGATCCAAGGATGGTCATTATTCCTTATACACGATGAACCAGCATCGCTAGACGCTTGATATCCATGACAGTAGGAAGTACACTGGCCATCCTGATGTCACGACAAGGTGGCACAGGACTGACTACCACGCAGATTGCACTGAAGCGGTATGTCATTTTTTCTTGCCAAGCGCAAAGCTTTTTTGTGTTTCTCCTACTGCATTTTTTTCATAAACTGCACATGCAAATTTTAGCACACATAGAACCACTTTTGTTTATTTAGTGCACTGCAACATATGCGTGACAGAACTGCATTTTCTCACACCCCCATAATCTGTGTAAAAAAGGGTAATAGGAAATGACCTCGCGTGCACTGAAAAGAGGGACTGTCTAGACATTTGAGAACAACTTTTGTATTTTTTGGTTCGTCTGACCTAATCCAATCAAAAAACCCATTTTGGTAGCAACTTTGATCCGTGATGCGTGGTATTTTTACCTTGTGCTTCCTTTTTTTTGCCAGATGAGGAGGATGACACAGGTGCTGAAGGAGATTTATGGTGAAAAAATGTATAAATCGAAGAAACACCCTGACTGGGTTAAATTGGCAGAGAAGCCCTCTTACCCGATCGTGCCAGTGCAGGGAGCAAATGAGTGCGGAATCTATGTTCTGAGGATGACGCAGTTGTATGACGGGCAACGTCTAGTTGAGAGAATTTCGAAATCCGACATAACACCTTCTCTGTTTTCTTATTTTTCTTGTTACTTTTTTATTATTTTAATTTTTTCACTTTTTTGTTCTTTATGACAATCTTTTTTTTAATCACTGGTCTGCATTTTTTTTTCTTTTTTCAGCCTGCTGTTGAAGATTGGAAGGCGGAGTACATGTTCCAGTTGCTGTTCAATCCTTCAAACATGTTGTGTTATAAAGGCATGCCGCTTGAGCTACGTGATCTGATTGCGGACCTCGGGGTCACTTCCCTGTCTCAATCACAGAGGCATTCGCACTCGTAGTAACAGTCATTTGGGCACTGTTTCTACTGGGGCAAAAGCCTGTGCGTGGACAAGAACTAGGGTTGATGTTGTGTATTGTGTGCTGACTAAGGTAGATAATGTATGAAAAAGACTTTTTTTTGGTCATTGCGTTTTTTCTTGTTCTTTTTTTGCAGCAGTGTATGTGGACGAATTTCTATGTGTAGGTGTATTTTATATAAATAACTCATACAGTATATATAAGTGTACTTTTATTTTGTCGACGACCATGTTCTATGTGAACTGGCATTTGTCACTCTTATATGTATCGTATGTGTTCCATAAACTGCATCGCATTTGATGCCGACCTGCTTTGTCCAACAAAAAGCACTACATTTTTTGTCTAGAAGTTCAGCGCCGCACCTGTGTGTATGCCGAAACTGCATTGCTTTATGATACTGCACTGCTTTTTTGCCCAACCAAATGCACTGCTTTTGCCTAAAGTTGCGTTCTGCAGTTGTTTTTTTATTGTTTGTACGGTAAGGTAGATGGGGGGTTGCCCCCCCCCCAATTTTTTTAGTTGTATAGAGATTTGTATTGCTCCTGTATGAATTGCGTGCGTTAGCGCGGGGCCGAGCAGGGGTGGGGAGGGGGGTCGTGACCCCCTCTCCCCAACCCCCTGCGAGGCCGAGCCTGGAACGAGCCGGAGCAGGTGGCGACGCGCCGTGCCGCGGTGCCGCATGCGTAGCTGAGTCCGTCACATCCTGTCGCCTCCCTTTCTATCTTAGGGGTGTGGCTCTGGGGTTTCGTGCGTCCCATTTGTGAAAAATAGAATGTGCACACTGCGCCTGTCAAACAAGCACACTGCATGCGTTAGCACGAGGCCGAGCAGGGGGTGGGGAAGGGGGTCGTGACCCTCCCTCCCCAACCCCCTGCGAGGCTGAGCCTGGACCGAGCCGGAGCAGGCGGCGACGCGGCGTGCCACGGCGCCGCATGCGTAGGCAAGTCCGTCACATCCCATCACCTCCCTGTCTATCTTAGGGGTGTGGCTCTGCGGTTGCGTGCGCCCCATTTGTTGGAAAAACAGAATGTCTGGACTGCGCCTGTCAAGCAAGCGCACTGCGTGCGTTAGCGCGAGGCCGAGCAGGGGGGTGGGGAGGGGGGGTCGTGACCCCCCTCCCCTTTCCCCTGTGAGGCCGGTCCTGGAATGAGCCGGAGCAGGCGGCGACGCGACGTGCCGCGGCGCTGCATGCGTAGGCGAATCCGTCACACCCCGTCGCCTCCATGTCTATCTTAGGGGTGTGGCTCTGGGGTTGCGTGCGTCCCATTTGTTGGAAAAACAGAATGTCCGCATTGCGCCTGTCAAGCAAGCGCACTGCATGCATTAGCGCAAGGCCGAGCAGGGGGTGGCGAGGGAGGGTCGTGACCCCCCCCCCTCCCCAACCCCCTGCGAGGCCGAGCCTGGAACGAGCCGGAGCAGGCGGCGACGCGGCACCGCATTCGTAGGCGAGCCTCTCACACCCCGTCGCCTCCCTGTCTATCTTAGGGGTGTGGCTCTGGGCTTGCGTGCGTCCCATTTGTTGGAAAAACGGTATGTCCGCACTGCGCCTGTCAAGCAAGCGCACTGCGTGCGTTAGCGCGAGGCCGAGCGGGGGTGGGGAGGAGGGGTCATGACCCCCCCCCCTCCGCAACCCCCTGCGAGGCCGAGCCTGGAACGAGCTCGTGCAGGCGGCGACGCGGCGTGCCGCGGCGCCGCATGCGTAGGCGAGTCTGTCACACCCCGCCGCCTCCCTGTCTATCTTAGGGGTGTGGCTCTGGGGTTGCATGCGTCCCATTTGTTGGAAAAATAGAATGTCCGCACTGCGCCTGTCAAGCAAGCGCACTACATGCATTAGCGCAAGGCCGAGCAAGGGGTGGCGTGGGAGGGTCGTGACCCCCCTCCCCAACCCCCTGCGAGGCCGAGCCTGGAACGAGCCGGAGCAGGCGGCAACGCGGTGCCGCATGCGTAGGCCAGTCCGTCACACCCCGTCGCCTCCCTATCTATCTTAGGGGTGTGGCTCTCGGGTTGCGTGCGTCCCATTTGTTGGAAAAACAGAATGTCCGCACTGCGCTTGTCAAGCAAGCGCACTGCATGCGTTAGCGCGAGGTCGAGCGGGGGTGGGGAGGAGGGGTCGTGACCCCCCTCCGCAACCCCCTGCGAGGCCGAGCCTGGAACGAGCCGGTGCAGGCGACGATGCGGCGTGCCGCGGCGCCGCATGCGTAGGCGAGTCTGTCACACCCCGTCGCCTCCCTGTCTATCTTAGGGGTGTGGACCTCGGGTTGTGTACGTCCCATTTGTTGGAAAAATAGAATGTCCGCACTGCGCTTGTCAAGCAAGCGCACTACGTGCGTTAACGTGAGGCCGAGCAGGGGGTAGGGAGGGGGGTCGTGACCCCCCATCCCCATCCCCCTGCAAGGCCCAGCCTGGAACGAGCCAGAGCAAGTGGCGATGCGGCGCCGCATACGTAGGCGAGTCTGTCACACCCCGTCGCCTCCCTGTCTATCTTAGGGGTGTGGCTCTCAGTTGCGTGCGTCCCATTTGTTCGAAAAACAGAATGTCCGCAGTGCGCCTATCAAGCAAGCGCACTGCATGCACTAGCACGAGGCCGGGCAGGGGTGGGGCGGGGGGGTCGTGATCCTCCCTCCCCAACCCCCTGTAAGGCCGAGCCTGGAACGAGCCGGAGCAGGGGCGACGCGGCGTGCCGCGGCGCCTCATGCGTAGGCGAGTCCGTCACACCCCGTCGTCTCCCTGTCTATCTTACGGGTGTGGCTCTGGGGTTGCATGCGTCCCATTTGTTGGAAAAACAGAATGTCCGCACTGCGCTTGTCAAGCAAGCGCACTGCGTGCGTTAGCACGAGGCCGAGCAGGGGGTGGGGAGGGAGGGTCGTGACCCCCTCCCCAACCCCCTGCGAGGCTGAGCCTAAAACGAGCCAGAGCAGGCGGAGACGCCGCGCCGCATGTGTAGGCGAGTCCGTCACACCCCGTCACCTCCCTGTCTATCTTAGGGGTGTGGCTCTGGGGTTGCGTGCGTCCCATTTTTTGGAAAAAAGGAATGTCCGCACTACGCCTGTCAAGCAAGCGCACTGCGTGCGTTAGCGCGAGGCTGAGCGGGGGATGGGGAGGGGGGGTCGTGACGCGCCCTCCGCAACCCCCTGCGAGGCCGGGCCTAGAACGAGCTGGCGCAGGCGGTGATGCGGCGTGCCGCGGCGCCGCATGCGTAGGCGAGTCTGTCACACCCCGTCGCCTCCCTGTCTATCTTAGGGGTGTGGCTCTGGGGTTGCGTGCGTCCCATTTATTGGAAAAATAGAATGTCTGCACTGCGCCTGTCAAGCAAGCGCACTACATGCGTTAGCACGAGGCCAAGCAGGGGGGAGGGGGGGTCGTGACCCCCCATCCCCATCCCTTGTGAGGCCGAGCCTGGAACGAACGGGAGCAGGCAGCGCCGCGGCGCCACATGCGTAGGTGAGTCCGTCACACCCGCCGCCTCCCAGTCTATCTTAGGGGTGTGGCTCTGGGGTTGCGTGCGTCCCATTTTTTGGAAAAACAGAATGTCCTCACTGCGCCTGACATGAAGCGCACTGCGTGCATTAGCGCGAGGCTGAGCAGGGGGTGGGGAGGAAGGGTCATGACCCCCCTCCCCAACCCCCTGCGAGGCCGAGCCTGGAACGAGCTGGAGCAGGCGGCGCCGTGGCGCCGCATGCGTAGGCGAGTCCGTCACACCCCGTCGCCTCCCTGTATATTTTAGGGGTGTGGCTCTGGGGTTGTGTGCGTCCGATTTGTTGAAAAAAAACGGAATGTCCGCCCTGCGCCTGTCAAGCAAGCGCACGGCGTTCGTTAGCACGAGGCCGAGCGGGGGTGGGGAGGGGGGTCGTGCCCCCCCCCTCTGCAACCCCCTGCGAGGCCGAGCCTGGAACGAGCCGGCGCAGGCGGCGACGTGGCGTGCCGCAGTGCCGCATGCGTAGTCGAGTCTGTCACACGCCGTCGCCTCCCTGTCTATCTTAGGGGTGTGGCTTTGGGGTTGCGTGCATCCCATTTGTTGGAAAAATAGAATGTCCGCACTGCGCTTGTCAAGCAATCGCACTGCATGCGTTAGTGCGAGGCCGAGCAGGGGATGGGGAGGAGGGGTCGTCACCCTCCATCCTCATCCCCCCACGAGGCCGAGCTTGGAACGAGCCGGAGCAGGCGGCACCACGGCGCCGCTTGTTTAGGCGAGTCCGTCACACCCCGTCGCCTCCCTGTCTATCTTAGGGGTGTTGCTCTGGGGTTGCGTGCGTCCCATTTGTTGGAAAAACAGAATGTGCGCACTGCGCCTGTTAAGCAAGAGCACTGCGTGCGCTAGCGCGAGGCCGGGCAGGGGGTAGGGAGGGGGGTCGTGACCCCCCCTCCGCAACCCCTTGCGAGGCCGAGCCTGGAATGAGCCGGCACAGGCGGCGATGTGGTGTGCCGTAGCGCCGCATGCGTAGGCGAGTCTGTCACACCCCGTCGCCTCCCTGTCTATCTTAGGGGTGTGGCTCTGGGGTTGCGTGCATCCCATTTGTTGGAAAAATAGAATGTCCGCACTGCGCCTGTCAAGCAAGCGCACTGCATGCGTTAGCGCGAGGCCGAGTGGGGGGTGGGGAGGGGGTCGTGACGCCCCCTCCGCAGCCCCCTGTGAGGCCGGGCCTAGAACGAGCGGGCGCAGGCGGCGACGCGGCGTGCTGTGGCGCCGCATGCGTAGGCGAGTCTGTCACACCCCGTCGCCTCCCTGTCTATCTTATGAGTGTGGCTCTGGGGTTGCGTGCGTCCCATTTGTTGGAAAAATAGAATGTCCGCACTGCGCCTGTCAAGCAAGCGCACTACGTGCGTTAGCACGAGGCCGAGTAGGGGGTGGGGAGGGGGGTCATGACCCCCCATCCCCATCCCCTGTGAGGCCGAGCTTGGAACAAACCGGAGCAAGCGGCGCCGCGACACCGCATGCGTAGGCGAGTCCGTCACACCCAGTCGCCTCCCTGTCTATCTTAGGGGTGTGGCTCTAGGGTTGCGTGCGTCCCATTTGTTGGAAAAACAGAATGTCCGCACTGCGCCTGTCAAGCAAGCGCACTGCATGCATTAGCGCGAGGCCGAGCAGGGGGTGGGGAGGAAGGGTCATGACCCTCCCTCCCCAACCCCCTGCGAGGCCGAGCATGGAACGAGCCGGAGCAGGCGGCGACGCGGCGCCGCATGCGTAGGCGAGTCCATCACACCCCGTCGCCTCCCTGTCTATCTTAGGGGTGTGGCTCTGGGGTTGTGTGCGTCCCATTTGTTGAAAAAAACGGAATGTCCGCACTATGCCTGTCAAGCAAGCGCACGGCGCTCGTTAGCGCGAGGCCGAGCGGGGGTGGGAAGGGGGGTTGTGACCCCCCCCCCCTCTGCAACCCCCTGCGAGGCCGAGCCTGGTACGAGCCAGTGCAGGCAGCGACGTGGCATGCCGCGTTGCCGCATGCTTAGGCAAGTCTGTCACACCCCGTCGCCTCCCTGTCTATCTTAGGGGTGTGGCTCTGGGGTTGCGTGCGTCCCATTTGTTGGAAAAGTAGAATGTCCGCACTGCGCCTATCAAGCAAGCGCACTGCGTGCGTTAGCGCGAGGTCGAGCAGGGGGTTTCGAGGGAGGGTCGTGACCCCCCCTCCCCAACCCCCTGCGAGGCCGAGCCTGGAACGAGCTGGAGTAGGCGGCGACGCGGCGCAGCATTCGTAGGCGAGTCCATCACACGCCGTCGCCTTCCTGTCTATCTTAGGGGTGTGGCTCTGGGGTTGCATGCGTCCCATTTGTTGGAAAAACAGTAAGTCCGCACTGCGCCTGTCAAGCAAGCGCACTGCGCGCATTAGCGCGAGGCCGAGTAGGGGGTGGGGAGGGGGGTCATGACCTCCCCTCCGCAACCCCCTGCGAGGCCGAGCCTGGAACGAGCCGGCGCAGGCGGCGACGCGGCGTGCCGTGGCGCCGCATGCGTAGGCGAGTCCGTCATACCGCGTCGCCTCCCTATCTATCTTAGGGGTGTGGCTCTGGGGTTGCGTGCGTCCCATTTGTTGGAAAAACAGAATGCCCGCATTGCGCCTGTCAAGCAAGCGCACTGCGTGCGTTAGCGAGGCCGAGAAGGGGGTGGGGTCGTGACCCCCCCTCCGCAACCCCCTGCGAGGCCGAGCCTGGAACGAGCCGGCGCAGGCGGCGCCGCGGAGTGCCGCGGCGCCGCATGCGTAGGCGAGTCCGTCACACCCCGTCGCCTCCCTGTCTATCTTAGGAGTGTGGCTCTGGGGTTGCGTGCTTCCCATTTGTTGGAAAAACAGGATGTCCGCATTGCGCCTGTCAAGCAAGCGCACTGTGTGCATTAGCGCGAGGCCGAGGAGGGGGTGGGGAGGGGGTCGTGACCCCCCTCCCCATCCCCCTGCGAGGCCGAGCCTGGAACGAGCCGGAGAAGGCGGCGACGTGGCGCCGCATGCGTAGGCGAGTCCGTCACACCCCGTTGCCTCCCTGTCTATTATAGGGGTGTGGCTCTGGGGTTGCGTGCGTCCCATTTGTTGGAAAAACAGAATGTCCGCACTGCGCCTGTCAAGCAAGCATACTACGTGCGTTAGCACGAGGCCGAGAAGGGGGTGGGGAGGGGGGTCATGACCCCCCTCCGCAACCCCCTGCGAGGCCGAGCCTGGAACGAGCCGATGCAGGCGGCGACGCGGCATGTCGCGGCGCTGCATGCGTAGGCGATTCCGTCACACCCCGTCGCCTCCCTGTCTATCTTAGGGGTGTGGCTCTGGGGTTGCGTGCGTCCCATTTGTTAGAAAAACAGAATGTTCGCACTGCGCCTGTCAAGCAAGCGCACTACGTGCGTTAGCGCAAGGCTGAGCAGGGGATGGGGAGGGGGTGTCGTTACCCCCATCCCCATCCCCCTGCGAGGCCGAGCTTGGAATGAGCCGGAGCAGGCGGCGACAAGGCGTGTCGCGGTGCCGCATGAGTAGGCGAGTCCATCACACCCCGTCGCCTCCTTGACTATCTTAGGGGTGTGGCTTTGGGGTTGCTTGCGTCCCATTTGTTGGGAAAACAGAATGTCCGCATTGTGCCTGTCAAGCAAGCGCACTACATGCGTTAGCGCGAGGCCGAGCAGGGGGTGGGGAGGGGGGTCACGACCCCCCCTCCCCAGCCCCCTGCAAGGTCGAGCCTGGAACGAGCCAGAACAGGCGGCGATGCAGCGTGCCGCGGCACCGCATGCGTAGGCGAGTCCTTCACACCCCGTCGCCTCCCTGTCTATCTTAGGGGTGTGGCTCTGGGGTTGCGTGCGTCCCATTTGTTGGAAAAACAGAATGTCCGGGGCCTGGTTGCAGCTGGGTGATCAATTTTTTTTCCTGATGTGAAGCGTTTTTTTCTTTTGTGAGGATATATATTTTCGTGGTAGTACAAATCATGTCTTTTGTATTGCTTGCACCAATGTTGAGTACTGCACTGCCTGTAGCAAGTCTGTGTGTGTCACACCCTAGCTAGTCATGCATTAGAGTGTTGCATCATGTTTACTCTTTCATCAGAAACTTGAAATGGGGATGACAGAACCCCCAGTCCCCTCTGAAACCAACTAGGGTTACTAAAATAATTTTTCAATGAACCTGAAATGCCCTTCTAAAATGCCCATCATTTTTGCCTTGGTTCAGAACCTCTGCCAAAAGTGGTGCACATTTTTCTAGGCGATCCTAGGGTTTTTGAATTAAATCATAGATAATTGAATTTGGGCATTTAAAAATAATATAAAATATTTAAATGCTCAAATATCTCCAAACTAAAATGTTTCATGTTGGAAATAATCCAACTATGGGCCAGGAATAGTTTGGTGATTTTTGAAGTTGCCTAGGTATTTTATTAAATTCAACAAAGTTGCAGATATATTAAATAAAAACAGAAACAGAAAAAAAGGGAAAAACTTACCTGTCGCCCACCAGCCAGCCCACCTGGCCGGCCCAGCCCGGCCACCGCTGCAGCGAGCTGCTTGGCTTGCCAGGCAGGCAGCCAAGGTGCTCGGCGGCGGCACCGCAGCTCGCCACGCAGCTGCTCGCCGCCTCGCCGCCTTCCTCGCCCGGCTAACGCCGTGAACCGGCCTCCCTCTCTCCCCCGAACCCCCCAGACACCCCCTCTCCTCTCCAGCTCCTCCCCTCGCACGCCCCAGCCATGGCCGACGCCACCGTCGCCGCACCACCGTCGTAGCCGTGCTCCCCGTCGTCTCCACGCCGCGCCACCCTGTCCAGAAGCTCCGCCGTCCTCTACTCCTTCGAGCTAGCCGAGCCCCGAGCGCTCGCGTGCCTCGAAGCCGCCGCACCGACCTCGCCCGAGCTCGCCGTCGCCGGAGATCCCTTTCAACGCCGTCGCTGCCTCAGCTCGTCCCCGACCCCGCCGGTGGCCTCTACGGGAGCGCTGTGAGCCTAGCTACTCCTCCGACCCTCTCCCTCTCATTCCCGAGCTGTGTAGCCACCGCACGAGGATCACACGCCCGCACCGTCGCGGACCTCGTCGCCGACGTGCTTCCGGCCACACTCCGGCCACAAGATGGTGTCCATCTTGCTCACCGAGTCCCACAGCACCTAGCTAGCCACTCCACGAGCCTCACCGACCCCTCTAGCGCCAAGTTCATCCTCGACCGAACCCCGGTGGCCGCCAAAGTCGTCGCCGGCGCCAACTCCGGCCACCCCCGACCCCAACGGACTCCGCCAAGAGCTGCGGGTTGTCCTCAGCTCCACTCCGGTGGTCTCCGCGGTCCATTTGGTGGCCGAAATGGCCAAAACCACTTCCGCCGCCGCGTCGGGCTCGCCGGCGGCTAAACACCGGCAACCGACTTTGACTTTGACCACGGGTGGGCCCTGGTTGACTCCCCTGAGTCAATGACAGGTGGGGCCCAGCCCTGCTAATTACACAGGATTAGTTTTAATTAAACTTTAATTAAAATAATCACCCTGACATGCGGGACCCACTGTCAGGTTTGACCCAGACCTGTTCCGTTGACCTGCTGACGTCACACTGACGTCAGGCTGACGCAGTAATTGATTTTCTGAATTTAAATTAAATCAGGAAATTCCAGAATATTATTTAAACTTCAAAAATTCATAACTTTTATTCTGTAACTCCAAATTGGACAAGTTATATATGAAAAATGATCAGAAAAATCCAATCTATCCATCTGTACTATTTTCATGCATGATCAAACAAGTTAAATTGATGTTTTAAGCAGAACAAGGAAAAGCACTTTAAAAGGCCATGTTTGAGTTTGAAATTTGAATCTTTGATTCAAATTTGTTCAAACCCTTCTGGTTTTAGTTGCATTAGCCCAACACACTCATATTGCCATGTTTCATGCATGCATCATACTGTTGCACATTGTTTGGTGATGGTTGTGTATCGATGTCCTTTGCGACAGGTTCTGCCCCCGAGGAGTACCGTGATTACCCTAACGAAGAACCTTATCAGTGCATCGAACCATCAGGCAAGCAACCAACCATTTGATCATATCGATACAATCCCATGTTCTCGCTCCTGCTCTCTTTTACTGCATTAAGACAACGTGATTCAAACTGCTGTGTGCTACGGTAGTTGAACCCATTTCCTCTACATGACCTATCATTGCCACAGTAACTAGATGAAACCCACTAGCATGTGTAGGAGTTGATTGAGCCCTATGTATGTGTTGTTCCTACCTTGCTATGCCTGCTATGCTTAGAGTCGTGTCAGGTCTGGTTCATCTGGGTGATGGGCTAGAGTGAAATGATTATGTCGGTAATAAGAGTGGTGTGGTGAACACGATTTGGTAAAGGTATCGATGAGAGGCCATGTAGGAGTACATGGTGGGTTGTTTCATTGAAGCCGACCTTAAGCACTGAGATCTGTATATGTGATTTAAGATACAGCTACTACCATGCATTGGGCCCTGAAATATGACCCCGCTCGACTTCTTATTCACCCTAGCTCTCTGTCCAGGAGTTGCAAGTAGTTTCTGGTGTTTGTAGCCTACTGGAGGCCGTGGACAGCGCTGACCGTAGGGGTGGGCTGTGATGCGGTAGGTACGTGGCCGGGTGTACCGAATACCCGTTAGGTATCTCGGGAACCCTGTTCACATCGTTCGGGGCCGTATGGGAAACCTCGGCCGGACTCCCTGCGGATGGAACCTGAATAGGCGATAAACCTGGACTAGAGGCTTAAGTGTTTAGGTAGGTCGTGGTCTACACCCACGTCGGCTTTCGCTTGAAGTCTGCCGAGCACATGTCGTGTGCAGATGCTAAGTGGTGGAAACATGTATGAGGAAGTACACCCCTGCAGGGTTAACATGATCTATTCGAATAGCCGCGTCCGCGGTGAAGGACTACTTGGTTGCCTATACAGTTCATAGACAAGTAAATGGAAACTACTAAAAGCCTCAAGATAAGTGTGAGTGCCGAGGATGGCTCTTCCGTAGGAAGACGGAGGTGGATCCTCGGTAGTGTATTGAAGTGGTGAGTAGTGGACTCGTGTGCGCAAAACCATTTCAGTTAGAGTATCGTAGAATAGCCTAGCCAAGAGTCAAAGCTGGCTTGCTGCAATAACTCCACCAACCCTTCTTGATACTATGCATGTATGTAGGATCTGATGTAAGTCTTGCTGAGTACCTTTGTACTCATGTTGCTATAATCTACATTTTTACAGAAGACGCTGCAACCCCTTCTGATGGGTTCTATGTAGACGTTGACATCAACGAGTAGGCTAAAGACCCAGGTGGTGACCCTGCGCTTGTGAAGGACCACGTAGTATAGCTAGGCTTTCCAAGCCTCTTTTATTTTACTAGTTGTCTGTACTCAGACAAGTTACTTCCGCTGCTGGTTTGTATGACTGTATGACTTGTATGTGGGGTCGTGAGACCCGTACCTTTGTGTATGTTATGTGTGGCTCACTGAGCCTTAAATAACGTATTTGTGTCATAGAGTCATGTTGTGATGCTTCGTTGTATTTGCACATATCGAGCATATTGTGTGTATGATTGAAATGCTTGGTATGTGTGGGATCTGACTATCTAGTTGTTTATCTTTAGTAGCCTCTCTTACCGGGAAATGTCTCCTAGTGTTACCGCTGAGCCATGGTAGCTTGCTACTGCTCTGGAACACTTAGGCTGGCCGGCATGTGTCCTTCTTCATTCCTGTGTCTGTCCCTTCGGGGAAATGTCACGCTTTGAGTACCGGAGTCCTGTTAGCCCGCTACAGCCCGGTTTACCGGAGTCCTGCTAGCCCAGTGCTACAGCCCGGACCCACTTGCTGATGACCGACACGTTCGAAGCTGGGTCATGGATGCCTGTCCCTGTAAGTCTGTGCCACTTTGGGTTTACGACTAGTCATGTCAGCCCGGGCTCTTTATCATATGGATGCTAGCGACACTATCATATACGTGAGCCAAAAGGCGCAAACGGTCCCGGGCAAAGGTAAGGCGACACCCGTGGGAACACCGTGCGTGAGGCCGCAAAGTGATATGAAGTGTTACCGGCTAGATCGATGTGACATCGAGTCGGGGTCCTGACAGCGTTGGCATCAGAGCCGGACTGCCTGTAGGTTCTCCAAGCCAAACTGGTCGATGTTGAGTCTAGAAATTCTTTAGTTATATGTAGGGGAATTGTTTGTGGGTTGCAACGTAAGGCTCTTTTTACTCCTTATACCTTATGACATTCTGATCTGAGTCAGTCCATTCTTCCACCGGGGGTTAAGGAATTAGGATCTATTCTCTCTATCAGGATCACGTGTTACTAATCAGTAGTACCTTATAAGTTTGATGGTTACAAGCCTAGTTCAGTTCTACTACCACATTATGTAGCCAGAATGGTTCAGAACTTTGATATGATGATGTTGAGTGTGTACGAAATCCTTTGTCAAATGTCTCAATATCCTTTTTGAGCATTTACAGCTGTTATGCTGCCGAAATTTGCTAGAAATTCTAATGCCTTTGCATTATGATTGTGCTTTCAGATGGCCACTCGCGACCTCAATCAAGTGGTTCGCCTGACTCGATGCCTAGATGTACCCGGCCATACTGCTAAGTTGGTCAGGGTAATGACTGAGGCTGGATATCGCTGGTATCCCGAGTACACGGTCGAAGAGCAATTCCGGGACTTCAATCAAAGCCAGTATCTCTGCACTGTCAGGATATTTCCATCTTATCCTGGATCCACCGAGCCTCTTCACTGCTCCTATGGACTCGGGGTTACTATTGAGATGGCAGTGCAGGACGCCGCCTACTCTACGATGACCATTATGCGAGTCAGATCTGGTTTATTTCGGGACTCTGATTTCCGGTATATGCCAGGATCGCTTCCGGGAGCACAAGGGTATCTCCAGGCTATCTATGCTGACTCCACTCAGGAGGATTCACGGACTCGCACCACTGCTGAGATGCTCGAGGATAAGGACCGTGAAAATCGGGCCTTAAGGTTAGAGCTCTTCAATACCCGTGCTGACCACTGGGCTACTTTGACTCGGTTCGCACCGGCGGTGCAAGCTGGATATTCAGATATGCGCGATCTCTATCCTGTGAGATCTGCTCTGCCGGACGTGATGGTTTGGCGTGATGTAGGAGGCATCACCCCACCTCGCGGTCCCCGCAGGCCACCGTTTGTTGGTCCACGGCCTCATCCTAGCCCCTATGGTCCACAAGCTCCGCGAGATCGTCTGTTTCCGGATGATCATGTTGAACTTCCAGGCTATGGAGGTGACTTCTACGAGGACTACTATGGATCGGTCTGAGTTAGCGGTAGTATCACTAGTTCGCACTAGCCGTGTCGTCTATCGTCCTGCGTGACTCGTGGGATATGACCTACTTGTACTCCTCCGGAGTTGTAGAAAAATAATGTATAGGAGTTTGGGATGCCTTCGATAAGATGTAATCCTTTTTCACCATAATAGTACTTTGTTTGGTCTTGTACTAAACCTTGTATGGTGTGTATGACGATGGAATAAAGAAGCAGTTTCTGTATCTACCATGTCATACGGATGATCATCTTGCATTCCGATTTATTCCTTACATTATGTATCCTATGTCGGAATTTTACCATCCTGACTAAATCATTGTCTTGTTTACCTAGGATGGTCAACACGCGCGCTAACCCTGCTTCCCAAGAGCAGGTCGAAGGCAGTGAAGCCAGGGATGCAAATCTGCCTCATCCTCCTTCACTAGCCGAGGTTATGATGGAAGCTGAGAGAAATAAGCGGGAGACAAACCGTTTGTTGGAGCGTATTGAACAGAATACAGCACACCATCAGAGGGCTAACATGGTGTCACTCAGTGATTTTATCAAATTGCATCCACCCACGTTCCACCACTCCGTCGAGCCTCTCGACGCTGATGACTGGCTTCGCAGTATCTCCCACAAACTGCGTTCCGCGCTGGTAGCGGAGGCTGACAAGGTCACCTTTGCTGCATATCATCTTGAAGGCCCCGCCAGTCTATGGTGGGAGAATTATGGAGCTATGCGCCCAGCGGGCCATGTCACTACTTGGGCTGAGTTCAGCGAGGCTTTCCGCGAACATCACATTCCGGAGGGTCTCATGGACCGTAAACGTGAAGAATTTTGCAGTTTCACCCAAGGCCGACTTTCGGTGGATGCCTATAGCAGGGAGTTTGGTAATCTCGCCCGATATGCAACTGAGGAAGTGTCTACTGACGCCAAGAAGCAAGCAAGGTTCCGTAAGGGCCTTAGTCCTGAGCTTCGCCGCGACCTCCGTCTGCATGAGTGCACATCTTTTTCGAAACTTGTCAACAAAGCCATCAGTGCTGAAACCGGTCAGACTGATTATGACGCAACACGCAAGCATGGACGTGACATGGGTTCCTCATCCGGTGCTGGTCCTCAGAAGCGCCGCGTGTGGGTACCCAACACCGCCCTGCCACCCAGGTTCACACCGAGGCCATCTTTCCAGGCGCCTCGCCCTGTACAACAGTCTGCTCCAGCCAAGCCCTATGGGGGTCCAACCAATAATGCTCCTCCACGTACCAGTTCCGTGACTTGTTTCAAATGTGGGGAATCTGGTCACTATATGCGTGAGTGTCCCCAGACCAACCCCAACTAGTCTGCTAAAGCTGTTGGCCGTGGCAAGCCGACAGGAAAAATATTCCACGCCAAGCCGGTCACCGCTTCACGTGGCCATGTCAACTGTATCTCTGCCGAAGAAGCTCAAGAGGATCCCAACGTCGTTCTCGGTACGCTTCTTGTTAATTGCCACCCGGCATCTGTTCTTTTCGATACAGGAGCCTCTCATTCTTTTATATCTGAAAATTATGCTCGTTTGCATAACGTTGCATTCTGTGACTTGCCATCCACTATGGAAATTTCTACTCCCGGGTCTAGATGGCAGACCTCTAGGGTAAGTTATGGAAATGAAATCCAAGTCGGCAGACTTGTTTTTCTTGCATCCTTGATAGCCCTTAAATCTTCAGATATTAATATCATTCTGGGTATGGACTGGATGTCAGCTCATCATGCCCAAATTGATTGCTTCTCTAGGACTGTTCAACTCACCCATCCTTCGGGGAAGATAGTCAATGTCTTGACCCGAATAGCCAAGCGACAATTATATTCTCTTAACGCCAGCCCTTTGCCAGACCTTGAGGACGTTCCGATAGTCCGTGACTTCCCGGATGTCTTTCCAGAGGAATTGCCAGGTGTTCCACCTGACAGGGATGTTGAGTTCGTAATCGACCTCATCCCCGGAACCGTTCCGATTGCTAGAAGACCCTATAAGATGGCACCCCTAGAACTAGCTGAGCTCAAGAAACAACTCGATGAATCCTTGAAAAAGGGTTTCATCCGACCTAGTTCATCTCCGTGGGCTTGCCCCGTCCTATTCGTCAAGAAGAAGGATAGTACGGACCGGATGGTTGTAGATTACCGACCTGTCAATTTGGTCACAATCAAGAACAAATATCCACTTCCCAGGATCAACGATCTGTATGATCAGCTCGCTGGATCCTCAGTCTTCTCCAAGATGGATTTGAGGTTGGGCTACCATCAAATCAAAATCAGAAACGGGGACATTCCTAAAACGGCCTTTGTTACTCGTTATGGCCAATACGAGTACACCGTCATGTCCTTCGGTTTAACCAACGCTCCAGCCACCTTTTCTCGGTTAATGAACTCAATCTTCATGGAGTATTTGGATAAATTCGTCGTGGTCTACCTCGATGATATACTCATCTACTCCAAGAACGAGGAAGAACATGCCGAACATCTAAGGCTAGTGTTGAAGAAACTTCGAGAGCATCGCCTTTATGCCAAATTTTCGAAATGTGAATTCTGGTTGTCAGAAGTGACCTATCTGGGTCATGTAATATCTGGTAAAGGTATTGATGTTAACCCTGAGCGAGTTCAAGCCGTCCTTAATTGGACTCCACCTGAATCGGTCAAGCAAGTTCGGAGTTTTCTGGGCTTAGCGAGTTATTGCCGTCGCTTTGTCGAGAACTTCTCCAAAGTTGCTAAACCTCTAACCGAACTCCTCAAGAAAGATAAGAAGTTCGAATGGACTCCACAATGTGAGCACAGCTTTCAGGAACTGAAAAGACGCCTGACCTCTGCTCCCGTGCTGGTACCGCCAGACTTCTCCAAGGACTTCGTTATCTACTGCGACGCCTCGCGACAAGGACTAGGTTGCATTCTCATGCAAGATCGACACGTAATTGCTTACGCTTCACGGCAATTGCACCCACATGAGGAGAATTATCCTACTCATGATCTAGAGCTTGCAGCCGTAGTCTATGCACTTAAGACCTGGCGACATTACCTCCTTGGTAATCGTTGCGAAATATTCACTGATCACCAAAGTCTGAAGTATATTTTCACCCAACCGGATTTGAATCTCAGGCAGAGACGTTGGGTTGAATTGATCACAGACTTCGACTTAGGAATAACCTACACCCCAGGGAAAGCCAATGTCATGGCTGATGCGCTAAGTCGTAAATCTTATTGTAACAACCTGATGTTACAACAAAGTCAACCGCTTCTCCATGAGGAATTTCGGAAGCTTAACCTTCACATTGTACCTCAAGGTTTTCTTGCCACCCTGGTAGCAAAACCTACTCTTACGGATCAAATCATCGCTGCCCAAAAGCGAGATAAGGGAATATCTAAGATCAAAGAGAACATTGCTAGCGGAGGTGCTAGTTGTTTCTCCACCAATGATCATGGTGTTGTGTACTTTGAGAACCGTCTAGTGGTTCCCAAGAACCAGCATCTACGGCAGTTGATCCTTAAGGAGGCTCATGAATCTCCTCTCACCATTCATCCCGGTAGCACTAAGATGTATCAGGACCTACGCCAGAGGTTCTGGTGGACTAGGATGAAGAGAGAAATTGCTCAGTATATTGCAAATTGCGACGTCTGTCGTCGTGTAAAAGCAGAGCATCAACGGCCTACTGGCACCCTTCAACCATTAGCTATTCCTGAATGGAAATGGGATAAAATTGGTATGGATTTCATTACCGGTTTTCCCAGGACCAAAAGTGGGAATAATGCTATTTTCGTCGTGGTCGATCGTCTTTCCAAAGTAGCCCATTTCCTACCTGTTCGTGAGAGTATAACCGCTAGTCAGCTGGCAGACTTATACATCTCCCGAATAGTGTCCCTTCATGGTGTTCCTTTGGAAATCAACTCGGATCGAGGAAGTCTTTTCACCTCTCGATTTTGGGAAAGTTTCCAAAATGCTATGGGAACCCGTCTCTCCTTTAGCACCGCTTTCCACCCTCAGTCGAGTGGTCAAGTGGAACGCGTCAACCAAATTCTAGAAGACATGCTTCGAGCCTCCGTTATCTCTTTCGGAATGGACTGGGAGAAGTGCCTTCCATTTGCCGAATTCGCTTACAACAACAGCTATCAATCTAGCTTGGGTAAAGCCCCTTTTGAAGTTCTCTATGGACGACGATGTCGAACACCCCTTAACTGGTCAGAGACCGGGGAAAGACAATTCTTTGGCCCGGATATGATTCAGGAAGCAGAAGAACAAGTTCGTATCGTTCGTGAAAAGTTGAAAACAGCCCAATCTCGTCAAAAGAGTCAATATGACCGAAAACATAAGGCTATGACTTTCGAGGTTGACGAGAAGGCTTATCTTCGGGTCACCCCTCTGAAGGGAACCCATCGTTTCTGTATCAAAGGCAAATTGGCTCCTCGTTACATTGGACCTTTTCACATTCTTGCCAAACGAGGAGAAGTTGCCTACCAGTTGGAACTACCTCCGCACCTCTCCAGAGTTCACGATGTCTTCCATGTTTCTCAACTCAGGCGTTGCTTCTCGGATCCTATCCGTGAAGTGGACCACGAAACGCTTGATCTCCAAGATGATCTTACATATCGAGAGTACCCCATTCGTATCCTCGATCAAGCCGAACGTACCACGCGACGTCATAATATCAAGTTTCTCAAGGTTCAATGGTCGCACCATTCTGAGGATGAAGCAACTTGGGAAAGGGAGGATCGTCTTCGACTTGAATATCCCGCCTTCTTCCCGGAGGAACCCAAATCTCGGGACGAGATTCTTTTGAGTGGGGGTGAGTTGTCACACCCTAGCTAGTAATGCATTAGAGTGTTGCATCATGTTTACTCTTTCATCAGAAACTTGAAATGGGGATGACAGAACCCCCAGTCCCCTCTGAAACCAACTAGGGTTACTAAAATAATTTTTCAATGAACCTGAAATGCCCTTCTAAAATGCCCATCATTTTTGCCTTGGTTCAGAACCTCTGCCAAAAGTGGTGCACATTTTTCTAGGCCATCCTAGGGTTTTTGAATTAAATCATAGATAATTGAATTTGGGCATTTAAAAATAATATAAAATATTTAAATGCTCAAATATCTCCAAACTAAAATGTTTCATGTTGGAAATAATCCAACTATGGGCCAGGAATAGTTTGGTGATTTTTGAAGTTGCCTAGGTATTTTATTAAATTCAACAAAGTTGCAGATATATTAAATAAAAACAGAAACAGAAAAAAAGGGAAAAACTTACCTGTCGCCCACCAGCCAGCCCACCTGGCCGGCCCAGCCCGGCCACCGCTCCAGCGAGCTGCTTGGCTTGCCAGGCAGGCAGCCAAGGTGCTCGGCGGCGGCACCGCAGCTCGCCACGCAGCTGCTCGCCGCCTCGCCGCCTCCCTCGCCCGGCTAACGCCGTGAACCGGCCTCCCTCTCTCCCCCGAACCCCCCAGACACCCCCTCTCCTCTCCAGCTCCTCCCCCTCGCACGCCCCAGCCATGGCCGACGCCACCGTCGCCGCACCACCGTCGTAGCCGTGCTCCCCATCGTCTCCACGCCGCGCCACCCTGTCCAGAAGCTCCGCCGTCCTCTACTCCTTCGAGCTAGCCGAGCCCCGAGCGCTCGCGTGCCTCGAAGCCGCCGCACCGACCTCGCCCGAGCTCGCCGTCGCCGGAGATCCCTTTCAACGCCGTCGCTGCCTCAGCTCGTCCCCGACCCCGCCGGTGGCCTCTACGGGAGCGCTGTGAGCCTAGCTACTCCTCCGACCCTCTCCCTCTCATTCCCGAGCTGTGTAGCCACCGCACGAGGATCACACGCCCGCACTGTCGCGGACCTCGTCGCCGATGTGCTTCCGGCCACACTCCGGCCACAAGATGGTGTCCATCTTGCTCACCGAGTCCCACAGCACCTAGCTAGCCACTCCACGAGCCTCACCGACCCCTCTAGCGCCAAGTTCATCCTCGACCGAACCCCGGTGGCCGCCAAAGTCGTCGCCGGCGCCAACTCCGGCCACCCCGACCCCAACGGACTCCGCCAAGAGCTGCGGGTTGTCCTCAGCTCCACTCCGGTGGTCTCCGCGGTCCATTTGGTGGCCGAAATGGCCAAAACCACTTCCGCCGCCGCGTCGGGCTCGCCGGCGGCTAAACGCCGGCAGCCGACTTTGACTTTGACCACGGGTGGGCCCTGGTTGACTCCCCTGAGTCAATGACAGGTGGGGCCCAGCCCTGCTAATTACACAAGATTAGTTTTAATTAAACTTTAATTAAAATAATCACCTTGACATGCGGGACCCACTGTCAGGTTTGACCCAGACCTGTTCCGTTGACCTGCTGACGTCACACTGACGTCAGGCTGACGCAGTAATTGATTTTCTGAATTTAAATTAAATCAGGAAATTCCAGAATATTATTTAAACTTCAAAAATTCATAACTTTTATTCTGTAACTCCAAATTGGACAAGTTATATATGAAAAATGATCAGAAAAATCCAATATATCCATCTGTACTATTTTCATGCATGATCAAACAAGTTAAATTGATGTTTTAAGCAGAACAAGGAAAAGCACTTTAAAAGGCCATGTTTGAGTTTGAAATTTGAATCTTTGATTCAAATTTGTTCAAACCCTTCTGGTTTTAGTTGCATTAGCCCAACACACTCATATTGCCATGTTTCATGCATGCATCATACTGTTGCACATTGTTTGGTGATGGTTGTGTATCGATGTCCTTTGCGACAGGTTCTGCCCCCGAGGAGTACCGTGATTACCCTAACGAAGAACCTTATCAGTGCATCGAACCATCAGGCAAGCAACCAACCATTTGATCATATCGATACAATCCCATGTTCTCGCTCCTGCTCTCTTTTACTGCATTAAGACAACGTGATTCAAACTGCTGTGTGCTACGGTAGTTGAACCCATTTCCTCTACATGACCTATCATTGCCACAGTAACTAGATGAAACCCACTAGCATGTGTAGGAGTTGATTGAGCCCTATGTATGTGTTGTTCCTACCTTGCTATGCCTGCTATGCTTAGAGTCGTGTCAGGTCTGGTTCATCTGGGTGATGGGCTAGAGTGAAATGATTATGTCGGTAATAAGAGTGGTGTGGTGAACACGATTTGGTAAAGGTATCGATGAGAGGCCATGTAGGAGTACATGGTGGGTTGTTTCATTGAAGCCGACCTTAAGCACTGAGATCTGTATATGTGATTTAAGATACAGCTACTACCATGCATTGGGCCCTGAAATATGACCCCGCTCGACTTCTTATTCACCCTAGCTCTCTGTCCAGGAGTTGCAAGTAGTTTCTGGTGTTTGTAGCCTACTGGAGGCCGTGGACAGCGCTGACCGTAGGGGTGGGCTGTGATGCGGTAGGTACGTGGCCGGGTGTACCGAATACCCGTTAGGTATCTCGGGAACCCTGTTCACATCGTTCGGGGCCGTATGGGAAACCTCGGCCGGACTCCCTGCGGATGGAACCTGAATAGGCGATAAACCTGGACTAGAGGCTTAAGTGTTTAGGTAGGTCGTGGTCTACACCCACGTCGGCTTTCGCTTGAAGTCTGCCGAGCACATGTCATGTGCAGACGCTAAGTGGTGGAAACATGTATGAGGAAGTACACCCCTGCAGGGTTAACATGATCTATTCGAATAGCCGCGTCCGCGGTGAAGGACTACTTGGTTGCCTATACAGTTCATAGACAAGTAAATGGAAACTACTAAAAGCCTCAAGATAAGTGTGAGTGCCGAGGATGGCTCTTCCGTAGGAAGACGGAGGTGGATCCTCGGTAGTGTATTGAAGTGGTGAGTAGTGGACTCGTGTGCGCAAAACCATTTCAGTTAGAGTATCGTAGAATAGCCTAGCCAAGAGTCAAAGCTGGCTTGCTGCAATAACTCCACCAACCCTTCTTGATACTATGCATGTATGTAGGATCTGATGTAAGTCTTGCTGAGTACCTTTGTACTCATGTTGCTATAATCTACATTTTTACAGAAGACGCTGCAACCCCTTCTGATGGGTTCTATGTAGACGTTGACATCAACGAGTAGGCTAAAGACCCAGGTGGTGACCCTGCGCTTGTGAAGGACCACGTAGTATAGCTAGGCTTTCCAAGCCTCTTTTATTTTACTAGTTGTCTGTACTCAGACAAGTTACTTCCGCTGCTGGTTTGTATGACTGTATGACTTGTATGTGGGGTCGTGAGACCCATACCTTTGTGTATGTTATGTGTGGCTCACTGAGCCTTAAATAACGTATTTGTGTCATAGAGTCATGTTGTGATGCTTCGTTGTATTTGCACATATCGAGCATATTGTGTGTATGATTGAAATGCTTGGTATGTGTGGGATCTGACTATCTAGTTGTTTATCTTTAGTAGCCTCTCTTACTGGGAAATGTCTCCTAGTGTTACCGCTGAGCCATGGTAGCTTGCTACTGCTCTGGAACACTTAGGCTGGCCGGCATGTGTCCTTCTTCGTTCATGTGTCTGTCCCTTCGGGGAAATGTCACGCTTTGAGTACCGGAGTCCTGTTAGCCCGCTACAGCCCGGTTTACCGGAGTCCTGCTAGCCCAGTGCTACAGCCCGGACCCACTTGCTGATGACCGACACGTTCGAAGCTGGGTCATGGATGCCTGTCCCTGTAAGTCTGTGCCACTTTGGGTTTACGACTAGTCATGTCAGCCCGGGCTCTTTATCATATGGATGCTAGCGACACTATCATATACGTGAGCCAAAAGGCGCAAACGGTCCCGGGCAAAGGTAAGGCGACACCCGTGGGAACACCGTGCGTGAGGCCGCAAAGTGATATGAAGTGTTACCGGCTAGATCGATGTGACATCGAGTCGGGGTCCTGACAGTGTGTTGGGCACCGCACGAAAGTTGCTGCAGCCATTGTCGTTCTACATTTATGCATGTATTGCACTTCATGTATACACTTCGTGAACTGCCTTATATTTGTTGATGAACTGTATTCACATTTGTTTAGAATGGTCTGCGGATTATATTTTTTTAGAAATATTAATATTAATGTTCTTTTTCTATAATTACTATTTGTGGACTGCATGTGGACACATGTGTACTCCTTTTTTTACCATTGTGAACTGCATTAATCTTTTCTTTTTTATGTATGAGTTTGTAGTCAGATTACCTAATTTTTTTTGTTTAATATTGTTTTTGAATCTGTTTTGTATGTGAATAGTATGTTCTGGTATCACACATTAAATTTTCAAAGTTGTCTAGATACTTGTTCTAATACAAACTAAGTTCTGCGAAAGCAATTGATCACAAGCAAACTGACATTGTTTTTACAAAAGAAATGTCTGATATGAACCAACGGATATCATCAAAAGCTTCCATACATGAAAAAAAGAACAACAAAACGACTAAAGTAAAGTGAAAATAAACATAGCCCTGATTTTTTCTAGTTGCTATATTGGATTACAGCCTTGTTCTTCTTCTTCTTTGCTTCTTTGTCTCTTTTTGCCCTGTCCAGTCCCATTATGACATCGTAGATGATTCTCTATGACTAATATGTTGCGAATGCATCTATTGTTGTATACTTGATAAGCTTTTCTGGCAGCAGCCAAAATTCCCACAGAGTATGGTCCTTCTTGCGGTTAATTTTTTTCTTCATGTCATGGTAGTGAATGTCTATCATCCTGCCGACAACATCAGCCAGAGTCAAACTTATTTTTATTGTATGGGTCTCTCCATTCCACCTGAATATCAATGTAGTTGTCGGAGTTGATCTCCAAACTAGATACCTTCATCTTGCTTTTGTCTCCTTCAATCGCGAATCCGACGAAGGTGTACTCACCATTCATGAGGAATTTGTGTAGTTCCATTGGCCTGCAATATGTTTGTATAGAGTGAATATAGTTTATTTCTTAGAACTACCAATGTTTTTTGTTTTTTCTGAAACTGAACTGCAATATGAATATCTGAATCTGTTGCATTGAGTAGTTGCTAATACTTTGTTCAACATAACTAGTAAATCTGATAATAGATTGCATAAACAATGCATGTTTTGTGTATGCTTGTATTCTTGAACCTAACTTCATACATGTTTTGTATGTTAATGTTGCAGTTTTCTATTCTTCAGCCAAATAATTTGTATTTGGTAAAACAGAATTAAACTGCGTGTATTGATAGATCATATAATTCAAGAATTAACACATGAGTGACATACATGGAGCCAGATGAAAACTGTCAATGAATTCATATGCCATGCTTTTCAAAAATGAGAACCAAAGTTTAAATATTTGGTAATTGCAGTGAAGAAAATTTAAAATCAATATTGACAAGCAATAGTACAGATTGATAGTTATTCTTACCTGTCTTTGGCTGCAGAGATGTGGTAGACAAGGCATTCTTTTTCTACGCATAGCTGGAGCTCTGCTGCCCGTTGTGGCTTCATGTAGTGCGTGTACTCGGCATCCACGCTGACTAGTTTGACGGGCATTCTGCCGAGCTTCCTCCTGAACGTGGACAACATCTTGTCCACATCTTTACCCTTGCTTCTGCAAATGACGTGGAGCTTGTGATTGCCGTGGAGGTGGCGTCGTGGAGCTCCCCGGTGTACGTGCGGCGCTGCTTGTACAGAGGTGCATCCGCCATGACTCTCCTCTGCTCTCTCATGTTTGTTCTAGAGAGAGAGGTTAGTGAAAGGAAGTGTGGAGAAGAAGATGCAATGGGGTTTTGGGGGGGACGAAGCAGTTGTGTTTTCTCCTCTGCTCTCCTCTGCTCTCCTTGACAGGACATGGGAGAGGTGGAGCGGGGCGGTAGCGTGGAGGGGCTCTATTTTAAGTTACGTGGCAACTACAGAGAGGTTCTGCTATGAGGAGGCTCTGTTAGTGCGTCGTAAATCTAGAACGTCGTCGCCTCTTTTTCCGTGACTAGTTCAATGTATTGACGCAACTGTCAGAAAATGTGATGATTGTGTTTTCGGTGAATTTTCCAAGTCAGTGCACTTCTTTGCTATCAGAACAGAACTGCGTAGGTCCACATAGTGTACTGCATTATATTGGATTAAGATTCACATAGATGTACGCACATTTAGTTTTTTGATGGAGTTCTTTCTTTTCTTCTCTTGATTTTTGTGGTAAAACAACTTTTGTGTGGATGGAGGATTGTGTGGGTAGGGGTGTCGGACTGCTTTGCTTAAGTAACAGGGCTGCATTCTTCATTTTAGCCATACTGCATTGTAGAGTGAAGAGAACTGCAATTCAGAAAAAAGAATACTTCGTGCTTCCACGTGGAGAACTGCATTGTTGTACGTCGCGGACTGCATTTGTACATTGACTTCGGGCTTCCCGAGTTTTATTTATTAATAGTTTCTGGCAGTGCCGACGCACATCTTTTTTTATTTCTTGTTATTCATTTATAAAATGTTTCTCATCTTTCTTTTTGATGTTTTATTTTTGGACTTATTGTTTTTTCTTAGTGGGCCTTGTTTGCCCTGTGTTCGGATAGTGAAGACGCATTTGGGCCCAAGTCGGCCTGTGAGCACGGCTGGTTCCAGATGCATTGTGTGCGGCCTAATGTTTAGTCCCACCTCGCCCGTGGAAGGCGCGCCCGACATGTTTATAAGCGATGGTGAGGCCGCTATATCAAACTCCTCTTGTTACGTATTTGGGCGCTAATACACGGCGCTCGCTGCTCTATGCTCTTCGACCTGTGGGCCCAAGTGTGGACGGCCCCATGCATTGTGACTCAGAACGACTTTCCTTCTGTGGGCGAAGACCTATTACGAGACTGGCTGGGGCCGGTAGCACCTGGGTGGTCAATTTTTTTTCTTTGTATTTTTCTGTCTAAGTATTTTTTTTCAATGTCGGGGCGTGCACTGCATTGATCAGGGTTCTGTACTGCATGTACATGCTACGTCTTGAGCTTGCGTTGGTTTTCCTTGAAGAGGAAAGGGTGATGCAGTAATAGTAGTGTAAGTATTTCCCTCAGTTTTTGAGAACCAAGGTATCAATCCAGTAGGAGGCTCCTCAAAAGTCCCACACACCTACACAAACAAACAAAGAACTCGCAACCAACGCAATAAAGGGGTTGTCAATCCCTTCACGACCACTTGCAAAATTGAGATCTGATAGAGATAGTATGATAAGATAAATATATTTTTGGTATTTTATAATATAGATTGGAAAAGTAAAGATGCAAATAAAAGTAGATTGAAAGCTTATATGATAAAAGATAGACTCGGGGGGCCATAGGTTTCACTAGTGGCTTCTCTCAAGGTAGCATAAGTATTAAGGTGGGTGATCAAATTCCTGACGAGTAATTGATAGAAAAGCAAATAATTATGAGATTATCTAGGCATGATCATGTATATAGACATCACGTCTGTGACAAGTAGACCGACTCCTGCCTGCATCTACTACTATTACTCCACACATCGACCGCTATCCAGCATGCATCTAGAGTACTAAGTTCATAAGAACAGAGTAACACATTAAGAAAGATGACATGATGTAGAGGGATAAACTCATGCAATATATATAAACCCCATCTTTTTATCCTCGATGGCAACAATACAATACGTGCCTTGCAACCCCTGTTGTCACTTGGCAAGGACACCGCAAGATTGAACCCAAAGCTAAGCACTTCCCCCATAGCAGAAAGATCAATCTAGTAGGCCAAACAAAACTGATAATTCGAAGAGACTTGCAAAGATAACTCCATCATACATAAAAGAATTTAGAGGCGATTCAAATATTTCTCATAGATAAACTTGATCATAAACCCACAATTCATTGGATCTCGACAAACACACCGCAAAACGAGTTACATCGAATAGATCTCCACAAGAGAGGGGGAGAACATGGTATTGAGATCCAAAAAGAGAGAAGAAGCCATCTAGCTAATAACTATGGACCCGGTGGTCTGTGGTAAATTACTCACAACTCATCGGAAGGGCTATGGTGTTGATGTAGAAGCCCTCCATGGTCGATTCCCCCTCCGGCAGGGCACTGGCGAAGGCTCAAAGATGGGATCTCACGGATACAGAAGGTTACGGCGGTGGAAATTGTTTTTCGTTGGCTCCCTGGATGTTTTCGGGTTACGTGGGTATATATAGGAGGAAGAAGTAGGTCGGTGGCCGCCCGAGGGGCCCACGAGATAGGGGGCATGCCCTGTAGGGGTGGGCACGCCCTCCACCCTCGTGGCCGCCTTGGCTGCTTCTTGGGTTGCACTCCAAGTCCTCTGGATCACGTTCGTTCCAAAAATCACGCTCCCGAATGTTTCATTCCGTTTGGACTCCGTTTGATATTCCTTTTCTTCGAAATATTGAAATAGGCAAAAAACAGCAATACGGGCTGGGCCTCCGGTTAGTAGGTTAGTCCCAAAAATGATATAAATGTGTAAAATAAAGCCCATAAACATCCAAAAGCGGTAATATAATAGCATGGAACAATCAAAAATTATAGATACGTTGGAGACATATCAAGCATCCCCAAGCTTAATTCCTGCTCGTCCTCGAGTAGGTAAATGATAAAAACAGAATTTTTGATGTGCAATGCTACCTAGCATAATTCTCAATGTAATTTTCTTTATTGTGGCATGAATGTTCAGATCCAAATGATTCAAAATAAAAGTTCATATTGACATCAGAAATAGTAATACTTCAAGCATACTAATAAAAGCAATCATGTCTTCTCAAAATAACATGGCTAAAGAAAGTTCATCCCTACAAAATCATATAGTTAGGCTATGCTTCATTTTTGTCACACAAAAATGTTCCCAAATTCTACACCCCCGATGACAAGCAAGCAATTTTTTCGTACTTAAATAATCTCAAACTTTTTCAACTTTCACGCAATACATGAGCGTGAGCCATGGATATACCACTATGGGTGGAATAGAATATGATGATGGGGATTTTGTGGAGAAGATAAAAAGGAGAAAGTCTCACATTGATGAGGATAGTCAACGGGCTATGGAGATGCCCATCAATTGATGTCAACATGAGGAGTAGGGATTGACATGCAACGGATGCACTAGAGCTATAAATGAATGAAAGCTCAACAAAAGGAAACTAGTGGGTGTGCATCCAACTTGCTTGCTCACGAAGACCTAGGGCATTTGAGGAAGCCCATCGTAGGAATATACAAGCCAAGTTCTATAATGAAAAATTCCCACTAGTATATGAAAGTGACAACATATGAGACTCACTATATGAAGAACATGGTGCTACTTTGAAGCACAATATATGAGACTCGCTATATGAAGGACATGGTGCTACTTTGAAGCACAAGTGTGGAAAAAGAGATAGTAACATTGCCCCTTTTTATTTATTTTATTTTCTTTTTCTTTTTTTTCCTTTTGGTGGCAATGCTCTAATAATGATGATCATCACACTTTTATTGATTACAACACATGAATTACAACTCGAAACTAGAACAAGATATGACTATGAATGCCTCCGGCGGTGTACCGGGATGGTGCAATGAATCAAGAGTGACATGTATGAAAAATTATGCATGGTGGCTTTGCCACAAATACGATTTCAACTACATGCTCATGCAATGGCAATATGAAAAAAGTAATGCGTGTCATGATGATAAACGGAACGGTGGAAAGTTGCATGGCAATATATCTCGGAATGGCTATGGAAATGCCATAATAGGTAGGTATGGTGGCTGTTTTGAGGAAGATATAAGGAGGCTTATGTGTGATAGAGCGTATCGTATCACGGGGTTTGGATGGCAATGCACGGTACCGAAGAGGCTAGCAATGATGGAAAGGTAAAAGTGCGTATAATCCATGGACTCAACATTAGTCAAAAGAACTCATATACTTATTGAAAAAATTTAGAAGTCATCAAAAACCAAGCACTACGCGCATGCTCCTAGAGGGAAAGATTGGTAGTAAAATACCATCCCTCGTCCCCGACCGCCACTCATAAGGATGCACAATCCAAGGACACTTCATGTTTCAAATTTGTTACACAACTTTAACCATATGTGCATGCTACGGGACTTGCTAACTTCAACACAAGCATTCTTTAAATTCATAATCACCCAACTTGCATGACTTTAATATCACTACCTCCATATCTCAAAACAATTATCAAGAATCAAGTTGATCATAGCATCCAATTCACTTCCTATGATAGTTTTTATTATACCCAACTTGGATGCCTACCATTCTAGGACCAATTTTATAACCATAGCAAATACCCTGCTGTTCTAAGAGACTCTCAAAATAATATAAGTGAATCATGAGAGACTAGCAATTTCTACAAAATTAAGCCACCGCCGTGCTCTAAAAAATATAAGTGAAGCACTAGAGCAAAAACTATCTAGCTCAAAAGATATAAGTGAAGCACAAAAAATATTCTAACAAATTTCAATCATGTGGGATTCTCCCAAAATGTGTGTACAGCAAGGATGATTGTGTTAAACTAAAAATCAAAGGCTAATATCATACACGACGCTCCAAGCAAAACACATATCATGTGGCGAATAAAAATATAGCTCCAAGTAAAGTTACTGATGAACGAAGACGAAAGAGGGGATGCCTTCCGGGGGCATTCCCAAGCTTAGGAATTTGGCTACTCTTGAATATCTTGGGGTGCCATGGGCATCCCCAAGCTTAGGCTTTTGCCACTCCTTATTCCATAGTCCATCAAATCTTTACCCAAAACTTGAAAATTTCACAACACAAAACTCAACAGGAAATCTCTTAAGCTCCGTTAGTGAAAGAAAACAAAACCACCACATAAGGTATTGTAATGAACTCATTCTTTATTTATATTAGTGTTAAACCTGCTGTATTCCAAGTTCTTTATGGTTCTTACCACTTAATACTAGCCATAGATGCATCAAAATAAGCAAACAACACACGAAAAACAGAATCTGTCAAAAACAGAACAGTCTGTAGCAATATGTAAGTAATGCAAACTTCTGGAACTTTAAAAATCATACCAAAATAGGAAGTCCTGGGAAATTTGTCTATTGATCAGAAGCAAGACGAATCGACGCAAAATCATGTTTCTATGGTTTAACAAAACTAATTTAGTGCGCGCAAAGTTTCTATTTTTCAGCAGAATCAAATTAACTATCACCATAGGTTATCCTATAGGTTTTGCTTGGCACAAACACTAACTAAAACATGAAAACACATCTAAACAGAAGGTAGATGCAAAATTTATTCCTAAACAGAAGCAAAAACAAAAAACACAAATAAAATTGGGTTGCCTCCCAACTAGCGCTATCGTTTAATGCCCCTAGCTCAGCATAAAAGCGAGGATAGATCTAAGTAGTGCCATCTTTGACACTCAATTCATAAGTAGCTCGCATGATAGATGCATAAGGTAATTTGATTTTCTTTCTTGTAAAGTGCTCCATGCCTTTCCTTAATGGAAATTGGAATCTAATATTCCCTTCCTTCATATCAATAATCGCGCCATTCGTTCTAAGGAAAGGTCTACCAAGAATAATAGGGCAAGAAAGAATGCAATCTATATCAAGAACGATAAAATCTACGGGCACCAAATTTCTATTTGCAACAATGAGAACATCATTGATCCTTCCCATTGGCTTTTTAATGGTGGAATCCGCAAGGTGCAAATTCAAAGAGCAATCATCAAGATCATGGAAACCTAGAATATCACATAAAGTTATCGGAATCGTGGAAACACCAACACCCAAATCACACAAAGCAAAACACTCAGGATCTTTAATTTTAATCTTTATAGTAGGTTCCCACTCATCATTAAGTTTTCTAGGTATAGAAACTTCCAAATTAAGTTTTTCATCATAAGATTGCATCAAGGCATCAACGATATGTTTGGTAAAAGCTTTATTTTGACTATAAGCATGAGGAGAATTAACAACGGACTGCAACAAGGAAATACAACCTTCTGAAGAACAATTATCATAACCAAATTCCTTGAAATCCGAGATAGTGGTTTCAATGCTATTTAAAGTCATGACCTCTCCAATCCCACTTTTACCAAATTTAGCATCAAGATCTAAAAACACTGAATTATTGGGACGCCTTCTAACTAAAGTTGACTCATCTGCAGTCCCATTATTAAGATTCAAATTGCAAAACAAAGATCTAATAGGAGACAAATCTATAACTTTAAGATCTTCATCATTATTTTCATTGAACCTAGAAGAACACGCCTTTACAAAGCAATCTTTCTTAGCATGCAATCTAGCGGTTCTTTCATTGCACTCATTAATGGAAATTCTCATTGCTTTGAGATACTCATTGATATCATGCTTAGGAGGAGTAGATCTAAGTTTAAGAGAATCAACATCAAGCGAAAGTCTATCAACGTTCGTAGCCAAATCATCAACTTTGAGCAATTTTTCTTCAAGCAAAGCATTAAAATTCTTTTGAGAAATCACAAATTCTTTCACACTATTCTCAAAATTAGAGGGCATCTTATTAAAATTACCATAAGAATTATTGTAGGAATTTCCATAATTATTAGAGGAATTACTAGGGAAAGGTCTAGGATTAAAATTTTCTCTATAAGCATTGTTTCCAAAACTATTCCTACCAACAAATTTCACATCCATAGATTCATTATTATTCTCAATCAAAGTAGACAAAGGCATATCATTAGGATCAAGAGGAGTATTTTTAGTAGCAAACAACTTCATAAGTTCATCCATCTTTCTGCTCAAAACATTAATTTCTTCTATTGCATGCACTTTTTTACTAGTACATCTTTCGGTGTGCCATTGAGAATAATTAGCCATAATATTATCAAGAAGTTTTGTAGCATCTCCTAACGTGATTTCCATAAACGTGCCTCCCGCGGCCGAATCTAAAAGATTTCTAGAAGCAAAGTTCAATCTGGCATAAAAAATTTGTATGATCATCCATAAATTCAAACCATGAGTAGGGCAATTGCGAATCATCAATTTCATTCTTTCCCAAGATTGGGCAACATGCTCATGATCAAGTTGTTTAAAATTCATAATATCGTTCCTAAGAGTGATGATCTTAGCGGGAGGAAAATATTTAGAGATAAAAGCATCTTTGCACTTGTTCCAAGAATCAGTACTATTTTTAGGCAAAGATAAAAACCAAACTTTAGCACGATCTCTAAGTGAAAACGGAAATAACTTAAATTTAACAATATCATTATCCGTATCTTTCTTCTTTTGCATATCACACAAATCAACAAAGTTGTTTAGATGGGTAGCGACATCTTCACTAGGAAGGCCGGTGAATTGATCTTTCATAACAAGATTCAGCAAAGCAGTATTGATTTCACAAGACTCAACATCATTAAGAGGAGCAATCGGAGTACTAAGGAAATCATTATTATTGGTACTGGAGAAATCACACAATTTGGTATTATCTTGCGCCATGGCAACAAGTAATCCAACACACAAGCAAACAGAAAAAGGCAAACGAAAACAAGAGGAGAAGATTGGGAAAGAGAGGGCAAATCAAACGGCAATGGTGAAGTGGGGGAGAGGAAAACGAGAGGCAAATGGCAAATAATGTAAATGCGAGGGAGATGAGTTTGTGATGGGTACTTGGTATGTCTTGACTTGAGCGAAGACCTCCCCGGCAACGGCGCCAAAAATCCTTCTTGCTACATCTTGAGCTTGCGTTAGTTTTCTTGAAGAGGAAAGGGTGATGCAGCAATAGTAGCGTAAGTATTTACCTCAGTTTTTGAGAACCATGGTATCAATCCAATAGGAGGCTCCTCAAAAGTCCCACGCACCTACACAAACAAACAAAGAACTCGCAGCCAATGCAATAAAGGGTTTGTCAATCCCTTCACGGCCACTTGCGAAAGTGAGATCTGATAGAGATATTTCGATAAGATAAATATATTTTTGGTATTTTATAATATAGATTGGAAAAGTAAAGATGCAAATAAAAGTAGACTGAAAGCTTATATGATAAAAGATAGACCCGGGTGCCATAGGTTTCACTAGTGGCTTCTCTCAAGATAGCATAAGTATTACGGTGGGTGAACAAATTACTGTTGAGCAATTCGTAGAAAAGCGAATAATTATGAGATTATCTAGGCATGGTCATGTATATAGGCATCATGTCTGTGACAAGTAGACCGACTCCTGCCTGCATCTACCACTATTACTCCACACATCGACCGCTATCCAGCATGCATCTAGAGTATTAAGTTCATAAGAACAGAGTAACGCATTAAGAAAGATGACATGATGTAGAAGGATAAACTCATGCAATATGATATAAACCCCATCTTTTTATCCTCGATGGCAACAATACAATACATGCCTTGCAACCCCTGCTATCACTTGGTAAGGACACCGCAAGATTGAACCCAAAGCTAAGCACTTCCCCCATGGCAAGAAAGATCAATCTAGTAGGCCAAACCAAACTGATAATTCGAAGAGACTTGCAAAGATAACTCAATCATACATAAAAGAATTCAGAGGAGATTCAAATATTTCTCATAGATAAACTTGATCATAAACCCACAATTCATCGGATCTCGACAAACACACCGCAAAAAGAGTTACATCAAATAGATCTCCACAAGAGAGGGGGAGAACATGGTATTGAGATCCAAAAAGAGAGAAGAAGCCATCTAGCTAATAACTATGGACCCGAAGGTCTGTGGTAAACTACTCACAACTCATCGGAAGGGCTATGGTGCTGATGTAGAAGCCCTCTGTGGTCGATTCCCCCTCTGGCGGAGCGCCGGCGAAGGCTCCAAGATGGGATCTCGCGGATACAGAAGGTTACGGCGGTGGAAATTGTTTTTCGTTGGCTCCCTGGATGTTTTCGGGGTACGTGGGTATATATAGGAGGAAGAAGTAGGTCAGTGGCCGCCCGAGGGGCCCACAAGATAGGGGGCGCGCCCTCCACCCTTGTGGCCGCCTCGGCTGCTTCTTGGCTTGCACTCCAAGTCCTCTGGATCATGTTCGTTCCAAAAATCATGCTCCCAAAGGTTTCATTCCATTTGGACTCCGTTTGATATTCCTTTTCTTCGAAATACTGAAATAGGCAAAAAAAACAGCAATATGGGCTGGGCCTCCGGTTAGTAGGTTAGTCCCAAAAATGATATTAATGTGTAAAATAAAGCCCATAAACATCCAAAAGGGGTAATATAATAGCATGGAACAATCAAAAATTATAGATACGTTGGAGACGTATCAGTGCACGCATTCCGTACTGCATGTACAGTTCTCATTTTTTGTTTCCGTGTTTTTGCTATTATATAGTCTTTTTTTTAATGTATGGGAGTGCACTGCTTAGTAAATCATACATGTACTTCATTAATTATGGTTATGTACTGCACGTTCATATATTTCTGCATTGCATTGATTTTTTACGTGTTTGCGTTTTTCTTTTTGTATTTGCTCTTATGTATTCTTTTTTCAAATTTAGGTTCATGCATTGCTTTGTTGGTTATGTTAAAACTTCATTTGACAGAGTTTGTACTACATTCGTATACAATTTGCACAGCATGCGTCCTGTTTGCATTTTGTACGACAATTTCATCATCAGCAAACTAAGTTGAACAGAAAGCAATCTAACATAATCAAAGTTCATCATTACAAGCGATTCTGCATGGCAAGCAAACTAAGTTCAACACACAAGCAAACTAACAATACATAAGCAAACAACATAAATAAAATTTGATGATAATTCTAAAACGACGCTGGCATTGTTGGCTCTTGGCCGGCACCATCTTCTTCTTCACCAGTTAGGCTCTTCCCATCCCCAGTTGCTCCTGGTGCGCTTCTTGGGGGGCTCCTCCTTCTCCAGCTTTGCACGGCGAAGGCCGTCCTAGGTGAGGGTGATGCGGTTCCATATCTCGTACACTGCGTAGGCGTCCTTTGCTGCGTACTCGATGTGCCTCATGGACAGAGGCAGGATGACCCAGCGCCTATGCTCGTCGGCGGTGATCTTCTTCTTCATGTTGTTGTAGTAGTCATCGATGAGCATGCCGAAGACGTCTCCAAGGGAGTCCAACGCCTTGGTTTCCTCGGGCACCCTCCACTCCTTCTGGATGTCAACGAAGTTGGCGACCTCCAGTTTGACGCGCTTTAGCCTGGTTTTGTCGCCGTCGATGGAGAAGCCTGCAAAGGTGTACCTGGGGTCGGCGAGGAAGTTGTCGAAGATGGTGCACCTTTTAGCGGCGCTCATTTGGAAGAGCAGCACCGGGTGATTATTGCCGATGGAGAGCTGGCAGAGGACGGGTTTCTGCGTCGCTTTAGGCTCGTTGTCGTACTCGAGATCAATGTCGACGATCTTGTGGCGCTGGAGGCTGAGGTGGCGCTCGTACTGCGCGAGGGACATCGCCATCTGCTTCTTGTCATTGGTGTGGATGACGTGCAACTTGGTGTTGCCGTGTGCCTCCACGGCCTTGTCGCCCTTGTCGGTGAACGCCGTCGCCTATAGCAGGGCTTGGTGCTTTTGCGTGGATATGGAGCGATTTGGTGGTAGTGCAATGGATACTTGTGTTGTTGTGGATGAGAAGGCCTTTGGCAGGGGTCTGAATTTAAGGGGAGGGTGCGGGGTGGGATGGCCGCGTTGGATGAACTGCACGATCTCGCTGATGATGCGGTTGTGCAGATCATGGGTTGGTGTTGCATCTGTGATCGTGGGTTTGTGGCGATGGAACCGCTCCGATTGGGTGGTTGTATGCAAACGTGTTTTTTAACGTGGTTTTATTTTATTTTTGATCAGTAAATTTTTGTAACCACCACTTTCAGTGTGAACGTTCATTTTGTTACATTTATACATGCATCCTGCGTGATAATGAACTGCATTCGTTATAGTTCTGCACTGCATCGTCTACAATAGAGAACTGCATTTGTGTCTACATGTGCGTACTTCATCGTTTTTTGCGTGTGGCTGAAAAAAGTACGATGTATTCTGCTATTTTATGAGTTTTTCATTGTGTTCTATGCCGTGTAATTATTCATGTAGGTAATCCGGAACTGGATTGCCATACCGTACCGCATCGCGTAACAGAATGCACTGCATTTTTCTACCGCTACGTACTGCATCTTATTTTTGCTTGTACTTACTGGAGTCCCTGGTACGGGAGGGGTAGGGGAAGGGGGTTGCCCCCCCCCCACACACACTTTTTTTTGAACTTATGGTTTTTTCTTAGTCGGCCTTGTTGGGCTTGTCTTCGGGTAGTGAAGATGCATTTGGGCCCAAGTCGGCCTGTGAGCACGGCTGGTTCCCGGTGCGCTGTGTGTGCGTCCTAATGTTTAGTCCCACCTCGCCCGCGGAAGGCGCGCCCGATCTGTTTATAAGAGCTGGCGAGGCCATCGTATCAAACTCCTCTGGTTCTTTATTTGGGCGCTTACACATGGCGCTCGCAGATCTATACTCTCTGACCCGCGGGCCCATGTGTGGCCAGCCCCATGCATTGTGACTCAGAACGACTCGCCTTCTGTGGGTGAAGACCTACTACGAGACTGGCTGGGGCCGGTTCACTTGGGTGGCCAATTTTTTTTCTTTGTATTTTTTCAATGTTGGGGCGTGCACTACTTTTTAGTAAATCATCCATGCACTGCTTTGATTTAGTTTCAGTACTGCATGTGCACGCATTCCGTACTACACGTGTTTTGCGCTACATTTTTGTGCACTGCATGGGTAGCATTTTTCGTTATTGTTTTTATTCTTATGTATCCTTTTTTCTTAGTGTACGGGTGTGCACTGCTTTTGTGCCCCTATGCGCACTGCATTCGTCATAGTCCTGTGCTGCAGATGTACACATTCTCCACTGCGTGCATCCTTCTTTGTACCAAAAAGTTGTGACTAGCTATGCCAATGCTACAGACTGCATGACTTACATTTAAGGACTACATCAGGTGTTGTAATTTCTGCTTTGTGCACTGCGCGAAAGTGCTTCTCTTTTGCTTCATTTTGAGCATGTACTGCACTTGATGCACACATATAGTGAACTTCCTGGTGGGAATTTGGAGAACTGCACACATAAAATGGTCCGTGGATTATAATTTTTTAGAGAATTATTATTTAATGATTTGCGGTTTGTTCATGGGAATTGATGCAGTCAAAGTATACCTTCTTTTTGGTTCCTTTTTCTTTGGTAACATAAGCCTTTATTGATTGTCCTTTATTCTTAGGAACATAATTTTCATTAACTCCCCTTTAATTTTCAATTTTGACCTTTGTGAATTCCTCTTCTATAAATGAAGGCTAATTTATACCCTTCCTTTGCAGTTCATTTCTACTCTAGCCGCAAGTTCTCTCCTTTATCCAGCCTATATTCATTTATTTTTCCTTTTCTAGGTTTTTGTTGCGATGGCTCCAGGCCCCTGCGCGTATCTCTTCTGTTGCGGCCATGGTTGTGGTGTGCCGATGCACTGCGATTGTTCAGCTTGCTCGCAGGCCCGTCGTGCTCGTCGTGGTGGGAAGGTATTGTGCCGAACTGGGCGAGCGGAGCAGCTTGCATATGGTACAGTATTCACGGAAGGATTGGATATGGGCCAGATCAACGTTTCTGCGTTCTATTCTGCCCTGCTTCGCCGTGGCCTTGGCCGCACAAGTCCTTTTGTCCATCATCTTACGCCAACAGATGTGGAGACTCACTACAAGATGGTATGTTTTGTTAGATATGATTTTTTCTTTGTGTTTTTTTTGTATAATTCCATTCTATTCTGAACTTTTAGTATTTTAGGTACGCACTTTTTTTGTTTTTTGAAGTCTACTGCAATGTGTTCTTATTTCTTGTTTTTATTTTTTTGCTTGTGTGCATGCAGCTTGTGTTTTAGTTTACATGCTTACAATATGTGAAATGCTTATATATTAGCTGAGCACTACATGTTTCCACATTTTTTCCCAATTTGTATGGTGTGTACTACATGTAGCTAGTCTCGAGTACTGCATGATAGTTCGAAGCGTACTGCATATTTGCAAGTTCCGTACTGCATATTGAATTGCGTTTTATCTGTACTGCTTGTTGGACTGTTGTGCACTTCATCTAGCTCGTGTCTGTAGTTTGTGTAGGTTTTTACCGCTCTGTGCACAGTATGAGAACTGTACTGCTAGTATCGTTCTCAAACAGTTTTATTATTTTTTGCAGAAAATTCCTCAACGAGCTGTTAGGTATCTCCGGCTCAAGAAGAACGGAATTCTTCAAGTTGTTCTTGGTAATGGATACCTTAAACCAGCCAAGTACAGTGTAGGCGTTGACGGACGGCTGTGTCTGCAGAAAGGGTGGAAGGAATTTGTCATTGATAGTGGCCTGAAGTCTGAGCAAGTTGTTGTCCTCAACTTCTTTGAACTCGAGGATCGTATGGTTAGAATCACGTTTGACGTGATTGGTTAAGGTTATGAGGTTGATTTGTAATAAGTACTTTTGCGTGTTGAATGCTTAATCTTTTTGATGTGTTTTGTAATAAGCACTTTTGTGATCTGAACCGCTTCAATTATTATTCTGAACTTCATGCTGCCAGTGAGCTAACAGCATTTTTTACATGGTTTTTGAATCAAAATGTGTCAATGTTTTACTCTAGACTGCTATATATATGGTATACTCTATATACCATTTTCTCTTTACATGGTTTAGTTGAATAACTCATAGTCAACGGGAAACTTGTGTTTACACAAAATTAAACTGATACATAAGTCAAAGAGATAAGCAAACTGCTATGCATATGATTGATTTATTGGAGTTCACCTATTTGGTCGTTAACCTGCTGCTTCTGCACGGTGACTGGAGCGTGTCTAATGTCACACTTTCTTTTGTTTTCCATGGCGGTGTTGCTGGTTCTTGTCTCTGCACCGTTGTGTTTGTAGCCCCTCGCGTGCTAGTTGATGGCTGCTTTGGTTTTTCAGCGCTGCGAACTACATCCTTCTTTGCTCCCCGCGTGCTTGTTGATGGCTGCTTTCATTTTTCAGCGCTGCGAACTGCATCCTTCTTTGCTCCCCGCGTGCTGGTTGTTGCCTGCTTTTGTTTTCCAGTGCTGAGAACTGCATCCTTCTTTGCTCCCCGCGTGCTGGTTGATGGTGGTTTTCGTTTTCCAGCGCTGTGAACTGCATCCTTCTTCGCTCCTACCTTGTTTTTTGAAAGTGGTGTTCTTCTCGATTTTTCTGTACAGCAACATTCCCTTGGGGTGGTCTTGTTGGCATTGTTTCTTCATGTTCTTCGTCCTCTTCACTCTCTTCACTATCTTCTTCCTCTTCATCATACGTTTCTTCATAAGCCACTGTTTCTTCAGTTTCTTCACGTTCTTCATCCTCTTCACTCTCTTCTTCTTCCTCCTCTTCTCCATCTGCTTCTTCATAAGCCATTTCTTCTTCAGTTGTCTCACCATCTTCTTCTTTGATCTCACCTTCTTCGTCTTCCTCATTTTCTGATCTTGTTCTTTTGGGGCAGGTTCTTGAATTGTGTCTCTTCCTCTTTTTGCACATGCTACAACGTCTCGGTTTCGTCCATTTCTTAGTGTTGTGAGTGGAATTTCTGTTTGGTTGTGCATCGCCATGTCCTCGTTTTTCTTGTTCATTTCTTTTTGTACACGTCCTGGAATTGTGGCTGCTGATTTCATTACATGTTTTGCACCTTCTTATTCCAGTGGGTGACCATCACTGTCCAGCTCAGGCTATGGCTTATTGTTTTTGTCATCATTTTTCTCCTTGCATGCAACCTTTTTCTGGATTGCGTCGCCCCCTTTCTTCCTTCCTCTTGTGTTTGAAACAGGAGGTGGAAGAATTGTTTCTTTTTTGATAGCACCAGTTCCGTTGTGTTCAGTATTTTCTACTTGCTGGGCATTATTGTCATGGTGGGATTTCTCTGCTTGCTTTAGTTTTGCTGCTTCTTCTTCTTCTTTGTTGAGCATGTCAACTTCCTCGATCAATGCCCTCATACCAGACAATGCTCTGTGGCACCCAGCGTCGAACCTTGTCACTCTGTTTGCAAGGTCCATTGATGTTTCTGTCAGCAATTTTCTACGGCAAAAAAGCAAGGTTCCATCTGGTGCTGTTTGTTCGTAGTCTCTTCTGTCAAACGTTGCATCTGATCTTGCGTTACGGGTGTATCTTTTCATGATGTACACCTCAGGAATCTTGAGTACTCTCAAACGAGAAAGCATGCATAACACATGGACGCAAAAGAGCCCTGCAGACAAACACACGATTTTTTTTGTTTTGTAAATGAACTGCATGAAATTAATAAACACATATTTTTTTAAAATTATTTGTTCATTTTTAAAGAAGTGAACTTCATTTGGTTTTGTGAATTACTCATGCATGTGGACTTTTAAAGTTCAGTAAGTGAGCTTTCGTGCATGACTATCAGAAACTAGAATTTTTTTGCTAGGAGTCTCACCTGTGTGTGTCCAGAGTTTGCACTCACATTCGTAGACACCTTTCTCTTCATCGGCGACCACTTGGAAATTATGCCTTGCCCAGTCAAATGCATCCGATCTGTTGTAGTGGTGTACGAGGTACTTTGTCGGGTTCTCAGGGCACCGTTCTGCTCTGAATGCAGTGCTACGGTAGAGTGTTTCTTTGAAATCTGCAAACACTGCCCTTGTATACACTTTTGATAGCTGAACTTCAAACCCAAACTTGGTTGTTGGTTTTACTTCTGACTGCATGATCACAAATGCACTGTTACGAACCAGAGAAATGAAAAAAAATATTTGTTTTTGTAGTCATATTTTAGCAGTTTTTGATTGACATTTTTTACCTCATTTGCTATTGTCTCTGCGTGCTCGACGGCCTTCCTGGTCTGAATGCACTTATCCACCTGCTGAGCAAACAGATGGAGATCATGCTTCTCCTTGACAAAAAAATTCTTCAGTATGTGGTTCATGCTCTCGCTTCTCTGTGTGGAAGTCATCCGAGCACAGAAAATTTCCTTGTAGTAAGTCGAGATCCACTCGTGCCTGTCATCCCACAGCGAATTCATCACTTCATTGTCTTGCAAGTTGTATCTTTGAATGAGGTTCTTCCGTGCTTGTTCAAATTCTGACGGCATTAGTGGGTGGTTCAGCACCGCATTGAGTTCATCCTTGAGTTTCCCGTGCGCCTTATACAACAAGGCGAGGTGGTCTTTGTACTTCTTCATGATATGCCACCGACACAGCTTATGCAGAGTATGTGGGAGGATAGTTTTTAATGCTGCCTTCATCGAAGAACACTGGTCTGAGAAGTCACAAACAATGTTTTTTTATTATGTTATTTGCGTGTGTGCAAGATAGATGGAAGAAATATAAGTGCACCAAACAAACGTAAGTATGCAGGTGTTGGTTTTTTTGTACCTCTGAGCATGCAGATTGGCGGCTTGTTGTTCATACACCTTAGAAAGGTTTTGAAAACCCACTCGAATGATGGTATTGTTTCATCTCGCACGAGGGCAACAGCAAATATGGTGCTCTGTAGATGATGGTTTACTCCCACAAAGACTCCCAGCGGCATGTGGAATTTGTTAGTTTTATACGTCGTGTCAAATGTAACGGAGTCTCCAAAATCTTCATACGATCCTTTGCAACTTGCGTTTTCCCAAAAGACGTTTCTTAGACGGTTATCTGCATCAACGTCATAATCATAGAAGAACTCTGGGTTTATCTTCTGCATTTTCTCGAAGAAATCCAGAAGTTTCTTGACATCATCTTCAGACTCTTCTCTGGCAAACTTTTGTTTCTTGCATTTTCAGACACAATGCAAACTCATCTCATCTAAAAGGGAATAATTACCGACAGAATGCTCAAGAGATATGCTATGTTACGTGCTTACTTGTTTACCCAGTCGCGGCTAGTATGTCCCATGTACTACAGACCACTGGACATACGCGACAGCGTCGACATCATCTGAGCATGTGTGTGGTTGTCCAGTTGCATGTCTTTCACTAACTAGTCTATCAAAGGATTGTCATTTTTGTGCAATCGCATGTGCAAAAGCATCCCGGGGCTTTCAGCATCTTGTGATTGTGTTTGAGTTGAACCATTTCTATCACAAATTTGCCATCCTTCCTCTTTTCACTCTAATCTTTGCCTTGCAGCCAATCATTTTTGATGTCTTCTGACGTACCCGGTGATAATATGACACAGTCTGCTAGTGCATCCCTTATCTTGAGCAGACAATGTAGCCATTTGTCCTATGTTTTGCCCTCTTGCGTATGCCAAACCCTGCACATCTTGCATAATTGTTGTAGAAGTCCCATGCCTTGTCGTACATGGTGAACTTCATTCCAGCAGCAGGTACGAGGTTCAGCGGCATGTTTTTATCCTGCATTAATTGCAATGCTCTATGAGATAATTTATTCCATTCTGTTTTTTAAATATGAGGAGTGCATACGAGATTAATAAAGCATTGCAATGTTCCTAAGTTTTCAGAAGAATCCAATGTATTAGATGATAGGTCAAACCTCACAAGAAATATCAGTGTGCACTGCAATGTTATCTGAATGGACTGCAACTATTTTTTTCAGAACATAAACTTACATGTGTGTAGAGTCGTTCACCCGATGGTCTTTGCAGCTCGCCGGGTAGTATTGGACATGGCGTGGTTATAGCAGATATGTGTAGTTGAGGATCTCGCGGCGGCAATAGTGAGGAGGATTTTTACCTGCAGTTTACTTTTGACCGAGGCACCGTTGGTGGTCGCAGCGTCGAAGTTGATGCAGCAGGTCTGCTTGGAGCTCTATTTTTTGGTGCAGCAGGTGGATGCTGAGCTCTATTTTGGGGTGCAGCAGGTGGACGTGGTGGTAATGCAGTGTTGTGACGATGTCTCGGTGGATTGGTTTGAAAATTTTGGAGCAGTGGCACATCATCATAGTCATAATCATCATCTGCTGCAACATCGTGTTCAACTGCGTCATCATTGTTTGTTCGGACATGCTGTCAAAACGTAGTGAACTCATGCTTATACTCTGGGTTGAGAACTGTTATTGCCTCATCTTCATCATCATCATCTTCATCATCCGTTGGTGAGTGCCTTCCAGACGAATGTGACATCATCGTCATCTTCGACTACATCTTCTTCCTGGAAAAAATCTTCTTCCGGAGAGTACTGCACCCTGTTTGTTGTCGTGAAGAATCCTCGAGGAATCTCAGGGGTAACCCAGCCAGTATCTCTTTCAGAAGAAGCTCCACTCTTCTGAAAGTTGTTGTTCTCAGTGTTGTCAATTATGCGCGGCATTTTGTATCTGCTGAACGTCATTTCCTGCACACAAAATGACCGAGTTGCATTGTCGGTTAAATGAACTGAATCATACAAATTGCAATGTGTTCGAAATGGTACTGCCAAAGTATTGCACGCTGACTGCATCACCCCGCAAGGTGAACTGAAGCAACTGCACTGCATCATTATGTATAATGAACCTATACAAGTGTACTGCATAACCGAGCAAGTGAACTGCATTTTTCCCACAACAAACCGAAGCAACCGCACTGCATAGTTTTTGTAGGCGTATTGTACTGCTTGTACTGCTTTGTCTGGAATAACTACACTAAGATGGTTGAGGAAGTGTACTTCTTACCTCGTGTTGTAGTGATTTCTTGCGTTTGCAGGAGGAAGTTCCCTTCTCGTCTGTCTGCACAACTTTCACGTTCGCCCGTGCAGTCCACTTGCCCTTCAGAAGTTCTTGAGCGGTCTGGACGTTGCTCAAGGTGAACGGGGATGCAGGATTTTCTCTGAAGGTCGTTGCAGACTTATTCCAAGAAGCTGACATGGATGAAGCAACCTCGCGCACAGTCCTCCTTGCTCGAATTGGTTTGATCTCGAGGCAGCACCAATCCACATCTGATGAAGTACAGTTAATTGCAGGCCCAGAGGAGTTCGGTGGCGGTGCTACCAAGCTGCTGCCGTGGAAGAAGGCTGATATGCTGGTGGGGGAGGTGTTGCTCGGTGCCTGCCACGGAAGAAGGCCGAGAGGCGACGGGCGGCGTCGCTGCCTGGCTGCCGCTATGAAAGAAGGCCGGGAGGGGACGGGCGGTGTCGCTGCCACCCGCCACCGCGGAAGAAGGCCAGGAGGGGAGGGGCGGCGGCGCTCCCAGGCCGCCGCCGTGGGAGAAAGCATGGAGGAGATGGGCGGCATCGCTCCCAGGCCGCCGCCGCGGAAGAAGGCCAGGAGGGGAGGGGCGGCGGCGCTCCCGCCACCCCCAGACCACTGCCGCGGTAGAAGGCCGGGAAGGGAGGGGCAGCGGCGCTCCCAGGCCGCTGCCGCGGTAGAAGGTCGGGAGGGGAGGCACGGCGGCGATCTATTGGTGGTGTGCAGAATAAGGCTGGTGTTATTAGAATAAGAGTCTTAAGGGGTGTTATCATAATAGACCCACCATATATATATATATATATATATATATATATATATATATATATATTTTATTACATATATATATATATAATAGAAACAACATAAGGTTCCGTTAAACCTGTCGTTCGTCCAACCATTTCATAGACCTTCCCACTTCCTTTATTTTTTGTTTTCATTAATCCTATATCTGAATTTTCTTCCACTTTATTTTTCGATGTAAACTGAGTTTTCTCCCAGTACTTTTCCCTAGAACCAACCCAACTGTCCCACGTCTAGCCTAAAAAATAATAATACCCCATGTCCTATTAACTCATCAAATTAAAATGATATTTTATTTTGTAAATTGAAAGTTCTTACAAAATAATAATAATAATTGTTTATATATAACTTGGCAAGTTAACTCCTAGTGATTGCGTACATAAGCTTGTAAAGATTTTATTGACCAATGCAGTAATAGACGTGCAATCATGTGTTTATGTTTTTATAACATTTCTCCGTCCAACCCAACATGATATTTTCACCCAGCCCGGCAAGTCCGCGGATTTTGAGAAAAATGCAAATGGGCTTTAAATTCTAGGGATAATTGTATTCATGCCACTAGTTATGTCCCACTCGGCTGATTGCCCCTCAGTTTTTGAAAATTCTCGATTTTGCCCAAGTCCGTTTGCTCCTCTTATGTTTTTGCCCTTCCGTCACATTTCTGCCCAGTTAGCGTCGTTTGACCATGTGATGACCGTCTTTGGACTTTTCTCTGGACCATTTTGCCCCTGCTTCCTCACTCTCTAACGAGACACTTCCAAGTGGGGCCATCACTGTGAAAATCATTCCAGATTTTATCTGCCTTCTCTCCCGCCGGTCAGAACCTAGCCCGAGATCCCCTCCCCCATCTGTCAAATCAAATCCCCAAATCCCACGCCATTAGCACCCCCTCCCACCTCCATTAGGGATCCATTCCTCTCCCCCGCGCCACCGTCGGATCGATTCTGTCCGTCGGCGATCCGCGCCTCGGGGATTGACCAGGCGCAGATCCGCCTGATGCGCCGGCCGCCACCGGCCGCCTAGGCATGGAAGCGAGACGCCCCGCCGGACCACATGACGTGTGCATGGAAACGCGCAGCCGCAAGCGCACCACCGCCAGCACCCCCTCCTCATCCTCCCCCTCGGCCTCCTCCTCCAAGCGCGCCCGCACCGCCCCCCGCCCAGGACCGCCCGCAATGGACCAGTCCTCGTCCTCCGTGGGCTGGGCACCGGGCTCGACGACCTACTCCCGGGCTCCGCCGCGACGGCCGCAGCCTCCTCCACCACCTCCACGCAGCTTAAGCTGATCCTAGCCGGGCTGCAGGCCGAGGGCGACAAGTCGCGCCAACCTCGTCGACATGCTGTCGTCTGCCTGCTCCTCCGTCGAGTACATGGACCTCCCCGCCATGGCCATGGTGCCATGAGCCCCAGATCGAGCTCTGTTCCACCGCGGGACCTGCATGCCTCGCTGCCCCATCTCCATTTTCCAGCGGATCCGGCGAGATCCATCATGGAATCGTCACAAATGGCGCCGACGAGCTCATTCTCATTCTCTCGTCTGACAAGGAGGATTTGGTCAGCTCCGGCTATGAATCCTTTGGCTCCGACGAGCTCATCCTCGTACTTGGCAGTGTCTCGCAATAGTTTGAGGAAGTAGGGGCAAAATGGTCCAGCAAAAAGTCCATGGATGGTCAACTGACGGTCAAACGACACTAACTGGATGGAAACGTGACTGAAGGGTAAAAATACAAAAGGAGCAAACTGACTTGGTCAAAACGGGGGATTTTCGAAAACTAGGGGCAAATCAGCTGAGTGGGACACAACTAGTGGCATGAATACAATTATCCCTAAATTCTACCATATATATAAACAGGATGCATAGATGCTACATCATTGTTTCACCCAGCCCACCAAATGGACTAAAAAACAAATGGACTGGCTGACATGTGGGACAGTAGGTCGAAGCCTAAGCAAGGCGTTGGATTTACATCCAACGGCCGGCAATCTTCTTCAATCTCTCATCTTCTTCCCCTAGCGCTGCCAGGACCGCCTGCTCTAGCCTCCGGCGTCCAGCGGCGTTGTTTTTCACGCCTCGCAGCGAAATACTACCCCGCCGACTGCCAGGACATCCCTCCACTCCGCACCTCCTGTTATTCTCTGCTGAGTGTAGGCCCACCCCGCACCTGAACCAGTCAAGTTTCCCACTCCTCTCTGGTTGTGACTCCACTGCCGCGTCTTCCCCATCTTCGGGTAGTTCCAGTCTAGGGCCTCGCCATCGTCCACTGCCTCACTGCGCTTGGTGCGGCGTGGTTAACAAACGAGAGTTATCGGAAGAGGACTGTACCTGAGAGCCTGACGGCTGGAACCCATGAGGTCCATGGTCGCACGCAAGGAAAGTTCCTCCTTATTTACGTGTTTCCTCCCCCTGACAGCTGGAACCCACCGACTGTATCTTAACACGGAAGGAAGTGCCTCCTTGTTATGCAAAAAAAATCATTCCTCCCGATGACAGCTGGGACCCGGCAGATTTGGTGGCTGCCTTGTGGGCCTACTAAGCAGATGTGTACGCAGGGCTTTGTCAACTTAATCAACAAATGATTCTAGCAGCTAGACCGTTGGATGTTAATCCAACAGCCGTGCTCCTTCTTCAACCTATGTTCTTGCTCCTGTCTCCCATGGGTGGCAGTGCTGCCGCGTACCCGAACTAGTCAAGTTTTCCACTCCTCTCCATCCGTGACTCCACTGCCGCGTCTTCCCCATCTCCGAGTCGTTCCAGTCTGGGGCCTCGCCGTCGTCCACCGGCCTTTGTGCGCTCGGCACGGTGTGGTCAATGTGGTCAATAAACGAGAGTTATCAGAAGATGACTGTACGTGAGAGGCTGACAGTGGGGACGCACCACACCCATGGACGCATGCATGCAACTGCATCCTTTTTACCATGAAAAATAATGTTTTCCCTCCCTGACTGTTGGGACCCACCAGCTACATCTTCGCACGCAAGGAAGTGCGTCCATATTACGGGCAAAAAAACGATTCGCCCCCTGACTGCTGGGACCCACCAGTTACATCTTCGCACGCAAGGAAGTGCGTGACAGTCGGGACCCACCTGGTCGAAGCGTACGTAGCGTTGCCATTCTTGTTGCAAATGTTACATACATACTGGTCGATGTAGAGGCGCGCACGTGTCATAGTAGAGGTGCACACGTAGCATGTACACGTACGTACAATGGCCAGGGTGCAAGAAAGTAAATATGGCCACGTACGTACATATAGGCGAGGTCTCGAACACCTACTCACGCATATGTATGGCCAGGGATCGTGTGCATGGTTGTGTCAGAACGGAGAAACTGCGTCATTGTCGTGTTCATGGGGAGGCAACGGAATACGTCGTGCTCATCGGGAGGCAATGGAACAAGTGATGTTCATCGGGAGCCAACCAGCTTGGATGGAACAACCGATGGAAACGAGGCCTGGCGTATCGCAAAACGGAGGAAACGACCTTGTGTTCAACCGGCCACAGTCGAAACGGGATCCTATTCATCCGGAGGGGTCTGGCGTATCGCAAAACGGAGGAAACACAGTTCTGTTGGACCTCCTACGGTCAAAACGGGGTCCTGTTGATCGGGAGGGTGTGGCATACCGCAAAACGGAGGAAACAGACTTGTGTTGTAGCGCTACGGTCGAAAAGGGGGTCCTGTCCATAGGGAGGGGTGTGGCGTACCGCAAAACAGGACTCCACGGGATATTGTTCATCTCCACCGTCGACCTCCTCCAGCCTCCACCTGCGAGTGTTCATCCACGGGCTCCTGTTCATCCAGCCTCCACCGCGCGCTCCTCCACCGGCTACTGTTTAACCAACCCTCTCCACGGGGTCCTGTTTAACCACCCCTCCATGGGCTACTATGCATCCAGCCCTCCACCGGCTACTGTTCAACCAGCCCTCCACGGGGTCCAGTTCATCGAGCCCTCCACGGGGTCCTGTTCATCCACCAGCAACGACCTCTACTACCACGGGGTCCTGTTCATCCAACCCCCCATCGGGAACTGTTTATCCACCCCCCAACAACTCTCACGGTTCATCCTGAGGCAGCATCGATCGACTTCAGTTAGCAGCAGTAGTGAAGGAATCGCTCGATCGGGTTCAGTTAACAGCCATCGATCGATCGCTCGGGTTCAGTAACGCGTAGCCTGCAGTGCAATCGCTCGGGTTCAGTAGGCGAACGCCTCGCTCGGGTTCAGTTAGAGCCCAACGCCTCGCACCCACGCGCGTGCATGTATGAGAGAAATGTGCAAACCTCTATGCATCGCTCGACCCCGACCACCCACCGTAACCGGGAACACCCCGATATTTTCCTCTCCTTCGCTTCTACCATGGTTTTTTCCGTCATGGACGGCCCAAAGAATTTCATGCAGCTGCGTCTCCAGCCCGCCCAGGACGGAAAGCCCATTTTTTGTCATGATTTTTTGTCATAGAAGTAGGAGCCGACCACATCTATGATGATACCGGGTTTTGTCACAATTATCGTCATAGAAGTGTCATAAGTATGACAGAAAAAATTCCTTCGGCCCAAAATGTCATGGATGTGTTTTTTTGGTGCCTGGGCCTTATTCTGCCCCTCCAAGGACTCACACTTGGCGGTGGCGTCCTTGAGCTCCTCCTCCACTTCGGTCACCCTCTCCTCGTATTTGCGGCGGGCGGCCTGTTCGACCTTTGAATCCGCAGCCGCTTTGTCAGCGGCCGCTTGGCTCACCCGCGTCTGTTCCTTCGCTTCGGCAAGGGCACTCTTGAGGGTCTCGACCTCTGGCGCGTTGCCTACAATGATATATACATAGGAGCACATGAGCTTATACTCTAAATTTGCATTACAATTCAGGCTTATAAAGGACCTCCTGAAAGCATACATTGTTGCTCATCGAACCGCTTGTTAGCGCGGTCGATCTCGTCATCAGCCAACTTTAGCTTCTGCTTGAGTTCGGAAACTTCAGCGGCCTTGGCAGAAGCCGATAACAATGAAGCATGTTTATCAACATAGACAAGTATGTCATCTCTTGCGAATATTTGATCCTCTGTTCGGCCCTTCTTTAAACAACCGAACAGAGTCTCAGGGGCTACTATCTATACACAAGTATATATTTTCATATGAAAAATGGCTAAGAATATTGCACTACATACCTCAAAGCCTGTTAGCAGGCTAGTGAAGGCTTCATTCAGACTGCTTTTGGCGGACTGAACCTTTATGACCACCGTACCCATCAGGGCACGGTGCTCATCCACGATGGAAGCACATCAAAGTGCTTCCCTCAAAGTGTCCGGCACCTCCGTATTAGTGGGGGTTGTCGGTGGAGATGACACTCCCCCCTCTTTCAAAGAGGGCCTCTCATTCGACTCCGGAGCCAATTTGGTCTCCGGAAAGGAGTTCATCTGGGGGCCGGACTGGTCAGGGTCCCCGTCGTTAGTCTCCATGGGGGTTGCAACCCCCATGTTCTCGGTGGCCGAGGCATTACCCTCCAGCGACATCTTGTCGGCCTCCCGCACCTATCCATGTCTTGGAGAGGTCCTATGGGATAACACCTCGGTGTCATCCGCGGTGCGCGGTGGAGAGGCTCGCGGAGGCATTTCGCTCTCCATCATCTCCAGCGCTAGAGAGTTCCCCGAAGATGTTGATTGTTGGGGGAGATCACGGGCCGGACTGGAATACATGAATGATATGTGATCCTACAATTTGTAAAAGGCCGGATATATGTGTACTATCTTTGAATACTTACGATTCGGCCAGGGGCTTCACCCTGGGGGGCCGCTTGGGGATGGCTTTGGCATCTGAATCTGAGCCATCCGAAAGGGTTAGCTTCCCTCTCTTGGACGCCTCCGCCTCTGGATCTGCGGAGGCCGCCCTTTTTTCTTCCTCCCCTTAGGGGGAGAATTGCTTTCCTCCTCCTCATCATCATCTTCATCTCCCCCGTGGGAGGAGTGAGCCTCGGTCTCTTTGCACATAGCATCTGAAGTAACTTTACAGCGGAGGCCACTTTTCGCCTCCTTCCCTTCTTCTTGGCCTTCTTCTCTGGCGCCTGGTACAGCGCCAGGACCAGCATCCTTGTTAGCAGAGGATCAGTTGGGTTCTTGGGCAGTGGAGCCGGACACTTGATCGGCTCCGGTTTTTTTGTCCAGTCCTGATTAAAGGATTGAAGTTTTAAGCATACCCCTTTGATCTGCTAACTAAGTTATGTTCGGAAACTGAACATTTACCTCGGTGGCTGGATGGTCGCAGTTGAGGACGATGTCATTGGTCGTCTTCAGCCATGACTTCTGGGCCTTGAAAATCATCTTCCAGATCTCTCCTTGTGTCATGCCGAATAATCGTTGCAGAGTCTGTGGTCCTTACGGATTGAACTCCCACATGTGGAGAGGCCAGCGCTGACAGGGAAGGATCCGGCGGAACAACATCACCTGGACCACATCAGTGAAGCTGGTGTTCTTGTCAATAATATTTTTGATGAGCTTTTGCAGCATCATCACTTCGTCCGTTGATCCCCAGTCTAGACCCTTGTTGGTCCATGACTCGAGCCACATTGGTGGTTTGTGTCGTGGTACTAAGTCTGATAGTAAGAGTAGGGTGTACGTATGAGGAGGCAAGTCCCTAGCTATGGTGAGGTTGTGCACGCAAGATTTACGAGTTCAGGCCCTTCTCGGAGGAAATCACAACACTACGTCTCGGTGCCCGGAGGCTTGGTCGATTGGATTATGCGTGAGAGTTACAGGGGGTGCGAACCCTTGTGCCAGAGAGGGGGTGGCTTATATAGAGTGCACCAGGACCCCAGCCTTCCCCCATCACATAGGGTTCAATATACAGTAAGACAGGGCGTTACTTGTAAAGCTAGCTATAAAGAGCTATAAATGACCTTTAAGACTACATAGTGAACGTCTGACTGTTGCCATCCTGGTTGACTTTAGGTCTTCTGTACTTCGAGTGGTTTCTTGTATGGTCGAGTGAGTTCATCTTGGTCGAATGGAATTGGGGTATCCGAGTGAGATAATTGGTCGAGTGGATTGCACTCCAAGGTTACTTCAATCGGTATCCTTTGTTATACTTTGAATGTCCTTGATTCTAGGGTAGTGACCTTGGGTAGGGCGTCTAGGTCAGGCTTGTGACCCTACCCTAGGTCCATAGCATCATCATTAGCCCCCGAATTGATTGAGGTCCGAGTGAAAAGAGAGTTGAAGTTGTTCGTGATCTGGTTTTTATACTTCGGAGGCATTTTACCTGAGTCTGGAAATCATGCCGAAACTTCAACTTCATTTCAGTCGCCTTGATCGATTCAGAGGATGTTGAGTGAACTATGCTGATAATCTTCGAGTATTTATATGGTACGAAATCTTTGGCACGATAGGTTACTCTGTGGTTACCGGATCTCACGGGATTCGAAATTTTAGGGAAGCGCGCGGGATGGAGCATGCCGTAGTAAATGGAATGGAAAGACACAGGCGCCTCGATTCTTGCGCCACCTTTTTGTCACGTAATAGGCACGCGACTGTTGCGGGATTTGACAGGCTCACTTAGGCCCACGAGTCAGCCACTTGGAAGCAGGCCCATAAAAGGCGTCAAGGCCGATGTGTTTGCACAGTGCGCCTTATTCCCCTTCTTCCTCCTCTGCTTCTCCACTGCGTCGTCCTCCACTCTCGATGCTGTCGCCCCGTTCGTGCCCAGTCCGCCACAATGAGAAAAGACAAGACAGCGGCCCTGGAGCACACAAAGAAAGCGACGGCGACGGCGAAGGCGAAGGGAAAGAAGACGAGTTGGGGTCGTCGTCGAGGTCCGGATTGCCACCTGGTTGGATCCAGGGGGACTGGATTCGGTCCATGATCCTGAAAGAAGATCTAGAGGATCTGGCTGATGCAGGCTTGATTGCTCACGGGACTTGGAGGTTGCCAGGGAATGAGACTGAGCCTCAGCCGTAGGATGGTGAGTGTGTCCCCATGTCGACAATAGTTTCACTCGGCCTCGCATTCTTTTTTCCGGGGTTTCCTGAACTTTTTTAGTGCGCAACTCCATCATTTCTCTCCCAACACTATCACATATCTCGTTGCGTTCATCTCTTTGTGTGAAAACTTCTTGGGATGTCGACCCATTGGGGTCTATTCAAACACATCTTTACCTGCCTTTCCCAGTATGTGAAGAAGGCAAATCCGACTGACGAGAAAATGCACGTGATCCAAATGTGTGGGGCTTAGGGATTCAGACGACGGGTAGGAGTACTTTTCCTCCTATGACTCTTCCCGAGTCGGTTAGGGGATGGCAGTCGACCTGGTTCTATTGCCAAGATGTTCCGACCCCTGGTTAGTCGACTGGTCTTCCCCCCTTCACCATCGATCGAGTGAGCCATCCCTCTTCATTGACCGTGACCTCAGAAGAGAAAGGAGAAGTGTCCATGCTAGTCGACGGGGTAGTTCAGCTGGTCCGTGACGGTGTGACTGGCATGGATTTGTTGGAGGTGTTTCTCAGTCGACGCATCCAGTCCCTCCAAGCTCTTGATCATCTGATGTGGATGTACTCGGGCACTAGTGACACCGCTCGGGTCCACCCAGAGGAGGTCACCAAGGAGATGGTAGCACAGTGGCTGCGGAGCATCACTTGAAACAAAGATAACCCCAGGGGGTCCAGGAGGGTTGCACCATTCGACGCCGAAAACGAGCCAGACAAGGTCTGACCTTTGTCACCGAGTATCTTTTCACTCTGATTTGCAACTGTCCTGGAATCTTATCAATGCTTGTTTAATTCCTTGCCATGCAGATTTTTACTGACATGTATTCGGTGCCGAACGGGGAGCAAGTCTAGGAGGGGACGGAGAGCACAGATGAGAGTGGCGACTGGCAGTCACCAGACGATAATGAAGACGACAGCGACGACTCGGACGATAGCGAGGAAGACGTGTCACCACGCTCAGAACGTAGATCCAAGAAGTCTCACGGCCCTGCATGAGGGCGTGGCAAGGCAGCGTCTCCAAGCACACAAGCGCAAAAACGCTCTCGGACTTCGTATCCAGAACCATCCGAAAAGGTCGCCAAGCAGCCCAAGGTCGCTCCCTCAAAGCCTCGGAAGGCCTTGCCCAATATCAAGGTGGATGTTCCCGTCGCTTCTGCGTAAGTGTTTTGTTTTCTCCCTTTGCTTTTGCACCGCCTGGGAACTTTCCATGTTATCATCGACTCATTCTCTTGCTTGACCGAGTGGTTTTTTGAAACTTTCAGTGCTGCAACTTCTGGGACCTCTATGGGCATTTGCAAAGATCAGGACGATGAGGAAACTGAAGATGCGGCCACTTCCAAAGCGGGTACAACTACACAATATTGTGACAATTTTGTTGATTGTATTGCAGGTCGACTGAATTCTTATGGCCGAGTCTTTTGCAGCACCACAAAATGTCATTGAACTTCCAGAGAAAAACGAATACGTGCCCCAAAAGACCACGGGAAGCAAGGGCGGGACTTCGAGGAGGAGGGTGCCCGCCAGCAAGGTGCCTCAGTAGACACCAGCGCCAAAACCAGTGATCCAGCGATCCGGAGATCCAATTCGGGTTGTCGTTTCTTTTGCTGATCCTGTGTATACCGATCATCCTTCGGCTTCGACTGGCCAAGTCCTTGCTTCGTTCGTGCCACTCCCTGCTTTAGGTCCCTTGGCTGCTCTGGCCGTTCCGTCAACTCCGCTCTTTGTTGGCCATCATGTCCCAAAGGACCCGGTGAACGCTGTTAAGGAAGCTATAGGCCAAACAGGATTTATGATGGAGCAAATGAAGGTGGTGCATGAAGTTAGCAAGGCTGCCTATGATGTCAGCTCTGCTCTTCAAACCAATGTCAAGGTGAGTTGATTTCCGACTGATCTGCCAGCTTGATGTTGCTCTGTTAGGATATGAGTGTTTTGAAACCTTTAATGTGCATCTATCATGAGTCTGCGCTTTATTATCCGTAAGATGTCCGTGGATGAGCGTTTTGAAACCTTTAATGTGCATCTATCATGAGTCTGCGCTTTATATCCGTACACCCACTGGGTGCTTTAACTTTTGCTGAATAGTTCTTCCACTTGAGTCGACCAGGTCGTGTCGACTATATCTTTGAATCTGTGCGGGCACGCAGAGTGCACCCACTGGGTGTAGTCACCGAGACCGCCATCGAATGTCTGATTTTGCGGGGGTCTTTATCAAAATGTCTCTTTACAGTTCTTCCATTAGGTCTAGACGGGTCGTGCCGAGTGGTATCCGGACCAGTGGGGGCACGCCAAGTGCACCCACTGGGTGTAGTCCCCGAGACCGCCGTCGACTGCGGGTAGTCGGCGGCGGTCTGAGAACAAGTGTTGCCACTCTTTTTTTTACCACGTCGAGTGGAAAGTCGAACCAGTGGGGGCATGCCAAGTGCACCCACTGGGTGTAGTCCACGGGACTACTGTTGAATGTTTGATTCAGCAGTAGTCTTAGAACACTTTTTGCCATAATGACCTCAACTTGTATCTTTTCGCTCGGAAGCAATTGATCTTTGTCCATGTCGATTGACATGTCTTATTCATTGATTGCAGAAATCTTGTGAGCTCGGGGCCCAGTTTGCTGAATTGAAGAAGAGGCTGATTAGTCTCAACCTCGACCTGGAACTGGCCAAGGAGAATCTTCAGAAAGCCAAGGATGAAGCAACTGCCATGCGAGGTAATAACTCGTCGACTGTTCACCTTGTCATTTTTTTCTTTTCGTCTTTTGAACCGAGTGACTCCAAGCTCGTCTAAAGAATGTTATTTCTTTAGACAAAATGAAGCAAGCTTTGGAGCAAAAGGACCTCGACCTCGCAGCAGCACAAAAACGGCGCGAGAAAAAACTGAACTTGCTGATAAGAAGTTGTGAAAGTGCAACTATCCCTAGGTGGTTTTGGTAATTCATAACAACATATAGTTCATTGAGCTAATACTATTCCAAGACTATTATTTCAGGAAAGCTCAATGAATGGCATGGCAAGGATGATGAAAGTGGATCCCTCAAAATACTAAGGACAAAGGATTGGCTCAAGCTCAAAAGCTCAAGACTCTTCAATTTATATTTTAGTGATCCAAGATCACATTGAGTCTATAGGAAAAGCCAATACTATCAAGGAGGGATGAGGTGTTGCTTAATGAGCCTCTTGCTTCATGTGCTTAGTGATATGCTCCAAAAACCCTCAACTACTTTCCCACATCCAAAAATGACCTAAACCCAAAGCCAAAATCGGTCACACCGATTCTTCCTATCCGGCGCCCCCGATTCCAAAAGTCATAGCCACTGCCACAAACCCTAAGCAAATCGGTCTTACCATAGGGATCTCGGTCTCACCGAGATGGGGTTGTAATCTCTCTATTTCCCTTCGTAACGTTTCGGTCTAACTGAAGTGAGCAATCGGTCCCACCGAGATTGCCATGTAAACTCTCTGTTTCCTTTTTGTAACATTTCGGTCTCACCGAAAAGAGCAAATCGGTCCCACCGAGTTTACCTGACCAACTCTCTGGAAAGCTTATTACCAAATCGGTCTCACCGAGTTTGTGTAATCGGTCTTACCGAGATTATGTTATGCCCTAACCCTAACCGAATCGATCTCACCGAGATGCATGTCAGTCCCACCGAAAATCACTAACGGTCACTAGGTTTACTAAATCGGTCCGACCGAGTTTAACAATTCGGTCCCACCAAGTTTGGTAAATTGTGTGTAACGGTTAGATTTTGTGTGGAGGCTATATATACCCCTCCACCTCCTCTTCATTTGTGGAGAGAGCCATCAGAACGAACCTACACTTCCAGCATACATTTTCTGAGAGAGAACTACCTACTCATGTGTTGAGGCCAAGATATTCCATTCCTACCATATGAATCTTGATCTCTAGCCTTCCCCAAGTTGCTTTCCACTCAAATCTTCTTTCCACCAGATCCAAAACCTATGAGAGAGAGTTGAGTGTTGGCGAGACTATCATTTGAAGCACAAGAGCAAGGAGTTCATCATCAACGCACCATTTGTTACTTCTTGGAGAGTGGTGTCTCCTAGATTGGCTAGGTGTCACTTGGGAGCCTCCGACAAGATTGTGGAGTTGAACCAAGGAGTTTGCAAGGGCAAGGAGATCACCTACTTCGTGAAGATCTACCGCTAGTGAGGCAAGCCCTTCGTGGGCGACGGCCATGGTGGGATAGACAAGGTTGCTACTTCGTGGACCGTTCGTGGGTGGAGCCCTCCGTGGACTCGCGCAGTCATTACCCTTCGTGGGTTGAAGTCTCCATCAACATGGATGTACGATAGCACCACCTATCGGAACCATGCCAAAAACATCCGTGTCTCCAATTGCGTTTGAATCCTCCAAACCCTTCCCTTTACTTTCTTGCAAGTTGCATGCTTTAATTTCCGCTGCATATATACTCTTTGCATGCTTGCTTGAATTTTGTGATGATTGCTTGACTTGTCCTAAAATAGCTAAAATCTGCCAAACTCTAAAATTAGGAAAAGGTTAAGTTTTTATTGGTCAAGTAGTCTAATCACCCCCCCCCCTCTAGACATACTTCAAGGTACTACAAGTGGTATTAGAGCCAGGTTTCCATTTGCTTTGATTTCCATAGCTTTTGGTGGTCATAGCCTTGGTTTCACAACCTAGGAGAGAGGGAAATTATCACCGTAGAGGTCCTTACTTTGATGGTACTAATTTTGCTAGTTGGAAGCATAAGATGAAAATGCATATTCTTGGACATAACCCCGCCGTTTGGGCAATTATTGGTATTGGCTTGCAAGGTGAATTTTTTGATGGGAGAGAACCGAACCGTGAAGCTAATGCGGAAGAATTGAAGATGCTACAATACAACGCTCAAGCTTGTGATATCATCTTCAACGGATTGTGCCCCGAGGAATTCAACAAAATCAGCCGTCTTGAGAATGCAAAGGAAATTTGGGATACTTCGATTGATATGCATGAAGGTACCAAGTCCGTCAAGGAATCCAAGTTGGATGTGCTCCAAAGTCAGCTTGACAAGTTCAAAATGAAGGATGGTGAAGTGTCGCTGAAATGTACTCTAGGCTTGCTCTTATCACAAATGAGATTGCCGGCTTAGGGAGTGAAGAGATGACCGACAAATTCACCATCAAGAAGATCTTAAGAGCATTGGATGGAAAGTATGATACCATGTGCACATTGATTCAAATGATGCCAAACTACAAAGATCTCAAGCCAACGGAAGTCATTTGAAGAATTGTTGCTCATGAGATGTCACTCAAGGATAAGGAGGAACTTCACAACAAGTCAAGTGGTGCTTACAAAGCCTCAAGTGAATCCCCCACATCATCAAGTGAGAAACAAACCTTCAATGAAGAATTGAGCTTAATGGTGAAGAACTTCAACAAATTCTACAAGAGTAGAAGCAAAGAAAGAAGCTCCAAGTCAAGGTCTTACAATGACAAGAGATCTTCTAGTTGAGAGCGCAATTGCTACAATTGTGGGAGACCCGGACACTGTTACAATGAGTGTATGGCACCCTACAAAAGAAGAGAAAATTCTCCAAGAAGAAGAAGCAAAAGAGAAGAATCACCACCAAGAGAGAGAAGGAGTAGAGATGATCGTTATGAACGAAGACCCTCACGGAGAAGCAAGGATTCGGAAAGGAAGGACAAGTCATCAAGGAGCTACACAAAACGAAGACATCAAGCTCATGTTGGTGAATGGGTTTTCGGCTCCGACTCCGACAATCACTCGGAGAGAAGCTATCACTCTGACTTCGAATATACTCAAGATGAAGGTGTTGTCGGTCTAGCACTTGTGTCAACCAACTCCTACGACATATTTGACTCACCAAATGAAGGTGTTGGAAGATGCTTCATGGCCAAAGGTCCAAAGGTAACACATCCCGAGTATGTTGATTTCAATAGTGATGAAGATGACTTGCTTGTGGATGATGATTTACTTGTTGACAACTCTAGTGATGAATACTATGATGAAACGTCAATTAATCATGCTAATCAAGATAAAATGAATGACAATGATAAGGACAAGATTGAGCTTCTAACTAAAGAACTAAACACTCTTAAGTTAGCTCATGAAACTATCTACGAAGATCATCGAGAACTTTTAAGGGCTCATGAGAAGTTACGCTTTGAAAAGCTCAATCTTGAGCAAGAGCATGAGTTCTTAAAAGCAATCAATGATGATCTCCGCAAGAAAAGTTCTTCTTATATTGCCAAGTGTTTACTCTTATCTACTTACATGCCTCAAGTCAAGTCTAGTAACAAGTACAAGAAAGATACTTCCTCTAGTAGTAACAATAATAATGTCAAATCCAATATTGTTGCTTCTAGTAGTTCTCTTGATTCCACTAATGATTCTCTTAGCTAAGTTACACTTGAGCAAGAAAATAGCTTATTGAAGGGAATTATAGAGAAAGGTGTTTACAAGAGCCTTGCCGGGAGTAAGCAATTCAAGGAAATTGTACGCAAGCAAGGAAGGCACCGGAAGAATCAAGGTGTTGGTTTTGAATGAAAGTTCAATGCCAATGGAGTTGAGTGGGAAGAAGATCAATACCCCAAGACGAAGTTTCTTCCTCAACAAGAGAAGTATGATCCTACTTCCTTCAAGGGAACACAAGCTCAAGATGATCTTCCACCACAAGACCACAAGAACGAAGGCAAGGACAAGCTTCAAGAAGAGATTGATGCATTTGAAGAAGCACCTAAAGCCTCGTTCAAGTGGGTCCCCAAGACTACATTAAGTTCTACTTCATCAAGTACAACTACAACTCCAAGGATTCCCATCAAGATGATGTGGATCCTGAAGAAGAAGAACTAGAGAGTTCTTGAGGGTGAATCCACCAACATTCTTCACTCACATCATTTTGGCAAGAACAAGTGCAATCAACTTCCACATCTTGCACTAGTTAAAGGAGTCACAAACCCTCATGTTGGTAAGGCAAGGGGCAAGGTAACCTAATGATTTCATGGACATCATCTTGTGTGTGCATCACTCTATGTCTATGGATATTCTTGTTTGTTCCTTGTGGGACTAACCCATGTAGGAAAGTTGAAAGTGCAACTCACTCCAAAGGATTGCTCCTAATGATCTACATCAACATTGAGCATCTACATCTTCAACACCTACATGAAGTCATCATCGACAAAACCCAAGGTTAGTTCATACCTCTAAGGGGGGATCTCACATCTAGGGGGGGCTTAACTCTAAGAATTGAGTCAAAGCAACTCTAATGGTGTGAACACATCAATGCATTATGTAAAAGTGGTAACCCCACTTGAGCTTAAACGATGAGTATGACCTATGATCAAATGTTCTCATTTGACTCCTAAGTCAATATACTCATATATAGATGACCTAGTCATCGCCAATTGTTTGATAGATCCTAGAATTTGTTGTGCATGCTTTGCCACATATTTCATTTGCCATCTTATTGTGTGAGCATGTTGGTGCATATTTTACTCATTCAAGGACATCCACTTGTTGTTTTGATTGTTTGGTTTCTTTTATTTTTGCCAAGTGGATAGACAAGAATGCCTAAGAACCTTCTTTAGCTATCTATGCTTTTCTCATCTCAAACTCTATTCATGCTACATCACAAAATTTGATCAAGTCAGATTCGAACCACTCTGTGTGAGGAGCACTCGGATCCCTGATTCTTTATAGACTTAAATTTCCAAAACCTCTTTGTGATTCTCGGTCAGACCGATTCCTCCATTTCGGTCCTACCGAGATCATCAAGTTGATCTGAGTTTTCGGTCTCATCGATTTGCTGTAATTGAACACAGTTATGCATCTCGGTGCCACCGAGTTGTTCCACTCAGTCACACCGACAAGGTCGGGCTATATATAGCCACGGGCAAAATTTTGGAAATTTCTCCGAAACCCTTCGCCCGCGCAACAGCTCGCTCTGCCATCGTGGTCTCCGGATCATCTCCTCGTCGCCAGCAGCCTCCTGTCGCTGGTCTCCGCCACCGTCAATGGAATTCATCCCCACTGTTGCTGCCGTAGCAAGTCCACCGCCAAGTTAAGGTATGGACTTGATCTTTGTGCTATCCACGTCTGATTCCTAGCACATTGTATTCATATTGATTCTTGCCACGATTGAGACTCTTCTATCCAGCCAAAGTAATCCATAGATTAGACGAGATTCAAATTTTTAGGGTTAGGTTTCTGCCGAAACCATCTCGGACCCACCGAGTTGAAAAACTCGGTCTCACCGATTTGGCTTATGACATTGCACTAGTGACTCTCGGTCTGACCGAGAATTACTAATCAGTGCGACCGATTTGAGGATTCTCTGAAACCCTAGCAGTCTCGGTGCCACCGAACTGAAACTCAGTCCAACCGAGATCATCAGTTTAGGTTCCAAAACTGCTTCGGTATCACCGAGTTTGAAAATTGGTTGATCCGAAATGCTTTCTGTGGAAAACTAAAACTGAACTTTTGAATCATTCTTTTGCAAAAATCTCTGCATTTTGTGATGCTCATCTATTCTATCTCATCTATAACTCTTCACAGGGTCAGCAGTCAGCTTTTGCAGTATGTCTGATCAGATTGACAGCCAGAACAGGTCAGAAGAGTAGATGGACTTGAGTGAGGGCACTAGTCCCTCAACTACAGATGAAGGGAGTAGAAGTACTCCTAGCAATTTGCCTAAGGCTGCTACTAGGCAAAGGAGGAAAAGAACTTCAGATTCTGAGGATGAAGATTACAAAGCAGAGGAAGATGAGGCCACTTCCAAGAAAGTGGTGCTCAAGAAAGAATATGGCTCTACACAGAGTACAAAACCAGGTCTGAAAGGAAAGTTCCTTCCAAGAGGACACCAATGCCAAAGGCCAGAAAGTCCACTCAAGTGCCAGCTCAGGCTCAACCCAAAGAGGCACCTGCAAGAAAAGATACATCATCCAAACCTCAGAAAGTCCCTACTGGAGAGACTATGAAATTCCAAATTGAATCATAGAATGATGGTGATCAAGACAGGAAAAAGAAGAGAGCAAGAACCACAACTGGCAAGGTCCTTGGAAAGCCCTCAATGAGAAGGGATTCAAATGAAGAGGAAGAGGATGTTGCACCAGCACCTAAGGCACCTAAGCTTATGGGAGATGTGATCAGATCAGGGGCTGCAACATCCAAGCCCAAGGAAGCACCCAAAGCTGCCTCCAAGGCCAAGCAAGTTCCAGAGAGGAATACTAGGAGTGTTCCAGCTGCTGAGAAGAACAAGGCCCCAGTGCCCAATGTTGCTAAAGATGAGGATGAAGAACGACAAGTCTTAAGAAAGCTCAAGCCCAAGATACCAGACCACAGTGATGCCCATCCTGTGGCTGAGGACATGAGAATTAGGAAGGATTCAGGGCTAAGGCTGTGGAGGATGGAAGATCCATATGCTTCAAGAAGAAGAACTGTTGTTGACTACAGGTTCCACACAAAGGAACAGCAGGACTTTTATGAAACAATTCTGTTGGACAAGAAGCCTATAGTCTGTGACATGAGGTGGGTCGAATGGACATTCATCAAGGACAATGAGCAGCACTATCCTGGAGTGCAAGAAAGCTTTGTTGCTTGTGGAGTTGCTGATTTTGTTGGCCAGAAGTTCAACAACTGGAATGATGAGCTTATCATGCAGTTCTACTCCATAGCACATTTTTACCCAGATGGTAGAATTGTTTGGATGTCTGAAGGTACAAAGTACCAATCCACTATTGAAGAATGGGCAAATCTGATAAATGCCCCCAAGGAAAATGAGGATGACCTGGACATTTATGCAAAGAAGAAGATAGGTCACAATTCAATGGCTCACATGTACAAGGAGATTCCAGACAAGGCAGTAGAGACTCACAAGTTTGGATCAGTTCACTTTCTGCTGTCAGGGTTGCCAACCATCAATTGGATTCTGAGGCACACTCTATTGCCCAAGTCTGGTGACCACAACATGATCAGAGGGCATGCCATCAACATGTTGCATGTGTTTGATGTGCCACAGAAGTTCAAAGTCATGAGCCTAATAATTGAAACAATTCAGAGGACTGCAGCAGATCAGAAGAGGAGCTGTGGATATGCACCTCAGATTCAGGAATTGATCAACTCAAAGATGGGCACAGGGAAATATCAGTTGGATAAGGAACACTTTCCACTTTATCCAGACTTTGAGGACAATGAGGTTGTCATGAACGAAGATGATCCACAATTAGTTCAAGCTCAGGAGAAGAAGGAGAAGGCAAAGAAGGAGAAGGCTGCCAAGATGCCAACTCAAGAGGAGGCATCTGAGTATTTCTTGAAAACCAAACAGGAGCAGCTTGGTTACTTGATAGCATCTACTCTGAGGATTGATAAAGGACTGGCCACCCTAACTCAAAACCAGGAGAGCTTGGAAAGAATCATGGAACAAAAATTATATGATCTAGATGTCAAGGTAACTGAGATTCAGTCAGTTGTAGAGCAGCTGCAGGATGACATGCAGGAGAGGAAGGGCAAGACAACCACCAATGTGTTTGCCAGAGTGCCCAGAGCCCAGAGGTCAGTTGCAGTGCCAGTGACAGACACTAGAGCAACAACTTCAGCACCAGCTACTACCGCTACAGTTCCAGTGCAACCAGCTCCAGCATCCACTCCAGCACCCTCTACTTCAACTGAAGCCTTCGTCCAAGGAGCTATCAGGACACCACCACCAGAAGATCAAGCCTGAGAGTCGATCTAGCACTATGCATTTTCTATGAACTTTTTGGTAACTTGTTGCCAAAGGGGGAGAAAAATGTATAGATCATAGGCTTCGAGAGAGAGAGAGTGTTGCTTTTATTCTCTCTTGCTTTATTTGGTGGTTTTTCAAACTTTGTTTGCTTTTGGTTGAGATACTATGCTTGTGAGACATTGATGATCATGTGTTTGATCATAAGCTACACTTATGCATGCTTGATATTATCCTATCTATCTTATGTGATCACTCACTATGCTTGGTGATGAGTGCATGTAATCAATGTTTATTATTTTGAGTGCTCCACCAAGATGTATGTGACATGGAGGAGTAACACATGAGCCTAATTCATTGTGCATTTGCAGTCCAAAGCAAATCTTAACACATGCACAAATTTAGGGGGAGCTCTTGCTTATCACATACTTCTCAAAGCGACGATGTTATTCAATCTTATTATCATTTGTCGAAGCTTTGATCTATATGTTGTCATCAATTACCAAAAAGGTGGAGATTGAAAGTGCAACTATACCTAGGTGGTTTTGGTAATTCATAGCAACATATAGCTCATTGAGCTAATACTATTCCAAGACTATTATTTCAGGAAAGCTCAATGAATGGCATGGCATGGATGATGAAAGTGGATCCCTCAAAATACTAAGGACAAAGAATTGGCTCAAGCTCAAAAGCTCAAGACTCTTCATTTTATATTTTAGTGATCCAAGATCACAATGAGTCTATAGGAAAAGCCAATACTATCAAGGAGGGATGAGGTGTTGCTTAATGAGCCTCTTGCTTCATGTGCTTAGTGATATGCTCCAAAAACCCTCAACTACTTTCCCACATCCACAAATGACCTAAACCCAAAGCCAAAATCGGCCACCCTGATTCTTCCTATCCGGCGCCACCGATTCCAAAAGTCATAGCCACTGCCACAAACCCTAAGCAAATCGGTCTTACCGATAGGGATCTCGGTCTCACCGAGATGGGGTTGTAATCTCTCTGTTTCCCTTCCTAATGTTTCGGTCCAACCGAAGTGAGCGACCGGTCCCACCGAGATTGCAATGTAAACTCTCTGTTTCCTTTTTGTAACATTTCGGTCTCACCGAAAAGAGCAAATCGGTCCCACCAAGTTTACCTGACCAACTCTCTGGAAAGCTTATTACTAACTCAGTCTCACCGAGTTTGTGTAATCGGTCTTACCGAGATTACGTTATGCCCTAACCCTAACCGAATCGGTCTCACCGAGATGCATGTCAGTCCCACCGAAAATCACTAACGGTCACTAGGTTTACTAAATCGGTCCGACCGAGTTTAACAATTCGGTCCCACCGAGTTTGGTAAATTGTGTGTAATAGTTAGATTTTGTGTGGAGGCTATATATACCCCTCCACCTCCTCTTCATTCATGGAGAGAGCCATCAGAACGAACCTACACTTCCAGCATACATTTTCTGAGAGAGAACTACCTACTCATGTGTTGAGGCCAAGATATTCCATTCCTACCATATGAATCTTGATCTCTAGCCTTCCCCAAGTTGCTTTCCACTCAAATCTTCTTTCCACCAGATCCAAAACCTATGAGATAGAGTTGAGTGTTGGGGAGACTGTCATTTGAAGCACAAGAGCAAGGAGTTCATCATCAATGCACCATTTGTTACTTCTTGGAGAGTAGTGTCTCCTAGATTGGCTAGGTGTCACTTGGGAGCCTCCGACAAGATTGTGGAGTTGAACCAAGGAGTTTGTAAGGGCAAGGAGATCGCCTACTTCGTGAAGATCTACCGCTAGTGAGGCAAGTCCTTGATGGGCGACGGCCATGGTGGGATAGACAAGGTTGCTACTTCGTGGACCCTTCGTGGGTGGAGCCCTCCGTGGACTCGCGCAGCCGTTACCCTTCGTGGGTTGAAGTCTCCCTCAACGTGGATGTACGATAGCACCACCTATTGGAACCCCGCCAAAAACATCCGTGTCTCCAATTGCGTTTGAATCCTTCAAACCCTTCCCTTTACTTTGTTGCAAGTTGCATGCTTTAATTTCCGCTGCCTATATACTCTTTGCATGCTTGCTTGAATTGTGTGATGATTGCTTGACTTGTCCTAAAATAGCTAAAATCTGCCAAGCTCTAAAATTGGGAAAAGGTTAAGTTTTTATTGGTCAAGTAGTCTAATCACCCCCCCCCCTCTAGATGTACTTCAAGGTCCTACAAGTTGGCTTCAGTCGGCAAGCTAGAAGAAGAACATGCCAAGCTGGAGACAGCTTAGGTTTCTTCCCAAACCATAATTCATACGGTGTCGTCTCAATGGATTTATACGGGGCCCTATTTAAAGTGAACGTGGCAGTCTCTAAAGCATAACCCCAAAATGATAGCGGTAGATCGGTAAGAGACATCATAGATCGTACCATATCCAATAGAGTGCGACACGATGTTCGAACACACCATTACGCTGAGGTGTTCCACGCGGCGTGAGTTGCGAAACAATTCCACATTTCCTCAAGTGCGTGCTAAACTCATGACTCAAATATTCTCCTCCACGATCTGATTGTAAGAACTTTATTTTCCTGTCACGTTGATTCTCTACCTCGCTCTAAAATTCCTTAAACTTTTCAAAGGTCTCAGACTTGTGTTTCATTAGGTAGACATACCCATATCCACTTAAGTCATAGGTGAGGGTGAGAACTTAACGATAGCCACCACGAACCTCAACGCTCATTGGACCGCATACATCAGTACGTATTATTTCCAACAAGTTGGTTGCTCGCTCCATTGTTCCGGAGAACGGAGTCTTGGTCATCTTGCCCAGGAGGCATGGTTCACATGTGTCAAATGATTCATAATCAAGAGACTCCAAAATTCCATCTGCATGGAGTTTCTTCATGCGTTTGACACCAATAAGACCAGGGCGGCAGTGCCACAAGTATGTGGGACTATCATTATTAACCTTACATCTTTTGGCATTCACACTATGAATATGTGTAACATCATGTTCGGCATTCAGTAAAAATAAACCATTGACCCGTGGGGCATGACCATAAAACATATCTCTCATATAAATAGAATAACCATTATTCTCGGATTTAAATGAGCAGCCATCTCGCATCAAACGAGATCCAGATACAATTTTCATGCTCAAAGCTGGTACTAAATAACAATTATTGAGGTTTAAAACTAATCCCGAAGGTAGATGTAGAGGTAGCGTACCGACAGCGACCGCATCGACCTTGGAACCATTCCCGACGCGCATCGTCACCTTGTCCTTCGCCAGTCTCCACTTATTCCGCAGCTCCTGTTTTGAGTTACAAATGTGAGCAACCGCACCAATATCAAATACCCAGGAGCTACTACGAGCACTGGTAAGGTACACATCAATAACATGTATATCATATATACCTTTAACGTTGTCGGCCTTCTTATCCGCTAAGTACTTGGGGCAATTCCGCTTCCAGTGACCATTTTCCTTGCAATAAAAGCACTCAGTCTCAGGCTTGAGTCCATTCTTTGGCTTCTTCTTTGCAACTGACTTACCAGGCGCAGCAACTCCCTTGTCGTCCTTCTTGAAGTTCTTCTTACCCTTGCTTTTCTTGAAACTAGTGGTTTTATTCACCATCAACACTTGATGTTCCTTTTTTATCTCCACCTCCGCTGATTTCAGCATTGAATATAACTTAGGAATGGACTTCTCCATTCCTTACATGTTGAAGTTCATCACAAAGCTCTTGTAGCTAGGTGGGAGCAACTAGAGGATTCCGTCAATGACCGAATCATCTGGAATATTAACTCCCAGCCGAGACAAGTGGTTGTGCAACCCAAACATTTTGAGTATATGCTCGCTACAGAACTGTTTTCCTCCATCTTACAACTGAAGAACTTGTCGGAGACTTCATATCTCTCGACCCGGGCATGAGCTTGGAAAACCATTCTCAGCTCTTGGAACATCTCATATGCTTCATGTTGCTCAAAACATTTTTGGAGCCCCGGTTCTAAGCTGTAAAGCATGCCGCACCGAACCAGGGAGTAATCATCAATACGTGACTGCCAGGCGTTTATAACATCTTGAGTTGCTAGGAAAATGGGTGCGTCACCTAGCAGTGCTTCAAGGACATATGCTTTATTGGAAGCTATGAGGATGATCCTCAAGTTACGGAGCCAGTCTGTATAGTTGCTTCCATCGTCTTTCAGCTTGGTTTTCTCTAGGAACGCGTTGAAGTTGAGGGCAACATTAGCTTGGGCCATTGGTTCTACAAGATAGATTGTAAAGACAATTTTAGACTAAGTTCATGGTAATTAAGTTCATCTAATCAAATTATTTAATGAACTCCCACTCAGTTAGACATCCCTTAGGTCATCTAAGTGATACATGATCCAAATCGACTAGGCTGTGTCCGATCATCATGTGCGACGGACTAGTCATCAATGGTGAACATCTCCATGTTGATCGCATCTTCTATACGACTCATGTTCGACCTTTCGGTCTCTCGTGTTCTGAGGCCATGTCTGTACATGCTAGGCTCGTCAAGTCGACCCAAGTGTTTCGCATGTGTAAATCTGGCTTACACCCGTTGTATGCAAATGTTAGAATCTATCACACCCGATCATCACGTGGTGCTTCGAAACAATGAACGTTCGCAACGGTGCACACTTAGGGGGAACACATTTCTTGAAATTTTAGTGAGGGGTCATCTTATTTATGCTACCGTCGTTCTAAGCAAATAAGATGTAAACATGATAAACATCACATGCAAATCATAAAGTGACATGATATGGCTCATATCATCTTGCACCTTTGATCTCCATCTTCGAGGCACGGCATGATCAGCACCGTCACCGGCATGACACCATGATCTCCATCATCGTGTCTTCATGAAGTTGTCTCGCCAACTATTACTTCTACTACTATGGCTAACGGTTAGCAATAAAGTAAAGTAATTACATGACGTTTTTGCTGACTCACAGGTCATACAATAAATTAAGACAACTCATATGGCTCCTGCCGGTTGTCATACTCATCGACATGCAAGTCGTGATTCCTATTACAAGAACATGATCAATCTCATACATCACATATATAACTCATCACATCCATTTTGGCCATATCACATCACATAGCATACCCTGCAAAAACAAGTTAGACGTCCTCTAATTGTTGTTACATGTTTTACGTGGCTGCTATGGGTTTCTAGCAAGAACGTTTCTTACCTATGCAAAAGCCACAACGGTGATATGCCAATTGCTATTTACCCTTCATAAGGATCCTCTTCATCGAATCCGACCCGACTAAAGTGGGAGAGACAGACACCCGCTAGCCACCTTATGCAACAAGTGCATGTCAGTCGGTGGAACCTATCTCACGTAAGCGTACGTGTAATGTCGGTCTGGGCCGCTTCATCCCACAATGTTGTCGAATCAAGATAGGACTAGTAACGACGAGCAAATTTACCAAATCATCGCCCACAACTACTTGTGTTCTACTCGTGCATAGAATCTACGCATAGACCTAGCTCATGATGCCACTGTTGGGGAATGTAGTAATAATTCAAAAGTTTCCTACGTGTCACCAAGAACAATCTAGGAGATGCTAGCAACGAGAGAGAGAGTGCATCTTCATACCCATGAAGATCGCTAAGTGGAAGCGTCGCAAAGAACGCGGTTGATGGAGTCGTACTCGCAGCGATTCAAACCGCGGAAGATCCGATCTTGTGCTGAACGGAAGGCGCCTTTGCGTTCAACACACGTACAGCCCGGGGACGTCTCCTCCTTCTTGATCCAGCAAGGGGGGAGAAGAAGTTGAGGGAGAACTCCGGCAGCACGACGGCGTGGTGTGTGGTGGATCTCGTGGTTCTCCGGCAGGGCTTCGCCAAGCACTACAGAGGAGGAAGAGGTGTAGGAGGGGGAGAAAGGCAGCGCCAGGGCGTGTCAGGGTGCGGCTGCCCTCTCTCTCCCTCACTATATATAGGGCAAGGAGGAGGCGCCCTAGGGTTTCCCTAGGGGAGGGGCGGCAGCCATGAGGGAAACCCTAGATGGGTTTGGGCGCCCCCACCCCTAGGAGACTTGGCCCCCAAGCCGCGAGGGGGCGGATGCCCTAGGGGAGGCGCCCCACCTCTCCAGGTTACGTGATATGGGATGGTGAGACCCACAAGTATAGGGGATCTATCGTAGTCCTTTCGATAAGTAAGAGTGTCGAACCCAACGAGTAGCAGAAGGAAATGACAAGCTCTTTTAGTAAGGTATTCTCTGCAAGCACTAAAATTATAGGTAACATATAGTTTTGTGATAAGGTAATTCGTAATAGGTGACAAGTAACAAAAGTAAACAAGGTGCAGAAAGGTGGCCCAATCCTTTTTGTAGCAAAGGACAAGCCTGGACAATCTCTTATATGAAGGAAAGCGCTCCCGAGGACACATGGGAATTATCGTCAAGCTAGTTTTCATCATGCTCATACGATTCGCGTTCATTACTTTGATAATTTGATATGTGGGTGGACCGGTGCTTGGGTGCTGCCCTTCCTTGGACAAGAATCCCACTTATGATTAACTACTCTCGCAAGCATTCGCAACTACGAAAGAAGAATTAAGGTAAACTTAACCATAGCATGAAACATATGGATCCAAATCAGCCCCTTACGAAGCAACGCATAAACTAGGTTTTAAGATTCTGTCACTCTAGCAACCCATCATATACTTATTACTTCACAATGCCTTCCTCTAGGCCCAAATAATGGTGAAGTGTCATGTAGTCGACGTTCACATAACACCACTAGAGGAAAGACAACATACATCTTATCAAAATATCGAACGAATTCCAAATTCACATGACTACTTATAGCAAGACTTCTCCCATGTCCTTAGGAACAAACGTAACTACTCACAAATCATATTCATGTTCATAATCAGAGGGGTATTAATATGTATTAAGGATCTGAACATATAATCTTCCACTGAATAAACCAACAAGCATCGACTACAAGGAGTAATCAACACTACTAGCAACCCACAGGTACCAATCTGAGGTTTTGAGACAAAGATAGGATACAAGAGATGAACTAGGGTTTGAGAGGATATGGTGTTGGTGAAGATGTTGATGGAGATTGACCCCCTCCTGATGAGAGGATCGATGGTGATGATGATGGTGACGATTTCCCCCTCCGGGAGGGATGTTTCCCCGGCAGAACAGCTCCGCCGGAGCCCTAGATTGGTTCCGCCAAGGTTCCGCCTCGAGACGACGGCGCTTTGTCCCAAAAGCTTCCTTATGATTTTTTTCCAGGGCAAAAGACTTCATATAGTAAAATATGGGCACCGGAGACCTGCCATGGGGCCCATGAGACAGGGGGCGCGCCCAGGGGGTTAGGGCGCGCCCCCACCCTCGTGGCCAGGGTGTGGGCCCCTCTGGTTGATTCTTTCGCCCGTATTTTTTATTAATTCCAAAATGTGCCTCCGTGAACTTTCAGGACTTTTGGAGTTGTGCAGAATAGGTCTCTAATATTTGCTCCTTTTCTAGCCCAGAATTCCAGCTGCCGGCATTCTCGCTCTTCATGTAAACCTTGTAAATAAGAGAGAAAAGGCATAAGTATTGTGACATAATGTGTAATAACAGCCCATAATGCAATAAATATCAATATCAAAGCATGATGCAAAATGGACGTATCAACCCCCCCAAGCTTAGACCTCGCTTGTCCTCAAGCGGAAACCGAAATTGAAAAATATGTCCACATGTTTTAGAGATGGAGGTGTCGATAAAATAAAATACGGACATGAGGGCATCATGATCTTGAAACAGCAACATATATAAATATATTCTGTCATATGATTTCTTATGCTAAAGTAACAATCTATTCACAGTGTCAAGTATGAATCAGAAACTTCATTAAAAACTAACAAACTATAATCCCGGTCATTGAAGCAATTGTAATTTATCATAACATCAGAAAGAGTCAGTATAAGAGCTTTTCAGCAAGTCCACATACTCAGCTATGATCTAGTCTTTCACAATTGCTAGCACTCATGCAATACTTATGGGTATGGAGTTTTAATCAGACACAGAGAAAGATAGGGGCTTATAGTGTTGCGTCCCAACCTTTTACCTAAAGGGTAATGTCAACAATAATAGTTTATGATAACTTACATCCAATTGGATATATATATATATAGTAGGACTATTCTAATCCCAGGATCATAATACTTATTCTGATCACACCGGCCCTACAAGGGCACGACGAGGTGTACCGAACTCTAAAAAAATGTCCCACCCACTCTTCCCCAATCCTCCTCCCTCCTCCCCTGACCATGCTGTCGCCCCACCCTGCGGCGCGCCGCCGCCCCAGCCCACGCCGCACCGCCTCCCGGTGCGCTGCGGCCCCACCCACGACGCCCCACCTACCTGCCTCCCAGCACGCCGCCGCCCCGTCCCACGACCCCCGTGTCCATCTTCTTCACAGAGCTCAGGCCAACAACTGTCGCGACCGTGCCCCACCACTGCTGGACCACTTACGCACCTATGCGCCGCGGCCCTCAGCTGCCAAAGCTCCCGCCGGCCGCCGGCGTGCCCACCCCTCTCTTCCACTCGACCTCCTCCTTCCTTCCCGCTGATGTCGTGTGCACATCGCCGGATTCTTGTGCGCACATCCGCTTCCTGGAATTCCCATCGCCACTGACTCTGGCGATGTGCCGCCAACCGTGTGTGATCCTACTCGGCGACTCCATTGGCTCCATCAGCTCCCTGTGCCCCGCTGTCGTGCGGGATCCCGGCGCGCCCCATCTAGCAAACCTCCATGCCGCCTGGATCCCCTCACTCTCGAGCTACATGGTCTCGAATTCCCCCTGCTGCCAACCATCTTCTGCGCCGCCGTGCTCCATCCGGCACCGCGTAGTTGCCGCACTGCCAACAAGCAACCTCGGACGGACGCACGCGCTCCCCTTGAACTAACGAACGAGTTCATTTCTCTCTGCTTGTGCAGCGGCTCTTAGCAGACCCTTGGTTCCGGCTGTCGCCTGCAAAAATCGCCCAACCCCTCCTTCCCGTAAGCCAGCGCTCCTACCTTCTCATGGCTCGTGCACCAGAACAATTGTGTGTACATGGTGCGTATGCGTGTGACTGATGTGCACTAGTACTTGCCTAATGTGGAGGAATTCTCCGTTGACTTGCTCGTGACCTGCTCGGGCGTCTCTCATCGACCTTCCACGGCGCATGTCGTTAACCTTTCCAGACATCTCTCATTGTTTCCGCACACGGCGCTTCGTGGTTTCCTCCTTGTGTTTACCTGGCACCTTCCCTCGTTAGTGAGGCTATGGCATCGAGCTGCTGCTGGCTTTGCTTGTTGTAATTTGGGTTGTTGCTAGAGGCGAGCGAATGGCTTCCCCATCTAGCATGCTGCTCCTTTCTTCATCCACCAAAGGATCGAGTAGCAGCAAGAAATTACATCAGACCCTTTTTTCAGATCAAACTGCTACTGTTTTGTGCCGTGGATTTCATAGTACAGTGAAGAGGAAAGAAAAGTCAAAGAGATAGTGAGAGAGAGAAGATGAGAGCGCATAGCAATAGTGAGAACATAAGATTGGAATGTGTGGCGAAGAAGGCACCACGTTTTCAATTGAGAACTGACTACTAGATTTTCCGACTAGGTGTCTCTTTTTTTATGTTGTAAAACATGTACACGTCTAAAAGAGATGGGAAGTTCAATTTTCAAAGATGACGCGATTCAACGTGCAAACCAATGCAAAAACTGTACCGGTTCGCCCACCAAAACTTCATCAGTTCGTATGGAAAGAAATTTAAAGAATATGAGAATGTAAAAAATGATTACAAACCCCGAAATTCTTTTTGTTTATAAGAAAAATAAAAGTACGAAGTTCAATATAAAAAGAATGGGTTGATGCTAATTGAAAAATCATATTTTCTTCTAAGAAGTTAAAAAAAGTTTGAACATTATAAAAACTCAGATTTTTTTCTTGTTACTAAAGAATAAAATCAAGAATTCAAGTGCAAAATAAAAGGAACAACTAAAAAAGTTCAAAAAGTATTTCCCATAAAAAAGGACTAGAAGTTCAAACTAAAAATACGAAGTGGTTTTATGTTTATTAAAAAATCTAGTATTTTACCGTTTTAAAAAACTTAGATATCCTTTATTATTAAAGAATGCGAAGTTCATATTTCAGAAATTCTTAAGTTCACGTATACCACATGCTGAAGAAATTCATCTATGAACAAAAAAAGAACCGCCTAGGCCATTTCACTAATGGCAAAAAAGCCTAAAATTGTCGCGAGACAGAAAAACAAAACTTCAAATGATATAAGATAGTAAGTTCGTAGAAAAGTGGACAGAAACATAATTTTGTTTTGTAAGTTTAACCATTTCTAAAAAAATACCTTGAAGTTCAAATTTAAATAACATGGCGGATCAATGTTTATTACAAACCTGTGATTTTCCCTCTTACCATAGAATAAACCAAGAAGTTCAATAGTAAAAAAAGTTGTAGTTTGAAAAGTTTGTAAATAATGGTGTTTCTACATTTTACAAAAAGAATGGAGAAGTTCAATTTTATATTGTGGGACATCCGACCTCTAATTACATGTTTTAAAATGGCAAAAATGACGCCCGACCTTTAATTGTGTGTAATTTGACGTATACACAAAAATGCAATAGAAGTTCATAGTGAAAACAATGAGATGTTCAAGAACTACAAGGAATACATTTCAGGTGAGAATGAAAAGTATAGAAAAATAAAAGCTCAAAAGGTTTGTTGAAAGAAGTTCAAGTTCTCTTTCCGGAGAAGTTCAAAAATTCTTGCGAGAGAGGTTCACTTTGTACTTCAATGTTCGATTTTTTCCGTATAAAAATCGAATACTATTCTCTACTCAAAATATAAAAAGGTGAAGGTCAAATTGAAATAATAGAACAGTTCGGAGTTTATTAAAACCTAGAATTTACCTGTTCAAAAAATAAAAAACACAACACCATTTTTTGCACTTTTAAAAACAATTCATAAACGAAAAAAAATGCTTGCTAGAAGTTCAAGTGCTCGGCGAGGGAAAGTTCAAAAATTCTTGTGAGAGAGGTTCACTGTGTATTTAGATGTCCAAAATACATAAAAAATATGTTGTTTTTTGTGTTTTAAAACAATTTTCTCAAACCAGAGAGAAGTTCAAAGTGATAACAACGGGAAGTTCAGGTACTACATGGTGTGTATTTCATATAAAAAATACAATAAAGTGAAACAAAGTGAAGTTCAAACAGACATGCCCAAGAAGTTCAACTACTTCACGTAGTGCAAAAATAGCACGTCAAAAAACAGCACATCAAAAATTAGAGTGAAGTTCAAACAGGCATGCCCGAGAAGTTCAATTACTTCACGCAATGCATTTCCGTTCACGATGAAGGAAGAAATCATGATCTCGTCGTTTTCTAAATTACTTCAAAATGGCAGGAATATCATTTGTGTAAGTTCAAGTCCTCGGTCGGAGAAAGTTAAAAAAATATTGTGAGAGACGTTTGTACAAAAATAATATCATTTGTGTAACACTGACGAAAATGGATGGCAAAATTACAAACAAAAATATGTCACAGAAGTCCAACGTGAAAACAACAGGAAGTTCAACTACTACACTGAATGAATTTCACAAGAAAAACTTTTAAAACCGTCGCGAGTATGAAAAAATGATCAACATGGAAAAGTTATGTGTTTATAGCAGCTTTCCATTGGTATATCACTTGCTTAATTCCGGTGAGTGAATGAAGAGCTACGAGCAAAAAAAGCACGTGAAAAATAGAGTGAAGTTCAGGCAGAAATGCCACAGAAGTTCAAGTACTTCACGCAATGCATTTTCGACGAATCTGTTTCGCGATAAAGGCAGAACGAGTGATCTCGCCGTTTCTGAAATTACTTGAAAATGGCTGGGATTCAGAGAAAACCATCAACATGAAAACGTTTTTGCATTTTTTGTAGCTCTTCAATAGTATATTATTTGCCCTGTTCCGATGAAGTCTGTAGAAATTAAGGCAAAAATACGTTTTTAGCCATTTTCAAAATCAACGTAAAACTGTAATGAATGTGGAGAAACAATATATACCAAAAAGTTTCGCATTTGTTCAGGCTTTCCAACGCCATATCATTTTCTGCATTCGGACGTATGATTAAAAATATAGATCGAAAATACAAACTTGGTAGAACTTGTCCAATTTTCTAAATTACTCTTAAACCATTCAAAATTAGAAAAAACTTCCAACATGAGAAAAAAGCGCATTTTCATTAGCTTTCCAAGGCCATATCATTTGTCTCAATTGGATTAGGCGTTTAGATATGGCAGTGAAAATACGAACACGGTTGTTCGGTTTGGGAAATTTTATGATTTTCCACATTACTCTTTAACCATAGGGAATTAGAAAAAACTTTTAGCATGTGGAAGGAGCGGTTTTACAGCAGCTTTCCAACGCCATATTATTTCTCTCATTCCGATAAACGGTTTCGAAATGCGATCGAAAATACGATTCACGTTTTTTGTATGAAGAAAAAACGGTTTTCAAAACTGCTCTTAAACCACTTACATTTTGCCAAAATTTTAAGTTGGGTCATGATACTGGTGTCCATAGCTTTTCAACGGTATATCGCAAGCCCCATTTGGGCAATATTGACAGAAGTTCAATCTAGCACTAGGGGAAGTTCAGGTCGAACAACTCACGCAGTAAAATTGCAAAAAACACAATTTCATCACGACCGAGAGCAAAATCCGCCAGCGAGCGAGATTTCTATTTAAAACCAGTATTTAGTTGCTAAAAATGTTTCTAGATTACACTAACATCATATAGAACACTACTAACCTGAATAATTCGCAAGGGAAGCCACGGTTACAAAGATAGCCCGAAGGTCGGTTCATACAGAGGGAAGTTCAAGCGCGCGTACAAACAAACATACATCATAGAAGTTCAACGTGAAACAACATGAAGTTCAACTACTACGCTGAATGAATTTCAAATGCAAAACTTTTAAAATCGTTGCGAGTATGAAAAAATGATCAACACGGGAAAGTTGCGTGTTTACAGCAGCTTTCCATCGGTATATCACTTTCTCAATTCTGGTGAGTGGATGGAGAGCTAGGAGTAGTGGATAGAGATATAAGAGCAAAAAAAGCACGTGAAACACAGAGTGAAGTTCAAGCACACGTGCCGAGAAGTTCAGGTTCTTCACGCGGTGCATTTTCGAAGAATCAATTTCGCGATAAAGGCAGAATGAATGGTCTCACCATTTTCGCAATTACTTGAAAACGGCTAGGAATCAGAGAAAACCATCAACATGAGAAAGGTTCGCATTTTCCGTAGCATTTCAGCGGTATATTATTTGTCCCATTCCGACAAAGAATGTAGAAATTATGCCAAAAATACATTTTTATTCATTTTCCAATTTCACTTAAAACTGTAAGGAATTAGGAAAAACAATATATACAAAAAAGTTTCGCATTTGCTCATGCTTTCCAAGGCCATATCATTTGTTGCATTCGGACGTACGGTTAAAAAATTATCTCGAAAATACGAACTCAGTGGAACTTCTACCGTTTTCTGAATTACTTTTAAACCGTTCCAAATTAGAAAAAAAATTTGACATGAAAAGTAGCGCATTTTCACAAGCTTTCCAATGCCATATCATTTGCCTCAAATGGAATAGCCGTTTAGAAATTACATTTAAAATACGCACTCGGCTGCTCGGTTTGCGAAATTTTACGATTTTCAAAATTACTCTTTATCCATATGGAATTAGAGAAAACTTTCAACATGTTGAAGGAGCGGTTTTGCAACAGCTTTCCAGCGCTATATTATTTACCTCATTCCAATAAATGATTTAGAAATATGATCAAAAATATGATTCACGTTTTTTGTATGAAGAAAAAACGGTTTTCAAAACTGCTCTTAAACCGCTTACATTTTGCCAAAAAATTAACTTGGATCATGATATTTGTGTCCATAGCTTTACAACGGTATATCGCAAGCCCCATTTGGACACTTTTTAGCTGAAGTTCAACCTAGTACTCGGGGAAGGTCAGGTGCGTTACTCGGGAAGTTCATGTTGTGGTCAGAATATTATTCTGATCCCGTGATCAGAATAGTGTTTATGTATATATATATATATATATATATATATATATATATATATATATATATATATATATATATCAGGATCTTTCCAACACAATGTGCTTGTCAAAGGATAAAATGTAAAAACGAAAGGTGAAGATCACCATGACTCTTGCATAAGGCATAAGACAAAAATAAAAGATAGGCCCTTCGCAGAGGGAAGCAAAGGTTGTCATGTGCTTTTATGGTTGGATGCACAAAATCTTAATGCGAAATAACATCACTTTATATTGCCACTTGTGATATGGACCTTTATTATGCAGTCTGTCGCTTTTATTACTTCCATATCACAAGATCGTATAAAGCTTATTTTCTCCACACTAATAAATCATACATATTTAAATAGCAATTTTTATTGCTTGTAACAATGACAACTTACTTGAAGGATCTTACTCAATCCATAGGTAGATATGGTGGACTTTCATGACAAACTGGGTTTAAGGATATTTGGAAGCACAAGTAGTATCTCTACTTGGTGCAAAGAATTTGGCTAGCATGAGGGGGGAAGGCAAGCTCAACATGTTGGATGATCCATGACAATATACTTTATTTCGGATATAAGAAAACATAACCCATTACATTGTCTTCCTTGTCCAACATCAACTTTTTAGCATGTCATATTTTAATGAGTGCCCACAATCATAAAATATGTCCAAGATAGTATATTTATATGTGAGAACCTCTCTTTCTTTATTACTTCCTATTAATTGCAACGATGATGAAAACTATGTTTGTCAACTCTCAACAACTTTTATTCACCATACTCTTTATATGTGAAGTCATTACTCTCCATAAGATTAATATGATCTCGTTGTTTCTTTTAATTCCCTCTTTTTTCTTTAATTCCCTCAAGATCATAATAGGATAATCAAGCCCTCGACTGAACACTAATCCTTATTATATATATCGCTCACGGACTTGATTAAACAGAAGGATCATAAAGCAAAACTCAAAACTAAATCATACTAAAACTTTATTCTAACAGATCAAGAGATTACCAAAAGGATCGAACTAAGAAAAACGATAAAGATAGGAGTGTGATGGTGATACGATACCGGGGCACCTCCCCCAAGCTTGGCAGTTGCCAAGGGGAGTGCCCATACCCACGTGTTTATGTCTCTTTCTTCAGAGGTGGTGATGGTGATGACGATGACAATTGTGCCCTCGGCTTCTTCATATTGTAATTGAGGAGAGCAATTTCCTCCTTTAAATCATCGACCTCCGATTCCAGCTTCAAGATCTTGTCATATAAATCTCCTTTGCTTTTCTGCCGAAAACGAGAAGGAATAGATCGGTTGTTAGATAGTTTAGCCCTCTTAGGGAGACTAGACTTATTGAACTTCACGTGCATATCCCCAGGTTGAGGTAGAGGGACATCCTCCTCCTCCTAACTTGAATCATTGATCCTCATCAAATGAGCATCCTCCTCATCATCCATAGTTCAACCACAAGGAGATAGATCCCCTTAGGTCTTTGGTTCAGCAATGAGATGTGAGACATAGCTCTCTCCATCGGAATCCTGAGATGACATCTTGCTCTGAATCTGCTACAAAAACAACTCAAAACAAACACAGAAAATAATTGCATGGTACGGTGGTCAGAACCTTCGGGAGATTATATAATGAATTTTTACCGACCAAAAGAAGTATCCTGCAAGAAAACGGAGTCCGGAGAGCACACGAGGTGCCCATGAGGCAGGGGGCGCTCCCAGGAGGGTAGGGCGCGCCCTCCACCCTCGTGGATGCCTCGTGTCCTTCCCGGACTACTTCTTATTTTCCTATTTTTTTAATATTCCAAAACGGAGAAAATTTGCCATTAGAATTGTTTTGGAGTCGGTTTACTTATCGTACCACATACCTATTCCTTTTCGGAGTCTGAAACGTTCTGTAAAGTGTCCCTTATGTATTCCTCCGGGGTTACGGTTTCAATAACATTGGTTTCAACATTTACGGGATTACCTGAGATATAATGTTTGATCCTTTGACCGTTCACCACCTTCGGATTTGTGCCTTCGAAGTTGTTGATTTTTATGGCACTGGAACGATTGACCTCCTCGATAACTTAAGGGCCTTCCCATTTAGAGAGAACTTTTCCTGCAAAAAATCTTAAAAGAGAGTTGTATAGCAAAACATAATCACCTACATTAAACTCACACTTTTGTATCCTTTTGTCATGCCATCTTTTGACTTTTTCTTTAAACAGTTTGGCATTCTCATAGGCTTGAATTCTCCATTCATCAAGTGAGGTAATTTCAAATAGCCTCTTCTCACCGGCAAGTTTGAAATCATAATTGAGCTCTTTAATGGCCCAATACGCCTTATGTTCTAGTTAGAGAGGTAAGTGACAAGATTTTCAATAAACCATTTTATAAGGAGACATACCCATAGGATTTTTATATGCGGTTCTATAGGCCCATAATGCATCATCAAGTTTCTTGGACCAATTCTTTCTAGATATATTAACAGTCTTTTGCAAAATTAATTTGAGCTCTCTATTACTCAGTTCTACTTGGCCACTAGCTGTGGGTGATATGGAGATGCAATTCTATGATTAACATCATATTTAGCAAGCATTTTACGGAAAGCACCATGAATAAAATGTGAACCACCATCGGTCATTAAGTATCTAGGGACTCCAAACCAAGGAAAAATAACTTCTTTGAGCATCTTAATAGAGGTGTTATGATCAGCACTACTAGTTGGAATAGCTTCTACCCACTTAGTAACATAATCAACAGCAACTAAAATATGTGTATACCCATTAGAGGAAGGAAACGGTCCCATATAATCAAAGCCCCAAACATCAAATGGTTCAATAACAAGTGAATAATTCATAGGCATTTCTTGACGTCTACTAATATTACCGATTCTTTGACATTCATCACAAGACAAGACAAACTTACGGGCATCTTTGAAGAGAGTAGGCCAATAAAAACCGGATTGCAATACCTTATGTGCAGTTCTATCTCCAGCGTGGTGTCCTCCATAAGCCTCGGAGTGACACTTGCGTAGGATCTGTTCTTGTTCATGCTCAGGTACACTTTTTCTTTTGCAGGTATGTGAAACTAGGTGGTATAAATTTGGCAACAATGTAATTAGCATAATCAGCATACCATGGAGCCGTACGAGAAGCATTTATGACAGCTAATTGTTCATCAGGAAAGCTATCATCAATAGGTAGTGGGTCATCAAGAACATTTTCTAACCTAGACAAGTTTTCTGCAATGGGGTTCTCAGCTCCCTTTCTATCAATAATATGCAAATCAAATTCTCGTAGTAAGAGAACCCATCTAATAAGTCTAGGTTTAGCATCTTTCCTTTCCATAAGATATTTAATAGCAGCATGATCAGTGTGAATGATTACTTTAGAGTCAACAATGTACGGTCTGAACTTATCACAAGCAAATACAACTGCTAAAAATTCTTTTTCAGTAGTAGCATAATTTCTCTGGGCACTGTCTAGAGTTTTACTAGCATATTGGATAACATTTAGTTTCTTATCAACCCTTTGTCCTAGAACAGCACCTATAGCATAATCACTAGCATCACACATAATTTCAAAGGGTAAATTCCAATCAGGTGGCTGAACAATAGGTGCAGAAATCAAAGCTTTCTTAAGTATTTCAAATGCTTCTACACAATCATCATCAAAGACAAAAGGAATATATTTTTGTAAGAGGTTAGTCAGAGGCCTGGAAATTTTAGAGAAGTCTTTAATGAACCTCCTATAAAAACCGGCATGACCAAGGAAACTTCTTATACCTTTAATGTCCTTGGGACATGGCATCTTTTCAATAGCGTCAACTTTAGCTTTATCAACCTCAATACCTCTTTCAGAAATTTTATGCCCCAAGACAATACCTTCATTAACCATAAAGTGGCACTTCTCCCAATTCAAGACAAGATAAGTTTCTTCGCATCTCTGCAAAACTCGATCAAGGTTGCTCAAGCAATCATCAAAAGAAGTTCCATATACGGAAAAATCATCCATGAAAACCTCAACAATCTTTTCACAAAAATAAGAGAATATAGCCAGCATGCATCTTTGCAAGGTGGCAGGTGCATTACATAAACCAAAAGGCATACGTCTATAAGCAAAGGTACCGAAAGGGCAAGTAAAAGTGGTCTTATCCTGATCCTCTTTTGACACTGGTATTTGAGGGAAACCAGAATAACCATATAGAAAGAAAAAATGGGTATGTTTAGATAATCTTTCTAGCATTTGATCAATAAAGGTAAAGGTAATGATCTTTTCTAGTAGCTTTATTTAATTTGCAAAAATCAGTTATCATCCTATAACATGTAACAATTCTTTGTGGGATCAATTCATCTTTATCATTAGGAACAACAGTAATACCTCCCTTCTTAGGGACATAATGGACAGGACTTACCCACTGACTATCAGCAACGGGATAAATTATACCTGCCTCTAGAAGCTTTAGTATTTCTTTTCTTACCACTTCTTTCATCCTAGGATTTAACCGTCGTTGGTGATCAACAACCGGTTTAGCGTCTTTCTCCAATTTTATCTTGTGTTGGCATAGAGTGGGACTAATGCCCTTAAGGTCATCAAGAGTATATCCAATAGTAGCACGGTGCTTCTTTAGAGATTTCAATAATTTCTCCTCTTCCTGCTCTAAAAGGTTAGCACTAATAATAACAGGACATATCTTCTTTTCATCAAGATAAGCATATTTTAGAGTATCAGGTAATGGTTTAAGCTCAAACACGGGATCACCCTTGGGTGGTGGAGGATCCCCTAGGATTTCAACAAGCAAGTTGTGTTTCAAAATGGGTCCCTATTTAAATAATACTTCATCTATTTCCCTTCTTTCATCCATAAACATATCACTTTCATGGTCTAGCAAATATTGTTCTAGGAGGCACGGCAATAGAAGCAAGACCAATAATTTCATCCATACTAGGAAATTCTTTATCATGGGGTTGTCTACGAAATTTAGCAAAGTTAAAGTCATGAGACATATCCCCTAACCCAATCGTAACAATATCCTTTTTGCAATCTATCCTAGCATTAACAATATTCAAGAAGGGTCTACCAAATATAATGGGACAAAAGTCATCTTGTGGGGGACCAAGAACAAGAAAATCAGCAGGATATTTAACTTTCCCACACAAGACTTCAACATCTCTAACAATCCCAACTGGTGAAATAGTATCTCTATTGGCAAGCTTAATTGTAATATCAATGCCTTCCAACTCAGTAGGTGCAATACCATGCATAATTTCTTCGTATAAAGAATGAGGTATTGCACTCACACTAGCACCCATATTACATAAGCCATGATAGCAATGATCTCCTATTTTAACGGAAATAACAGGAATGCCTACAACAGGTCTATGTTTATTTTTAGTATTGGGTCTATCAATTCTAGTAGCTTCATCATAGAAGTAAATAACATGCCCATCAATATTATCGGCCAAGAGATCTTTAACCATAGCAATACTAGGTTCAACTTTAATTTGCTCAGGGGTTGTAGATGTTCTAGTATTACTCTTACGAACCACAATTGAAGCTTTAGCCTGATCCATTATTCTAACAGGAAAAGGTGGTTTCTCAATATAAGCGGTAGGAACAATAGGATCAACATTATAAGTGATAGTCTTTTCTTCAACTTTAATAGGTTCAACTACTTTTACTTCAATGGGAGGATGATATTGAAACCACTTCTCCTTAGGGAGATCGACATGAGTAGCAAATGATTCACAGAAAGAAGCTACTATCTCAGAGTCAAGTCCATATTTAGTGCTAAATTCACGGAAAACATCAGTATCCATAAAGGATTTGACACAATCAAACTTAGGTGTCATACCTGACTCCTTACCTTCGTCGAGATCCCAATCTTCAGAGTTGCATTTAATTCTTTCCAATAAATCGCATCTGAATTCAATAGTCTTCATCATAAAAGAAAAGAACCAGTGCAAGAAGTATCGAGCATGGAGCGATTGTTGAGAGAAAGCTGAGCATGAAAATTTTGAATAATAATTTCTCTTGAGAGATCATGATTGGGGCATGAATATAACATTGACTTAAGCCTCCCCCAAGCTTGAGCGATGTTTTCTCCTTCACGAGGCCAAAAATTATATGTATAATTACGATCACGATGAACCTGATGCATAGGATAAAACTTCTGATGAAATTCCAATTTCAATCGGTTGTAGTTCCATGATCCATATCATCACATAGCCTAAACCATGTCAATGCCTCTCCCTCCAAATATAAAGGGAAGACCTTCTTCTTGATAACATCCTCAGGCATACCTGCAAGCTTAAATAATCCACAAACTTCATCCACATAGATTAGGTGCAAATCAGGATGCAATGTTCCATCTCCTGTAACGGGATTAGCTAGCAGTTTCTCTATCATACCCGAAGGAATTAAAAAGTAAACATTTTCAGTAGATTCAGTAGGTTGAGGAGCAGCTCTTTGCTCTACTGGTTAGGGTGAAGATACCCCGAACAATCCCCTCAAAGGATTACTTTCCATAGTCACTACAAAAAAAATACACTTCCGTGATGATACGTGTTTGTCATAGGTCGCGTTTTTTGTCATGCATGTACATCCATGACAAATTTATGACAGAATCAAGATAGTCATACCTGTGCTGTCGTAGAAGTGTTCGATGACATTACCAAAATTATCATCATGGAAATGTCCACTTCCATGACGATAAATCGCGTGTCACAGAAGTGCTTTCGTCAAGGGTGACCGACACGTGGCATCCACTATAACGGAATGCCGTTAAGCTATCGGGTCGGGTTTTGGATCCGATAACCCGTTAACAGCCCCGACCAATGGAGATTTTCCATGTGTAAAATCATCATTGGCTGGAGGAAACACCTGTCGGCTCATCGTTGGGACAGATATCATCCACTCATTGGACAGAAGGCGCCTATGATACGTCGACACGTGGCACGACCAATCAAGTTTAAATGGGCCGGCCCAAATAAAGGCGCATAAGATTTTGCGGCCCATAATGGGCCGGCCTAGTTAAAGGCCCACGAGATTTTGTAGACTATAATGGGCTGGCCCAGCTAAAGGCCCACATGATTTCACGGGCCATAATAGGCCGGCCCAGGTAAAGGCCCATAAGATTTTTGTGTGCCATAATGGGCCGGCCCTGGTAAAGGCCCACAAAATTCTTGCGGATCATAATGGGCCGGCCCAGCTAAAGGCCCACGAGATTTCGCCGACATTAATGGGCCAGCCCAGCTGTAGGCCCATAAGATTTTGAGGACCCTAGTAGGCCGGCCCATTAACTGGCTGCCATGTTTTGGGCCAAATGCCGGCCCATAATTGATTCGGTCCATTAATGGCCTACCATGTTCCGGGCCTAATAATGGCCCATATAAGATCTGGCCCGTTAAAAGCCTCCTAGTTTCTGGGCCAAATCACGGCCCAGATCAGGTCCGGCCCTTTAAGAGGCTTTGGGCTCAATTATGGCCCATATCAGATTCGGCCCGTTGACTGGACGCTATGCTTTTGGGCCCACTTGCTAAAGGCCCATTTAGTAATTCGACCTGATATTAGTTTCGGCCTGTTAAGGGCCCATTTAACATTTCGACCCTATATTAATTTCGGCCTGTTAAAAGCCCGTCATATAGTTGGGCCTAACTACGGCCCGGTTTGCATCCGGCCTGCTCGCAACCGATATCTGATTGGGCCAAACAAGGACCGAGACAACTTTGGCCTGTTAAAAGCCCATGAATTGATTCGCACAATCATGGGCCGGGAACCATTTCGGGCTGCCGCCGGCCCATGAGCTATTCGGCACGTTTCAAGCCCAGCCTACTTCTCAGCCTCCTAAAAGCCCATTGAGTTTTCTTGCGAAAAGAGGGTCGGGGGTTACTCGGCCTATTAAAGGCCCGAATCTACTAGTGGGCCAGTTTGACGGGGCCCATGATGCGGATCATACATCGTGATTGCATGACGGTCCGATTATGTACCATAATTTTAAGTTTGGCTGGTTTACTGCAAAGACAGGATATATATATAGTAAAATAACTGCAGCATCGTGAATAAGAAAAAATGTAGACTATACAATAAAGAAATTACGGCATATTACATCCACTGGGCATCAAAGTTCACCACTATGATAATAAAGCACAAGCAGACAGCAGATTACATACACTGGGCATCAAAGATCGCCACCAGTGCAAATAAACACGCCGACAAAATAATATACAAAACCGACAGCACTTCAATAGAGTTCAAGAAAGGTTAGCCCTGCTGGGGAGCTGCAGCGCAAGCAGCTGAGCAAGATGATGAGACTGCGCTTGTTCAACTTATATCTTCCTCACTCTGAAAGATAAACAAACAGACAGATGACAGGTTTTGCACATAAAAGTATCAGTGCTGACAATTCATCACATTTCTTACGACGAATAAAGTGACACAGTTTAAAATTGCATTAACACAATATGGTATTGTTCAGGTCAAGACATGGCAGGAATTGACATTGTGAAGGAGTTGGCAGCTTCTCGACACCACTGGATTACAGATCAAGAACTCATAAGTATCAATGGTTAGTGTGTTGTCAATTTATCCCATTTTGGATTGGCAAATAAAGAGGCGGTTTAAATAATAGTAGAATGATATGACATTGTTCATAGTTAAGACATTGCAGAATATGACATTGTGCTGTAGTGGGTAGGTTCACCACACCACTGGATTACGGATGAAGAACAAAAGCATACATGCAGTGCAAAAGAAGATCACTTGCTCTGTATAGTTTAATTTACATGGCATGAAGAAGGAACTTGGTTGTACAACTGAAAACTTAAATTGAGAAGGACAAACTTTTGTTTATGAACTACATAATAAACTTTAAACATGCCATTTGATGCAAACACCAAAAATAAACAGTTGTTGCAGTCATGCCTAACCAAATATACACAACAAAGTTTGAAGGCTTGAGAAGGACAAACTTACATTACTGGTGAAGACAAGCTCTATAAAGCCCTTGTCCATGCTGATGGGGGGGGGCAATTCAAGAAGTTTAGCATAGAATGTTCTTCATAAGCATTGCCTTTATTCTACATTTTGTTAAGAGTAAATATAGATATGATAATATACGAAAAAAATGGAGAATATTTAAGATAAGATGAAGAGTGATGCTACATAACCAAGTAGCTATAAATGTATGTGCAGCGATACAGGCAAAAGGCACAGCCAAGAGCAATGCACAGCCAAACTTCTTCAGTACCAACCTTATGGTAAGAGTAAATATATATCTGATGTGTAGAAAATGGAGGGCAAAGGAAAATAAGCTGCAGAGTGATGGTACATGAACAACTACCTGTCAATATAAGTACACTGATAAAGGACAACATGTACTTACAAGAACAATGCAGATCTAAAAAAATTCATTGGCATTGGATATATTCTACACTAATGTAACCATTCATACAGATCAGATAATTTGGAGCGAACAATTGATAAGCAAGCTATCATGCATACTGCTGTCACATAATGAACCAGGTATGTATGCAAGTACAGTGATACAGGACAACAGGTACTAACAAGAGCAAAGCAGCGGGCAGCATATTTGCGATATCATGTCGTTCTTTTCAAACCAGAATTCTTCTTCGAGCTGATTTCCTGCAAAAAAGATCCATAAGGCACATGTGGAAAAGTAGAAGTTCAAATTGTCATGTGATTTCATAGACAGTACCTCATCCTGGGAACGAGACCAGTGCATAACAAGGTTTTTCCATTCAATGTCTTCTAAATTTAGCACAGGAGACTTCACCGGAAATTCGTTTATAGACTTGCCATCAAAGTGTGATTTCCTCAGGTAACACCGATACTGCTGCAATGCTTCCTTGAAAAGCACAAGCAAGCTTTGCTCGTCATGACTATCCAGATTGACCCTCACCTAGTTACAACACTGTAATGTAAATCATTGATGTGTTCGATCAGCAGAAAATAGGAAAATAATAATCATGAATAATAGCACTTACACGTAAGTTGGACAGGAAGATGTGAAAATGGTGTTTGTCTTCACTATAATCTTCCCATGATGGGAATATATGCACGTAGTCCCTAACAACATTGAAGGCATTGTCTTTTAAACTGGGAATAAATGGAATGGGGTTCCAATCTGCAGGAATTGGCCGTCTCTGCAGTTGGGATAGGTCTTCGACCGGTGGACTTGCTGTACTTTTTGCTGGAGTGGGATTTTTCTGTGGTACTGCTGGTGCTATGGCAAATGAAATCGGTATACCTTTTGCTGGAGTGCAGGTCCTGTGTGGTGGGGCTAGTAGTGTGGCCAGTGAAGTATGGGTACAGTCTGCTGGAGTCGGTCCTATGTTTTGTGTCACTGGTTGTACAGCCAATATAAGTGGGGCGATGTCTGATTTCTCCGGCACCACCATGTTTTTCAAGAACTTTGCTGGTGCTCCTTCAGGTTCGGCAATCACCCTCTTCCTTTTTGATGTCTGATGCACAAGAACAGCATTTGAGTGGAAAAACATGGTATGACGACAGATGGAATATGTATTGATAATGGATGGGCATGGCATCTCGAGTTATATGATGAGTAAACTAAGCAGATGGTGGTGCAACAAAGTAGAAGAAATGCAAGACAACATATGCAAGATACGCGCAATCAATAAAACCTTGCCAAATTAGAACAGGCACCTTGATGGGTGAACAGGACAGGCCATCTGCCTTTGACTCCTTGAGGTTAGAATAGTCATTAGAATGATATTCTGAACAAGAATCAACAGGTGGGGAGCGTACGAGTTTCATTGCTTCCAGAATGGCACTCAATGCCTTGGTGCCAATTTTGTAAGTCATTGCAGTGTTCCACAATATTCTTCTGATGCGCGGATTCTGATATTCACTGTAATTGTGTATAATATCTGAGAACCATGAAAACATAAATAGTTGTGAGATTATCTTTGTAATGCAGATGATATTCTAATATAGGGGCGCCCCTGTAAACACTTATGTGCTATCACTGGATTCTAATGAGAGAGCTCATGTGTGCTGTAATATCGTGCGTGCATTTATATAATCTGGCACAAGTACACAAAAAATAGGCTCCAGAAGTAAGGATAACTGGCAGATGATAGGTTCATAATATACTGTATAGATAGTTTATTGCCAAACCATGATAACAAGAGCACACAGCAACTAGGAAGATCATAGTGTACATAACAGGGGTACATCATAACCATGATATATAAATCGGGAAAGTGGAACTGGCTTGAAAATACGGTGTTGTATTGCCGTTAGTAATTGAAAACCTATCGATCACGTACAGGCCAGCACTATCGAACATGGTAAAGAAGAGCAAGCATATTTTGGATAATAAAATATTGGTTGCGCAGTGCCCACACATGATGAACCAGAGCGCATTAGAATGCAACTCCCAGCTGTCTCTCGACCATTTCAGGAGGTTGGATGAAGATCCTATGTCTCCTAACCCTTCTTCTTCCTCGTCTCTGATTCTTCCCATACAGAACACCGCACGGGCCGCCGGCCGGACCACCGGGTCCCACCGCCTGTGTTCCTCCGCCACCCCCACCCCCCACCAGCGTCGAGTTTTCTTCATTCGGTGAGGCCCCACAACCACCCGAGCCCCTTGGATCGCACCGGCGAGCTCCGGCGAGCTCTGAAAAATCGACTGACCCAATTTTGAAATTTAGTCTACTATGATTTAACTGGTGTGGAATATAAAAGGGGAAAACCATAAACATTGGGAGTATAGTGTTGAGCGTGCCATGGCGGATCTGAAGGTGCAAACCGGACAAAGGCAACTTCGCAACCAAGACAAGAAATCAGAGTAAAGCAGTGCGATCTATTTTCTTGCTGTGATAAATAAGTTGAGCAGATACGAAAGAGTACCGCCTCTGGTGTGGCGCCGTGTACGCATCTGGTGAGAATTTGACGGTGCTGCGGTAGCGATGGCTGTCGGCAGCATGGAAGCAGATCTAGGAGGGTAGACAGTGGCGGCGGGGTGCGGTGGACGAGACGGTCGTAGGAGCGGCGCCGGCAAGGTGGACGACGGCGGGAATGAAGCAAGAGGACGGGATGCAATGATCCCGGTCCGAAGGTGTGGATGAGAGAGGTCAATCTCTTGTACTGGACGGCGGCGTCGGGGTATCAGCTCCTGCATGGTGGAGGGGGACGGTGGTGGATGGTGTGGCAGACAGCGGCGGACGGAGGAGGGTAGGGTGGAGAGGGTGTTTTGGTGCCCACGGAGTACGAATGGGGAAAAGGGAGGTAGAGAGGAACGGGGGAACCATGTATTCAGGGCGTGCTTGTCTCAAAGGCGAGGAAATTTACAAACTTAGCCCCCGTTTCAAATTTCTACTACATCACAGCAACATTAGTCGGTTGGGGATAGGACGGTAATCTCGCATACACCGAATATTTGCCAACGAGAGTTTGTTTTTGGCGCCCACCATGTATGAATATGAATACGGGAGGGAGTCGATTTCGGCTGAGGGCACACTTTGTTTTGGCGGCCACCGTGTATGAATCCGGGTGAGAGGCGGTTACGTCACGTTTGGGTGAAATTACAAACCTACCCCTATCGAAACCTATAGAAATCCAGCAGATAGGCTTTGCGCGGCAGGGATAGGCAGTAGTGATTTCCATCTCGCAGATTTTGGTTTCGGGCGGTTACTGCGACTTTCCCCGCTTCGTTCAAATTTTGCACAGTGCACGTTTACCGTGCCAACTCAATTCGAATCCCGTTTGTGTTCTACTATTTTTTTCGGGCGGGATCCATTTTCAATTGGAATTTCATTCTATATACATCATTTTTTTATATATACTTTCAAAAGCACAACACCATTTATACATACATATGGTTTACAAATGGCATGATCTCAGATTCGTAAGGCTGTATCCATCAATTTGGATTTTCAAATATTTGAAACCACTTTATGTTGAAATCCAATGTATGCATTCCTCGCTAACTGTCTCTAATTAATGTGTGTTTCATGCGGGGTTTTTTAACTTCTCAAACATGTATAATGTGTTTCACACACGCAACATATAGTGTAATCCCGTTTAGACATTAATTGCATATAAACCATGCATTGTTTGTAATTGAAGAATCTATGGATCACCAATATTGATAAACTATATAACATTACACGTGTGCCCAAATTCAAATGAATATGCATGTTTGATACACCAATTTGTGTGATGATATTATCGATGTCGTGATCTCCAGTTTAAATATTTGAATCCCCTTTAATCCGGATATTCGTCTCATATAGCTATCACTCATGCTTATATAGGACTATCTCTCTGGACCTATATGCGTTCATCGTCTCTCAGGCATCTCTCATGCTACCTGCATGTCGACAATGATCTTTTATCTTCGTAACACACTGACGGTACTCTCTCCCTCGACCTTCATCACTCTATCTCTCTCTAAGTATATCTCGCTCCCTGCTATGTGTCTCTAGCTATGATTCTTCATGTGGAATCTCTTTCTCTCACACAAACACAAAACTTTGTCTCCCGGGGTCTCATTTCTCTCAACTATTCCCATGTGTGCCACTCGCACACCCCTCATACAGAGATGTCTTTCGCTCCTTAGATATAAGAACCTACGACTCTTCCTCTTCAATATCTCTTTCTCACACACAAACACAAACTCTGTCTCCCAGGGTCTCATATTTCTCCATTGTTCTCTTGTATGTCGCTCAAACACACCCTCTCTCCCTAGAGATATCTTGCGTTCCCTCATATGTCTCTCTAGCTATCACTCTCGTTGTGAAATATCTTTCTCTCTCGCAGACACAAAACTCCGTCTCTCTGGATCTCATTTCTCTCTGATATTTGTTTGTATGTGACTCACATGCACCCTCTCTCTATCTCTCTCACACCCACACACATAACCCAGCCTTCTGATCCACTCGACTCCTATCTCTAGCGCACACTAGCTAGCATCTTTATCTTTCTATTTATATGTTTCTCCATCAACCTTCTTTCTCGCCCTCACTCTTGATTCCTATCACGCACACTACATATGTTTCTCTCTACATGCAGTCAAGTGCCCTCTCACACACATATATAACTTCACCCTTTGAACCACTCGACGGTCATCTCCGACACCCAAACTAACGGATGTCTCTCTAGCTAGCATCTCCATCTCTGTATCGATCTGTAGTTTCTCCATCAACATTTCTTTCTCGCACGGAGTATTGCTTTCTATCACCCACACTATATATGTCTATCCATACATATGCATTTATAGGTTGATCTCTTTTGCACAATCGTTGCGCCTCACCCCCTCTGCTCGCCATAGTTGCATGCTCCAGCCCACGCCACTATCTCTTAAAGACAAAAACACATGCTCAATTGTCGGGCCTTCTTCCCTGCATTCTCACATGCATGCATATTGTCATACCGATCCGTCTCTCCCATGTCGTTGATCTTAGGACTTATGTCTTCTTTCTTTTATCTCGATCATGCGCGCGCACACACACACACATCCCACGTATACATGTATACCTCTCACACATGCACGTTCAAGGTCTCTATGTCTCCATACGTAGTTAATTACCCTCAGTCCTAATGCCACATCAAATCGTTCTCCTCTTTTGTGCACATAACTTCCGCCTGGATGGGCAAAACACACACTCACACTTAACAATCTCCTTCTAGCTACCGCC